>NC_041395.2:46145613-46852280 GCF_900747795.2 Erpetoichthys calabaricus | reverse complement strand
ACCACTTGATCGAGGAATTCCTCATTATTCTCAACCAAACCCTTAAGTAGGACAGATGTCTCTGGAGAATGGAGAGCCAACCTTTCAAATTGGTACAATGACTTTTTTATGATTTATTTTTATTATCTTTATGGTGGTGACATCATCATGGTGCCATTTTGCCCTGTTCACCACCATTTTGTTGTGCTCTTGATTTGTTCGGCAGCTGTTTTGACAATGACGTCCTGGGTCAAGCATGTGATAAGTGTCAATGCACACATGATGACTCAAACAGTAAAATGGCAAAGTAAAGGCATTTGCAAAGGACCAGAAGATGGGAGCAGCGAATAGCGTGGTTAAAAAGACAAAAAACGTGTCAGAAATGCCAGGAAGTCAAATTGATACTACAGACATGACCAAAAATCAAACTTTAAGTAAACACATAAAAAATCTTTTAGACCTGAAAAATCTTTAAGCAAATCAACTCTAGCAATGCAAAGAATCTTTTCACAAATACCCAAAATCTTAGAGACCAAGAGGAGCAGGCCACAGCTTTAAATACCTTCTGGGTATGCACTGCACAAAATGGCCACCATCATCCATCCATCCATCCATCCTCTTCCGCTTATCTGAGATCGGGTCGCAGGGGCTTGAGCTTGAGCAGAGATGCCCAGACTTCCCTCTCCCCGGCCACTTCTTCTAGCTCTTCCGGGAGAATCCCGAGGCGTTCCCAGGCCAGCCGAGAGACATAGTCCCTCCGGTGTGTCCTGGGTCTTCCCCGGGGACTCCTCCTGGTTAGATGTGCCCGGAACACCTCACCAGGGAGGCGTCCAGGAGGCATCTTGATCAAATACCCGAGTCACCTCATCTGACTCCTCTCGATGCGGAGGAGCAGCAGCTCTACTCTGAGCCCCTCCCGGATGACTGAGCTTCTCACCCTATCTTTAAGGGAAAGCCCAGACACCCTGCGGAGGAAACTCATTTCAGCTGCTTGTATTCGCAATCTCGTTCTTTCGGTCACTACCCATAGCTCATGACCATAGGTGAGGGTAGGAACGTAGATCGACTAGTAAATTGAGAGCTTTGCCTTACGGCTCAGCTCCTTTTTCACCACGACAGACCGATGCAGAGCCCACATCACTGCGGATGCTGCACCAATCCGCCTGTCGATCTCACGCTCCATTCTTCCCTCACTCATGAACAAGATCCCTAGATACTTGATCTCGCTCCCAACCCTGAGAGGGCACTCCAGCCTTTTACGGCTGAGGACCATGGTCTCGGATTTGGAGGTGCTGATTCTCATCTCAGCCGCTTCACACTCGGCTGTGAACCGATCCAGAGAGAGCTGAAGATCACAGCCTGATGAAGCAAACAGGACAACATCATCTGCAAAAAGCAGTGACCCAATCCTGAGCCCACCAAACCGGACCAACTCAACACCCTGGCTGCACCTAGAAATTCTGTCCATAAAAGTTATGAACAGAATTGGTGACAAAGGGCAGCCCTGGCGGAGTCCAACTCTCACTGGAAACGGGTTCGACTTACTGCCGGCAATGCGGACCAAGCTCTGACACCAAGGACCGAACAGCCCTTATCAGGGGGTCTGGTACCCCATACTCTCAGAGTACCCCCCACAGGATTCCTCGAGGGACACGGTCGAACGCCTTTTCCAAGTCCACAAAACACATGTAGACTGGTTGGGCAAACTCCCATGCACCCTCCAGGACCCTGCTAATGGTGTAGAGCTGGTCCACTGTTCCGCGACCAGGACGAAAACCACACTGTTCCTCCTGAATCCGAGGTTCGACTATCCGATGGACCCTCCTCTCCAGGACCCCCGAATAGACTTTTCCAGGGAGGCTGAGGAGTGTGATCCCTCTGTAGTTAGAACACACCCTCCGGTCCCCCTTCTTAAAGAGGGGGACCACCACCCCGGTCTGCCAATCCAGAGGCACTGTCCCTGATGTCCATGCGATGTTGCAGAGGTGTGTCAACCAAGACAGTCCTACAACATCCAGAGCCTTGAGGAACTCCGGGCGTATCTCATCCACCCCCGGTGCCCTGCCACCAAGGAGTTTTTTGACCACCTCGGTGACCTCAGTCCCAGAGATGGGGGAGCCCACCTCCGAGTCCCCAGGCTCTGCTTCCTCATTGGAAGGCATGTTAGTGGGATTGAGGAGGTCTTTGAAGTACTCCCCCCACCGACCCACAACGTCCTGAGTCGAGGTCAGCAGTGCACCATCTCCACCATATACAGTGTTGACACTGCACTGCTTCCCCCTCCTGAGACGCCGGATGGTGGACCAGAATCTCCTCGAAGCCGTCCGAAAGTCGTTCTCCATGGCCTCCCCAAACTCCTCCCACGCCCGAGTTTTTGCCTCAGCAACCACCAAAGCCACTTGGCCTGCTGGTACCTATTAGCTGCCTCCAGAGTCCCACAGGACAAAAAGGTTCTGTAGGACTCCTTCTTCTGCTTGACGACATCCCTCACCGCCGGTGTCCACCAACGGGTTCGGGGATTGCCGCCACGACAGGCACCGATCACCTTATGGCCACAGCTCCGGTCAGCCGCCTCAACAATAGAGGCACAGAACATGGCCCATTCGGACTCAATGTCCCCCACCTCCCTCGGGATGTGGTCGAAGTTCTGCCGGAGGTGGGAGTTGAAGCTACTTCTGTCAGGGGACTCTGCCAGACTTTCCCAACAGACCCTCACAACACGTTTGGGCCTACCAGGCCTGACCGGCATCCTCCCCCACCACCGAAGCCTACTCACCACCAGGTGGTGATCAGTTGACAGCTCTGCCCCTCTCTTCACCCGAGTGTCCAAGACATGTGGCCGCAAGTCCGATGACACGACCACAAAGTCAATCATCGAACTGAGGCCTAGGGTGTCCTGGTGCCAAATGCACATATGAACACCCCTATGCTTGAACATGGTGTTCATTATGGACAATCTGTGACGAGCACAGAAGTCCAATAACAAAACACCACTCGGGTTCAGATCGGGGGGGCCATTCCTCCCAATCACGCCCTTCCAGGTCTCACTGGTATTGCCCACGTGAGCATTGAAGTCTCCCAGCAGAACAAGGGAGTCCCCAGAAGGTATGCCCTCTAGCACCCCCTCCAGGGACTCCGAACAGGGTAGGTACTCCGAACTGCTGTTCAGCTCATACACACAAACAACAGTTAGCACCCGTCCCCCCACCCGAAGGTGGAGGGAGGCTAGCCTCTCGTCCACTGGGGTAAACCCTAATGAACAGGCTCCAAGTCGGGGGCAATAAGTATGCCCACACCCGCTCGGCGCCTCTCACCGGGGGCAACTCCAGAGTGGTACAAAGTCCAGCCCCTCTCAAGGAGATTGGTTCCAGTGTCCAAGCTGTGCGTTGAGGTGAGTCCGACTATATCTAGCCGGAACCTCTCGACCTCGCGGACTAGCTCAGGCTCCTTCCCCTTCAGAGAGGTGACATTCCATGTCCCAAGAGCCAGCTTCTGTAGCCGAGGATCAGACCGCCAAGGTCCCCGCCTTCGGCCACCTCCCAACTCACACTGCACCTGACCTCCTTGGCCTCTCCCATAGGTGGTGAGCCCATGGGAAGGCCACCATCATGGTAAAACAAAATGGCAGTCGACAAATAATAATAAATGACAAAATTCATTTCAGATCACAAAATTAACAATAATAATGTATTAGAACAATGCCAAAACGAAAATGCCCTCAAACTACTGGAGAAAATTCCTTATAGTGCAATGCCGTCACCTACATCCTAGATGGGCTGGCATTACACTATGTGATTTTTCATCAATTTTCAGACATAGGTTTCACTTGCTTAATTTTAGTACGTCATGGTCAATGTCAGTGCATGTTTACGTCGCCCAGTTACATTATGTAGTGTGACATCACATGTGACTCAATCATGGCGCACTGTGACTTGCCACAACAAAATCAAAGTAGTTGTGTCAATGGGCTCCTGTGTGAGTGTGAGAATTGACAACCAATGAGCACTCAGGAAGAAGTAGAATACATACGAGGCGCCTACGTTTTGGACATCGCAGACAGACGAGAGGCTCATCGGTTCAATGTCTCATGTTTGTCATACAACAGCAGAGTTGAAAATGGAAAAAGACAGAATGAGATGAACTTGCCATACTAGGAAAACATTTGTACAGCCACCAGTGCTGTCAGGCAGCACATTAATAGGCTGTCAAAATGCCGCGAGTTGACAATACTTTGGGAATCTGAAACTGCGCTGAGAAGCCATGAAGAAGTCATTTATTCTGGCCTCCCCTGCGATTCCTCAAGGCAACAAGATGTGGCAACTCCAGCCATTAGGTCTGACAGTGTTATGTCAGCAAGCTGACAAGTTAAGTTTAGTGAGCACCAGAAGAGAGACGTGAGACAGAAAAAAGAGTCAAAACCAGGAGATCAAAAGTCCCGATCATCAAGCTAAGACATGACAACAAAGATTGCGGCCAAAAAATGTAGCAAAAAGATCAGTACCACAAAAAATAAAATGAGAAAAGTTTAAAGCAAAGGATGTAGAAAAGGGAATTGAATATGCAACTCGGATAAGGAAGTAAATGTTACCTAACACTTCAGCCTGTTGCCTCTATTACTCACGGGTCATGACCTCTGAGGACAAAGTGCTGCCTTAATGACATTCAACCAAAATTACGACGATTGTTAAAACTGACAATGATGTCCAAAACACATCAAAAAATTAAAGAACACATAAAAGAAATGATAGAATGAAAAAGTAACATCAGAAATAAAATCTACAGCTTGAAAAACAAGTGTCAGATCTTACAGATTGAGAGAAACTCAAAATATAAAGAGAAAGCAAATCATAATGGAGACGCCGTCTGACTGGTAGTCGTGTAATGCGACGCTGGTCTTACTTTGGTGGGGGCTGAGAAAGACAGGCTAGTCCAGGGGGCTAATTTACCACCAGAGACATCTGAGTGTGCATCCAGGGGCCCCTGATGGCAAGGGGTCCTTTCAACTTTGACCACCTGCGGTAACAATCAAGTGTCCTTGTGCCAATGGGGTTTTAGTGCTCTGTGCCAACTCGTGCCAACATAAAGACTGCGCAGCATGAAACGGCCAGGTGTCTGTGCACTTTAAAGAAGGTTCAACTCTGTGTTAAGGAGCTCTGTTCATTTAGTCTCCCAGGGGCCTCTGGGGGTCTTAATCCAGCCTTGGGCGCTTATTAGACTTAAAGATCTTTGTCATGTTGACTACATTTCTGCTTAGCATCTTTGTTCTGGTCTTTTGTTTTGCTTTATTATTACAAGTAAATGAAAATTCCTAACTACATATTTAATCTGCTTCACTTAAAAACTTGACATTGTTTCTAATTTTTATTTCAGTGAATACATTTCTCTTTGAGTCTTTGTACTGAACCTTGCTGAACGCAGTTTTACGTTTTTTATTGACACCATTTGTTTTGGGGCACTTAGTTTTCTTTCATAATTACATTTGTCATGCATGTATGTCGGAGGACTCCCTCACAGACTCTGTCGAGGTATGTAATAACCCACCAGGACGAGAGGGTCATGCGAATTGTCTTCTCTTTTTGTCCCTTGCTGTCCTAAGGAACTGCGCAATGCAGGCACCTATCCCCGCGCCTTCCAGTCCGGCCAACATAAATTCCGGGTGTCCCACAAGGAGGCATCACTTTTGGTCCCAGCAAGCTGTCAGACAGAGCTCTGACAGTCCAGACCGGGGGGAAGCACTCAGATGCTTGTTTTTTGTTCTGTGTATCATTGTTTTTCACTCGTCCTCGGAAAGAATAAAGTGGACAACCCGGTTGGTGTCCCAAAATTTCACCCTGCTTGCGTCTGTCATTACTGCACTCGACCACACATTTTTTTTGTTTAGCACAACCTCATCTTGTTTTTTATGTCATCAAGATGTGTTCAAGGGGGCATTTTGTGTTTTGATGTTTTATGTCGTCAAGGCACATTCTCATTGTAGGATGTCATCCGGGTGACAACACACCACCAGACATCTTCAAAGCATTCCTTGTCTATGTTTGTGAATACATTCCTAAAATCTTTCACAAGTGCTTTTTCTTTACATTGCTGGGATTAGACCTCCTTGCTTAGATTCTTGACCATGATTTTTGACTGCACCTTGGGCTTTGTCAAATGTTAGTTTGACCTTCTACTTCCATTTTGGGTTAGGGATTTCATCTTCTGGTTTGACTTACTTTGCCCTTGTGGCCTGTTATTTTCAAGTTTATATTGATATTTCTGTTCCAAACTTGTCATCTGCATTCATAATGGAGGATGTAATCACATCAGGACTGCCTTCATCTGAGGTCTGTGAGCAGAGAATGGACCCGAGTGCTCCAGAAGTGTAGGCGCTGAGCTATCCAGAAGGTTATGGGGAAAGGCAGGAGGCTTGGAGAATTTCTCCAAATTGGGTTATTGAGAATATGTTATGGGGGTTTATGTATTGAATGGCACGTTCTCACACTGCTTTCTGAGGTCTTCAAGGTGAGGAATCAAATTTTGAGGTCAGTTTTTTGAATCCTTGCTTACTTCATGTGTTTTGAATTATTTTGCAGCATTGTCCCTGCCATTTTATTTTTTTATTTTTTATTTTTTTATGGACACAGCTTCTTGTTTCTTCCCTTGTTAGGTCAGCTCCTGCATTGTTACGGGCATTCCCTCAAAGGCAGTGACCTCCAGTTTACAATGAGAAAGTCTCCTGTATGCATACTAAACTTATTCTTTATTGTGTGCGTTTTGTTTCAGGTGGCATAGAGGGGTGCCTTGGGCCAATCACGTGAGGGATTACAGGGAAGATTAAGAGTGTGACACCACCACAACTAACACAATTTCCGCTTGAACCCCACGGAGGACAACTGATATAATTTCCTATGCAACGTCAGATCCTCCCGGTTGTCTGAACATATGAACCTTCTCACACTTGGAAGTCACCACCTTGAGATCCGGGCAAAGCTCCTCCAGTCTTTTGCTCTTTTGTAATGCTTCAGTTTGTCATTATTTTTTTGCACAGTACATGCTTTTCTTTTCTTGCTTTGGACACTATTATTAAACGGGGCGTCCCACAAGACCCCAACATTCATTTGACTGTCGTCTTATTCTTGTTACACCAACTACAAAATATTTATGAAGGTTTCATTATAGGGACAAATTTAGATGGGGTACAGAAGGGGTGCAGTCACCTGGCGGCAGGTGGTCTCTTTTAGTGAAAATGCAACTTTGGAGGGCTAGCTCAGTCCCGTGTGCAATTCAAAGGCTAGACCTGACCTGCCTGGCTCTTCTGCAAGTTAAATTCAAATTGCTCCATTTGCTACAATTTCTCCACATTTTGTTTCCTTCAAAATGAATTTGATGGATTGCCTTTGTCTTTTAGACACATTGTTGATCGCGTCACTCTATTCAAGTTGCATTTTGTATCCAGGGATGCTTTTCATTCCGGCAGTTTGCTGTACATGCATAATGGATGACGTGTCAGGCATAATCTTATTTAAAGACAAGTACATACAGTAAGTTTACTTAGACATAAATGGAGTACCTTCCTGCAAACAGAATTCACATGTACAGTTTTGTTAAAAATTGTAGCCTGCTAGTTAAGATCTGTCAACTACGGATCTGTTTGTTGACCAATTGAATTACCACCGCTTGTCTCAAAAATCCATTGTCTGTTTAGCTTGTGCTAACCTCATCCACCTAGAAGACATTTTGAATAAAATGCTCCTTCTTGGAAGAATGTACTTGATAATCATATGACCTGGGTGAAGATATGAACATCTGACTTGAAGAAAAGAGGGACAGAGAAGAAACAAGCATCAGAAACATGCAAGGGCCAGCACACACAAGGGTGGTACTCTGCGTGAAGCCCCTACAACAAATATATAAAGAGATAAAGAGAGAAAGATCAACGGGTCCCCTGCTTGGTAAGGGACTGCCAGAGCAAAAAGGAGGACCTCAATTAAAGTAAATGAATAGACTCAGACCCAATTGAGTCAGAGGGGACTTAAGACAATAATACCTATGTGACCCCGCTACAATGTCACATTAGACAACCGTTCCAGCGATTTTCAGTCATGGCCTATTTACAGAATTGTAGCCAGTCAGCGTCAGTCGCGGCACATTCCAATGAAACCAGCTTCATAACGTGATGTACCCAGCGACATACACCATACTAGTCAGTGGCTCGCTCCATAAAATCAAGCTGGTTTCATTTTGCCTTTAGTCATAGAGTCAGGCTTGATATTGTATGAGAGCTGATAACCAATGAATGCTCAAATGACAGCATAATACAGAAAATGCCGCTATAAGGAATGAGCAGCACAGGTGTTTCAAAACTCAAAAACAGAAGAGAAGCTCGTCTGTCTGATGTCTTGTGTTTTATGTACCACGACAGAATGGAAAAAAGGGGCACAGACTGCAACTGAACTCACTGTCTCTGATAACCCTTCGCACAGCAGGTAGCACGTTATTAGCTGCCACAAAAGGGACAAGCATGACTGTGCTGGAATGTCGGCAAAAAGACGATACTAAATATGAACTGCCCAGCGATATGGAGTCATTTAAATTGACAAGGCCTGGCGACAAGCTCATCAACTGCTGCCGGCAAGTTTGACATACCCCATGACTACAAGTTACGTAATGTGACATCAGCTTTAGAGGTGTGCGAACACTAGTGGGAGTTATAGTCTGACATCACTACTATTCTTTTATTGTCTTTTGAGATTTTTTTAGATTTATGTTATTAAACAAGCTCTCATTTTTCTGTTTTATTTTTTATTTCTCACTATTGTCTTGTTTATTAATAATTTTATATTACTGTTGTACGGTGATTGTATTGGTAATGTTCCTTGTCTTTTATCTGCTGAACCTAAGGAGGCAGGTTCACCTGACAGTATAAAATCTAGATGCCTCAGTATTATTGTGCAGGCAGTGCTAATCTTGCATTTGTTGTTCAGCTCACGTTTCTTGAAGTTTTGATCCTTTGTTGTGGATTTATAAGATGTCCTTCAGTTCATTGGGTTTGTGTCCTGCTCTTGTTTCTGAATTTTGGTTTTTGTTTCACTTTAGGTTGCCTCTTTGAAGTAACAGGCATTGGCCACTTTTCATCAGTGTAGGCCAGAAGCCCACTTCTTGAGTTTTGAGGCCCACTTTTTTAGCTGAAGTCCTTTTTTGTATTTTGTAAGCCCTGCAAATCTTACTAGCTGGTGTAAAAACAGAGCCACTCTAGATCAATACTCATTTAAACTGGTTTTCAAGCGTCTGTTTTGAGAGTTGTGTTTTCTACTTGGTTCATGTTGATTATTAACTTGGTATAGTGAAGTGTTTAGTGTCGTTCTAAGGTTTTTTGTTTCTAAATTTTATCCAGTTCATATTTCTGTGCTTACTCTGGTGATCAGTCCACATCTTTTGTTTCTTTGCTTACCAATTTCAGTTTCTGTCATTTTCGCAAATGCTGCCTTTTCGCTTTGTTTAACTAATGGCTTCGATACTCACTGTTACGCTTAATCAGCTGCTCTGTACTTAAGAGCTCTTCAGCGCTGTCACGAAGAATCAGCCCTTGTGTGAAGACCTACTTCAGTAAAGACCACGAGTCTACTTACACAAGACCACTGAGCTAGGCTGTGGATACTTTTCTCCAACCAGGTACACTTTTTCTTTTCTTTACACTTTTGTTGTTCAGCATGTGCCTTCAATACAATCCTGTGTTTAACACTAGATGTCTCTCTCATCCCATTCACAGGCAAAGTTGTAATACAGAAAACCTTCCACTGCTTCAACAATCCACCCCTTCAGAGGATTCCCTCTCCTGTGGAACTCTGTCAGTCTTGCCAGCATTCGCCACCCAAAGGAGACTCCTAGTTATGGCACTGATTGAGATGTGGATCTGTCCTGGAAATATGGCATCACTGACAACGTTTTCCTCCTAATTCCCCTTCTCTCATAGCTGTCGGTCCACTGGAGGAGTTGGAAGGAATGGCATGCTGGTATCCAAGAACTGAAGATTCAACTACAACTACACCACTTTTGAGTACCATGTAATCACCGTCTCCTTCCCTAATAACATTAATGATGTTGTTCTCTAACACAACGGTTCTTAAACATCTTTCCTTGTGATTCAATTTTACCTTTTGCATGTATTCGAGACCCGCAATTGACAGGAAAAGACATCCATGGGATACAAACCCTTTGTGTAAGCATCAATGATTGTTGTCTGTCTCACTTGGAGAAAGCCGCCAATCATCTATCCTCTTTGGAGAAAAGCTGTCCGGATTCCCCTTTGAGAACTTCTGCCCTTGCAAGTGGCAATCCATCACAAGGCATTCTGCAGACCGTTCATGGCCCTTTCTCACTCAGTACTATTGTAGTTCATGACTCAGCACAGCCCATAGACAGACATTGCATGACCCATAGTTTAAGAACAGTAAACACTGATGTAACACCCTCCAGACCTGCTGAAGAACTTCCTCGATGAGCTGGTTGTGCTGCTCTCCTCTGTTCCAGATGATGGCAGTCTACTTGTAATCCTCTGGGACCTCAACATCCACCTGGACAGTCCTTCTACAGACTTCCTTCCTTTCTCTTCTTTCCTCTTTCAGCCTGACACAGCTCCACACCCCACCCAGTCACACAGCTGGTAAATTTCTGGATCTCACTCTCTCATGGAACTGCACTCCCACTAATGCTACTGTCCCTCCATTACATGCATCCGACCATTTTTTCATTCAGCTCTCTCCGCTCCTTCCCTCTTTTTCCACTCCTGTTTGTCCCACTGTGTCCTTCTGTCCATCACCTTCATTCCCTCTCCTCTTCCTGGTCTTATGTGCTCTCCCTCCTCCTGCCCACTTGTTCTCTCTTGACACTGAAATGCCACTGAAATCCTAAGCTCATCTCTTTACTTTTGCCTTAATACTGCCAGTCCTCTCTCTTCACTAGGTCTGCACGTGAAAGACCAACCTGCCCGTGGCCTTCTGAAGCTCTATGCAGTCAACGTCCACAGATTAAGACAGCTGAAAGGAAATGGAGGAAGTTAAAGGCCCAGACTGTCCTGGATAAGTTTCTGTTTCTTCCATCTTGCTACTCTTCTGCTACCACCAACACTAAGGCAAGTTTCTTTCAGGACAGAAATGGCAACACTTCTGATACTCATGGCATGATCTCTGCTTTTACCAGTCAACTCAACCCTCCACCACCACCTCCTCCATCATCACCCTCCTTGACTGTTGATGACTCTAAGGTGTTTTTTCAGAAAAACTAGGCTGCCATCAGCAGTCAATTCTCATCACCCATTCCAGCCAGGCTGTTCCCTCCCAAACACACCACAATATTCTCCTCCTTCTCTCTTCTCTCTACCACTGATGTTTACAACCTCGTCTCTAGTCCACCCACTACCTGTGCACTTGACCCCATCCCCTCACATCTCCTCCATTCAACCTCTCCCTCATTCCTTTCTGCAGTTACATATGTTGCCAGCACCTCACCCAGCACAGGCTCTTTTCCTGCATTGTTCAAACAGGCCCTTAATAACTCCTCTCCTCAATTCAAGACCAGTGTCTCTCCTCTTTTTTCTGTCCATAACAGTGTAACATGCTGTCTCTAAAGAGTTTTCTTCTACAGAACAGACTACTTGATCATAATCAGTCAGAATTCAAAAAAGGGTCACTCCACTGAGATGGCTCTACTTACTGTCGTTGACACATTAATGCAGGCCAAAGTTCCTAGCAGGTCATCTGTGCTCATCCTACTAGATATCTCCTTTGCCTTTGACACTGTCAACCACCTGATCTTCCTTCCCACCCTTTCTAACCTTGATGTCACTGAGACCGTCCATGGGTAGTTTCAGTCATCCTATCATGTCTTCTGATGTGTGGAGATACTCCAATGTAGCAGCACATCTTCTGTAGTATTCAACCAGCCAAGGTAAGTGCATTGCACTCCTCTCTTCAGAATACTACACTGGTTTCATTTAACAGCACATATTAAGTTCAAATCCTTGATATTTGCCTACAGTCATAGTCAGTGGGTCTGCACCTGTAGATGAAGACTCTTGTGAGGTCCTCTGCTCATTCTCGACCACTCAGATCTGCTGTTGAATGGCATCTGGTGGTGCCTCCTCTGCATGGCATCAAGTCTCAATCCAGGCCCCTTTCATGTGTTGTTCCCAGCTGGTGGAATAACCTGCCCACCTTCATTCAAAAGTTGGACTCCCTCAATATGTTTAGGAAGCGTATGACGGTTCTCTTGTTTGGTGAGTTTCTGTCTAATTGGTTTTAGCTTAGGAACTGTAACCACCTTGTATTTTGTACTGAGCTCTTCACTTATGGTGGTCAATTTAATAACCTTGCCCTGAAACACTTGTTCCCAAATGGTCAACCAGACTGATGTTTGCTCCATTATGCTGACCTTTTTTAAAAGTTATTTTGGATGAAAGTGTCTGCCATGCAAATACATTTAAACGTAAATGTGGTGGAGTGATATGTTGCACATAATTGGATAAATATTTTGTACATCTTTATTTGCAGAATTCACATTTCACTGGTTATAATATTTAAAAAGCAAGGAAAATGGACAAACCAGTTTTTAACTGTACCTCCAAAACTTTAGGAGTGCTGTTTTTTGTGACCTCTGACAGAGATGACTGATTGTATTGCTAAATGTCTTGCATTTCCTTTAATGTTTTTTATGTTTGAAGAATGCTGACAAGAAACAAAATTACTTGAGGTTTATGGGGGCTGCACCTGAGCTGTTCCATTGGTGATTTGACAGGATCTTCCCAAGAAAGAGAGAGGCTTGCTAAGGCCATGCTCTCCCTCTGCCATGTTGCATCCTGACGAAAGCAGTGCAGATGATGAGCTGAAGGAAGCAGGAAGGACTGAATACAACTTTAAGATATCGGCCCACCTGACACGACACATCTAGCACTATCAGGTTGTATGGTCTTGGTTTACAAAGCCCCGTTCTATTTGCTTGTGTGGCACTAGTTATAATAAAGCCTATTACCTATAAAACATAATTTAAAGTGTAGCGCTTTCTCCTGCTTGTTTTTCACTCTGTCTAATTGCCTGGGGCTAAAGACAAAGAAGGGAAGGTTGAGATGGAAGAGCTGTACCGAAGAAGTCTGTCTGACCACAGAGTGCTAAGTGTATGGGATTTGAGGCACCGTAGATAAGTCTGGACAACACCAAAAGAACAGAAAGGGGGACATAGGGGCACCATAGGACCCTACACGACAAAACAGTAAACATTAAAGTTCTTTTGCTTTCTGCCTGAGGCTGCTGGGATAGGCTCTGGTCCTTGTGACCCTCTAATGCAGGGGTTCCTAACCTGAGGTCCATATGGCTTTCAGGGGGTCCGTGATGATCAGATAAAAATTAACATTTATATTCTCTGTACAGCCCGGTACTGTTGATTTAGAGTAGATGTAGTAGTAGTAATGGTAGTAGAAAATGTAGTAGTGGAAGATCTTTTTTAATTTGCACAAGAGGATTATAATTCATAATTATAATGAATGGCCATTACTTTTTGCATAAAAAGTTTTTTTTTTTAGATTGTTTACTTTAAACTTTAATAATACTTTGTGTATGGCATAAATGTATGAGATATTCAAATCTCAATAAACAAAGTACATTATATTCATTGCGTGCACAGTTGTGTTTATGTGAATATTTCTGGGGAAGGGGGTCCATAACTTTCATCAGATTCTTAAAGGGGTCCGTGATTCAAAAAAGGTTAAGAATTACTGTCCTAATGACTGGATGATTAAATAAGACATTCAGTTACCATCCTCTGATTAGGAACAAAGCCAATTTCTACAGAGATTTCTCCATCAATAACAACGTAAATGACCGCTCGAAACTGATGACTAGTATTGACATCTGTCTTTTCACATCTGTTATTGCATTAAGGATTTTAGAGTTATTAGTGGAATGCAATTTTTTTGAATAAAACATCATCCCTTACCTTGCCAATGAGTACGGGTTCTGGTCCAGTGTACTCCTCAATGACAAAGAACTGGTTCCAGACCCAACTGCGCCGACTCCTGGTCCGGGACCGCTCTCTGCCAATTCTGGAGGGTCCATTTTGAGTCCATGGTGTGGCAGGTGCTGAGTCTTGCTGAGACCTGATGTTTTGTGCCAGCTCTGAGCTTGCCCAATGACCTGGCTTCATTTCCACTGGGGCTTCAGTGCCCATGTTGTGTCTTGTAGGGGTCCAAAGGGATGCAGCCTGGTTGCTTCTAGAAATAAATTTGTGGACTGAGCTGAAGCTTTCCATGGGATTAACGTCATCAGACCTGCCTCCAGACTCATGAAGGGTTCTCCTTGCTCTCGGCTTCGCGTGTGAATTGCTTTTAAAGACAGGCCACCCACTGCAGTTTGGACTTTGTATCTCTGCAAATGGTGGCTGCTCTCCAGTCAAAGGGTGTATCAAACTGAAAATCAGAGCAAGATGTTGAAGGATCACAAGTGTCATCCTGAAGCACATTGCTGCTTTGGTGGGATTAACGTAAAGGAGGCTCCTGTAGCTAGCATTCAGTGGAATCTTCTTCTCCCATCTACTCTTCCAGCACATGTGTCTTCTGCTTGAGTTTTTTCAAGGTTGAATTCCACATTTTCACTTGCACAGTACTTCATCTCTGCACTTCATTGTGTTATAATTTTGGCCAAATTCCTATAACATAAAATGAAAAGAGTGTTACTGACAAGTAAACTGTCATTATTAGTCCAACATTAAAAACCAGCACTTGAATCAGGGACTTTGGAACAAACCACAGAGCCATGGAGGTGAAGCAGAAGCCTTGACAACCTTAAAGAAGTCTCTGATTTTGGAGACTAAGATCATTTTAATTCATCTTTCCATCATGCAACACTCAATTACCCAAAATGCAAATCTATTAAAAATAAAAAACAGAAATATCCCATTGACACAAGTACTTAGTTGAAGCCCCTGTGGCAGTCATTCCAGTCTGGAGTGTTCTTGGGTCTGATGTGACAAGCTTTGCACACCTGAATTTCAGGATTTTCTGCAGATCTTCTCAGGCTCTGCAAGGTTGGATGAAGGCCATCAGTGGACGTCTATTTTCAGGTCCCTGCAGAGATGTTTGATTGGCTCTGGCTGAGCAACTCAAAGAGTCAACCCCAAGCCACTCCTGCTCATTGTCCTACTGGAAAGTGAACCTTCAACCCAATCTGATGCCCAGGTCACTCTGGAGGAGGTTGTCATTAAGGATATCTCTCAACTTTGCTCCATTAGGCTTTCCTTTAGCTCTGCCTAGTCTCCCAGTCTCAACCCCACAACATGATGCTGCCACCGACATACTCCAAACTCCACAGATGAGAGGCGATTCCTGGTTTCTTGCAGACATGATGCTAATCTTGGTTTTACCAGACCAGAGAATCTTATTTCTCATCGTCTGAGAGTCTTTTAGGTGCCTTTTTGTAAACTCCAAGAGGGCGTCCATATGTATTTTTGTAGCCTTCCTTAACACAAGCCTGTCTTTAAGCTCGGCAGAAGGACTACAAACAAGCTATAGAAACATCTCAGCAGCGATTAGCAGAATGGGATGCACCTGAGACAGATGACAAGATGTCATAGCAAAGGGTCTGAATTCTTGAGTCAGTGTGATATTTCTGGTTTAGGTTTGAATAATGTACGTAAATTCCTAAAATCCGGTTCTCACTTTGTCATTGTGTGTTATTGAGTGCTGCCTGATGTGGGGAACAATGAACAAAAATGATTTTAATGCAAGGCTGCAATATAACAAAATGTGAAAAAAAGTGAAGAGGTCTGAGTCCTTTCTGATGGCACTGTATTTATTCTGTGGCGTTAATTGAAGTTTTGTTTCTCAGGATCTGTTTGTAAAGACAAAAACATTTTCTGTTAATGGTAGACATGATATCCACAAGACTGATCTCATTGCTATTTTTTTTGTAGAGAAAGTGGAAGTTAATAACCTTTTTAAAGTGAATAAAGATGGTGATGTGGGGTACCTGCAGTGGGCGCTACCTCTGTCTGCCTTGCTCTGTCGCGATGTTAATCACCCAACATGCATCTGAAGTCTAATACAGGGAAGTGTTCTTTAAAATTAGCCTACGGTGTGTGCTTTAATAGTAAGGTGGCACAAATATGACCTCTGATGTGGAGATCACACATCAGGCAAATGTCTAATATAATCCACAAATATCTACACAAATATTCAAAAGATATTCAGCACCGCTTCTCCTTTAATCTGATGCCACTTCACCACTAGTGGCAGGGACCAGACACAGCCTGACTGAGCTGGATTCCTGTTTTGTTTCCATCACATTTCAGGAATTGAATGCCAAATATTGCAGCTCAGTAGGTTCAGGTTCAATACATGAAGACTGATATATAACAAACAACAAAAATGACGATTAGTTTTATAGTAATTTCCTCAATTTCAATAATGTTGATTAAGTTTAGGTAATCAGTTTACAATTTAACACTCTTGCTTTTAATGAAAGTATATCTGGAGCTGGGCTGCCAGCCTTGTTTTTCAGATCCTGGTGGTGTTGGTGGCATGGCGACTTAAGTCCATAAGGTTTCTGCTAAAATTACTCACTCTTCAGCCACAAGAAATGATGCTTGCTGGGAAATGTGAGCGTACACATTAATAGTGATGATGTGACATCATCTCCTTGACAGCAGTTCACAGGGGAGCTCTCATTTATGAGTACCAGGGTCTGAGGCCGAGCACATAATTTTTGATTCAATTTGCATGATACTCATACTCAATGGAGACGAGTCAGAGCACAAAAAGTCATGGAGGACTTCATCTTGTGGTGCAGGGACAACAACCTGCAACTCAACATCAGCAAGACAAAAAGAACTGGCGGTGGATGTCTGACGTGCCATGAAGCCTCTGACACCAGCCACTATTCAGAGAGAGGACATGGAAGTGGTGCAGGGCTACAAGTACCTGGGGGTAGATATCTATATTTATATATATTGTGGCATGCAGCTGGGGGCGGTACCCAGCCGGGACGCCCAAGAGGACTGGAGGAGGGCTTGCGCTTTCTCCAGACCATGAGGGGGCAACCGCCCTGGTTACTTTGGGGACCACGGGTACAGAGCTGTGAAGCTCAACCCTGTAGGGGCCCATGGTCACCGCCAGGGGGCGCTTAGATGCCTTGGGAGCCCTGGAACTCAGCACTTCTGCCACACCAGGAAGTGCTGGGGGGAAGAGGAGCAGGGACATCCGGAGTGCTTCCGGGGATGCAGCCGGCACTTCTGCCACACTGGGACGTGTCGGTGGAAGATTGCCGGAACACACCTGGAGCACATCCAGGGGAATATAAAAGGGGCCACCTCCCTCCATTCAAGGCGAGAGTCGTGTGGAAGAGGACAGAAATCAAAGGAGAGGAGCGGAGGTGGTCCCAAGAGAGAAGGCATTGTGAAAGGGCCTGGACTTGTGGGGTGATTGGTGCTGCGGCATTGGGTTGTGCTTAATCATTGCTTGTAAATATTGTAAATAAATAAACGTGTGTTGGGTGACTTTAAAATGATGTCCGTCTGTCTGTGTCCAGGCCAGGTTCCACAATATATAAAATCCAACATTTGTCTGTCTGTCCGCTTTTACAAGAGAACTACAGTAATTAACGGATTTAGATCGGGTTTTTTTCTATAATTTGCTTGAACATTCCGGTTGATTTAGCAACTTCTCTCATTGTATTAAGTATCATAGTTTGCTTGCGGTACCAATTTACAGTATTTGCTTGAATCCGAGAGAGTGGCTGCGGGCTGAGGGGGAGGCGGGACCTCAGGAGTAGGGAGCTGGGCGAGGCCACCCTCATTCATGTACCAGCCTCTGTTCGAGTCGCTCTACCTCTCGCCATGGGTTGGAGTGTACCTTGCCTCCGCTTAGCTAGCGATACCTGTTTGTTCAGCAGACATTATCACCTACAGATAGTTAAGGAGTAATGTTTGACGATTTTGAGAGAGAGATCAGAGCTCCATGTGTTTTAGAGGGTAGCTGCTGATTGACAGAGATATCATGGCCACTGTGTTTTTCTCCCCACGTGGGGGATGCTCTCTCGTCAGAGCTGAACACAATCCAACATCTAACATTGGAGCGTACCTACTTTCCACTTTTTTAAATTGTTTTTTAAAGTTTGTCCTGTTTCACTACTATGTGGGCAGAGCCATATGGAACAGCTAGTAAACAATAAACTGGACTGCTCTGACAACACAGTGGCACTGTATAAGAAGGGCCAGAGTAGACTGGACTTGCTAAGGAGACTCAGGTCTTTTGATGTGTGAAGCAAGCAGCTGTGTTGCTTTACTCTACAGTCTCCTGGGGAAGCAACCTGAGCACAAAAGAAGCACAATGCCTGAACAAACTTATGAAGAAAGCCTGCTCCGTCACAGGACAAGCCCTGGACACAGTTGAAGCTGTTGTGGAAAAGAAGATGATAGCAAAATTGGATGCCATTATCAAAAATCCTCTCTATCCCCTCCAGGAGGTGCTGTCTTGGAGTACTTTTAGCCCCAGACTCATTCCAGCAAATGGAGGGCTGCCCATCTCCATTGAAAACACATTGAGGGTATCAGAGTTTCAAATGGAGGGGGGAGGCTTGTTCTACCTGCCAGGAGCTACACATATAAGTCTGAACTGAGATTTGATACCATCCAGAGGTGGTATCACCAGATGCCATTGATCAGCAGATCTGAGTGGTTGAGAAGGAACACAGGACCTCACAATTGTCTCCATATATATATAAGTGCAGACCCATGGACTACTCTGTAGATAAGCATCATGATTTTTAACTTAATTCGGCTCCTACAGGAAGACAGTATAGTGATCTGAAGAGAGGAGGGCCATGTGCCTGCCTTGGATGGTTGAACACCAGATGTGCCACTGTAATCATGCAGATCGGCCCCACACTTCAGGGTCATTCTGGTGAGCCACTTGAACCCACTACCACTGATAACTTACTCGAGGATGAGCCAGTGGGAGAGGACACTCACACACAAAGTAAGGGGTAGGTGCATTAAGGTGCCAAGTGCTTTTATTAAAAAACAGTCCAAATCGAAGTGCAGTCAAATCAAATCATGCGTGAGTCTTCCCTTTATAATCACAGACCCCAGTGCTTCCCTTAAAAGCAGACATCTCTCCAGCTTATCCTTTTCATAGCATGGAGAGATCTCAACCAACAGGCGCAGACACCCTTCAGTCCTGCTCAGGTCCCCGCTGCCCATCCTATGGCGATCCATGGGGTATCACTGAGCCTCCACCCCTTTGACTTCTGCTGCCTTCCTGGACTGACACAGAGAGCCTTCTGGTGTATTGTGTTTGCTCCTGCTCCCCGGCAGCCCAGCAGGAGCAACCCTCAGAGCTCTTGAGCGCTGGCCGCATGCTCCTATCCCTGGGGCTCCATTCCTGTGTGTCTTCTTCCTTTTCATCGCACTGGTGCCCTCCTTCTCTCTCCTTTTTGTTAAACTCTGTCATTTTTCCATTCATTTTGTTTTGCTTCTCCTTTCATTTTTTCCTTCCTTCTGTTTTCTCCTCCTCCTTTTCTCATGCTGGCTTATCCTTATATGATTCTGTGGGCACCAAGTCTCAATCATGCACTGCAGGAAGCCGGTGAGGCAATTGAGACAAACCGTACCCTCAAGTGCAGGTGCCTCTCACCGCAATTACCTCACCAACCTCCCACAGCTGTGAGAGTGCACACACCCACGGAGATCGATCTGTAGATTCAATTAATTATGTATTAAAACAGGCTCCTGACTGTTAAGACACGGACCCGCTATACCACAGCCACTACATTTTGAATGATCTGCAGCGGCTGGGTGGCACATGCTGGTGCTGCTGCCAGCAGAGAGTTGCAGTAGTTCAGCTGTGACAAGAGCAGAACCTGGACCAGGAGGTGTGCTGCATATTCTGTCAGATATGATTTGATCTTGAAGATATTGCACAGAGTGAATCTGCAAGAATGAGAGACCATAGCAACATGGTCATGGAAGGAGAGCTAGTCATTGATCACCACCCCAACATGCTAGTGATGATAAACCAAGCTGAACAGAGAGGGGTTGCTACACAGATGGACAAGCTGGAATAACAAGAAGGTCCATCCTTTCCAGGTTGCGCTGGAGATGGTGTTCCTTCACACAGGTTGACCTGCAGAGATTCAAGCTGATACCGTGTGGTCCTCTGGAGGGAATGACTGGTATAATAAGGTCGAATATTCTGAATCAGATACTGACTCATTTAATTGAACTGCATAATCTGCTCTAATTGTGGCTCCAGTCATGTAGAGTAGCTGAGTTTGGTCTATGAATGAGGGACTGTCTTTAACTCAAACCAGGGGTGCAAGTGTGCGTCCATATCTCTGTTTGTGTCTGCATCAAGCTGGTCACTGAATCCCCACCAAAGGATGCAATGTGTTTCTCCTACTTAAGAGTGCTGCTGCCCTTTTTGTGCACTGCTTAGTGTCAGATTTAGTAAACTAGAATACGGCTATGAAGACAAAACAGGAGCATTGGGGGGAACTATGAGGGTGTTCCATAAAAAGGAATCTGTGGTAGTCTTGAAATGACAAGGGACAAATGATTCTCAAACACTGAGAGGGGAATACGAAAGGTGTCAGGTGAGGAGCAACATCTACCTGATGGGGTTGGAAATGTCTGAGGGCGAGAAGAGACAGATAAGCCCCTGTGCTAAAATGGACACCGTGCATGATGATGCCATGTCATAGGATAATCAGGTGTTATAGTTACACCCACTGTTTCCCAATTAAATTCTTCTTTGATGGTGGTGGGAAATATTGCAGTTTGGTATAAAGGTAATAACTCAAACTGTTTAGGTACATTTTAACGCAGTGCGCCTGTGGAAACTGAGAATAAGAAAGTGCTCATAATTGGCGATTCCATAGTACGAAATGTTAGCTATGTTAAACCAGCAGTTAATGTTAAATGCCTCTCAGGGGCCAAGATTTCTGACATAGAAGCCGCATTGGACCATGTCGCCGACTATCTACCTTATTGCTGCATGTCGGCACTAATGATATTTATTTACAGCAATCTGGGGTATTAAAGAGGAACTTCATCTCTCTATGCACCAAAGCTAAAAGAAAATGTCAGAATTTAGTTGTATCTGGCCCCTTACCAAGATTACATAGAAGGGATGTGATTTATAGCAGATTGCATTCCCTTCACTGCTGGCTAGAAACCAGGTATGCAAATAAAAGCATAATGTTTGTGAACAATTGGGATGACTTTTGGGAAAGGCCTGGATTTTTCAAAAGAGGGTCTTCATCCTAACTGGAGGGGATCTTATGTATTATCCCAAAATATGGAAGCAAAACTGCCTGGCTATCTGATTAGAGCACCATCCAGGCCACAGTCATATGATATTAAATCACAGGCTGTTGTTTATCCCACCTGTTACTATCCTGAAGCTGTTACCCATAATCCCTGTTGTGGGGCATCCAGTAAATTTAGTAAACTTAAATTACTTGATAACCAAAAAATAAGGT
Source organism: Erpetoichthys calabaricus (assembly GCF_900747795.2). Lineage (NCBI taxonomy): Eukaryota > Metazoa > Chordata > Cladistia > Polypteriformes > Polypteridae > Erpetoichthys > Erpetoichthys calabaricus. The sequence continues at coordinate 46,830,801 of NC_041395.2, read as the reverse complement.
GTATAATTAGACCAAGGGATAAAACCAGACCCTCCACCAGGGGCATCTGTAATAGAAATTTACTTCAAATTAAAACACAAAATATATCACCAGTTCACAAAGAAGCATGCAGTTTTAAATGCTGCTTATTGAACGTTCGCTCTCTTGGCAGTAAAGCTGTTTTAGTAAATGATATTATATTAAGTACAAAATCTGATCTGTGTCTTCACACTGCAACCTGACTTAGTAAATGTGACACTGTCCCCCTAGCTGAGGCGTCACCAGATGGATACTCGTTCCTTCATAAGTCTAGAGATTCTGGTCGAGGAGGAGGCCTTGGACTAATTCATTGTAACAAAATGCAAATCACGTCTAAAAATGTAGGCGACTTTACATCCTTTGAGGCATTCATTTTAAATGTTAAAACAGATTCCAACACAATTATAGTGCTAGTCTACAGACCACCAGGCCTATATTCATTGTTCGTGACTGAATTTAGCAACCTTCTATCTGATTTGGCTATAAATTATGATCGCGTAGTACTGATGGGGGATTTTAATGTACACATTGATGTGGAAACTGACACTTTTAGCAAATGTTTTACTTATTTGTTAAATTCAGTAAGATTTTGTCAGATTGTCAAAGGTCCAACTCATAATCATAACTACACATTAGATGAAATTATAACTTACAAAGTTGAAATTCAAAATTTAAATATTACTCCATTAAATGAAAATATTGCCAATCACTACTTAATTACATTTGATTTAGTCCTTCCCTTGCCAATGCACTCACAGATTAAAACAAAGACAGTGAGACATCTAGATTGTAATTCTGCTTCAAAATGTATAGATACTTTGAGTAATTCGAGTGTAATTGTGGAAAACAATTTAGATCAGTTAACATCACATTATAATGTGACCTTGAGAGATGCTCTGGACGCAGTGGCTCCCCTTAAAACAAAAGTGATCAAAGCACATAGAAACTCTCCCTGGTTTAATGAAAACACTCGAGCTCTTAAATTAGAGTGTCAAAAACTGGAGCGCAGATGGAGAACAACAAAGCTACATGTCTTTCAAATCGCATGTACAGAGAGTGTTAAAAAATATAAAAAAGCTCTCTTTAAAGCTTGCTCAGAATACTATTATACAATAATAGATTACAATAATAAAAATCCTTGGGTACTGTTTAGAACAGTTGCTAAATTAACAAATGGGAATTACATGTCTTTCAAATCGCATGTACAGAGAGTGTTAAAAAATATAAAAAAGCTCTCTTTAAAGCTTGCTCAGAATACTATTATACAATAATAGATTACAATAATAAAAATCCTTGGGTACTGTTTAGAACAGTTGCTAAATTAACAAATGGGAATTCAGATCTACAGTGCAAAATACCAACAGATATTAGCAGTACAGACTTCTTCAAGGAGAAAATTAAAAATATAAGATCCCAGATCTCAGCATCACAGTACAAACTGCATACTAGCCTGGCAGACCCTGCCTCACATTGTATTCAGCACTTTAGTCATTTTAATCCTGTAACTGCGCAGGAAGTCTTAACTGTAATTTCTAAAATGAAACCCACTACTTGTTCCCTAGATCCAGTGCCAACAAAACTAGTAAAAAGTGCAATGGATGTCCTTGCAGCGCCTATTCTAAACATTATCAGTAGTTCATTATTGCATGGTACAGTACCTGATGCACTAAAAGTGTCAGTCATTAAACCATTACTTAAAAAGTCAGACCTAAACCCACACATACTAAACAATTATAGGCCTACAGTATTTCAAATTTACCCTTTCTCTCTAAAATACTAGAAAAAGTAGTCGCCAATCAGCTTCAGTCAACACCTTACGCATTACAATTTATTTGAGAAATTCTAGTCTGGTTTCCGCACTGGTCAGAGTACAGAAACAGCACTAACGCAGGTTGTAAACGACATTCTGATATCCTCTGATGAAGGAAACTCCACTGTAATGATGTTCTTAGACTTTAGCGCAGCATTTGACACCATTGACCATTCTATTTTACTGCACAGGCTATAAAATGATGTTGGCCTTACAGGCACCGTGCTCGCTTGGTTTAGTTCTTAATTATCAAATCGATTCCAATATGTAAAGAAATGTGTTACAGAGCCCCTAAACTGTAGAATGGTCTGCCTGCTACTATAAGAGATGCCCCTTCAGTCTCAGCTTTTAAATCTCGGCTGAAGACTCACTACTTCAATTTAGCACACCCTGACTAGAGCTGCTGATTAACTGTACAGACTGCATCTCTGTTGTTAGTCATTAGCACTAAAACATAGAGTAACATGATAGAATATGTGAGGGTTAGCAACAAATCGTAACTGTTTCTCTTCTTGGTACTCAAATGTGGCACTTGGTGCCACAGCCCACCTGCCAAGTTGTTCTACCTGCCTAAGGTAAAGTCATCTCTGATGGAGGATCACAGGAATTGTCAGGTAGAGGGGTCCTTTCATCAGATTGGCTTGCCCAGCGCTGTCTCAGCTGTGGAATGGCCAATAGGGGGAGGCAGCTTGATGGCTGAGGTCCCCAGGACTCTAAACAAATCCAAATTATATTATGTGATATCATCTACTATTAAATTCTGTATAGTATTGTATTGTATTGACCCCCTTCTTTTTGACACTCACTGCACACCCAATCTACTTGGAAAGGGGTCTCTTTTTGAACTGCCTTTCCCAAGGTTTCTTCCATTTTTTTCCCCTTCATGGGTTTTTCTGGGAGTTGTTTCTTGTCTTCTTAGAGAGTCATGGCTGTGGAGCTGTCAAGAGGCAGGGCCTGTTAAAGCCCATTGCGGCACTTCTTGTGTGATTTTGGGCTATACAAAAATAAACTGTATTGTATTGTATATCCGGCTTCACTCGTTTTCCCCATTAACCTCACCACGTCAATCCCTCTTTTCCTTAATCCTTTTAAACACCCCCCCCCCCCCCCCCCATAGAGATATTTGAGAAGGTTTGAAATAATCTGTGGTAATCTGCTTTATTTGATTGCAGCTTCCCTCTAAGGAAAGTCTGATGGAAAGGAATAAAAGAGGACATTCGAGTTGGGAGAGGGGCAATGAAGAAGCAACTCGAAAAGTAAAAGGTGCAGTTTGTTGGCAGGGGTAAACTCAAAGATGGACGAGTTATGGAAAGACAGCCAGCCAGCCAACCATCCATTCATTACTGAAGCGGCCACGTCCAGTGCACGGTTGAAGAGCACAGACGGACAGGCTATGAAAATAACCGGTCGCCATCTCTTCATTTGTATTTTTGTAAGAAAGACATCGCAATTTGATGCAAAAGCCGTCATTCCATTCTCTGTGTAGGATTCGCATACAGCTTTCCTATCTCATGTAAACCCAATCAAATTGAAACATTGGCCATTTTGGTTGACTGCTTATCGTGGATTAATAACTGGCTTTTTGTAATAACTACTTGCAGTTGAACTCGGGGAAGACTGAGGTTGTAATTGGTGCTCCCCCAGGCCTTCACTCTGAGATTTGTCTCAAGATGGCTACTGTCTCTCCAATCGCCAAGTCGAACTTATGCAATCTGGGGGGCATTTACGATCAGTCTTTAAGCTTAGATTCACATGTAAGGTCTCTTAGCCACTCTTGTTTCTTTCATTTACTAAACCTCTTTAAATTGAGCTCTGTAGTTTCAAGACCAGAATTGGAGATGCTTCTGTAATCAGAATATAGGTTTAATATGTCACTGTGCTCTGTGCAAATATTTTAAATCTGCTTTTCTTTTCTTCTCACATGTACAGCTAACACAAAACCAGATTTAGTACAGGGGCCCAGCATTTAGAACTGCTAGGGAAGCATTTTAAGACAAGACAAGTTAAGGACAACTGCAAAATGGGCATTGTACTATTTCTGTGTGTCAAAGTCAGCATGAAACTGTAACCTCTTTGCCTTGTTTGGAATGGCATGATTCACCTAAGTGGGGGCCTGCACATGAAGAAAGAGTATAAAGCCTTGGAAAATTGCCTGGCGCACCTTTGAAGCTGATGGATGAATGGGAGATACCGCCATCCAATTCTGAAAATCCTTCCAGCGCAGCAACAAAAATGGCAGACTCTACACATTGGGCCCCCAATACCTGAAAGGTCTTGTCATGTCTTCCTCATCTGTTATGCCACGTAAACCATCATTAAAGAAAGCTAAGTTATTTCTCCTACGTGATTCCTTACCGCTGTATCATTAAGGGAGCGGTATCGCCTTTTAATATCATATCTATATAATTTTGGGTTATGTAACATGCCGCAATTACAAAAGAACTTATTCCAACCAGGGAGTTAGCGCCCCCTGCTGGATTCAGCTTGTACCTGCTTTAATCTCCTCTTGTCTTGACGATTGTAATGCCCTGCATACTCGCCTGAAGAAATCCTGCCTTTCTCAGCTACAGTTAGTCCAAAATGCAGCTGCCAGGCTTTTAACTCGATCTCGCTGGAGGGCGCATATCACACCCATTTTAGATAGATAGATAGATAGATAGATAGATAGATAGATAGATAGATAGATAGATAGATAGATAGATAGATAGATAGATAGATAGATAGATAGATAGATAGATAGATAGATAGATAGATAGATAATACTTTATTAATCCCAAGGGGAAATTCACATTTTTTTATGCATTGCACTGGCTTCCCGTTTATTAAAGAATTTGTTTTCAAATTTTGGTGCTTACCTACTGTATAGAGCTCTCTGCGGACAAGTATGTCACTGGCCTCCTGCTCCGCCATACGGGCACTTAGGTCTGGGCACAGGGCCTCTTAGTCATCCCTTGTACCCGAATCACGATACATGGGGATTGCACAAGGATTTGGAATGGTCTTCTGCTAGCGCTGCACACGGCTCAGTCAGTTGAATCTTTTAGAAAGCAACTTAAGACATTTTCGTTTAAGCAGGCTTTTGCACTCAGTTGAGTAGTCGCTGCTTGGACTGTTTGTTTATTTTTAGTTTGTTCTTATTCTTCTCTTTACCTTTCTCGTTTTTTATATTTGGATGGCACTTTTATGTGTTTTTCTTGTTGTACAGAGCTTTGTGATGTCATGTCTGTGAAGGGCGCTTTATAAATAAATTTTACTTGCTTACTTACTTACCTGAATGAGTCACTTAACCGGCCTGTGGTCCAAGTCTACAACTGAACCGTGTAAGGAATTGTAACACAGTGCTCTGCTTGTAAAATGCCCTGGAGGGGTTTTCGATCCAGAAAGTCACTACAGGGGGTCCTCGGGTTATGACACAGTTCCGTCCCTATGACAGTGATGTAACCCGACTTTTGGTGTAAGTCGAAACACACCCTATAAGTCATTTGCCTATCCTAACGCATTTGCAAAATCATAATCTAGAACATAAAAAGCCACAGAAAAAGGAAAAGGACATAAATACACTGTACTGTACACTGTACTGTAGTAAGAGAAAAAAATGACAAAAAATGAGTGTAAAAAAAATTCCTTACCTTAATTCCTACTGATCTCTTTACAATGTCTAATTTCACTTCCATCATGATGGCTTTCCTCTTCTTCGAAGCACTACCATCTGAAGACTCTGACTTTTGTTTAGGAGCCATGATAAGGGCCACAAAGTCGCCAAACAAAGCAACACAAATGGAACATACTCTCCACACACAACCCATCGAATTCACCCACATAGTCTGTAAGTACGACGCCAACGGCGTAAGCCAAAACACTCATCTCAATTTTTTTAAGTTTTTATGGCAGTGAGTGTTGTGAACTCGAAACGTCATATATCGAGACGTTGCAACCCGAGGATCCCTTGTATATACAGGTGCTGGTCATAAAATTAGAATATCATGACAAAGTTGATTTATTTCAGTAATTCCATTCTAAAAGTGAAACTTGTATATTAGATTCATTCATTACACACAGACTGAAGTATTTCAAATGTTTATTTCTTTTAATGTTGATGATTATAACTGACAACTAATGAAAGTCCCAAATTCAGTGGTGACCAAACAAAATCTTTAATCTTGTGTTTTCATGAGGGAGCTGCAAAGGGCAGACGTCTCCTAAGAATGGATTTAGGCCTGTCTTTGATGACTTTCACTCATAGCCTTCATTTATATAATCTTAGCAAATCAGGGGCATTCAGTGACCGAATGTGACACACCCAATGTCTGTGACAGGTTTGATTTCGTCTTTAGTCAGACGGGTGGGCTCTGTATTCATGACAGCTGGCAGCCAATAAATGCTCATCCAGACCTCCAATGCTCAGAATGTAGCAATGAGGAATAAGGGGCATGGGGACTTTGGACCTCCTAAACAGAAAAGAAGCTCATCTGTCTCATGTCTTGTGTTTTATGTACCGCAATGAAATGGAAAAAAAGAAACAAAGGGCAGAGAGCTCATTATACCTGTTACAGTTAGGTCTATAAATATTTGGGCAGAGACAACTTTTTTCTAATTTTGGTTCTGTACATTACCACAATGAATTTTAAATGAAACAATTCAGATGCAGTTGAAGTGCAGACTTTCAGCTTTAATTCAGTGGGGTGAACAAAACGATTGCATAAAAATGTGAGGCAACTAAAGCATTTTTTAACACAACCTGTCTAATTGTGTTATGATGCATATTGCATATTTTCTGTTAATCCAATAAACTTAATGTCACTGTTGAAATACTACTGTTTCCATAAGGCATGTCATATATTAAAGCTCAGCCAATGATAAACAAAAATCCAAAGAATTAAGAGGGGTTCCCAAACTTTTTCATATGACTGTAATTTCAGAAATGGTATTTTTGGACTAAAACGTTGAGATTAATCAAAATCTCATCATCAAATTTTTGAACATTTATAATACTTTCCCTATCCTTCGTATACGAGAAAGTAAAAATGGGGGATAAAGTGAGAGCAGGGTTCCCGGGGGGCTGTGTTCTGATAGAAACTGCAGAGAGAATCACCTTGGGGGGTTTGTGGAACTAAAGCTGTAGTGAAGTTTAAAAGGCCAGCGATGGCAGGAATGCAGTCAACATGGAGTTAATGAGGAAGGCGAGGAGTTTATGTTGAAGCTGTTCACGTCAGGTTGCGACCAACTGCAGCCACTCTTTCAGGGGCACCAACAGTTTTTGTTTATGCTCTTCTGTTTTTTTGGTAATATAAGCACTGTTTTTTGCTCTTTTTGGTATACTGTACACATATATATTGTGTGATGAGTCAACTAGGCCAAAAGAGGACTTCAAAAATGCCGGACTCATCCTTTAAGGAAATCAGAAGACAAGTGAGCCATTAAAGGGGTTGGCGTCTCATTGATGGAGATAAGATGGGCGAACTAAAAGAAATGAATTAGCATTACGCTGAGTGACCAAACCGTGAAGAGAGTGGTCTGTCCAGGGCAAATGGAGCCTACTGGGGACACTAAGGCTACATCCATAGCACTCTGTTTTCACTTTAAAACAGTGACTTTAAACGGAAATGATGACCATCCACACTCGCGTCCGTCTCCACATCTTTCATGAAGTATCTCCATCCACACTGAAATGACCACAAAGGCTTATGATGTAGACATTTGTCTACACTGGGCGTTCATGCATCACCAGAAAAATCCTTGAAGAAATGATAAACACAGCCAGACAGAGGATTTATCTCAAAACTGTAGTGACTGGTAAATTATTTGACTTTTAAGCATGTATGCAGCATTCAAACTGTACAAAACACAATTTAGATGCATACAGGTAAGAAACACAATAAGAACCATTGTAAGCAAGTCTTCTATGTCCTCAGTGTTGGAATATGTTTTTCTTCCATGAAGGGTGACTATTCAGTGAATGAGATGTTGTAATAAGAACAGTCCAGTCAGGGAAGGACTACGTAATCAGCACAAACAAATCAGAGCGCGATTAGGGTCTGCGTGTTCAGAAGTTTACATTTTTATCTGTCCATATTGCTGGTGTTTATACAAGTATACGTCTCTGGAGAGCATTTTCAAAAGTCTCCATTTTCCATGGGGTAGTGTAGTTAGGATATAGCGGGTTGGATAATGAATGGAAGGATAGTGTGGATGAAAGGCAATAATGGGAGACTAATGTCTGCATTTTTAAATGACAGTATAGTAGTGCAGCTGTAGCCTAACTAGCAGACATTACATGAAATAAGAGGGGCTGTTTGTGGTGGCACTGCTGCCTCACAACTCCAGGGACCTCAGTTCCAATTCCAGGAGGGGCGCTGCCCATGTATAGGGTGCCCTTTCTTCCTGTGTCTGCGTGGGCTTCGCTCTCAAATCTCAGTCTTAGGGGTCTCCCATGCGTCTATGAGATTTGTTTTTCTTCTGGAAACACTCACACATCCTAAAGACCTGCATGTTATTCTTAAACCTAACCTGCCCTTCTGTGAGGTACCTGTGAATGTCCACTACAACAGACTGGCGCCTCACCCACTCTCTAGAATACAGACTTGTGTCCGAACAGTAAAAAACATACAGAATGAATTCATTTAATACGGAGACAAAAAGTCATTTTCCAAACAACCATTGGCAAAGCATGAGTGGGCACAAGGACACGCGTGCCGTCATCTTCAGCCCCAGATCACCTTTCATGCCTGCCATACAGCAGTGACATCTGCTAGGCAGGAGGCACAAATTGCATGGAGAAGCTCAAGCTGACAGACATTACTCAGGCATCTGGACAAAGTGCTGGAAAAAGTTCCGTTTGTTAAGCTGCAATGTGCCTCTTGTTCTTCTGCTTGTTTGTGTGTGCGTGGCAAGTGACCAGAAGGGGATTACCAGGACAGTGTGGAGGAGAAGAGAACAGACCTCTCAGGCCAGCAAAGCTCATCGGTCCGATTCACCTTAATTCTGCACATGTTAATGACTGACTTGGGAATATATGCAGGGTGAGTCAAAATTATGTTAACATTTAAATGATGGAAACAATTTATTCACAAAACTGTGCAAGATGATTTACAGGAACGTCTCAACCTGTTCACCATCATGTTCAGCACATGTATCATATATGGCACATAAATTGACCACAAAAATTGTATAAAAGTACATAGCAGTACCATTACTGTTAGCATAATTTTGACTCACACTATATATATATATATATATATATATATATATATATATATATATATATATATATATATATATATTGTTATGGATGGATACAGGGAAAAGGTGGAATGGACCCTGTTTTGTTACCAGCATAAAGGATGATCAGAAATGGAGGTGGCATTCCCTATCCTGGCCAGGAGGCAGGGATGGAGGGGCAAGCTGGTGGCATCCCAACAGTATTTGATGGAAATCCCCTCCCGTGGAGCATGGAGAGCACCATAGTGGAGAAGTGACCTGGATGGAGGAGCATCCTGACCAGGATGGTTAGCAGTCTCTTACCTGGTCGGGAGAACAGAACAAATGATGGACACTGGGAGACTTAATAATAATAATAATTCATTATATTTATATAGCGCTTTTCTCAGTACTCAAAGCGCTATCCACACAGGGAGGAACCGGGAAGCAAACCCACAATCTTCCACAGTCTCCTTACTGCAAAGCAGCAGCACTACCACTGCGCCACCATGCTGAGCTCGTGCCCCATACAATGGGTGCCAGCATCCCTTGAGGATAGCCCCTGTTTGAGCCCCCACTTGCCCCCATAGGGCTGGCCTGTTGGTTTCCATGGGTGCAGCCATATAGCGTGGGCCAGAGAACAAGAAGAAAAAGAGTGAGGGCTGTGAAGTGTACGTGGTGACACGGCTTGATCATAATACTAGTTAACACTCGGACCTCTGGTGCTCAAAGAAGTGCCCATCACAGCACACAGACCCCCAGGACACTCTGCCGAGGTTATGCAATGTCCTCCACTGCAGGCTAGTGTCTCCATGGCTCTTTCCCTGCGCTTGGCCATCCGCTCTTTTCAGAGTGCTGTGACAAGTTCACACAGGTAGCCACAAATACAGACTTTACAAATGGCTACTAATTAACAAAGCTAGTACACACAAAGACAATGATGTGTTTAAACTGACAGGAAACAAGGTAGTTGGGAGCTGATTAACGTAAATGGAGCCCGGCACTCTCTGTGCAGTAATTAATTGTTAGACTACGGCTAAGGCAGGCCTGGCTGATCTAAAGATGAAGCTCAAATGCATTGACGGTCTGGGAGAGAGAAGCCATTCCTGAGCTGGTATGCCAAGGTCTCTTTGTCATTCTTAATTTAGTTGTACGACTTACCTCTACAGCCGAGCTCGTGCCCCCGCGTGTGCCCCCTTCCGCCTCTGCTGCCTTCTGTCGGAGGACGTTTGGTTCGCTCTGTCAGCTGTGCGCCTCTCAGGTAAATCCGGGGGCTTTCATTAGAATTGTAATCACGCAGAGACTCTCGGACACCCCCGTCGTGAGAAACAGATGAACATCAGAATTTAGGGAGGTCTGAAAGAGGACGCGCAAGCTTTGATTTAATTCTTAGACTAAAACGTGTCACATGTCACACATCCTCCGGCATTTCAGGTTTCACCCTAGCGGACCCCTTTTTAAAAATGAAGCTCCGAGGTCACCGGTCCGTCTCTGCGAATCTAAGCAGGTCATCCAACCCGCTATATCCTAACCACAGGGTCACGGGGGTCTGCTGGAGCCAATCCCAGCCAGCACAGGGCGCAAGGCAGGAAACAAACCCTGGGCAGGACGCCAGCCCACCGCAGGGCGCACACACACACGCACACCAGGCACACACTAGGGACAATTTAGAATCGCCAATGCACCTAACCTTTGGACTGTGGGAGGAAACCGGAGTACCCGGAGGAAACCCACGCACACACGGGGTGAACATGCAAACTCCACGCAGGGAGGACCCGGGAAGCGAACTCGGGTCTCCTAACTGCGAGGCAGCAGCGCTACCACTGAGCCACCGTGCTGCCTAAGCAGGTCATTTAACTGTAAAAAGGATGCAAACACCGGAAAGGCGCTATATGAAGACTTTTCTTTTAGTTTAACTTTTTTTTTTTTACCCCGCACTTCGACTCCACAAACTAACCCATAGAAAACGCAGCGACTTTGGGAGAAAGCCCCTTATGGTGGGAGTTCGCCATTCTTTGTTTAGTTTTCTGCAGTGAAAGCTCTTGAGGTTAACGATCTCTACTGATAATACCACTCCTGGATTTTCGGGTGGGCTGTTTAGACACCCCGATCGGGTGGGGTGTGCACGGTCCTTCCATCCGCTGACAATGAGACTGTTAAATGGACAATGTGGGATGAGCGAGTGTGGTGGTCTTAATGTCATGAACTGGTATCCCCTCTAGAACGGGTCGTTGAATTGCGATGCCTTCTAACAACCCCAAATGCTTTTCCTCCATAATAAAGAACTGAAAAGGCTTTTAAAAAAGAATGGAGGATCCTCTTGTATAAAGTAAGGGCAGGCATCACATTGCAGTGGATTGCCGACATGGGCGATCTGGATTTCATTAAGGATCCAACGGAGATTATCCACTCTTACTGTCATCGGCTTTAATGACCTGTGACAATGCTTGTCCTTATTAAGATCGAGCGCGCACTTAAAGGGACACCCAGGGCTGCGCCGTCATTTTCTGTTTGCACTTCGACTGATGATCAATAACTTTTGAGGCGATCGGCAATAACGGACATTAACCCCTCATAGAGGGGGAGTGCGAACGAAACGGCAATGGAAGGCTGCTGTGGCTCGGAATGAGGGGCACTGCCTGCACAGTATGAATACATGGCGACATTCAGCGTGCAACATTAAACCTCGGATCATAAAACCATTATGGGTGCCTTCTAGATCATGTTTGATACCCAATATTATCTTTGTTGTTGTTTTCAGGTCGTGTGGCACAGTGGCCAATGCGTTGGACTGTAAACCACAAAGCTACCGATTCAATCCTCTATTAACTGGAAGTTTGAACCCAAGGCAAGCAGTTAATTCGCCCCTTAAAATAATACGCTGACATCGTACACTAGAGCGTCCTCAAAGGACGACACTTCCTACAGAAATGAGCCACATTAACGAGCTCTTAGCGGCACTCTGATGTACGCATGCAGGCGTTCAGGTTCAAGTCCCTCCTCCCAAGTCACCTGACCCGCTCACTGTCCTTAGAACGACTTGGGACGCGGCTTATCATGAAAGGCGCTATATAGCAGGCAGGGGCAGGTGTCATATTAGCGCGAGGAGCTAGACGAACGTGCCAACCAAGACAGCGAAATCCGGTGCCAGGGTCGGCAGGAGATGGCAGAGGAATCCGAAAGGCGAAGAAAGCGCGTCAAAGAGAAAGCTGCCAGAGAAGCGAGGACCCCCACCTCGAGTCACCAGGTGCCCCCTCACATCGCGGCTGTGCCAGCTAAACAGCGGCAGGGTACGCATACTGGCACACAATTACATAACCGTGTGGAAAACGCGCTTACAGCGGCAGGACAAACAAAAGTCCACACTTTGAGAAACTGTGGCGGGGTAGCGTAGCGGATAGCTTAGCGCAAGCAGCCTCACCGCACCGCACCGCACCGCGCTGCTCACCTTGATGTGCCGGACCGCTGCTCCCTGAATCCGAAAGGCTGGCGATGCTGGTAGGAGCGGAGTCGGGCGAGAAGAAGAAGAACAAGAAGAGCAGAGTTCGCTGTCTGCCCCCCCCACCACACACACACACACATACTCACCCTCCGCCCCCACCCCCCATTCTATCCGAGACTCTCTGCGCGCTCGTCGGCTGCTCCGATGTGCCGTCCGTCAGTGGCCGCTCGCAGAGCCGCTCTGACTGAAGACGGGAGGACCGAACCGTCATGTGAGCGGAGCCTCAACACACCAAAAAGACGAGCGTCTCCCGGGAAGAGCGCCTTCATTAATGCCATTGTCTTCATCTGTTTGTTCTGCGGCATTTTAATCAGCAACTCAAAAAAGGCTATTATGTTATGAAGTGGCGTAAATACTTAATAGAAGGCAAAAGACTAAAATCCCATCTCTTAACGCTAATCAGGACAATTCGAAGGGCTTGCATTTAAGTGGTTAAAGACGGGCAATCTTTATATATTATTCAAGCAGAGCGCAGCGCATTAGACTTGTCATTGTAACTTAGAGTCAATTATGTAACACTGGAGGAAACAACAAGGCTGAAAGAGAGAACACGTTCTGCAGAAGCCCCCCTTACTCCCCTCGGCTGTAACGCGGGATTTAATGCTAAAACACCCAGCGATCCCAGTCTGGCCCGACTAAGCCGAGCCTATCAAATAATGAGGCCAGTCTGTCAGAACAATCCATGATCTGTCCATTACCGAACCTGTTTAAGCCAGTTCTGGACCACTGGGGAGTCAGAGCCTGTCCGGCATCATAGAGTGCAAAGCAGGAACTGACCTTGGATGGAATGCCAACCTGTCCATCATATGATTATTAAATGCTGAGCCCACTTTAGAGGAACTTATCACGTCAAATCTAATGTTGAAGGACCTGTCATCTTAAATAAGGCACAAGTTGATACAAGCAATGCACCACGGAACATGAACTTGGTATATAGAGGCGACCTAGCCTATAGGGTCACACATTAAATAACCTAACTTTAGGTTCTGTGACACTAAATAATGAAGTTAGTAAATCTATAAGTCAGTATATATAGTAAGACCTGTCATATTAAATAAGGCACAAGTCAACAAAGGCAATCTGCCACAGAACATGAACTTTATATATAAGAGGCAATGTAGCCTATAGGGTCACACTTTAAATAGCATAACTTTAGGTTCTGTTACACTAAACAATGAAGTTAGTATATACAGATCCTTCAGGGACTGGTCATCTAAAACAAAGCCAAGTCCAGCACAGAGCATGAATTCCGTATATAGGAGGTGATTTAGTCCATAGGGTCACACATTAAATAATAAAACTCTAAGTCAGTATATATATAGAATAATCAGGGAGCTGTCATCTTAAATAAGGTACACATCAATAAAGGCAATCCACCACAAAACATGAAATTCATATATAGGAGGTGACTTAGTCTATAGGGTCACACATTAAATAACAAAACTGCAAGTCAGCATACAGGGAGCTATCAGGAACTCTCAGGGGACTGGCACAAGAAACAATGGGTGTCTTCTTAAATACTTACTAAGATGCCTCACCTTTCAGTGGCTCTGGTCTTTGGTACGGACCTGATGTTGTCAGATAGCACCCATCCTTCTCTGTGTGTTTTGACCCCTAACCGTGACACTCTGTGGTTAGCAGGTCGGCCAAGTCACTGCCTGTCAGCTCCTGATTTCCATCCTAATACCTGCCTTTTAGTTATATAACCAACAGGAGGTTCTTTCTGCTGTCCCTAGAAACCTGCGAGCAGCCATCTTTCTTTCTTTCTTTCTTTCTTTCTTTCTTTCTTTCTTTCTTTCTTTCTTTCTTTCTTTCTTTCTTTCTTTCTTTCTTTCTTTCTTTCTTTCTTTCGTTCTTTCTTTCTTTCTTTCCCTGATATTCCCAGGGCAGTGAGTACTGACCACATCCACAGTGTAGGGGAATCTTCTACAGCTCACCTCGACAGGGAGCAGCCACGATTGCCACTCTCTGTCTTTACTCTCCTGGACCAAGCCTTAGTACTTGATGGCCTTCCTCTTGTGAGGTTCCTCCAGCGGGACATTCAGTTTGATCGGGATGACCTTCCTCAACTGCGCTGACCAAATGACAATATCAGGCCTTAGGGTTGTTTGGACAATTGGGGATGAACTGCAGTGTCCTTACCAGATCCAATCTCATCTGCTACCCTTGTGCTTTCTGGACGATGTTTCTTCTTGTGTTTCTTTTGGAAGATGGCCTCTCCCTCGCCATGATGAACTGGATAGATGGTGCTGGCGTCCCATGGATTCCTGGAGGCCTCTGTATCATCTGCTCCATGAAGTTTGCTAGAACCGTGAGCACTTTCTTGTGCTGCCATCTAAATCTCCCTTGAGTCAGGGCAGTGTTGCAACCAGCCAGGACATGGGCCAGGTTGGCCGTCTTCCTACAAAGCATACCCAGTGGATCTTGCCTAAACACCCACCTTTGCAGGTTCGCTGGTGATAAGTTCATAAGAAATCTGACAGAAGAGAGACCATTCAGTGCATCAAGCCTGTTTGTTTAGCTAATAGCTAAGCTGTCCCAATATCTCATCGAGATTCTTCTTAAAGGCTGTCAATGTTTCTGCTTCAACTACACATCTCAGTAGTTTGTTCCAGAGTCCCACAACTCTTTGCGTAAAGAAGTGCTTCCTGGCTTCAGTCCTAAATACACTTCTGGAAGCAGAGCGCACAGAAAGATGATCCAAAATAGCTCCATCCTTATCACTTCAGCTCATGAGACTTTCCTCCTCAGGAGGTCCCATTTGAGATAATTTCCCTGGAATGCCAGCTCAGCTGCTTTTGCAGTCCAGCATTCATTTTCCAGATATTGTATTTTGGCCAAGATCATTTCACTCTTGTGCCCTGCATCTGCTTTCGACCTGGTAGTTCCAAGCGCCTTGTCTTCCCATGCATGAATTCCCGGGGTTGTCCTATAACTTTAGTGCACTTTCGGCCTGTGCCACCATAGCGTTGGCTGCCCACTTGTGGCCGGTTTTGGTTGTCATGCCTGCACATCTGGCCAGATCACCACTAGAGTCTGTGAACACCATCATTACCCTGCACTTTGCCACCTCTTTCACCACAGATGAGAACAGGGGGGCTAGAGCTGACCTGATTTGATGCTGAGACCTACTGATGTCAAGCTAGGAGGAACTCCAAGCCACCTCTGAAGGTGCTTATTTAGCCATCTCTCCACACCTTCCACTATGGTCATCATCTATCATCACTAGCCACATCAATCTCGGTAGCAGTCTGTATTGGTAAAGCCAGGACCCAAAGTTGCCAGCAAGTCCTGACCTTTCACTCTTCCACAGCCATTCATCTTCTTGCTGTGGTTTCAGTCGCCATCATACCACAGCCCCCAGTCATTTGAATGGGATGACCTCACCCTGGAATTGGAGTTTGAACGTTTTGGTCACTTTACCCTTTGTTATCACCACAATCCTTGACTTCTTGTGCCTGAATGTCATTCACACTCATGATGCCAAATCTTCCAGCGTCTTTATACCCCTAAATGTATGTGCCCACCATTGACATATACTCAGAAATATACTTCATGGGGGACAAGGAATTACATGAATCCTAATTATCGTCTATGATCAATCAGTTAAAGCTGTCATGAAATACATTTGGTGGGGGTGGTTCAAGCCTCAAATCCCCCCTGACCAACTCTGCCTATGCCTACCATCTTAAATAGTTAACCTAGATTTTTGATACTTCTTATTTTTAAACAAATTGTCAGAATGCAAGATAATCAAACTCGCCTATAGGGATATAAAATGATGACTTCTTTCTATAAAGATCTGTTATCTTAAATAATTAACCAGCCTATAGAGAGCTGTCATATTAAATAATGAAGCCAAGTCTTAGAGCTATCAGCTCAAATAAATGGACCCTCTCCATATGGACCTGCTGTCTGAGAGAATAAGTGACCCAACTTAGTGACCCATCATCTCGAATCACGAATCCCATCTGAAGTGACCTGCTGTCTTAAAGGATTACTCGAGTTTATTGGTGTCCATCAGCCTGCGTTAGGAACTCAGTCTATACGTACCTGTCACCATAAATAATTAATCAGTCTATACAGGTCTGCCTTTTAATTCTTTGACAAATGAACACCTCAAGTGATGACCTGCTCCACGTAACACACATCCATCCCATATTGACCCAGTCCATAATGGTCTTTGCTTAAATGACAAAATTAACTGCTGAGCCCCCATAATATAAAATAAAAAAGCAGGTGCATTGAGACCTGGTGTGTTAAAAGACCAATAGAGCTCACCAATTTAAATAGTGGACCACCTTTCTATTTTCAAATCCACCTAATTCAGTTCAGGGTCATGGTGGCCAAAGCCAAACCCAGAAGCATTGGGTGCAACACTGGGAGTCATGTGTATCTTGTCTTTTTTTATGGTTATCCATATACTCTGTAGGTGAAACTCCAAGAGACAGGGCCACCATGATGTCACTTCAGGGGAACCACCATGCGTCTTTATAATCTGCGGAAGGAGCTTCATTGCATGTTGTCGAGTGCAAATTTGAATTTGCTTAGCAGACGTCTTTACCAAAGCGAGTAAATATCAGTCTGGAGGTCTGTTTGGGAACAAGTGTCACAGGACAAGGTTACAAAATTGATCACTACAGGTAAAGGACTCAGAACAAAATACAAGTAAGTTACAAAGAAATTCACTAAAAATCAGGAGTGGTCCTCCCTAGACCTTCTCGTATATTCAGATATGGGGATGGAAATTTGAGGAGTAAACCACAAGACAATGATATATTGTATTATTACATTAAAGAACCATCAACAGCTAATCAAATCAAATTAGTAATATATTGAACAATTATTATAAAAGTAAAGTTGAATAAATCGGACTCTGCAGATGCATGAATAAGAGGTAAAGTACCACTTCCAGTTACCAGAAATAGCCCAAAAGTTGATAGAAATCTATGTTTTGTACCTAATACTTGTATGCAAAATTTGGTTGACCACAGTGAAAGCATACTCAAGTTATCTCCGGGTTCTTCTTTATATATATATATATACTGTATATATTCACATCCTGCCAACATCCCACTCAGCATCAATGGTTTAGATGTGGAGACTGTTAGGAGTACCAAGTTCCTCGTTGTGCACATAACTGAGGAACTTATGTGGACACATAACACCTCATCACTAATCAAGAAAGTCCAGCAGAGACTACACTTCCTGAGGCGGCTGAAGTGAGCAAAGTCTTCCTCCTTCCATCCTCACCATGTTCTACAGAGGCACCATTGAGAGTGTTCTGACCAGCTGCATCACTGTCTGGTATGGCAACTGCAACATATTCGACCGCAAGTGCCTGCAAAGGATAGTGAAGACAGCAGAGAACATTATTGGGGTGCCTCTCCCTTCACTACAGGACATATTTTACAAATGCAGTGTCCGCAAGGCCTGCAGCATTGTGCAGGACCCCTTACACCCCTCACATGGACTTTTCACACTTCTGCCATCCAAGAGAAGATACTGCAGCATCAAAGCCAGATCTGCCAGGCTGCAGGAGAGTTTTTACCCCCAAGCTGTTAGACTCCTTAACACCAGGCTGCCCCCTGGGACCTTCCACATGGCCTCAACCACCTCTAACAACAGAACTTTTATACATGCGAGCCACTGTCCTGCAAAGACGAGTGTGCAGGTAGAGAAGAACTGAAAATCTCATACTGACCTTTAAGGATTTTGACACTCTTGATATCCTTCTGACCTGTCATTATTTACACGTCTTAAACATCTATTATCATACACTGATCATTTCTGTATTATCTATATCTATTATTTATTTATTATATTACATATGTTACACATCAATATTGCTGCTACTTCTTTGTCTTGTCTTTGCACAATGTTTTGTCTTGTTTGTGTTTTAATTTTAAATTTAAATTCTATTTTTAATTTATTATTTGCACGTCATGTTGTTACACTGTGGAACCTGAGCTTTGCAATTTCATCTATCTGTATACTTGTACTGTATATGGTTGAGATGACAATAAAGTTCACTTTGACTTTGACTTTGATATTCGTTCCTCCTTCTTCGACTTCAGTCGCATTAAATTGTTGTTCTCCTCACACTTTAGTTTTCAGCTCCGCTCTTGTTGCCTTAACACAATCTTTGCTACCTGACTTCATACAATATGCTTACTGTACCTCATCTCCTCCACTCTCTGTCCATTGCATTATATCCTCATCATCAATTCTTGGACATTCTGTCTCCCGCTAGTGACTACTCTCTCTACTTCTGCATCCTTCTGCACATGATGTCTAACCAAACAACACATTCTCTAGATTGATGGCCCTCTGTCAGTGTAGAACTTCAGGCAGCCTGCACTGTGGTGTGACCGAACTGAGGTCCCATCCACTCCACTGTGTTTTTGTCTAAAGATGCGGACATTAGTCTCTATTTTCGCTTTTCATCCACACTACCCTGGTCATTTTAGACACTGAAAACGGAGACTTTTGAAAATGATCTCCAGAGTTGTGTGTTTCTTAAAATGCCAGCTCGGTGTTGCAATGTAGATTGGTGAAAATGCAGTTTTTCAAAAACACAGATTTATCGCGCACTGATTGGTTTGTGTTTATTATGAAGCCCTTACCTGATTGGATCCTGCTCATTACATTTGATTCCCTTACTGGTCACGTTTCATGGAGGAAAACCATATTCTAACATAGCAGAGACATAGAAGAGCTGCTTTCAGTGGCTTGTCTTGTGTTACCAGTATGCATCTAAATTGCATTTTGTCCTGTTCAAATGCTGTATCCATAAGCACAAAAGGCAAATCATTTATCAGTCGCTACAGTTTTGTAATAAATCCCATGGCTGGCAGCATTACCATCACTTCAAGAATTTTGCCCAGTGCAGTCAAACACATATTCTACGTCATATGCATTTTCAATTAATATTAGTGTGAATGGGGAAACTTTTGTAAATGATATGAAAATGCTAGTGTGGACGGAGATCATTTTCATTTAAAAACAGCACTTTAAATGAAAGCATGGTAGTATGGACGCAGCCTTAGTTAATACACATCACTGGCTGTCCCTTGTAAAAGACCCCTACATCTGAGCCCTCCATTTTCATCACTACTGGTAGGTGTATTGCTTATTCATCCTGTCTCAGGTGTCATCAATGCTGCATCACTTCAGTCCAACAGTGTGTCCATCACTGGCCGCAGGTCAGTCGCTGTCGTGGTTTCATCTCAGCTCCATTCCTGGCTTCAGTGTCTTCCTGGTTCATTCATTTGCTTTATTTGTAAATCGTTTTGTCTTTTATGCTATTAAATGTGTTTCTGTATTCGTTTTTTATATTGTTGTCATGGTCCTGCCAGGGTTCTTTTTTTTGTTGTTTTTTTTTAAATTATTATCTAGTATATTTTGTCATTAATTCTATTTATGGTGGTGTTCTACCTGTGTTATATTATGTCATGTTCTATTTGCATTACATGAAGTTTTATCTGTTTTCTCCCCTGTGTCCAGTGGGTGGAGCCCAAGGAGGCGGAGCCCCTGAAGATGAAGCTGGAGAAGCTGCTGTCTGATTGGGTAGGATTCTCAGGTGTTTGAATTGTGATTTATATTTTATTGGATTTCCTGGCTTCTGACCCATGAATTTTGTTTTAGATAGATAGATAGATAGATAGATAGATAGATAGATAGATAGATAGATAGATAGATAGATAGATAGATAGATAGATAGATAGATAGATAGATAGATAGATAGATAGATAGATAGATAGATAGATATTGCAGGGTTTCAATTCCTACTTTTTGTTATTGTGGACATTTTTTGGAAGTCTAAAGGCCTTAGTCTGATTTTGAGCCTGTGCAGACCTGAAAGGCTGTGTTTTGAGTTTGGGGCTAGGCGGCCTGTGTGTGAGGCCTTTCAAGTGGGCTCCGATCAGAAATAATGGCTGGTCTGGGCTTTTGTGTGGTTGTTCCCCTTTGTGGTGATTCTATGTGGTAGATATCAAAACAATTGTATTATACTTTAACCAATGCAGTACATTCTTTTTTATTAATTTTGCTTTGCCTTCTTCTAATTCTTCATCTTCTTCTCCCAGTTATCTCGCTTGTCTTTTGTATACTGACCCAAACAATAATTGTGCCACTGCTCTCAGCCTACTTAAAGCCCATGATGCCACAGCACTGTTGCTAAGCCATTAACTTACCAGCTCGAGTTGTTCATCTCACCCTCTCTCAGATTTTGGATTTCTGGATTTCTTAAATTCACCCAGGAAGGGGTGGGCGGCCATTTACAATTTGCAATGGTCAGCTTTATCAAACTGCCAATTTCACTTGATTCAATAATACAGTGCATCGTTGCATGTTTACAGTGACGGCAGCAGCTGCCATCTCTGGTGTGCGGTCGACAAGCACTGATGCTTGTTGGCGACAATGGAGTCTTTGTACTGCCTGTGATGTGAGTGAGGAGAAAGAGAAAGAAAACACGGGACCAGGACATGACACAGAGTTAGAGAACAGAGGCGAGTCAAAACTGAAAGTCAGTTCTAAACCAAATGAAGAGTACAAACCAGGAATTGTAGTCAAAATGAGAGGTGAAAGTTCAAGATTAGGAAAAACGTAAGAGCGACTCGTGTTTACTATTGTTATCCAAATCACAGGGAGTCAGCAGTACTTAACCAGAAAAGCCAATTGTGATTGTGATGACCCTAACTACACCCCCACAACCTGAAATGGTGTCCAGGCCACAGAGTCCACAAGAGGGCAGAATCCATGTAACGTAATGGTAAATAATGTTCTACAAACCCTAAAAGCAATGTTTCCAAACTGAACCCCTGGGGAAGACTATTTAATATTGCACAATAAATGTATTTCACAGAATACTCATGATGGTTTTGAGCAGAAAGATGGCATATTACAGAAGAAATTTCTGCACAAAACCTCATGGTGATATTTCATTGGGCCTGAGAGGAAGGCTTGAATTGTGAGACTGAGTTTGTGCAGAAAAATGCCATCCTGTCATTTAACAAGACAAGGTAAGGACCCCTTAAAGAGCAAAGTGTGGGGGTGACTATCGTGACTGGAGAACTTTACAGTCAATTGCATCCTGAAGTCAAGCCTGAGGCCCACACCACAGTTGGATGAAGTGTGATGAGAAGCGACGAGCGATGCTGCAGTTGCATTTCATATTCAGTTCCACAAACCCAACGCTAAAATTCATTTCATTGGCACTTTTGTACTTGCAAAATATGAAACTCTCTAAAATGGATATTTTTGGGGTAGAAAACAAGGAATACCTCCCCCTAAAGCCTCGTCCACACTTCCGCGTTTACTTGTGGTTTTTGGCAGCTGTGTAATGTGGGTGTTGGCACAAAGCCTGTCACATCCATTCTGCTAATGACACACCAAAGTGCCCCATCAAGCACACTATTATGTTTTCTCCGCAGGAAAACTTACAATACAGAAATCCGCTTGCCCCCCATTACCTAGCAACTGGCCTTTCCTGTTTTATGGTTCCTGCAGATGAGGATTGACTCGCGATACGTGTCGTGACTTAGGAGTCTCAAAGCACACAAACTCCAAGAAATTCCAGAAGCGCCTCCAAAACTGTCCACTAGAGGGTGATATAACAGTCAAACCCCAGCTACTAATAAGGCAGGAACTGAATGTTTATGAAACAAAAGACGTATTCGTCACAATATGTATTCCAATCACTGTGCTGCTCCTGGGAACACAAAGGCAAAATGGAATTACCTAAAACGATTAGCAATCCAAAGCAAATAAGTTCCAATACATACCTGTATAATCAAAGAATTAAAAAAAAAAAAAGAACAGAGCAAAAACTCAAAAAATCTAGAAATTACAATTAATCCCAAAAAACACTCAGCAATACCCTGGCACATTTGAAGTAAACCACCAGGAACTGTAGAAGACCCCCATATTTATAAGGTGGAGTGCAATTCCTGGAGGGTCACCCACAAAACAAATAGGACATAACACAGTCAGCTTAAAGGCAAGATCAAAAAAATAAAATAAAATGCGCACAATCAATAAAAGCAACATTAACTTAAATAAATGGCACAGACATGAACAAAGAAGACATGAAACAAGACTGTGAACTCCAAACAGGCGAGGGACCCTGGCTGAGCGATGAAGCTGTGTGTCACAGAGCTTCAAGTTTCATTTCTGTCTCCACTGCACCTTCAGGACTGCAATCACCAAGCCTGTCATCATCAATGGCAAAGTGGGCATCGTCTTACCAGAACAAACACAAGACGCCTGTGAGGGCTCAACAAAATGTCTACGCGTGACAGGAAGTGAGTGCCGTGATTTTCTACTTCACTAGACATCTTCATTTAAATGTTACATGACAGGCAGACAGATGCAGAATTAGTCAATGAAAAAGCTTCCGGAAAGGAATTAAACATCGTTCTTCTTGCATCAAGACCCCATTCGGACGAGATTAAATTTACACAAGAGGTTGAGTTAAGTAAAGATTACCAGAGGACGTCTGTGATTTTGGTTCCGTCCAAATCGCTCATCAGTAACTTTTCATGGACAAGTGTAGGCTGGGATTTGAACTCGGGACTCTGAAGCAGCCACATGCATGGAGCCATTCTGCACAGGGCAGTAGGGACGCTCAGCTGAGTGGCAAGCGTTGACCCGGCAGGTGTCCACCTCCGGGACTTTAATTGAGATTGTGGTGAAGTGATGTGAGAGTAGAGGAAGTGGTGCCAAAGATGTCTCCCCTGTTGCGACTCTAGCACACCTTTTCAGAAGACATTGCTTTTTATTTTATACTAGCCACGAGATCTGTAACAGAATACATCTAAAAATATTTGGTATCTCTTGCCCCACGTTCTGGTTTTCACAGCGTAATTATATTAAACTAATAATTAGAACAGGGCTTATCAGTGCGTCTATGCTATATTCTTGTCTAGTTGATGCTTATAAATAATTATATGTGACAAAGTATAGCTCTTTCTCTTGTGACGTCCTGGCTGGGACACCCCTTCGACAAATGTTCCTGGGGGAGCAATCATGGTTGCTCAATACCTCCCCCAGGACACTTGGTGGCAGCCTCCCTGGCTGACGGTGGTGCCTCAGCTTCCTGCAGGGCTCCATGGGAGATGGAGTTCTCCACAGCCCTGTTGGGATTTGGGGTGGCCACCAGGGGGGCGCAGCAAGGGTCCCTGAGCCCGGCTGGACGAGTCTTCAGCCCCACCCGGAAGTGCAACCAGAAACAGGTGATCAAGCACCTGGAACTCTTCTGGGTGGGCTACAAAAGGGGCCAGCAATCACCACTCAGTGGCCAGAGTAGGGAGGAGGAGGACGAAGCTTGACGAGAGGAGTGGTGGTGCCAGAAGGGAGTGTTGTGTTTTTGCTTGTGCTATTTTGGACTGTGTTGTGCCTGTGGGGTTCACGGGGAAGACGTGCCTCACAAGTGAAGAAAATAAAGTCTGTATTTTGTTTTTACACATGCCTCTGTGTGAGTCTGTGCCGGGTCAGGTGCAATATAGCGCCTTATTACACTGTATATATAAATAAATCTATGCAAAATTTATCTTAATTTTTCCCTATACATCATTTTAATTTTCTATTTAAATAGGATAACATCCATTGGAGGACGGCAAATTGAAAAACCGCCCTGAGCACCACGGACTCTAACTACGCCACTGTCCAAAAAAATGTAAAATCCTGACAAGTAAAAGGAGGACCATAAACCTTCAGCTTACACCTGATAAGGGCTACAAAGAATCTTTATAAATAAATGATTTACTAACAAATAAATAAATAAATACAAACTAAATGCTCAAAAGAGCAAAAATAGGTGAAAAGGAGTTGCCTTAAATCAGTCCCTACAGCAAACAAAGTCCTAAAACAAAACCCAGAAATCACAATCCTGTAATCAGCACTAAAAGAAACCAAGAGGACTCAAACACATCGATCTCCTGAGCTGGGCTACTCAGCTGGGGCCTTAAATAGCCAGGGGGAGGGGCTCAGAAGGAGTGATGTCAGGTGGCCCCGCCTCCTGGGGCTCAACCAAAGCACAAGGAATCAACAGCACATAAGAAACACCTGATTAGTGAGGCTAACAGAAATATCATAAAGCATGAACAGTAACTCAGAATTTAAAAGAAAACAGAATTAAAACAAACAATACACATGATTTCAAACTGATACATAAGATGGCTTTGTGCCAGGTCCCTGGACAGGTGCCCACCAGGTGGGAGATGATGGTGCTCAGCTTTGTACTGACCAGCAGGTAGACGGGACCAAGGCTAAGGCCAAAGGCGAAGCAGCAGGCAGGTATTGTGGCTTTGGACTTCAAACTCTGAAGCTGTGGGTTCAAATCCTGCTACTGACACTGTGTGACCACGAAAGGGTCACTTCACTTGCCTAAGCACCAATTGTATCGCAAATGTTGGATAAAGGAGTCAGCCAAGTAAGTAAAGTAGGTGGGCAGGAGTGACCATCTGGTTAGTGAGGAGGGCGCAATCATCATTTTCGCTCCATTCTCAGATACTTTACCTTCCCCAGTAAATGTGTTTTTGCTGAGCGCTATTCTGGGCATTGGATCAACTCAAGAGCGCCCCCAAGCAGTCACACAGATATAATTCTCCGCTCAGAGTCAAGGGCTGGTAAAGCCCACTCCGACATCTTCGAGCACAAGGCAGGAGCTCACCATGGACGGCAGTGCCCAAATTATCATAATGAAATGTGAGGTCACCTCAGGAGGAGGCGCCTGCCAAACATGCCATCATTTGGATGGTTGTGGCTTATTGGGGACATCACAGAGCCCAGACACATCTAGACCAGAGATGGTCCCAGGTTCAAATAAACCATTTTTTATTGAACACAATACCTTGTCACAGATTTCTTCACCCAATCAGCACAATTCAATGCACACATCATTTCCTTTATTTTCTCCTCCACTCCTCCTAGCAGATCTTTGTCCTTCCTCCTCTCCCAATTACAACTCGCCTGGGCAATATGGTGGGCTTCTTTTTCAAATCTGATCTGGAAGTATTTCCAGTGCCAAACCATTGTCTTCAGGAAACATTTCTGGGTCAGGCAGAGTCACCCAAGATCAAGGGCCTCACCTCCTGGCAGCTTCCCCTGGTGGCACCCAAGGAACACACTAGGGGACCGACAATGCTGACCTGTGGGTGTCCAAACGGCAGCTCATTAAAGTGTACTGGGGGATGCACTGAGCATGGGAGACATGGTGCCTCATTTCTGCTGTCCTCCCAACCAGGAAAGGAACTACTAGATAACTCGATCAGGATGTTCTTCCATCGAGGTCATCCCTCAACTATGTTGGCCTCCTGGCTGGATAAGAATTTCCCTCCATCACTGTTGGGATGTACCCTCTGCCTCAGTGCCCTTCCATGCCATCCTCCTGGCTGGAACAGGGAAAGCCACATCTGTCTTTCCAACCACCCATTATAGAGCCATCCCAGCCAGGTAAGAGAAGGGTGGTCTGTCCCAGTTCAGATGCCAGTTCATCCATGACAGCGGCCACTGACAAGCACCCTGCCCCTGATGAGCTCTACTCTCTTTGTAATAAAATATCAAAGTTCTGCATGGCCTCCACTCGCTCTGGCATTTGTTCTCCATTGTCAGGGTAGTCGGCCCTCCTGGAGTTGCTCCAAGCTGTCTGTGATGTCCTGACACTCGGCAGGCCGGATGAATCTTCTGTGCAGGTCTGTTATGACAGGCGGCGGCCATCGCACTTTTTTAAAAGCTGTCCTCCCGATGGCTGCCACCGCGGCGAGTGTCGTGAGGCTGCCTGTCACAGGCAATGACGCCACACTTTGTGGAGCTGCCCGACGCACCTTCGGCGTTCCTTTTAGTGTCAGCTTTATTTTAGGGCCACGAATGAAACGAGTTTATAAAAAGCTGTAATGGCCTTTCTGGCAGGGAGCGAGGAGGCCAGCTGGCCTGAACACTTGGGGCTGTCCTCCACCTCGCCTTCGCCCCCTTGTGGCCGGCACCCTAACAGCGGCCTTCACTCCTTCACTTTTCTGTTCTCTCCTTCCCACACAGTCTGTTAATCAGTCAATTCCTGCCCCAAGCTGCGGTCACTTCTCATTACGGTTGTGGGCGATGACGATGAGAGTGGACACCAGAGGCAGCAAGTGTCAAAGTAATGAGTGGGGAGCTGACCGCTGGGCACTAGGAGGGCAGCGGCGGGGGGAATCTGAAAACACAGGCCGACACTTGCAGATGCCTGGACAAACCCCGCTGTTTGCTTGGCCAGCCGAGCTCCAGTATAGGGGGCTGTGAAATGCATGCGTGTGCGCCTGAGCTGTGTTACCATGGAAACTGACCAAAAAAAAAGAGAAGAAGAAAAGAAAGAAATCCCCAGTTGCTGAGTACAACTCCATAACATCACATTCTACTTGGTTAAATGGCATGGCTGCCCCCCCTTCCCCCCCCCCAACTGGGGGGGGGATGCTTAACTTCAGGGTCGGTGAGCAGTACACTCTGGGATTATCCGTACAAATGGCAGGCCACAGCTCCCAGTTGGGACCACTGAGGCAAAACGTGGAAACTACATCAAGTAGTGGTGGTCTTCTGCAAAGAGTCCACCCCCACCACCGCACTGTAACTAGAACAGATGGCTAAGGCAGCTGCTTGAGCGCAGACCCTTCAGGCCATAACAACTTCAGAGGAAAGCATCTCATGGAGGGACGAACTGACGTACACCCGTCCCACTTCATTCTGCTGGAGCTCTGCCCAGTTTTTCAGCGTGGGGCGCGAGTCCCATCACCACCTTACAGCTCTTACCTCCCTGGTTTGACTGCCAGCCTGTGTGCGGAGTGCCCCGCTTGGCATAGCTTACACAAGAACAGAAGAAATTTGACAAATTAGAGGAGACCATTCAGTCCATCAAGCCTGTTTGTTTAGCTAATAGCTAAGCTGCCCCAATAGCTCATCCAGATTCTTCTTAAAGGTTGTCCAGGTTTCTACTTCAACTCCGTGTCTCGGTAGTTTGTTTCAGAGTCCCACAACTCTTCATGTAAAGACGTGCTTCCTGACTTCAGTTTTAAAAGCACTTTCTCTTAATTTCCACTGATGTCTACAAGGACATGATTTGCTATTTAATTGAAAGAATTCTGCTGGATCTACTTTATCAATACTGTGTTAGGTCGGCACATCCTCATAAGAACATAATAAATTAGACAAACAAGAGGAGACCATTCGGACCATCAAGCCTGTTTCTTTGTTTAGCTAATAGCTAAGCTGTCCCAATATCTCATGCAGATTCTTCTTAAAGGATGTCAAGGTTTCTGCTTCAACTCCATGTCTTGGTAGTTTGTTCTCGATTCCCACAACTCTTTGCATGAAGACCTGCTTCCTAGCTTCACTTCAAAATGCAGTTCCCCTCCATTTCCCCACGGTGAGAGGGCGACATCTGGGTGCTGATATGGACCAAACAGAACTGCGTGTGGAACCTCCACTGACTGTACATGGAGGGCCAAAAGGGCTGGGGGTGTCATGTGGCAGTCCAGTGAGACATTCATAATAATTAGTTACATTTATATAGCGCTTTTCGCAGTACTCAAAGTGCTATCCACACAGGGAGGAACCAGGAAGCGAACCCACAATCTTCCACAGTCTCCTTACTGCAAAGCAGCAGCACTACCACTGCACCACCTGTTCTTCCTGTGGGGATGTCGTCGTTACCTAAGAGTGAAGTAATTCAGAACACGAGAACTCAACGTAAAAAGGAGCACCGCGATTAACTGACATGTGTGACATTTGGAAATTCAGGTGACACCGATGCACCTTCCACTTTGGTCATCTAGAGACCGATGTCATACTGTAGGGGGAGAACAGCAGGGGCTGTTACTGTCCTTGATCTTCATCTGGGTCTTGTGAATGGACTGGGCAGTCAGTCAGTGGCGTAGCTAGGGGGGGAGGGGCAAGGGGGGACATCTGTCCCCTGGCGCAGCATCCAGGGGGCGCCAAATTGATGTTATGAAATTTTAGAATGAAATGTTTTCCATTCTTAAATGCACTAAAAAGTAAATAAAAAACATACCCAACAGACAATAATTTATCCCTTCCACTACTCTAACATGCTTGACTTCCACCCAGAAACATTTTTGACGTTATTAAACAGGTCGCGCGACTGACATGAGGCATTAGTGTATCATTGTCTAAGTTGTTGCAAACGCCATTTCTGTGTGCCAAGTGATTTGTGTTTATGTGCTTGATAGAAAATTGATTGGGCTGTGGTGAAGTGTTATAGTAGATGGCTGCAAAAGTCTAGATGTTTCCCCATCATATTTTCGTACGAATAAATTGTAAATAATGCAGTTTTTTTAAATCTATAATTAATTTGCTTTATAATTTGCTATATACTTTCTTTAAAATCATTT
This sequence comes from Erpetoichthys calabaricus, assembly GCF_900747795.2. Taxonomy (NCBI): domain Eukaryota; kingdom Metazoa; phylum Chordata; class Cladistia; order Polypteriformes; family Polypteridae; genus Erpetoichthys; species Erpetoichthys calabaricus. The sequence continues at coordinate 46,801,895 of NC_041395.2, read as the reverse complement.
TTAAATGCGGAAAACAAATTTTTTCTTACAAAAACTAATGACGGATTTAGATTTTAATTAGTTCTATCTTTATAAATTTAGCGAAACCTTGAAAATATATGCATAAAAGTGCTTAAAAAAATTTAAATATTTAAAATTTAAAACTATTTAAAATAAAAAATATGAAATTTATTTCTTAAAATGTGATTATTTTAAATATATTTTTAAAAATTTTCTTTCCCTTCCCCATTGCATTTTGGCAAACAGGAGGGGGCACGAAATCTTCAGTTGTCCCCTGGCGCTGAAAACCCTAGCTACGCCTCTGCAGTCAGTGTAAGATGAGTAGACCGACAGACAAGGGGGGCTCATAAACGCTTGGGGTTCTAACCTGGATACTCCGTTTAGTAGCCTAACAGGCTGAAAGGAAATGAAATTGAAACTTAGATCGGCAGTTTTCAACCTTTTTGACATGTGGACTGGCAGAAGACTATGGAAATCTTCAAGGACTGGAAGGTGCAAAATATAATAAGCTTATTTGCTCCGTATGATAATTTCAGATTGACTAACAAGGTCCTGGGGGCGTTCGGAGTCCCACTTGGAGTTTTGAGCATCAAGAGTTACTAACAATAGATCAGAAGTGCAGGTCCTCCTTCAAACATCTAGCTCTACTAACATTAGACTGGAAAGTGGAGGGGGGTACATGGACCCCCTTGGAGTTTCAAGTGTCAAGATCCTCTAGCATTACATCGGAGGCGCATGTACTCCTTCAACTTTTGAGCGTCTAGATTTACCAGCACTAGATGGGACAGTGGAGGTAGAGTTGCCCCCTTGGAGTTTGAAGCATCCAGATATTGTATGATTTGATCAGAAATCGGGGGGAAGGGTGGGCTTGGGCAACACAACAACACTTTTCATTTGAAATATTATCTGGAAAGCAATCAGAGTAATGATAAATCCTGATCTGGGAATTTTACTGACTGTCGGCAGATGGCAGTTGGGAAGTTCTGATTTAGAGGGTCCTCATCCTAGCAGTGCCTCCCGTGCTGTCTGAACAGTAAAGGATAACAACGCTTGATGGTCAGGGAGGTGAAAGCTGTCGAGTGTGGGATGGGGGTCAGGACAGAATGTGGGACAGGACTGGGGTGGGGACAGGGGTGGTCTTCGGGCTCTGGCTATTCCAAGCTAAGGATGAGAAATAAGAAAATAAAATAGATACCAACAGTCTAAACAGAATATCAATCCTCAGTGCACTCTGACAGTTTTTTGCTAAAGAAGACACGCATGATGGCCGCCTGTGACAATGCATAAACATCGGTGTCACCGCCAAGTGGCCCTCTGTGCTGGACCTGAAAGTAAAGTTCCCTCTAAGGACCAGCTTGGCACAAGCAAACATTTTTCTTTGTGAGCAAACTTTTTCAGATCCATGATCCTGTGAGTGCTACTTATTATTGTGCAATACAATTATCTATTCATACGTAAAAATGTTTATGTATTACAGAACACATTTGAAAACGTGTTTATTTAAACTACTGAAGTTTATACACTCAGTCATGAAGCTGGACAGGTATGCTGGATGTCACTCATGACTGAAGTTAATAAAATTAAATATAAAATAGAAAAAAACAAAATCATAAGAAGATTCTGTAAGATAAAAAACATAAAACACTGTAAATGAAAATACACATATTAAACATGTTAATCATTACACCTTGACATGTGGATTTTGTGAGGCGAGTAATTTGTGTTTCTGTTTCATGGATGTTTTGCTGTGGTTTGGTGTTTGTTCAGCGCTGCTCCTCACTCAGGCCGGTTGTGCCAGCAGACTTGCCATCTCCGCTCTCCCTAAAGGCACAACTAACAATATAGTTAACGTGAGAGTTAACACGGTGGATGTCACTGCACGTCTCTGGTCAGTGGACTCTGTGACGGCGCCTGCTGCTACTTAGTATCACAACTTGACAAAACTCCAATCTGATTACATTCACTTTTTCCTACTATGTGAACCGGACGTTTAAATGCCGTATTTTGGCGTGCTTTATGGCAGGTACTTGATAACTCACATACAATAAACATGATAAAGTTTTTGAAAACAATATGAAGATAAGAATGGATAACGGATAAAACAAGGATCAAATATGGTGACATGGTTTATTTTATATGACAATATCGTGACATCTGTTGAAATGGACTGAATTAACATTAAATATAAAGAATGAAACTGTCAGCAAACAGGCCAAAGAAAGTTCAACTCAGCCTAGGAATTCTAGAGGAGGCCCTCCATGACCATTTTAGAGCCTTTGTCCAGTCCTGGGGCCTCATGTATAAACGGTGTGTACACACAAAAATGTTGCGAAAGAATGTTTCCACGCTCAGATCACGATGTATAAAACCTAAACTTGGCATAAAGCCACACACATTTTCATGCCAGCTAAAACCCTGGCGTACGCAAGATCTCCGCTCGGTTTTGCAGACTGGCGGCACCCAGCGTCAAAGCAGTGCTTTTGTTCCAGTGTGGTTTCCCTTTCTTTTTTAGATCCACATCCCTGACGCGGCTTTATAAATACACTGAAATTAACTGCATATTGTTTATTAGTTTAATGTATCTGATTGTAATTAACCTGTAACAATATAATGGTCCATGGAATGGTCAAACTATTCTAAATACCATAACTGCTTTAGCGTTGTTACTTTCACTGCACCTTCTTCTTCTTCTTTCAGCTGCTCCCCTTAGGGGTTGCCACAGCGGATCATCTTTTTCCATATTACTCTCATTGCACCACTCGGAGTATTTATATCACTGTATGTGAGCGTGAATCACAGATCTATAGCAGCTGATCGGAAAGAGAATTATCGTATACAGCATCAAGCACACACTGCCTCAGCCATGCTGTCTATTGAACTGCTCTCATACGACAAACGCTTCAGAGCCTTTTCTGTACGGACCTCGTGGTTCAGAAACAGTTTCATCCCAAGATCTATAAATGCACTCAATCAGACCATCAAGTGTTCCTTGCAGAACTGTTTGTAATAAGTACAATTACCTCACTGTAAACTTGCGATACAGTTATAATATTGCACAACCTGAGCCACTTTATAAAGCGCGTATTTACATATGACGACGATATCATTTTTAAGATGACATTACATTACATTACATTCTACAGATAAAGTGTTAACATCATTTAAATAATCTATATTGTTAATAATTAAACATGTGAGGACACGGTGCCGCAGCGCTAGCGAGGAGCTGGCGCTCCATTCACGGATTGTTCCTGCCTCATGCTGTGTTCTTGCTCGTGCTGGCGTGACACTGGATGAATAGATGGATAGAACAATTAAACACGTACTACGAAGATATTTCAATGTTCCTTAAAAGTTTTGAAGAATCGGCATTCTAAGCTTACAGATGGCTTAACGTCTATTACAGAGCTGATTGTGTGGCAATTGGGTATTTGGAGAAAGAAAAGTAAGGACAGGAATTGGGGGTTAGTACGTTTGAAAGAGACAGTACTGCTGTAGTAAATTATTTCATCGATGATCGCGCACGGCACAGCAAGCATCCTGCGTGAGACATGAACAATCACTGCACCACCGTGTTCTCATGTTTAATAACATGCTTTAACTCCTGTTATCATGAAAATGATATCAAGTATATATCTCAGTATTTTAATTATGCAGAGAGCTGTAATATTATGAATGTAATGGATTATGTGTCCTGTCGGAGGAAGAGAAAGCCCATTTAAGAAGCAGGTAGTGATTGAGCTTTCCAGTTTCTCCAACACTCTATGTCACTCGATCAACTTCCTGTTGTTGTTTATATCACTGTTTAAACCAACAAATAGTAAGTTTTTCTTTGCCTCCACTTGGTATTCGCTGAAATTCCTCTATTTTCCCTCTTGCTTTTGTCATTGTCTTTTCACAGAAGGCTGAGCTTAAGGGCTATTTATATTGATTTGCATATTCAAAGAGGCGTAATTCTGGGAGGAATTGGGGCGGGACAGCAGGTGCGTGCACGTGCGTTACTTTTCACACTGACCGGGATTTATGGAGCGGAAGACCATGGAAGTTGGCGTACGCACAGATTTATGCATCTGGATTTTTTTGTGCGTACAAACATTGCCGCTTTTGTCCGTATGCAATGTTATTGTGTGAGTTCTACGCACAGCGTTATACATGAGGACCCTGGTGATTTCACAGTGCACTGCTGCTTCTTACTTTGCAAATTTCCATTTTTGAAGGAGAGAGAAGTATAATGTGAATCAAAATGATCCATCATTGGCAGTTTACCAGTTGATGCATCACTTCCAGGCAGAGTTGGTCGCCTTAATGCCAGTTTTCAAAGGATTTATTCACCTATAGACCATTGTGCCAACCACCGTGGGGAATCTTTACCAGGTCAAGGTGGATTTCTTGAATCGCTTCTTTGTGTGCTAAAGCCCCTCGGAGGGCTCATGGCCTGTGGGAGGTGTGCCAGACTCAACTGCTTGATGGCATATGTCTGTTTTTTTGATGTTTGCTATTCTGTGTGCCATCTGCTGTAAAGTCTGATGTCATGGTGGTCAGCTAGTTAGCTGTGTGTTAAGGATAAGTGCAGTCAAAGTTATTTCTTCACAAACATGGTACATATGCATTTGTCACATGAAATTGTATTCTAAAGTTAAGCAATTTCTATAAATAAAAAAAAATGTATTGCCCAAACTGGCGCTTTACAATGGGGCATGGGACACACATGGAAAAAAAATCCTAAAAATGTGCCAAAGAAGCTGCAAAAAATTTCGATATAAGAAAACATGTCTTAGATATCTTCAATGCATGTTTGTGACAGTAAAGTAAGGATGCGTTTTCTAGTCATTTATGTGAGTTCTCACATAAATACAGAAGTGAATCAAAACAAAACCAACCAAGTGTCACAAAACATTTACTGCGATTTGGTCTGTCAGGAGGAAATCGCAGCTCGGGTGTAAAATGTTATTGCAGTAGAATGGTGTGCACACAGATCTTCTTTTAAAATGGATGAATCTCATAATATTTTTGTTTTTTGTTAAAAAACGACATGTATAAAATATTTTACAATGTGGGTGTAATCACAAGACACAGACCAACACTCAACAAGTGTTTTTAGATGGACTTGGTGAGTTTTTGTTTTTGTTTCTCAGAGGTGCCCCATTAGCCTCGATTGTGAAGCGCCAATAAGGAGAAGGTATTTTTATAAAAATTATAGAAAACAATTAACTTTAAAACAAAATTTCATGTGACAAATGCATATATAGCGTATTTGTGAGGAAATAACTTTGACTTGGAAAATATGTAAACTTATCCTTTAAAGGGCGTCCAAAGAGTTCTTTGTTTTAAAAGTACCCTTTGAGTTCAAATGCAGTTTTGATCCTTGATGACGTCTCCCGATCTCAGATCTTCAGTGCTTCACACTTCTTGGACTCCTCTGCCCTTGAACGCCTGCCATTCAAATTTCATGTCTTCATCCGACAGTCTCCACATGTAACCAAGTCTGCTCAAGTCTTCACATTGCAGCAGTAAACTGGCCAGAGTGAGTGTGCCCAGGTGAAATGCCATCCTGTTCAGGCAGATTTTTTCAGAATTTTTTCACTTAAGAAATATAGCAAAAGTTAGACCTCTTATAACATTGCAAGATGCTGAAAAATGAGTTCACGCTTTTGTTTTCAGTCGGCTAGTTTACTGTGACGCACTTCTCTCAGGACTACCCAAAAAAGACATCAATCGATTGCAGCTGCTAGAATCTTAACTAGGAAAAGAAAATCCGAGCACATCACCCCAGTTCTGATGTCACTACATTGGTTACCAGTGCCATTTAGAATTGACTTTAAAATACTCCTTATGGTTTACAAAGCCTCAAATAATCTCGCTCCATCTTATATTTCAGAATGTCTTTCATCTTACACTCCATATCATAACCTTAGATCTTCAAACGAGTGTCTGCTTAGAATTCCAAGAGCTAAACTTAAAAGAAATGGTGAGGCGGCCTTCTGCTGTTATGCACCTAAAATCTGGAATAGCTTACTGATAGAAATTTGCCAGGCTAATACAGTGGAGCACTTTAAAAAACTGCTGAAAACTCATCACTTTAACATGGCTTTCTCATAGCTTCATCTTAGTCTAATCCTAATACTCTGTATATTCAATTAATTATCATTATTATTCATGGTATTCATACTCAAAATCTGTACTAACCCCTACTCTCTCTTCTGTTCTTTTTCTGTTTTTCTGTGGTGGCGACCACCACCTGATCAAAGCACCGTGATGTCCCAACATTGATGGATTAAAGGTCAGAAGTCCACATGACCATCATCATCAAGTCCTTCCATGTGAACCCTGAATACAATGAGGACTGATTGAGGTCATTTGTTAGGTAGAATGCCCTGAAGGGGTGGGTGGTCTCATGGTCTGGAACCCCTGCAGATTTTATTTTTTTCTCCAGCCATCTGGAGTTTTTTTTTTTTTTTGTTTTTTCTGTCCCCCCTGGCCATTGGACCTTACTTTTATTCTATGTTAATTAGTGTTCTCTTATTTTCTTATTTTGTCTTTTGTTTTCTCTTTCTTCATCATGTAAAGCACTTTGAGCTACATTATTTATATGAAAATGTGCTATATAAATAAATGTTGTTGTTGTTGCATGATGGTCAAACAGACAGGTTGGGAGCCTGAATTGATAAAGTGTGTTGTCATACCCCCCACACGACAAACCACCTCAGGATCCCAAATTAGGACCAAGCGCAACAGTGCAACGGGTGACACCTCAGCAGCACACTAGCCTGAATGGAGTAGAACAGCGTGGGGCTTTTCACAGCAGCTGGAGTGCCAATCCTGCCACCAACCTCTGATTTTTCTATGTAAGTTGGAGGACCAGCTTGCATGGCTGGATGCAGGTTAATGTCATGCCCAGAACAGAGTAACTGCAGGTTAAGGGCTTTGCTCAAGTGACCAATGGAGTGGAATCACTTCTGGCATTTATGGGATTCAAACCAGAAACAGTCTGATTGCTGGTGCAGACCTCTAGACATTATATATACAGTACATTATAAGGGACTTCCTAGACCAGGGGTAGGCAACGTCGGTCCTGGAGTGCCACAGTATGTGCAGGTTTTTGTTCCAACCCAGTTCCTTAACGAGAACTCAATTATTGCTGATGAAGCACATATTGCTTAAGTGACATTTTAACGCTTCATTTTAGTGGTCTCGCTTGTTAAGGTTCTCCAACCTTAATTGCTTATTTTAATCTTAAACTGCTGCATTCAGTGTTTTAATTGCTCCTTATTAGCAATAAGATGTAAAACAGGGGTAGGCAATGTCGGTCCTGGTGAGCCGCAGTGGCTACAGGTTTTCATTCAACCCAATTGCTTAATTAGAAACCAATCATTGCCAATCTCAGACCTTATTTAATTTTATGGCTTGTTAGTCTGTGCAATGTAAGGCTCTTATATCGTAGATTTTTTTCCTTTCCAAGGATATCATCCAAATGATTTGAAGCCTAAAACAGATCATTTTCAGTCTGTCACATTTTTCTATTAAGTGTTTTATTAAATCAAACCGTGCATGATGAACACACACAGATGTAATTGGAAAAAAGCTAGCTGGAGAACTGCTGGCTGCTTTGTCTTTTACATCTTATTGCTAATAAGGAGCAATTAAAACACTGAATGCAGCAGTTTAAGATTGAAATAAGCAATTAAGGTTGGAGAACCTTAACAAGCGAGACCACTAAAATGAAGCATTAAAATGTCACTTAAGCAATATGTGCTTCATCAGCAATAATTGAGTTCTCGTTAAGGAACTGGGTTGGAACAAAAACCTGCACATACTGTGGCACTCCAGGACCGACGTTGCCTACCCCTGGCCTAGATGGCAAGAATTGACAAAACACAAAGTGACACCACAGTGGAACTGCACAGGAGCAGAGCCTGTCAGGTGTAAAAAAGAAACATATATATTAAGATGAAGAGGAATGGCACCAGTGTGTGCAGGCAGGGGTCACCAGGGGGCAGTAACCACTATCTCCAACAGGGGTGTTGAACTGTGGGCCTGGAGGGCTGCAGGTTTTCATTCAAACCTTTTTCTTAATCACTGACCACTTTTCACTGCTAATCAACTTCTTTTCCCTTCATCTTACTAGCCCTGTTTTTAAGGATTCTGTCCTCTGAATTGATTCCTTTCTTCATTAAATGAATGCCAAACAGAAATGAGATGTGAAACAAGTCAACAGATGACCAGCTAAACTGGGATTTCAAACTCCAACTAATTTCACCCCAACCAATCTCTTAATGAGAAACTGATTCTTGCTGTTAATTAAACTTATTTAATTCCATGGCTTTGTTGCTGCTCTCATTCTACCACAGCAGACATTTCCAAAACTGTTAATTTTTCTGTTTTATCTAAGAACACCAACAAAATGGTTTGGTGAACTGAGAGATCAACCTTACCCAAACCTTCACCTTTCTTTATTTTCAGCTATTGTGTGAGGAGTACAGGTAAGACAGTCATGTGGCTGTTTGTTTTGTGTCTCATTAAAATTTGGCTGCTAATTAAGGAAAAATAGACAACTAAGGGCCCTCAGTCAAGTTAATTCAAACAAAGGCAAAAGAAGTTAATTAGCAGCAAAAGCTGGTCACTAATGAAGAAGATGCTTAGAATGAAAACCTGCAACCACTGCGGCCCTCCAGGACTGGAGTTCGACACCCATGATCTCCAGTATATTACTAGTAGTGCGCTACACACACTAGGGTATACTGGTACTGAAGACAAGTACCAAAAAATCCAAATTTTAAAACAGCATGGCACCAGCATTTCAGAATTTTCAATATTGCAGCTGTAGGAAAATATCCGTTTCCTACACTGCACAAAACAAAACTACACACTTGGACACAATCAGAAATTCATGGGAGACCCTCCTCTCCGTATTGCTTTGATGCAATTAGGACTTCATGGGAGCCCCTCTCGCAGTGGCACTGGCCACCAGGGAAGCTGGATTAAGAGGGTGACAGTTTGGAGTTAAGTTATTTGCTTCAGAACCGTTTTGGTATCAGTTCTGAGGTCCAAAGGCTGGTATTAATCCTGAAATCAAACTTTTAGTACCAATCTAGCACTAATGAACATTCACCAGAAGTGAGGGGTGCTCTTTGGGATGCTGGTAGGAAGCTAAAATTTCCCTTTCATTGGGGTGGGGGGCGACAAACTCCCACATACAAATGACAGCACAGTGGTCTGAAAATTTAGTGTGGGGTTATGGGATCAGGGATGAAATGGTCAGCATGGCCACAAGCGGGCACTGTAGCTTGGTGGTGACAAGACATCACAGAGGTGATTCTATTAATTACCCAGAACAGAACACTCGGCCAGGTTTAAAGTGTACCCTTCAAGTCCACAGTGCTGGAGGTGGTTACTGTGTGCTTGTCAGACACCGACGTGATTTACAAGACAAGGAGATACGTGACAACCTTGCGACTTAAACTGCTGCGTCTGGGCTGCGAATTGAGTGAAGGGACATTGGCAACTAAAGAGTGCAAAGAGGGGAACTCATTCCAAAAGATAGGGTATGTCTCCCCGAGACCCCAGGAGCCTCATATGCAAGGCTTGCTTACACTCAGAGACATGCATGAAGCATTGATTATGCATTAATCACGAATTCTATAACTGGAACTTGGGGTGGAAATTGGCTTAAAGTTATGGAAAGTTTAACCATCATAAATCCTATGCAGACTTTTTTGGTGTTGGCATTTTCATTGACTCCAAGCAGCAGAACAGTGAAGTGAATAGAAAATCTGATTTCACTGTACATTTCAAAGATGCATCAGTCCCATTTTGATATCTGTCCATACTTTTTCTCAACATGGTTGTTAAAACCTGTAACGTAATAGGAATCACGCAACATCAGCATGATGTTCTCTGTAATGTGGGCTCCAAACTGCACACAACTGGGATGTCTACATCAGCTTATAATGTAGGTCAGTCATCGTCACAAAGGTCACAAATACCATTAAGGATATCTAAGTGACAGAAAATAATAGTGTTTTTAAGTTTGTTGTCTAGGTATTTTAAATGTGACAAAATAAGCCCTTTCTTATTTTAAAAAGGTAAAACACACTCGCACACATGTTGGTCTCAACACACACCAGAATAACTATGAAGCAAGAAAATTTAAAAAGAAAGAACTTCTGACTTGGTTGTCCCAGTCCCAGTGAGGTATTATGCCAACGTATTAGTGTTAGTTTAAAGGAGCTCTGTTTTCTAAGAGCAGTCTAAGTACTTGTAAGAGCGAACCACCTCTACATCCACTCTTTGAATAGTGAACAGACTTAGAGGCTCTTTGGTGCCGAAAAATTAATAACCAGATGCTTGGTTTTGCGGACGTTACACTGCAGACAATTCTTTCTGCACCAAGAAACAAAGTTCTCCCCCTGACTCCTATAGTCCTGTCTCATTCCCTTTCTCAATACACACCAGCAGTGCAGAATCACCTGAGAACTTCTGCAAGTAACATGACCCAGTACTATATTTATAGTTGGAGATGTGCAAAGTGAATGGAAAAGGAGACAGGACTGTTCCTTGTGGTGTTCCAGTGTTGAACTAACATGCAAATGCAAATGAAAGTTGCTTTGGGCAAGACAGATTATAGTATTCATTGATCCGTCCATCCTCTAAACTCACTTATCTGGGCCAGGGGACAGCTGAAGACTATCTTAGCAAGCAATGAGCGCATGCAGGAACTAACCCTGGACAAAGCACCAGTCCATGGCAAGGTGAACATGAACAAACACACACACTCACTCATTCATTAAGGGGCAATTTAGCACTGCTGATTTACTTAACATGTCTTTGGACTGCAGGAGGAAACCGTCACAAATTCATATGAAGCACCATCCAAAATGCAGGACTCCTTACCACAAGGCAGCAGCGCTACAGCAGCAGCACTGTGCACCTATGAGTTGATTATCAAAATATTTACATTAAGTGTAGCCTTAAAAATTGAGGAAAATTCTCTTTGAGACTTGCACCTTCAGGGGAATGGAGGGTTGTCCTCACAGGTGGTGCAATGGTAGTGCTGCTGCTTTGCAGTAAGGAGACTGTGGAAGATTGTGGGTTCGCATCCCGCTTCCTCCCTGTGTGGATAGCGCTTTGAATACTGAGAAAAGAGCTATATAAATGTAAAGATTTATTAAAGATTTATTTTGGAGCAGGCCCCCTGGCCACTACTTCCACTCCACCAAATGTCAGTAACACCTCGAGTTCAAATTCACTGAGCTTTTGGTGTTCTCCCATCAGTTGAAAGTAAACTGTCACTTAAGAACACATCCAAATGTATATGGTAATTAGTCAAGAATATTTAAAAAGGGCATTTTAAGACATACATGGTTACTGATGAGGGGACTGGAAGTGGCTAAAACCACACAGGACAGAATTATAATCTCATCTGAGATTTATAAAGAAACTTGGCAACTTGACCAGGTATCCATAAGGTTTTTTTATGCATACAGCAATTTTCCTTGCTGGTGTAAGAAAAATATTAACATGGAATCTAAGCAAGGTTTTATACACGATGGCCTAGGTCTTTTGTTTTTCTTTGATAATTTCTGTTACCATTTCCCATCCTCCTTTGATCCTCCCTGCCCTGCTTCATTATCCCTTTTGGCATTTCCTGGTCTTCACTGTGGATGACCAATAGGTGGCAACCCCTCTAAACGTATAATTACCTTTGCAATTTAATAGCCTGTAATTTGCATGCTATTCCAAATATTTGCAAGATCTACTATCTACTCACAGATGCGGTTTTTCTTGATACCTCTTGACTGTGCTCAATATAAAAATCTTTTAGGATAATTCTAAATTGCTAATCAATACTGTTTTAAAGCTACTTCTCACAAAATTAAATGCCCAATGCTGTCATACGTATCATTCTCTAATAAAAGGTTATGCGGTTTAAACAATGCACTTTTACCTTTTTCTTATTGTGCCCATTAATTATGTATATTTTGTATTTGTTTTCTCAAAATGAAAACTAAAAAACAAACCATAGAACATACAAGTAAACACAAAGGTCTAAATATTTTATTTTGACTTCTGACTTTTACCAGTGAATGCAGCTAATAAAAGATGAAAAAGCAAGCTTCAGGGAATGATAATAAAATACATCTGTACAACACCTAATTTCAATTACTTTGGCTCATCCAGGTACTTCCTATGGAGATCAGCCACATCATCCTGAGAGACGCACACCCAGCCATCACTTTTGACGTGATATAGGTTGACCACTCCTCCAGAGTACGCATCACGGTATGTGGCCTGGTAAATGGCTCGTCTTCCCAGTTCACAGGCTTCTTCTACAGACAGATCCTCTCGACGGCCACGGTCCAACACACCATATGCATAAACAGAGCCGGACCCCACTGAGAAGGAGTCACCACAGACACGATTTCCTTCGGAGTCAACGTAGTACAATCCTGTAACATACCAAAGACATCACCAGGGAATTACAATTCATAAGGTCCTCAGTTCAAAAGCATTACTTAAGTCAATAATCATTCCCTGTTACATCAACTGCCCATTAAAAAAAAAAAAATCCAATTGTTCCCATGTGAAGATAAAACTATGCACACTTCTATGTCTAATGGAAATTAACTTCAAAAGCTATTTCACATTTATAAAATTATAAAAATGAGAATAGCATGAAGGTACATTTTCTTTAAATGGAGCCTGCCATGGAGATTACCGTTTTAGTAGTGTATCACGCACCCTTGTGTAAGACGCGCACCCTAATTTGTACAAAGAGAATCACAAAAAAATTTTGCCCCGTGTACAATGCGTGTTGTGATTGTATAGGAAGTGTTTAGGGCACGTTTTCCTTTTTGTTGCATGACGAGAGAGAGAAAGAGAGAGAGAGAGAGCCCAAGCAGAAGAAGTAAACAGAAAAAAAAAAATTCCTCGTGTATGACGCACACCTGATTTTCTAATGCTAATTTTCGGGGAAAAATGTGTGCATGGTTCACGCGTAAATACAATAATCATACACATCAGCTGCAGATGGCATCTTCCATGCTGATAGAGGCACTGGGGAGCAAACTAAACAGTTGGAGGTTACTGACCAAACACAGTCATGGTTGGGCATGATGTGTGCATTCTGAACATTGTCAGAATAAACCAATTAAGAAATGCAACACAACAGAACACAGAAAATGTACTTACAGAAGTTATTACAGGCAAAACAATACAACCAATTGACTGAATGTGTCTAGATTCATTTTTGAAGTCAAATTACTAAAGTAAATTACAGCACTACACACTTGCAGATCTCAGGTTTATAAGACAATGGGATAAAAATCAGACATGAAATGATACTTTTAGATCACTGGAGAAGCACTTAGAAAAATAGCACTGAGTACACTCGTGGCGGATGCTAATCAATATGAATTTCCAGTTTTAAGCAAAGTGAATCCTATTGCACTATTTTAACAAAGCACAGATTTCAAAATAACTCAATGGCAGAGGTGCTAACGTGAATCAATCAAATGTAACTTTGTAGAGATGACTTGTAAAAAGAGGTTGGTGCAAGTTTGAGCAGCAGATGAGCTCACATCAGCTGAGCAGACCTCTCGCTTAAAAACCACACAATAGTTAACCAAAGAACAACAACATTAACTCAAGTACACCAAAATAAGAAAAAAACAAAAAACCAACCACCAAGAAATGCATTGCACACAGCAAAGCACAGAATTAAATCATAGCAAAAATGTGCACCAAAAGAAGCTTCCTCTGTATTTGTTCCGTGAAACTTTGTTAGGATTGTCTGTGCCCAGGTCATCCAGAGTTATCGAATTTGGTACGTCAAGTCTGACTCTAATTGAATTTTCCATCATTAAAGGCCCACTCCTAACATTTGACAGCTGAAAACAGCTGACAATATAACAATCTTTTAGTGAAATTTCAGGTAGTCGTGTAATTAAGGGGAGGGAGCAATGTCCTGCATTTTGAAATATGTACAATGTAATTTTTGAAAATTAGTGACTTTGGGCATATACACAACCTCCTGCAGAAGGGAGTGCCAAGTTACTGTCCGCACCGAATAACCAGTTTGGGTATGATATGTCATCATACTCACAAGAAGGGCGCCTGTTAACCACAAAAAAGTCCACTAATTAGCTCTTTGTGAATCTACAACTACATACAGTATGTATACTTTATACAAAAGAGTATTTTTCCCTTATTAGAAAATTAATGGATGACCACAGCAATCTGATTGGATGGACCAGAATTGTGGATTAAAGAGTAGAACAGTAGGAAAGGGAGAAGGGGAAATAATGAATATAATTAGCCAAACATGGCATGTCAGGTGTAACTCAATGACAAAATTAGTTCAGGAAAAAAACTTTTCTTTTTAAAATTTTCTTTTACAAGGTCAGCTTTTGCCTTCAAGTGAGACTTTAATTCTGATTATATTCTAATAGCAACATTCAATCAGACAGCCCTAATCTGAACGGATGTTCGATCCACCCCATTCTTCAAACATGGTCCAATACTACTAAAATTGTTACTAATCTGAAAGACTACCTCTGTGGGACACGCAACAACATAAAAAAGGCAACCCAGTCAGCTACAGAACGCTGGTGCATAAGCAGGAAAAAAACATTCTGTGTGTGTGGCATAGAAGATTTGTTATAACAAATCTTATACTATATAAAGAAGAGCATCTGTGTCCAAAGGGATTATGGTTATGTAAAAATAAATAAGTAAAAACTTGTTTTGCAGTTTCATTTTCATAATAGTGCAGTTTCAAAATGTTTAATCATCCTAATATTTCAGTAAGTGCCATCCTATTTATTGGATTATATTGGACTAAATATATTCATTCCCCTCCTTTATGATAAATTACAATGGAACAAAATCACTACAATTCTCATACCTGGTCCTCTCTTGTCCCAGCCACACACCATAGTGCCCATCGAGAGTCCCATGCCCTTGTATTGGTAGACCATATTGGCTAGCAGTTTAGAGGCTGCTGCCACTGAGATTCTCTCTTTATTGCGCAGCTCATAGATTCTACATTGACGTGCAAGTAGTCGCTCCCAGAAACTGCAATCTGCAGCACCTCCTGCCATCGTTCCCAAGAGATAGGGATTGATTTCAATCACTTTCTTCACAGTCTGTGAGGCAATGTAAGATCCTGCAGTTGCCCGTGAATCCACTGCAACTATAACACCATGTTGAAACTGTAAAAAAAAGAAAAAGATGGAAGGTTACAAATCATAATGAACATTTTTGGGCATATCAAAACACTAAACATACTAGCCAATAACAGTGTGGAATTAGTAACTAAAACATCCACCCCCCTCATTCATTGGTCAAGAGTTTACTTAAAATCAAAACCCCAAACCCATGTGACTTGCAAAAAGAATCAGTGTACATCATAAGCAAGAAACACAAGTATCTATTTAACAACATTCTAGAAAACAAACACGCATGTTTTGCACACGGAGTAAAAGACTGGATAACCAACATGTGGATTATCAACACAAGTAACGTGGGATTTCCCCGCCCTCTATTTACATTTTTCACATCATTTGCCATGGTACAGCATGGGCCACTATTGGCTTGTATTCTATCACAATTTACATGAAAACATGAGATGAAAAAGTTTTCGTAACAGTTATTAAAAACAAGGGTCTATGTAACATATTAAAAAAACATTTTTGGGTGGAGTATGTCTTTATTATGCAATGTTTACCGACAGTGCTGCCATTTTATGTTCCTTTGGTATGTTAATAAGCAGAGCTAAAAGGATTTATTCAGCTTTTTTCTGTGTGTTTGCTGGCAAGTTCTGATAATCTACACATTTCCAGTATGCTTCAAGTTTATGGCACCTCTGACACATAGCTTGGGCTGCAACCAAAAAAAAAAATGCATGTCATCTCTAATAACAGATAATGAAAACAGTTGCCAATCAATTTTAGTTTCGATTAGTAGCTTTGTTATGAACTGTGTGCATCACTTCACTGATAAAGCAGCGTAAATCAAATCTGAGAGATGGCAGAGACAGAAGATATAAATATAGCAGAGGGGTGAAGACCAAAACACTCAAGTATTGAGTCGTTTCAAATCCACATTTGACAAGAAATCTGTATCTTCCAAGACATGTAAAACATCAGCTCACTCAGTATGGGAAAACAACTTAAGTGAAAGGACCGGAAACAAAGGCACATCTGTGATTTCTCGCTCATTCACACTTGGGGACTTCTCAATTTGAAATTAGACTTAATATTTTTACTATGTTGATTGAAAGCACACAAGATACATGGCATTTCATCACTGCCAACATGAATCAGCAGGATACTTTTAGGCATTTTTAACAAAAGTGAAGAACTGTGATGTACTAATGTGCTGAGTGCCAGACGTCACTTCATTGATTGCCTTGCAAAGAAAAAATGTATAATCTAAGAATGCCGAATTAAAGACGTAGAATAAAATATCAAATTCTTTTGTCAGCCATGATTACCTTCTAATTAAGAAATTGAGCTGGAAAGAAAACCAGCAGCCACGGTGGCCCTCCAGAACCAAACGAGGAAACCTGCAGTGGACCGCGATTAGAGTGCATTTCACAACAAGGCCTTGATGCAAAAGAACTCGCCTAAAGATCACGGGGCTGAAGGTAAATTCCCCACTATCGTTTTATGCTGTTCAATATTCCTGAATACTGCCAACTACAAAACAAGATGGACAAAAATTTGAAGCTCAATTTGGGCTAGTGCTCAGTGTTGCGAAAGAGAGGAGGTTAGGAACACAGAGACACAGGATAAAATTACCAAATAGTGTGATAGGAATTTAGAGACCTTCAAAATTGAATCTGGTATTATTTTGGACAATCTAGGTGACTGGGATGGACGAGCTGGTTGGATTTAATGAAACTGTTCTGTCACAACCGCTCTATAATGTGAACAACAGCATAAGATATAAAAGTGACAAAGCATCGCCCATGTAATTCTTTACAAAATACGCAATCAACAGCAAAACCTGATAGACGGTCTGCTTATTCGTTTATGTCTTTTCTCTTCCTTAAGGTGTTGTTTTAATTATAAACTCAAATTACAATCTGGTTTTACCTTGAACGCCAACGTAGTCGTTCCATGCAGAAACTCGATTTTTTCTTCGGGGCCACTGAAAACATCTGCGCTCGCGGCATTTCTCACGAAGAAGTCCTGTGGCTCACTGACGTGCAAGTCCAAATTAACCCCCAATGAAGACTGTTTATTGTTGTTGAAAAACGCCGACTCACGACCCAACACACTTGCCAACGCCATGTTCACTAAACAAATGTGCTTCCGGTTGGACGTGCCCGCCTATTTGAACAGGAAGTCTGCGTCACGAACTACGGCATGCGGCTTAGGTCAAACTATACGCCCCATCGCGATACCGAACGCCTGCAGTGCCCGTGGTATTCCTCTCATCATTCTCCAATCAGTCGCTTAGGTTTAGAGGCGGTAAAGTTGCATTAGTCATGTTTTGGACAGTTAATTGCTACATCATTTCTGTGCTGAACTGAACAAACTTAGCATTAGAATTGCATTTATTCGCGATTCAATGCCATGCAGATAGTTTCTGTGCTGAGATCGCGGAGAGACGCAACATAACGTACACGCTTGGAGCCCAGATTGCTGTCGGGTCAGCATTAACATTAGCCGTCAGCCCTGAACCGTTAAGACTGTAATTCTTACCACTGTGCCGCCCAGACAAATGTTATACAGACGGACACAGCGCTTTCTGACAGATCCTTAGGTTTTCGTGTATCGCTCCATTCCAGTGGCTTTTGATAGCTGACTCCCATGCCCGGGGCCTTTCCAGCTACCGTCACTATGGTCCCAGTGCCTGTATGTTTTTTTTTCCTGCCACACCCCAGTTGCGAGTGTTAAACTTGTAGGTTTGGAGTGTCATCATTGTGATATGTGCAGAGTAGGCCTACCGAGGAATTCTTACTGCATGTGGTAAGCCACTCTCCAGCGCCAGGATCAGTGAGTCTGAACACCTGACCTTAAAACTTCTCTCTTCAATAACTGAACAGTCTCAGAACACAGTTGTCACAATGGAGTTACAATTTTCAGCCTAAACTGGCCTCTCAATGGCCCAGTAAGGACATGTGTGCTGGTACGGTGGATTCAGAAAGTATTCAGAGCTCTTCACTTTGTGACAGATGCACAAAGATTATTCTGCTGTAAAACTTAATGTGCGGCTTCTACAGTGGATTCAAAAGTATTCAAAGCTCATTCCTTTCTGCACACTTTATTGTTTTGCAGATTTCATTTTAAAGGCACAAATTTGCCATTTTTGACCATCAATCCACACTCAGTAACCCAAAAAATATTTATTCATAAACATATTTATTCAAAATAAAAAAAACCTTAAATCTCTCATTCATATAAGTATTCAGAACCTTTGCTGTGACACTCCAGCTTGTGGTCAGGTTCGTCAGTTCAGAAAGACACACGCCTGTGTATAGATGGTCTACAATTTACACTGCATATCAGGACAGAAAAACCAGCCATGAAGTCCAAGGAAGTCTCTCTCTAGACCTCCATGGTCAAATTGAGGTGAGACCTAGATCAGGACTAGGGGATAAAGCTGATTCTAGCGCTTTGAGTGTTTCCAGGAGCTCAGTTTATCTTAGAATTTACTGTCCTTCCAAACTAAGTAACTGGACAAGAACTGCCTTGTTTGGGGAGGTAACCAAGAACCCAATGGTCACCCTAACAGAGCTTCAGAATTCCTCTACTGAGATTTAAGAACCTGTTAGAAGGATGACTAGCTTAGCACCAAGCACTTCATCAATCAAAAAAAAAAAAACCTCCAAAATGGAAGCCATTCTTGAGTAAAAGGTACATGATGACATTTATAGGATGCAGAGAGCATGAGAAAAAAGGTTCTCCATTCTGATGAGATAAAAATTGAATGTGTTGGGTAGATCTCAAAGCACTATGTCTGGTGAAGACCAGGGGCTGCTCATCACCTGCCTAATACCATCCCTACAGTGAAGCATGGCGATACCTTTCAACAGCAAGGACAGGGAAGGATGAATGAACCCAAATACAGAGAGAACATTTGAAGAAAACCTGCTCCAGATTGCACAGGCCCTTGATCTGGGATGATGGTCCACATTTCAGCACGATAACAACCCAAAGTATACAGACAGGAAGGACAACACTGGAGTGGCTTCAGTACAAGTCTCTGAATGTCTTTGGGTGGCCATAGAACATCTGTGGAGAGACCTGAAGGTGGCAGTTTACAGACACTTCCCATCCAACCTAATTGAGCTTGAGAGGATCTGTCAGGAACAACGGGATAAACCGCCCAAATCCTGGTGTGCACAGCTTGTAGACACTTACCCAAGAAGACTCAAAGCTATAATTACTGCTTCTAAAAAGTACTGAATTAAGGGTCTGAATACTTATAAGAATGGGAGACTTCATTTTTTAAATTTTAATTCATTTGCAAGCCTTTCTGAAAACAGGTTTTGACTTTGTCATTATGAGTTACTGAGTGTAGATTGATGGGCAAAAATAGCAAATCTATCCATTTCAAATAACTTCTACAACACAATAAAGTTTGCAGCACATGCAAGGGTCTGACTACTTTCTGAATACTCCCTTACAAGTCACAGGAGGTTCTGCTGAGGCTTTATAACACACTGGTGAGGCCTCATCTGGAGTCCTGTGTGCAGTTTTGGTCTTCAGGCTACCAAAAGAGACATAGCAGCACAAGGAAAGGCCCAGAGAAGAGCGACTCAGCTGATTCCAGGGCTACAGGGGTTGAATTATGAGGAAATATTAAAAGAGCTGAGCCTTTACAGTTTAAGTAAAAGAAGATTAAGAGGTGACATGATTGAAGTGTTTAAATTCTTGTTTAAACACGCCCAAACACCAGGTAAAAGTCATAATATTAAATTTATTATAACAAAAGTGTGCACAAAGCACCTCCACCTCCACTATACACAATAATAAATCAATAATAAACCCTAATCCACAATAATCAATTCCTCCACTCCACCCAGCAGCTCTGTCACACTTCCTCCCAACTCCGGCTCCCTCTGCTGGGTTTCCCCTAGTCCTTTTTATAGTCCTTGACCCGGAAGTGCTTCTGTCCTTCAGTCCATGTGATTCCATAGCACTTCTGGGTCAGATCAAGAGTTATATTTTTCTTCAGCCCGGAAGTACTTCCATCCTTCCGTCCCCATGACTTTGGAGTACTTCCGGGTGATAATAGAAACAATCATCGTGTCTCCCTGCAGCGTCCTCTGGCGGCCCCCATGGTATCCAGCAGGGCTGTGAAACCAAACTCCATTGTCCATGATGCCCTGCTGGACCTGGACGGGTCACCTCCATGTTGCAGGGAGGACTCCATCTGGCGGTGTGGATGTATTGGCCGGGATAAGCTGCCCGCCATCTCTCACAATATTTATGCTCTCCCTGATGGCAGAAAAATTTAAAGTTGCCACTTAACCCAACATGGACATCTTTGGGATGTGGGGAAGATCAGAACAAATTCTACAGAAACTGAACGTGGATTGTTAATTACTATTTTACTGTATCACTCATATGAAAAGAAAATGACCTGATCGTTTATAAAAATGCACACCAATGTTTCTTAAGAAAAAATATTTCATTTTGATGCCTAATTTAACTGGCAACTCTAACTTATTTGTGCATACAAGAGTGCACTCTGAGGTGGTCTGGCATCACATCTAGGGTTGCATCCTGCCTTGCAGCCAGACCCCATCTGGACAGGCTCCAGCTTCATGCTAACATGTGTCTGTGTTCAGGAAAAAGATCGATAAGTGCAGTGCTTGCCAAACTTATCAACAGATTGAGTTGTTGTTTGACCAAATATCCATCCATCCATTTCCCAAACCCGCTTCTGCAGGGTAGGGGCACAGAGAAGCTGGAGTCTGTCCTAGCCTGGATAGGACACAAGGCAGGCACGATCTCTGGACAGGGTGTTGACCAGACATTTGAATGGCCAGGACATCTGATTAAAGACACTTTGACCAGACTTGGTGGTGCCATTTGTTTTCTCTGATTTTCATACCTTTCATAATTTCTAGAATTTTACAGAGAAGTGCACTGTAAACAGAAAACATACAGTGAGCTGATGTTCTGTGGCCAAATGAAGATAAATGTCCAGACTTGTTCAAGCTAACTGAGTGGCTGACCACAGACTCTCAAATTACAGCTCTTTTCAACCGTGGTGTACATGAGGAGAAACTCTCCATGAATTCCTTGGACCTTGAAGTGGATGGACTACAGCAGCAGACCACCATGTCTGGTCAGTAACGCTATAGTAGGCAAGAACCCATAGAAACTGGGCCATTGATGTTACCCGGCCTGATGAATTTTAGTTTCTACTGACACATGCAGGTGGTTGGTTCAGAATTTGGCAGAAATGGCATGAGTGGATGGATCTGAGTCAAAGGTCCAGGCCACTGGTGATAGTGTAATGATGTCTTCTTAATACCTCAGCATACCTAAGCATTGTTGCTGTGCTGCCCATGGTCATCTCTTACTGGCCACAGACTGTCTACCTGACATGCTATGGATACTGCACCATGTCACAAAGCATACTTTATTTCAAGATGGCTCAACCATCATGACAGTGAGATCAGGTTGCTTTAATGGTCTGCACAATTTAATATGGATTGAGGTGGGCCTGAAAATCTGCAATGTGCTATCGAGCCAAGGATGGACCAAAATCCGTAAGGGATCTTTTCAAACCTTGATAAATTTATGAAGAAGACGAATTTGGGCTGTGCTGGAGGCCAAAGTTGTTCCTAATGAAGTGATCACTGAGATTATAGCAATGTAAAATTGAACGCAGAGAGCAAAACTCCAGTTGCTTTCTGTCCCAGAACGCAGAATCTTGTAAGGCTGCACTTTCTCTCTTACCTTTGGGTCTTCTCCATGTGAACTAAGAGCTGACAGCTATAGCTAACACCCTTGATATACCTTTGGGTAAAAGGAGCGCTCGGAGCATTTGTATATGTTTTTGTTAGATGTCCCAGAGCCCTTAAAGTGAAACAGAAAACCTTACAAGACGTGGCTGAGTCACAACATCGAGCTGTCTTCTGGAAGACAGGAGGGCTTCTGCCTTGGTGATCCCTTTACTGCTAGTGTCTGATTTAAAAATGAGTTTAAAGAATGACACAGTAGCCATACATTACTGCTTTTAATACACAGGCACACCTTTGACTACAAGTCATAAATATTCATACTTAAGATTACTTTTGAGACAATGTTGACTGATCAGCACTATTACACATGTCCGGGACTAATCATTTTCTCTCAGGATAGATGCACTTGCGTGTGTGCACATGGGCTGCAGATGACTTGAAATGTAAGAAAATTATTTGTTCTTTGCCTTTCAAGAAAACACTCCTGGTGCTACATTTGCCGATCAAGACCTCTGAGTGTGGTGGCTTAGTGACCGGATTCAAGGGTACCATTACAGGGCGGATAAAAGCATCAAATTTGACACAGTACTTCCTTAAGTTCAATAGAGTTATTTTAGCCTAGGAGCCCTGATGGGATTGTATAATAAACAGTATTAAACACAAAATGAATTAATAGGTATGAAATATCACAGTTGGTTCAGATCGGCCTAACATAACCCTGATGGGAATGTCAATAACTCAGCATGTGATAAAAATAACTTAACCAAATTAAATATATTGTAGTAGATGGTAGTTTAAAACATTACTGCATTTAGAATTTTGACTTTTTCGAAACTGTTTAGTACCAATAAACCAAATACAATAGTAATTTAGTGTCTGTGCTTAATTGCAGGTTCGAGTAATTTAAGATGGAGATGAACTGGGACCAGAAAGTCACTGCTGAACCTTTGAGGTGTCCACTGCACACACCTGGGACAAGTGGCGACAAAACAGATGCATATCATTCCTTAGGGCCAACATTGACCAGTTCAGGGCTAGAGATGCTCTGCCTGTTGAAGTGCATGTCAAACCAGATGAGACCTGCGACAGTCTAGCTGCACATTCTGCTTCATGGCACAAGTCTTGCTATCTAAAGTTTAACAGATCTAAGCTTGAAAAGGCACCGAAAAGGAGCATACACACTACAGAAAATGCTGAAGAGAAAATATCTAACAAGCAGCAAACAATAGATATGCAGAAATGCTTTTTTTTTTGTGAGAAAGACGAAATGCATGAAGTGTCGACATTTGATGCTGACAAGAATATCCGGACCATGATTAATGAACTCAATGACACCAAGCTTCAGATTAGGATAGTTGGAGGAGATTTAATGGCAATGAAGGCTAAATACCACTTACCATGCTTAATTGGGTTGAGAAACTGGTATTGCAGCCTTAAAAGGAAGGCAAACCAGAAATGTGAAAACACAGAACAAAAAATTAACGAGTCTAGAGTTTTGTAGAACTAACAACCTACATTGAAAAATCAGTGGAATCTGGTATATTATTATTCAAGTTGTCTGAAATTCATTCTCTCTACGTGACTCGTCTTGAAGATCTGGGCATACAAAAACTAGTGAACAAGACAAGGTTGAAGGAGCAGTTGCTAGAGCACTTCCCAGATACACAAGATGAGTTTGACTGTAGAAATACAATTATTGTTTTCAAGGAGGGAATGAGAAAAATGTTGAGGGAGGCCGTGAAGCAACGTGATTTTGACGAAGATGCTGTCATTTTGGCAAAGGCTGCTAAAATAATCAGACATGACATCTTCCATCACAATGGTTTCATCTTCGCTGGTAGCAGGGCTCGTGGCGGTCCTGGGCAGAGAAAGAATCGGTGGCCCCTTCGCCTGCCATTGTCAATGTGGTATCTTATGCATGGCGGATGGCCACGTCCGTTGGGGACACTGCATAGCCGCATCGTACTCATGATGAGCGAATGTCTTGTGTCCCCTGTCCGATCAGATATTCACTATGACTATTGCGCTAACACTAATACAGTACTTTATTAAAACTAGGCGAAACATTAACTTGTAAGACGACTCGTCCACTTGCACTAGCTTCGCTTCTATATGCGCGTGTCCGTAACTTGAAAACCAAGTGGCGGCCCATGATATTCTCATTACGGCAGAACGTTATAATACTACATATAGCTTACTGCTCCGACTCTAGCGACATTAGTAAATACAGCGTACTAATTAACAAGAAACACAATGTTTTTCGGCTGCATTGCCATCAGCTGTGTCGTTATTTTCTCTTTCTGTTTTATATTCAATTTACTAGCCGACGGCCGCCGTAGCATACGGCGGTGTAAGAATAGGAACGGAAAACGGTGAGAAAGGAATTCAGAAATCAAGTAGAAATAAATAGTTCTTGAAAGACGCAGTGTGCATGTAGAATTTCCGGCCAAGTAGGATTACATGTGAAAGTGATAAATAAATCAGGTTTTCCGAATTTACGTACTATGGCCATGGCATCCTGATAGTTTTGTTGCATGTATCTTGGACTTCCTGGAAATGGTAATATGATCATTTTGCCTACACGTACGTTGTTATTTTCAGCGTTTGCTTGCATTGCATCTGTATTCAAACATTGTATTGTTCAACGCACAGATCTTGTTGATGTAATCTGAGATAGTTGAGACGTGCGTCCTCTGTTTTAACATACGCATCTACAACGTACTGTTGGAATAGTTTGCCGCTGGAGTAAAAAATACGAAATGTATTCCTCATTGCTAATCTGTACGCGTAAAATTGGAATTCAGTAAGCCTTATTCGCTTGGCGGTTCTTTTATCGGGAACATGTTGTAAATCTTTGTGCCAGCCAATGTCTCCGTAAGGGAATAAAAGTGGGTAAACCATAGGATCGCAATTCATATTGAGCGTGGAAATCTGTTTACAGGAGTTGCGTATGGGATAGATGCAAATGCCCCTTTCGGCAGGCGGTTTGCCATCTTCTCCGACGAAAATCGCTGCAATATCGGTGCATTGTATCAGTAGCTTGCGCTGTGTCAAAAGCATACAACTGTTCATTTCCTGGAGAGGTAGAAGTGTTAGCGTATAGTGGAGAGATTTGGTGGTAAATTTGCCCTTGTATTTTAAAATAGTATGGTCCGTGGCCAGGAGGTTGAGTTATCTGTGCACCCATGGAAGCAAACGCTAAAGAAGAGTTGTATTCTCGAATGCGTTCATGATAATTTTTAGCTTCTGATGTTTGCTGTGTAAGAAGCTGTTGTAAAGACACAGCTGGCTCCCGCAAAGTTGGTAAAGCTACTTTACTGTTGTGTCAGCACCTCGAGTACTTGTTGGATGTATTACGCTCAGCAGGCCAGTATAGTGCATGACAAGGAAGACGACGAATAGGAATCGAGAAATGCTGCGTATGGGTGGGACCGGCTTTTGAAGTGGAAGCAGGACGAACCAGAAGAGAAATATACAGTATATAAGAGATATATTGGCGTGGCAGCCCCTGGGATTTGGCGGCCCTGTGCAGGTGCACAGTTTGCACATGCCTAAGGCCGCCCCCGCTGGTAGCTTCGCAGCAGAATGTCAAGAGCCGTCATTGCAGTCTAGCGTGAAGTAACCTCAAGATCAGGATAAACGTGACTCACAGGCTTGTCTCACCATTGGCCAGAGTATTGTATTCAATATAAAGAAGAGAACGTCTACTACTGGCATGAAGACAAGACATACTTTGGAACGTGGGGCCTGCAGTGAGCTGATCAAATGTTCCTGTAAAGGCGAGTGCACCACATGCAAGTGCAGTAATGCAAATCTGGACTGCTCACCACTGTGTAAATGCATGTGCAACAAATGGAATTAATCTGAAAACTATTTCATAGTGATGTAATAATTTGTGATTGACTTGGTGACTGTCAAAGACTGTTAAGTTTCGAGTTTTGCGTATCTATGTCTGGTTTTTATAGTGCACGGACGCTAATTTTTGGGTCATTTTGATAACAATTTGCATTGCTCTTGGTAAATCTGCAGTTTTGCGGTTTATTCAAGTATTTGTGAATAACTTGGTGATTCTGTCAAAAACTTTAAAGTGTCAAAGTCTGGTTCTTTTAGTGTATGTACGGTCATTTTTGGTCATTTGCACAACAATTTTCATTGATATCGGTATATCTGCAGTTTTTTTTTCAAGCAATTTTTTTGGGCGCCTAGGCTAAAATTCTTTCATAGACCCTAATGATTAGCCATGCAACATTTGGTGCTTTTATCTGCTCTGTAACGGTAATCAGACTAAGCCACCACACTATCTTTTCCTCTTCACTGTGGTCCCTGAGATAAATCGACCCCTTTGAGCCGCACGTCATCCCCGAGTTTAGGCAGAAGGCGGCTGTTAGCACATCACGTGCGGGGTATAAGTGGCCACAATGGAAGAAGGTGATTTATCACGTTATAACAGGGACAGTTCTTCAGAAACGGCCGGTGACAGCATTAGTTATTTCCAGTAATACTGATGGTGAAGCAAAGCATGGTGAAGATTTTGCACAAACAGTAAGAAGCTAGGAGCCACTTCTGAATGTGCGTGGTGTGACAAGAGCGCTACTCAGCTTTCAAAGCTGCCGTCCACTTATCTCCAGGGCACACAGCACCGTCCCATCTTAACATATGTGCACAATGGGCACTGCCCCAGGAGCACAGGGGCCCACGATGTTTCTGTTTTGTTATCAAAACTGGGGCCCCAGGGCACTGCTTTTGTGATGCTGTAGGTGACCTAGCAGCCTACAACAGACCAAGAAATGATTGTAAGCAGTAAGAGTTAGTTAAAAATCAGAAACCCCATTGCTATTTGACCAATCTATTATCATTCATTCACACTTATTAATGGAACTTGCTACACATCTAAAATAAATACAAGTTCTTTCTGGAACCTTCATGTGGATGGTTCTTTTCAGAACCAAACTGGTTCCCCTATGGCATGGCTCTGAAGTGCCACTTTGTCACTTTTATTTCTCAGAGTGCAGGGTGTAGGCCGAGACAAGCTGCTGGTTTTCTTTGCACTCCTTGCATATCAAAAGATAAAATGTGCTGCTCAACAAAAGCTTTACCTTATGGACAGAAAAGCTCGGGTGAAAACCATTTCAGCGGTTGGTATTTTGTCACAACAATTCACCTGACACTTCGCACAGTTGTGGGATATCTTTTTAAAAAAATAAACCTATTCTTGGACGCCCTATAAAGAGATTCACCAAAGTCTGTACTCTTGAACTGAATATTATTTTTGTGCCTTAAAAAAGGTAATTTGGTGTTGAAGTAAACCAAATGTGGAGCCATTACTGAGCTGGCTGTATCTCTAATGAACAACATGTGACATTTAGTGGTAGCTGGATAAACGTGCCAAGAGTCCGCAAAGTGAGGTTTTAGTTTTATTCATTTTTAAAGTTTATTTTTTATTTATTTTTGTGTTTTCATATTTCCTTAGTTCTACCTTAACAGCTGAAAAAAAACTCATAGTTTGAAAACAATTTGAAGGCCGGATAATGTTATTCTCATCCATCCATTATCTAACCCGCTATATCCTAACTACAGGGTCACGGGGGTCTGCTGGAGCCAATCCCAGGGCGCAAGGCAGGAACAAATCCTGGGCAGGGCTCCAGCCCACCGCAGGGAACACACACACACACACACACACTAGGGACAATTTAGGATCGCCAATTCACCTAACCTGCATGTCTTTGGACTGTGGGAGGAAACTGGAGCACCCGGAGGAAACCCACACAGACACGGGGAGAACATGCAAACTCCACGCAGGGAGGACCCGGGAAGCGAACCCAGGTCTCTTAACTGTGAGGCAGCAGCGCTACCCACTGCGCCACCGTGCCACCCTGATAATGTTTTAGATATTTTTTTTCTCTCTTTCTCAAAAATAGATGAAAGATCAGACTCTCTGTGCTTTTAAAGTTTGGCATTGCATACTGTGCTCTGGTGGCTATCAAGTGTCATTCTAACTTTTTACATTGCTCTCTCTCTGTCTATGTATCTATCTAATCTCAGAGACTGTTTCTGTGGTTTTCGATGCTATCCACACACCTGTCTCATGCTCTCACAACACCTCCCTCTTCTTGTGTGGTTCAGGTGACTTCTAACCTTTAACTTTACATACTAGTTTTTCCACGGTTCCCTCAAAACACACACTAAAACATGGCGTACGGACAAAAGTGGAAATGTGCATACGCACAAAAAATCCAGATGCATAAATCTGTGCGTTCGCCAACTTCCACGTTCTTCCGCTACATAAGAGGTCAAGCTTTTACTTACAGGGCCCCTAAACTGTGGAATGGTCTGCCTGCTACTATAAGAGATGCCCCTTCAATTTTAAATCCCGGCTGAAGACTCAGTACTTCAGTTTAGCACACCCTGACTAGAGCTGCTGATTAACTGTACATACTGCATCTCTGTTGTTAGTCATTAGCACTAAAACATAAGTAACATGATAGTTATAATTTATTACTAACTCTCACATATTCTGTTTCTCTTCTCGATACTCAAATGTGGCACTTGGTGCCACAGCCCACCTGCCAAGTTGTTCTGCCTGCCTAAGGTAAAGTCATCCCTGATGGAGGAGCACTGGAATCATCAGGTAGAGGGGTCCTTTCATCAGATTGGCTGGCCCAGCGCTGTCTCAGCTGTGGAATGGCCAATATGGGGAGGCAGCTTGATGGCTGAGGTCTCCAGGACTCTAAACAAATCCAAATCATATTATGGGATATCATCTGCTGTTGAATTCTGCTCTATACTTGTAATATTTTTTTTATTCTGTATTGAGGATAACTTGTGTTCTGTTCTGTGTATTGTATTGTATTGTATTGTATTGTATTGTATTGACCCCCTTCTTTTTGACACCCACTGCACGCCCAACCTACCTGGACAGGGTTCTCTTTATGAACTGCCTTTCCCAAGGTTTCTCCCATTTTTTTCCCTACTAGGGTTTTTTTGGGAGTTTTTCGTTGTCTTCTTAGAGTCGAGACTGGGGGGCTATCAAGAGGGCAGGGCCTGTTAAAGCCCATTGCGGCACTTCTTGTGTGATTTTGGGGCTATACAAAAATAAATTGTATTGTATTGCATTGTATAAATACCAGTCAGCGTGAAAAGTAACGTACGTGCACGTGCCTTCTGTCCCGCCCCAACTCCCTCCCAGAATTACACCTCTTTGAATATGCAAATCAATATAAATAGCCCTTAAGCTCAGCCTTCTGTGAAAAGACAACGGCAAAAGCACGGGGGGTAAATAGAAGAATTTCAGCGAATACCAAGTGGAGGCAAGGAAAAAACATACTATTTGTTGGTTTAAACAGTGATATAAACAACAAAAGGAAGTTGATCGAGTGACATAGCGTGTCGGAGAAACTCGAAAGCTCAAGTTCCACAAAGCCGCACAGTGCCCGAAGTAAAAAAGAAGTTGTCAGATATCAAAGTCGCCGTGAAAAGGAGAGCCGTAGCCCACCGTCTGAGTGTCATATGAAAGCTTATTAGGGTACAGAGAAAAAAAATAGGCACACAGTGGGAAAAAAAGCACGAAATGTCAACTTTAATCTCGAAATTTCCACTTTAATCACATAGTTTATTTTGTCATTAGTGTAGAACATCATAAACTTCATCTTAAAATCGCTTAATTTACTAGTTTCTCAAATCCCATTGTAACTAAAGTAGTACATTAAATGCTTTGTTTTGCATTTGATCTTCTATGTGCTCTATGTGTGTGAATCACTACGTGCTTCTTAAACGGGCTTTCTCTTCCTCCATCAGGACACAGAATCCATTACATTCGTGATATTACAGCTCTCTGAATAATTAAAATACTGAGATGTATACTTGATATCATTTTGGTATTCATATCATATCAATTAAAGGATGTTATTAAACATGGGAACATGGTGGCGCAGGGATAGTAACGAGCTGGCACCCTGTCCAGTGATTGTTTCTGCCTTCCACAAGATGCTTGCTGCACTGTGCGCGACCTTCGATGAAATAATTTATTGTAGCAGTGCTGTGTCTTTCAAACTTACTAACTTACTAACCTCCAATTCCTGTCCTTCCTTTTCTTTCTCCAACTAACCAATCGCCACACAATCAGCTCTGTAATAGATGTTAAGCCATCTGTAAGCTTAGAACGCCAATTTTTCAGAACTTTCAAGGAATATTGAAATATCTTCGTAGTACATGTTTAATTATTCTGTTCATCTATCCTTCTAGTGTCGCATCAGCACCAGCAAGAATACAGCGCAAGGCAGGAACAATCTGTGAACGGGGCGCCAGATCGTCGCTAGCGCTGCGACACCATGCAGTGAGAGTAAACACACTAAAGCAGTTATGGTATTTGGAATAGTTCGGCCATTCTGTGGACCATTATATTGTTACAGGTTAATTACAATCAGATGCCTTAAACTAATATATGATATGCGGTTAATTTCAGTGTATTTAATAAAGCTGCGTCAGGGATGTGGATCTAAAAATGAAAGGGAAACCACACTGGAAAAATAGCACTGCTTTGATACTGGGTGCTGCCAGTTTGCAAAACCGAGCGGAGAATTTGCATATGCAACGAATTGAGCTGGCGTGAAAACTTTACGCCAAGTTCAGTTTTTATACATTGCAATGTGAGTGTGGAAATGGGCGTACGCAACATTTTTGTGCGTACACACCGTTTCTACATGAGGCCCCAGATGAGGCGCGAACAATGCACCTGGACGCACTGTTTTAATTTTTAAGTTTCATGTTTAAAGGCAATGTAGGGCTGATGTGGCAGAAGCTGGCCATAGCGGTTTACTTCTGCTCAAAGGCTTGAGAGGTTAGCTCAGCTGTCATGCACTGCTGTCCTGTCTCAGCAGGAAAACAGGATAACAAATTTCGGAGTCAACTGGGAGAAGTGGGCAAAATAAAATGAAACTGTAGCAACCAAAACCCAGACGAG
The DNA here is from genome assembly GCF_900747795.2 of Erpetoichthys calabaricus. Taxonomy (NCBI): domain Eukaryota; kingdom Metazoa; phylum Chordata; class Cladistia; order Polypteriformes; family Polypteridae; genus Erpetoichthys; species Erpetoichthys calabaricus. The sequence goes on along the minus strand of NC_041395.2, from coordinate 46,771,008 downwards.
AAACAAAATCGAAGACAAAAAAACAGTCAATGAGTCGAAAACCGGGCAAAACAGCAAGAGTAAATATAAAATAAATCAAAATGAAGCAAGGATTCATCCGCAGATTGGGTAGGGTTCATGGCTGCTTACTGATTAAGTCAACGTCACAACCTGACGCTAAAAACCGAGGGTTGTGACCTTGACAGCAATACACAATATGGCTTCTCTTAAAGGTAAAGCATCAATTTCCAGGCTAAATCATGACAGCTGCTCATTGATGGTGTGAAGGGGTGCCCATCTGGCATGACAGGAGTAAAGGTTTCTGTTGAGATGGCATAGGGCAGGAGCAAGTCCCACAGACAGGAAAGATTCTGCACATAGCAGAGTGAGGAGACAGAGGCTGTCTAGGGGAACATTTCTAGTGACCTTCTTGTATTCATTTTTATTTACACACAGTTAAAGACGTTAGGGCTCAAGGAAACTCCAGGCTGGAGACAAATCCCCCACAGCATACACTCCATCTTAGCAGGGCAAATCGGAGTTGAAATACACCTAACACACACACAGGAGGAAAATGAAATACCCAGGGGAAAAAAATCACACAGACCTCATACACACGACACAGGCAGTGACAGAATCTGAGGACTCCGGAGTTGTGAGATGCACTGCTAGCCACCGCACCAGTACCACACACGCAGTGCTTACCAGTGCCATCTCACAACTCCAGGAGCCTGGGCTCAGTTCTCTGGCCAGCCACTGTCCACAAGCAGGTGCTGTTTCTATGAGCTTCCCTCCACCAAATGGTTGACCTCCACATCCCACCCATGTGTCTCCTGTACAAACTGGCACCACTGAGCTGGGTGACCTTTAATACATTGGCATAAAAACCTGATGCTTCCAGAAATAACTTTGACTCCCTACCACCTTTACAATTGTAAATGGATGGATGGATGAAAGGACACTTATTGGCTTGTGTCATTTTAATAATTCCGTAACTGCTACAAACTCATTTCCTGATCCCGTGACTCTGTACTGGTCAGAGTGGAAAGTGAAAATGAACAAGTGTGTGAAATTGCTTCCTGTCAAAATACCGAGCCACCCGAGTCATTTTGTCAGTACAGGGAGAACCACTGGTACACATTACTGTGGAAATATCTTACAACAAATCTCTTTTTGCTTTGCTGGAGGGTTTATTTTTGTCATTTTTCCCATTTCTGACAAGCCATTGGAATGAAACACATTAAGCAGTTGAAACACAGGGGGAGCCTCGGGACAGACATGTACAGCATTTCTTCACTACCTGCGTTTTCTTCCTCACTAGCCTTTGTGCAGGACGTGTCTCCAGCCATGGCGAGTGTGGCATACAGAGCTGACATTTTCTTTACTGAATCCTCACCGCCTTCAGACCAGACAGTTTGATCACCGCAGATCTGACCCTCACCTACATTTTGATTGCCCACCTGATGTACTTTGGATATGTAGGAGAGCAAATAGGCTTATTCCAGGACTGCGAGGTATTAGTTATGAGGAGAGACTGAAACAGTTCAACATCTTCAGTCTAAGCAAACGCAGATTAAGTGGTGACATAACCTAAGTGTTTCAAATTATGAAGGGATTTGTACATAATTTAGTACGGGGGATCTTAACTCTTACTTTAAAATAAATCCTTTAACAAGAACATGGGGACACACTTGGGAACAGAAGAGTAAATTTTGCACAAATGTTATAAAGTTCATTACGCAGGGAAGAATAAATTATCATGTGGAGTGGTGGACTGTAGGGCTTTAGGGATCTTCAAAAATCAACTTGAGATTTTGGGCTGAATGGGCCGTTTTCATTGTAGTTCTTCTAATGTTCCTCTAAATCTGTAATGTAGACTGCTGGCTAAACCTCATAGCCGAGTGCAATGCCCTCAACTGGGACACTCAATCTGCCAGCGTGTCAGTTTTAGAAATACTTTACTGTACACTATAAAAGTGTCAGCTAAAGGTCCACACAACTGTTTTCTGAACAGAGCTGCAGAGAGTCATCAGGACATAAGGCAGGAACCAAGTCTGGACACGGCATTAGGGGAGAGAAGACCAGCCTGAGGCAGAGCCCACCCATGGCAGGCCACCCACTCCAACATGGAGAACTTTCAAATCCCACACAGACAGGTAACCAGGACAAGAATCAGACGGGGAAAGGGGGGCAACAGTCGTCAATCCCACCCAGACCACAGTTTCTTCATGCTCTTTGCATGGCTCTAGGTGTTGTCCAATAAGGATGCATACTCTTCTACTTAGGAAAAATAAATATGATATACATTGCACTCTTTCACAGTTTTATCACACAATTGTATCAATATACAACCCAAACAGTTCAATTAGAATTAAACTTCTAACAGTAGTTACACCAGCAAAGCAAAATGGGACAAAAATAAAACAAGTGCCATGATTTGGATGACAGGGGAGTCAACCTCCGATTCTGGAGGGCTAAAGCAGCTGCAGGATTCTGTTTCAGCCAAATTCATTAATAAGTAACCAGTTACTGGTGCCAATGAAACATGTCTTCATTTGAAGTGGCTTACATTTTTAGATTCAGAACCCTTAATTGTTTTTTATTTCTTTAACTAGCAGCCATACCATAATCAGATAAAAAGAGCCAACAAAAGGCCAGCTGACTTGATCCTGTTTGAATGTTTTAGTCCATCATATCTGTATCTGTAGATAGATAGATAGATAGATAGATAGATAGATAGATAGATAGATAGATAGATAGATAGATAGATAGATAGATAGATAGATAGATAGATAGATAGATAGATAGATAGATAGATAGATAGATAGATAGATAGATAGATAGATAGATAGATAGATAGATAGATAGATAGATTTAATTTGTCCCCAAGGAAAAATGAAAACCTATTGATCTGTTCTGGGCCATAGTGTTGTCAGAAAAAAAATTAAAAATCAACATTTTGGAAATGTCAGTTGAGGCAGACAGAGGACATTTACAAGCTAAAAAGGTAAAAAAATGAAGGCATTAACCACAAGAATTGACTTCTAATTAAGAAACTGTTTAGAGTAACAATGCTGTCTCACCAGGAGCTGAGCTTGAGGTCCCAGAGTTAGGTAGGTGAGAAAACAAAACAAAACGAGAGTTCTGAATCTTAAAAAGGAAATTAATTAAACTTAAGACAACAGAAGGTTGTTGCATTAGCAGCAGTAAGTGGTTACTAATGGAGGAAGTGGCTGTAATGAAAACCTGTAGCTACTGCAGGCAACCAAGATTCACGTTTGACACCCTGAATTAGAACATACAGCATTATAGACAAAACCAGAATGAATATCTTTGGCTTGAAAACATAACATTCTCAAATCTGCTTAATCCAAACAGATGTCACTGGGGCTGGAGCCTGTTCCAGCAGCATCAGATGCAAAGGCAGCAGGGCCCACTCATGCACACACCCTCACTCATACTGACACGGGACCAATTAAGAGTCCCAAACCGACATACAACTCTCATGTTTGGGGATGGCCGAGCAAAACTGGATGATAAACCCACATGGACATGGGGAGAACGTGTATACTCCATACCATCAGTCAGTGCAGGATTTACGTATAAGCTACACAAGCTATAGCTCAGGGCCCCCGTCTTGTTGGGGGCCCCCAAAACAAATTGTCCGAGTGAGCAATTGTCATATATGCTTAAATATACTACAGCATTATTTGTCCCAATCAGGCCCGGCCTTAGGCATAGGCGAAGTAGGCGACCGCCTAGTACCCCGGCGTCCGGGGGGCCCCGGATCAACTCCTTGGTCTAATTTTCACGCATTTCACAGAGCTTCCAGGGGGGCCCTTGGACCCCCCTTTCGCCTACGGCCCCATAATACCTAAGACCGGGCCTGCCATCAGTGACAAGGTGCTTCTTTCAAACTGGATTCACTGGATCTAAAAAGCAACAGTGCCAGCTATGCATCACCATGCCACCTCATTTGAAGGTGTTTGCTGTTATTTTTAAACTAGTGTACAGTATGTTACCTAATTGTTGTTTCCAGTGCTGTAGTGCAAAGGCTAGTTTTACCATTGGTAAGTTTTAGCTTAGGCTGCTGCCAGAGATCACATCAAATTTACAATACAAAATATTGATTTACAACTTAGAAGACCAGTTTTGTTCTTAATGGACCAAGGTGGCTTCCACCGGTACCTCAGAAGATAGAGATAAAACGTGGGCCCATTATGTTGTGCTACAGTCACTACAAATAATCTGCAAAATTTCAACCAGACAAAAATTCGCCTTGATCTTTGCCTGCCTAATGAGTTAACACCACTCTGTGTATTCATCCTTTATAGCAGTGGCTCTCAAGATCAGTCCTCGGGACCCCCTGTGGCTGCAGGTTTTTGCCCCAACCCATTTCTTCTTTTAATTGGATGTCTACCCTAATTAAGCAAGCCATTATCTCCCAGTTTTATGTTTTAAGCATCCATCTGAAGTGGGTTATGCTATTCTTTTACTGAATGAAGCAGACATTTATATTTGTTAGATGGGTAAGAATTCATTCTTTTTCCTTTTTTAGTTTTTAATGTTCTGTTTTTTATTTACTATAAGCACACAAGTCGGTAACACTGCAGTAGCCGCTCCTTTCAGAGTCATTTGTGTCTGTGTCTACCCTGCTCATCATTTTTAGATATAATTAAGAAAGCAAGTGAATTAAAACATATTAAAGCAAAGTAAGCATTTAAAGATACAGTATATAAAGAATACAAGTATGTCTTAATTTTCTTTAAGTATAAATTTAATTATGCAAAATAAAATGGGAGAAAATGGGTCTGCTAATTAAACAATGAGCACAATTAAATTTAACAATCACTGACTTTTCTATTATCGTGACGCAAGTCGGATTTTCATTTTTAAGATTAGGCACCCAAAGGGGAAATTAAAATTAGGGACCTATAGGCAACTATCCACCCCCACTAAGTTTAAGGTTAGTATTTGTGGTTGGGGTAGGTCAGACTAATAATTTAAACTCCAAAAATTAAGTAGCTGGAGCAGCAGCCCCACTGATTTGTATGTCGATAATAGTGCCGCCATCCATTTAGCACACAAGTATCGAAAAAAGTCAGGTATTAAAAAAAGGTGCCATGCTGGGATTTAAATGTCAAGGACAAAGTAAATTTCCAGACACAACTGGGGTGATGAAATGGAGAGAGGTACTGGCAAGCTAAATAAGCAACATTCTCATAGTGATGATTAGCTCAGCTGGAGGAGGAGATGGTGGTGTGGAACATTTCGTTTTAGCATGGATGAACAGGTACTTATTCCAAAGGTGTTTAGTGATACATTCTCACAAGCTGTATGAAGAAGTTCTTTTTGGTTCATCCTTCTGCCAAGACACCAAATGCTCAAGAATAGGTTTGTCTTGGTCTGCTGCATTCATGTCAGGTCAATGTATTCATACTCAGAGATCCTTTCTTGAAAATAGAACTTTCATGTCAGCATTCAAGTCAGAAATGGTAAAAATACAGAAGCTGCTCCTCTGTCTGGAGATGATACTGTTTAGTGGATGCAGTGGATTCTCCATGATTGACAGGAGCCTGCTCAGCGCCCGTCGCTCCGCCACAGATGTCAAACTGTTCAGCTCCATGCCTACAATAGAGCCTGCCTTCCTCACCAGTTTGTCCAGGCGTGAGGTGTCCCTCTTCTCTATGCTGCCTCCCCCAGCACACCACCGCGTAGAAAAGGGCGCTCGCCACAACCGTCTGATAAAACATCTGCAGCATCTTATTGCAGATGTTGAAGGACGCTAGCCTTCTAAGGAAGTATAGTCGGCTCTGTCCTCTCTTGCACTGAGCATCAGTATTGGCAGTCCAGTCCAGTTTACCATCCAGCTGCACTCCCAGATATTTATAGGTCTGTACCCTCTGCACACAGTCACCTATGATGATCACGGGGTCCATGAGGGGCCTGGTCCTCCTAAAATCCACCACCAGCTCCTTGGTTTTGCTGGTGTTCAGTTGTAGGTGGTTTGAGTCGCACCATTTAACAAAGATGGAACCTGAGAGAGACATGGCCATGATGGTGACTGTTATTGGTAACAAACATATAAAAATTGACAATCCTCAAAAATTTTCTTTTTGTTATCTGAAGCTTCAAAGATATTTTCCTAAGATTAACTAAATATAGTTACTTAAAAGCTGAAATGTAGCAGGTTTATCAAAAATTAGCTGGAAATGACCTACCCCCATATCAAGACATTGCTGGACGCATACAGTAGGTAGAAGTAGCAGGTGGTCCTTGGAAGTAAAGATTGCATGATGGTGTCTGATACATCACCCTGAGCTGCCAAGACACTTAGCCGATTACTCTGACATGACATGAGCCCAGTCTTTTATAGATTGTGACAGAGGAGGAGCTTTGTCCTGTCCAATCACTGCTCTTCTGTTGTGGGCAGAACCTCTCAGATCAACAAGCACATTCATTTTCGTAGAGACCATTAAAGAGTGTCCCGGTAGGAGTGTGCTACACATCCACTCATTTTATTTTAAGCTTATTTTTGTGGATTAAACAGATGATAAAGCAGAAAGTTTTATCTGTTAAAAAGATTAGAAATAATGGGTCCCAAAGAATCAGGCAAGGATCCTCATTAGCAGAATATTAATTTTCATTTTCTGGGCAGAAATCGAATATTTGCATTCCATAAATAATATTAAAAAAATGGAAGGATTACCTCCATTGTTATGGGGTCCTGTAATGTTCATCTTGTATTTTTTATTTCAATAACAGCAAAACCACATGGCTTCAGAAGCCAGGTACCTCTCCACTCCCATGTAACTGGGCCTCCTTCTTTTCATAATATACAGGAAACAGATTCTCCCTGCCTATTTTGCGCCAGCCTTCTTTGGTGACATGGTACAAGTCTACATTTCCTCCAGAGTAGGCATCCCGGTGTGTGGCGTGGTAGACAGCACGCCGTGCCAGGCAGTATGCTTCATCCACTGACATATCAAAATGGTACTCACGGTCCAGGATCGAGTAGGCATATGGTGAACCAGAGCCCACAGAAAAGAGATCTCCCTCCAGGCAAGTGCCATCACTGTAGACATAGTACAAGGCCGGACCAGTGTGATCCCAGCCACACAATGTTGCTGCCACACAGAGCTCTGTACCCTTGAAGGGGAATAGTGCTCCAGACAGTAGTTTGGCTGTTCCTCTGACTGTTAGAGTCCTTTTATTCTGGAGCTGGTACAGGCGGCATTTATAAGACAGAATGCGTTTCCATAACGTGCAGTCTGCTGATGTTCCAGAGGTTGTTCCTACCAGGTGGCTATGGATGGGGATGATCTTCTGAGATGAAGGACACTCCACTTTCTTAGCACAGCTTGACCGTGTATCAGCAGCTGCAATTACACCACCTTGGAACTTGAAGGAGAGGGTTGTGGTGCCATGACTTAAATCAAAGGGTCTTTTACTTTCTTCTGCCAGCATAAACGACTTCACGCTGGAAGTAGAACTTGGCATTGTGCTCAAATTAATGGTCTTCCAGGGCTGACAGACAGGTTGTGATTTCATCACTGGTAGGTAAAACACAGGTAAGCTGTGACCAACTTTTGCTGACCTGTATTCAGCACAGCAGCCCTCAAGGGCTAATGCAACAGGGCTATGCTCTGAAGAAGATGGAACACTGTCATAGAAGTGGCACACCTCCTGTAAGGCCATTGTGGCTTCAACCTTCAAGCTGAAGAAGAAAAACTCATTGGAGTTTTGTCAGTCTAGCACTACTACACGTACCTTTGGAGAGTGTTGTGTCTTCTAAACACCTTCTAGCAAATCCTTCATGATCTCCAATTGAAGAAGTTCCTGACTGAGCCAAATAAGGAGAATGAATGGAGTGTGCAGCTTGAACTGTGCTCCTATACGTTCCTCTTTGTGTCAGCTCCCTTTTTAATTTATTGGAGTATGTGAGGGTGTGTCCCAAGGAAAGTGCAGCAGAAAGCTCTATGCTGGGGGTAAAGTGAAAGTCCATATTCTTTTTCGCTTGAGTACTGCATCTGCTTGGAGTCTGCTTAGCGTGCTAGAAACAAAAAATTGAAAGCGAAAGAAAATTGTGGTGAATGTGCAATTAGAGAACAAGCATACAAATACAGTTATTAATTGAGACATGCTTCTCTTTTAGGATGAATCCCAACAAGCCTGGTTCTCAGAGAAGGAGATGTCATGACAAGCGTGACAACGTTACACAATATTGTGAGCCTGAATAGCTCTCACCCTCTGTTACACTCCTCCATGTTATTTCATTAGCTCCTAAGAGAGTCTAAAGAGTCTAAAGATGAGATGCCATACTTGTATAGCTACCCACATACATGAACGCTCAAGCATCCTATAATGCCAGGGTGTAGACAGAAGAGCATGCCATGAGGCTGAGAAGGGAGCCGCTGAAAAAGAAAGCCATGTCACAAAACACAGAGCTGACCAGCCGCTGGTAAACAGGGATCTTGTTTAGCTGAGCTGCAGAAATGGTGCCTCTCATTCCTGTGATCCATTTTCACATCTCATCTCTGTTGTATCATGGAGGATAACTAGAATGAGTGTGGAAGTGCAACTCTGAGCGATTCCTCACCAGTGACACAGACTTAGCAGGCAGCAAGTCTCCAGTTGAATGCACACATGCAATAGGAGAATAAACTCCATATTGAAGGCAGCACAACACAGTGAGGAGGCAACAATCTTCTCTACATCTTTATCAGTGGCGTTTCTGGCATGAAAATTCTGATGGGGCCATATATTTTTCGGAAATGTGTGCAGATGTCTCTACTGTAAACATTAATCTGCCTAACTAATAAACCCTATCTCTCTTCTGGCTAATGAAAAGCAAAACATGCAAGTTTACACACATTTCACATCACAAAAAGATCAAATAATGGGATGCTGGTGCCTGTCCTGTCTTGATTGGCAGCACATCATTGTGATACTCTCTGACATTGTCATCATCTGACAAAATACCACCATATAGATGTAAACGCTAATTAAAGTACAAGCCTCACATCCACCTGCTGCACAAGAAAATCTATTGGCTATGAAGTGCCTAAATTGAAACAGCAAAACCCCAATTTTAGAATCAAATGGTCTTGAGGGGACAAGACACAAGCCGAAAGAACACAAAAGGAACATGCAGACTACACAAGTTGCACACATCCAGTAACAGCACTAACTACCATGCTGCCAAGTGTTTACTGGTCAGCGTGAGGTCAGCAAACACCTGACAAAATGATTTTTGACATATACACCAGTTCTTTGTGCAGTAGGATTCTGCACTTCATAGAAAAAGCAGCATTACACTGTTGGCTTCTTTTCCACAAAGTAGAAGGAGCACACATAGGCCTCCTTGGCAGCTTCTCCAAGTTTAGTGTGGTCCTCCTCAGAAATCAGTAAAAATCAAGATGCACCATAAAGCCTTGTAAATGCTGAATTCCTGATATTGATCTCCTTTCTTTTTATTTGTAATTACTGTGGCTGGGCGGCACGGAGGCGCAGTGGTAGCGCTGCTGCCTCGCAGTTAGGAGACCTGGGTTCGCTTCCCCTTGTCCTCCCTGTGTGGAGCACATTGCTACACATTGATGGTGGTATCTATGTAAAACACTTTTGAGTAGCAAGAAAAGCATTATATAAATGTCAGTCAGTCAGTCAGTCATTTCCCAACCCGCTATATCCTAACACAGGGTTATGGGGGTCTGCTGGAGCCAATTCCAGCCAGCACAGGGTACAAGGCAGGAACAAATCCCCGGGCAGAGCGCCAGCCCACCGCAGGGCACACACACACACCAAGCACACACTAGGGACAACTTAGAATCGCCAATGCACCTAACCTGCATGTCTTTGGACCGTGGAAGGAAACCCACACAGACACGGGGAGAACATGCAAACTCCACGCAGGGAGGACCCGGAAAGCGAACCCAGGTCTTCTAACTGTAAGGCAGCAGCGCTTCCACTGCAGCATCCATTATATAAATGTAATGAATTATTATTATTATCATTATCCATCCATCCATCCATTATCCAACCTGCTATGTCCTAACTACAGGGTCACGGGGGTCTGCTGGAGCCAATCCCAGCCAACATAGGGCGCAAGGCAGAACCCCGGGCAGGGAGCCAGCCCACTGCAGGGCACACACACACACACACCCACACACCAAGCACACACTAGGGACAATTTAGACTCACCAATGCACCTAACCTGCATGTCTTTGGACCGTGGAAGGAAACTGACGCAGACACAGGGAGAACATGCAAACTCCATGCAGGGAGGACCTGGGAAGCGAACCCAGGTCTTCTAACTGCGAGGCAGCCGTGCTAACGTTGCGCCACCATGCCGTCCATTATATAAATGTAATGAATTATTATTATTATTATTATTATGATGATGTGCATATAGACACCAGAGAACACTGCAGGGCCAAGTGGTCCAGACCCTCAGCTGGAAACGGGCTTTTAGCATATGACATAAAGACAATGTCACATATTACAAGAAGCAATATTTTTTTTGATAACTAATTGAATTGGAAAAAATGCTTAAGAAGGCAACATTGAGGGTTGTTATACTGTAAATATTTTAATAAGTTAAATTATTGAGGGAAGCCATTATTTTTTAATAATATGGTAGATCTCAGTGTAGAGACTTTCTTTGTATTGAAGCAATGCTTTCCATTTTTAGGGAAAAAAGAGTTTATTCACAAAACACCCTTATCAACCCTTTTATTTTACTAAAGCAATAAGTTACAGTGATGATTGACAGAGGAAATTTAAAATGTCCAAAGATTAAAGAGCCAAAACATGTTTAAAAAAATCATTCTATGAAGAACATTACTTAACTTTTTTTAGCTGTTGCTGTATCACAGCTATGGTGGCATAGAGGGTAGTGCTGCCACCTCACAGATCTGGCATCTGCTCACCTAATGTACGTATGCATTGGATTTCCTCCCACATCCCCAAAGATGTGTGTGTCAGGTGAACAGGTGGGTCCAAGTTGGCCGTGTGTGAGTGTGAATGTGACTGTAATGGACAAACACCTTGCCCAGAGCTGTTTCCTGCCTTGTAAGCACTGGTGCCACGATAGACTTCAATTCCTTAGGACCTTGATTTGGATTAAGTGGGTATGCAAATCTTATATTACATTATTTTACAGTTCAAGGGATTTAAATTCAAATCCAGACACAGTCACAGCCTGTGCCTGCTCCACCCATACCTCAAAGGTTACCTGGTGACTCTAAAATGGTCCAGCATAAGTGTTCCTTTTTGATGGACTACCCAGCACTATTTGTTGTGTTTGACCTGTTGCTTTGAAACCCTGTAATTTAATTGTCATTTTCGATCAAAACAACTTGTAAATCACACTGAATGATTCAGTCAACAGCTGGGCTTGAACTAGCAGACATGGGGTTTTCATACTGACATCTTTGCCACTGGGCCAAGCAGCAATTATAGTACACTTCCTTACAGTTTCAGGCAGGATAGTCAAGACAGAGGTGGTCATTTGGCTGTCCCAACTTTCTGGACTAAAGGTGTTGAGGATTTTACCACACATCAATATACAACACTCTGCAGACTAGAGTTGTGTGCACAGGCATCTGATGCAATGAAAGCTACTGAACAACTGGTTAAAAAAATGCCCCACAAACGTAGTGAGATTTGCCAGGTTAGCAAGGAGGTACCAGGGACAAAAAGATCATGAAGAAAAGGCAAGATATGAGACGAACATGGAAAATTCCATCCAGCAAAAGAAGATCCCAGACTAGAGAGTTTCTCCAAGTATGTGTCTGGATAAACAGGCAGCCAACAGGGGGCACTATGCCTGGGATGTGTTCTGGGTACCCTGGAAGTTCAACTGATGCACCAGCAAAAGAAAAAGACTTGCAGCCTAGATAGAACCTTGTAATCTTCCCCCACAGAGACCCAGCAGTTATCAGTGAAGTCTACATTTTCCAACCAGAAAGAGGTTATAAGGATGGGTAGAGGAATTCTCTGAAAGTGCCAGATGTGAGTACATGATGCATATATTATAGAAGCAGAGCTATGTCCTATTATGAGAATGAAGTAATGTCAGGGTCACTAACAGTGCCTGGCCATTTAAAAAGATATTGAGGATCAGCGATAAATGAGTAATGGGGTCACCAGAGAGGGCTCTGGGGATGTGGAACTTGATGTATTTTAAAGGACAGCACCAAAAATATCCACAGGATGGCATATAAAATTGCTTCATTAAACTATCGTTACACCTTTGAGTGCTGAGTTGGAACTTGAAAAAATGAACCTGGTGCATAACATTTACTTAGTCGGTGTACTGCCATCACACAGCGGTGTTGAAGTACAACTGGTAAAAAAAAACTGAGAACAAACTGATAAATATATTTCATCTTGTCACTATTAAATCATGAAGGAAATTAATTTTGCGAAGTAATATTGGATAGCTTCGGGGGGCCGCTTTATGCCAGCCAGACAAGCTGCCAGATTAATGGCCTGCATTGAGGTTTAAAGGCACACAGAGAGAAGGGGAAAATTGAACTGGGCTATGCTAAGAATCTCCTGAATAGCAAAAGGTAGTGATAATATATTTGTGCAGTCATTTACAAAATAGTTTACATTACTGATTATCTAGCCATTTCAGTGAGACTAATTAAGCAGAGTTTATAGGAAAAGCTTTGATAGATTATCTGCACGGGAAGCAGGGCCATATCTTCAGAAATGGTGCATTCTCAGCATTTTAGAGCCTGCTCATTTCACTGACTACACTGCGTTGATTCTAAATGGTTGTGTGACCTGAAACAAAAGACATCCACTCACCATCCATTTTCTGAACCCACTTTTTCCATTACAAAGAGTCCGGGAACAGGCATCATCATGACAGAATTGGGTGAAAGGCAAAAACATCTCTATATGAGAAATACGCTTTCTGCTGGGTACACAGCAACTCAGACATGCCAGTTAACCTAAGATGTACAGTACATGTTAGTGTCCAGAGAAAGCCTAGGAATAAAAACATGGAAACTCCAAGAGGACATTGAGTGGGCAATTAAACTCAGGTCCCTGTAACTGAGAGACAGCACCACTAACCACTGTACCACCACAATGCCACTTGGTTATTACAGCTTTACATAAAATATCCATACATTTCTTGAACATGCTTTTTTAGCAAGCCGGAATATCCAAGAAGCCGATGTCTGGACAGGATTAAGTTACATAACTGGGCACACAACACACATAAATAAAGAACCATATACAGTAAGGGATGTCAATTAACCCAGAAGGTATTTAAGAATAGTCCTGTGGTGGGTTGGCACCCTGCCCAGGATTGGTTCCCTGCCTTGTGCCCTGTGTTGGCTGGGATTGGCTCCAGCAGACCCCCGTGACCCTGTGTTCGGATTCAGCGGGTTGGAAAATGGATGGGTGGATGGGTATTTAAGAATATGGGAGGAAACCAGAGAAGTAAGTGAAACCCCCCCACCCATGACACAGAGAGAATTTGCAGCATTCTGTGCCTGCAATTCCACCCTGGAAGTGTGAGCCAATAACATTAATTACTGTCCCTCAGTGCCGCCACACATAAAATGTGTAAAAAACACACTGCTAGAGGTTCAGTCCTAAATATTGATTCAATATGTGACCCTGAGTGAGTTCCTGTACCAATAATAGACAAACAGGGTTTGTAATTTTGATGTTCTAAATAAATACTTAAAAGTTTAATGCCATAAGAATAAAATGTCATATAGTATTCAACAACATGTCTTCTGAAAGGTAATACATTACAAATTACATTTGAAAAGAATGAAACACCAGCCTGTTTACTTACAGTACTGAGACAGAGTCAAAGCCCTGAGCCAGAAAGAGGGCAAGCTGCAGATGTGTTAAAATTCTAACCGTACAAGGTGATCTGAAATAAATAAAAATTGCAAGATTACAAAGACACCATACAGCATGTTTATCGACAGTAGCAAACCCTTCAAGGTCAATATCCACATGGGCATTTTAATTAGCCAAACGATAGACTTGCCACTTTCATCACCTTGGGCACTGCTAGGGAACCTGATGTAGAGACAGAATGGGTAGCACCAGAGAAATGACTCACTGCCGTGACAGCGTAGGCACGGCCAGAGGACAGATACAACAGCCTGTCCGCATAGGTGCTACCAGTCAGAATTAGAGCAGACATGATAAAATGGTGAAGCAGGAGAGCATTGTTTCTTAAGGCGTTTAAGAGCAGTAATTTCAATGCTTTATGTTGACAGTAGCTGTTCAGTTTAATTTAACATTATACAACATAAATTATGAGTGTGAGTGAAAAAACAAAGGGAGAAACTACAGAAAAATATGCATAACCAATGGTGAGGTATAATGAATGGACTAGAGAGAAAGAATAATAAAACACAATGAGATGTAAAGTGACAGCAGCTGATTAAAGAACAAATAAGAATGACAGAGGACTAAGTGAGTTAGTATGCGGCACACACACAGTTGTAGGATTATCATGAGGAGAATTTAAAACCAATCACAAGCAAAATGGCCTCTTTGTAGTCACATTTTCTCTGGAAAAACTGGCGTTAACAATACTAAAATTACTAGACATACAACTTCAATTTTATATAATGTCAGTTTTTGCCTAAAAATTAAATAAGTCAAAAGACAAATATATATAGTAAAAGTAACTGTGTTTATTTTTAAAGTGTTATATAATACACAAATATACAATTTCTGCATTACTAATACATATAATTAACACTATAATCAATTCTTTAATCCAAGGTGCTTAATCCAAACTGTAATTCATGCGTCCAATCATTCGTCTCTTTCTAGTTTTACCTCCACATTACCAGACGCTGGGCTTAGTATCTCAGAGCAGTACTCTCCATTTTCTCCAATGATCATGGCCTCGCCCAACGCACTGTCATCAAAGTCATCATCAAACCCCGCACAGTAAAGCTCTGGTGGGAGCCTCAACACATCTTTTGATGGCAGTCGATCAGAAGGAGGACCATAGACACGGTTGGGCTTGAGACCATGCTTAGAGTTCGCATTAATACGACAGATCAGTTCTGAGAGTTGTGCTGATCGAAAAGATGGTACTCTTGCCACCCAAACACCGGGCTCCACCGGACTGTCTTCTTCATCTGACATTAGCTCTTCAGTTACACCTTCCCATAGCTGCTGGTCTGCCAAAGGAAACTGGATAATGATGGATGAGCGGTAAGCAAAAAGCTATATACACAAAAAGAAAAGTAATCATTAACAAATTAAC
The DNA here is from genome assembly GCF_900747795.2 of Erpetoichthys calabaricus. Taxonomy (NCBI): domain Eukaryota; kingdom Metazoa; phylum Chordata; class Cladistia; order Polypteriformes; family Polypteridae; genus Erpetoichthys; species Erpetoichthys calabaricus. The sequence continues at coordinate 46,755,764 of NC_041395.2, read as the reverse complement.
ACTAATAATGATTACATATAAGAATTGCAAAGCTAGTTTAAGCAGGTAGAAAGATAGTCATGGAAGACCTAAAAATAAGGCGGGCAGACATACAATACAACAGAGAAATGCATGTGGTTCTACTAAGAACACAGGTGACAAGTTCAATGCCTGGATGTCTACATTCATCTGCTTTTTTGAAATAACTCAATATATTACAAGATTGCATGGAGCAAACCCAAAGTTCATCATGTGCAAAAGAAGAAATCATCTGGGGTCTAGACCATAGTTTAGTACAGGGCACACTTGTACACATGCAGAAATTGGACACATATCTTATCTTTGACACATATCTTTGGATGTGGGAGAAAACTGGAGAAAAATCACATGGACCTCAAAAGTAGATGCAACCTTCACAAAGGTAGTGAACAAGTCAGGCATAAAACCCAGTTACTTGAAGCTGTCTGATAACAGTGCTAGTCACTGAAATGGTAAATATATAAAATTGATAATCCTTCTTTTGGGTGGCACTACTGCCTCAGATCCAATGTCCTGGATTTGAATCTCATGCCAGCTCATTATTCATGTAGAAAATGCATGTTTTTTCTATGTCTACATGTTTTTTTTTTCCCTTCCAGGTTTTCAAAGATATTCAGGTTAGGTTGACTGTCAATTCCAAATTGACCCCAAGTGGGTTTGTCTATCAGTGGGCTCTGTGATGAGCTGGTGCCATGTCCAATGCTGCTTTATGCTTTGTGCCAGAACCACGGGCATCAGGATCCACCCTGTTTATGTTCAAGAATGTAATGCCAGGAGGGAGTAAGCAGCATATTGGCCTAGTTCTCCAGGACTATGACTGTATCTATGTCTGACGTTGTCTGTTATAACTGACCATGGACACGCCAGACGTTTATATTCTCCAGGAATGCTGCTGACTGGAGTTTTTGTTTTCCTTTAATCCACCGTCAACTGGACATAGCTCAACAATTCATTAATAAACAGATATTATTTGGGTTCATTTATACCACTGGTGCACATTTTTAGAACACTCCCATTTTTACAGTTTTTATTGAAATGTACACAGTTTAATGTCTCCCTATACTCTGAATTTAAAGTATCCAACCCATAAACAGTTATAGATAAAAAAAAAAAAATCATGGAATTGTTTTATTGAACAAACTGTAATCTACATTTTTGATTCATCAAACTAGTCACCTTTTGCAGATACAACATCCAAACACACTCATGGAATTATTTCTACAACAGAAATCAAATATTGTTTGTAAATTTCTTCAAAATACTGTTTCAGAAGTTCACACAAATATGTTGCACTAGTAGGTTGCTTTGCTTTTGCTTTTCTATCTGGCTCATCCTAGTCCAGCTGGATAAGGATTAAGTCTGGCCTTTCCATTTTTTTAAACACTAGGGGGCTCCGCCCCCTGCTCGCTTCGCTCGCCAACCCCTGGCGTTGGGGCATGACAAAGAGTGAGATGTATGAGTGAGATATAGAATAGTGTGGAGGTGTGGATGATGCATATAGAAAGCAAAAAATACAGTGTTTGGCACAGAGTAATGGTTTATTGGAATATTTCTTTGTACACAACATTAGTAGTAAAGATGGTGTCCTGTCCTTGAATGAGTCTTCCTTGGCATGGAGCATTTATAACTCTAACTTTAACGTCAGATGAACGTCGAACACGTGAGAAGGCAACATAAAGTTGTCCATGTCCAAAAACGGGCTCAGAGAGGTAGATGCCAACCTTGTCCATGGTTTGTCCTTGTGATTTGTTGATGGTCATGGCAAATGCAGGTTTAATGGGGAACTTTCGGCGTTTCAATGTAAAAGGTAATTCTAGGTCAGAACTCGTAAGGTCAATTCTAGGAATGAGAACAGTATTGTTAGCATGTGATCCTGTAAGAACTGTTGCTTGAATAACATTGTGTGTCATGGTGTTGACGACTAAACGTGTGCCATTGCATAAACCCTGTTTAGTGTAAAGGTTTCTTAATAGCATGATTATTGTTCCGTTTTTAAGGCTAAGATTGTGTTGTGGTAATCCGGCCGGGTTAATAGTGTTCAAATACTCTAAGGGGAAATTCAGATGTTCATTGTCGTCATCAGAGTCAACTTTGTCAGAGCTTAGAAAGAGCCGTGCCTCTCCAGGAAGTAATGAAATGACCTGGTTATTAATGTGATCAACATTAATATTTTTTGGACATAATATAGTGCGTTGTGTTAAAAGGGGTATTTGGTCCAATGAGATTGCTGTTCCAAATATCTCCGTAACTAAGTCGTCGCAGATAAAGGATTGGGGAATTGTAATAATATCTGGGTGAAGTCCATCTGTATTGGTGAGTGTACCATTTCCCAGTTGTAATAGCCAATTGTTATATTCTGGATCTGGACATCGCATGTTTTGTACTAACTGTATTGTTTGAAAGTAATGCCAATTGTCTGCGTATTTTAAGGTGGACTGAACAATAGCTGAGCGCATGGCATGTGGAACAATAGCCAAGCATTGGCTAAAATCACCTCCTAATAAAAGTACTTTTCCTCCAAAGGGAATATTATTATTCATCAACGTTTGTAGAAGTTTATCAATGGTGTTGAGTAAGTGACTGGATGCCATTGTACATTCATCAATAATTAACAGTTTCGCAAGACGGATGTCATATTTGTCCACATATGCGAAAGCAGTATGGGCCATTGCCTTTTGGTGGCCTGATATGTACTCCGGTAGATGCAAAAGCAAATGAACTATTGTAGGATCTAATGCAGTTCACAAAGTTTTTACTTTCAGGCACATCGTTAGTTAGAAGCTTCTGTAGATATTCAGGATATGAATGTAAAGGAGGCAGTCTAATCTGACCCTTTTGACAACAACGTGTAAATTCATTATTTGTATTGCCAGTTGTTTCTTCAGGGAAGTTAAGTGAATGACAATGATTGCAAATGACATTCATTAATCCCAATGAATTTTCCTCAATAGTGCACTCATTATTGAACGCATTGTCAGCCAAGTGGCGCAAGCGTTTAGCAGGTGTCTGGCGTTGATGTCCGCGACAGGCAGGTTTTGCTTGTGGCGTTTGAGAGGCGCGTTGTTGCATGTCCAGTATTTGGGACGCGCTATTTTGGAGGTATAATCGATTCGCCTGTGCTGTGCGAAAAGTCCGTTTCAGTCTACGTCGTGTATTGTTTGTATCGAGCCTTGTCCATTTTTGTATGTCGGTCAGTTGAGCTTTCTGTTTTTGGAGCCTTGCTTGCTTGTTTTCTGGCAGTTCATATGCGCGTTGTAGACGTCTGCGTTCATTTATGCTGTCTCTTCGCTCCCGTTTTTGTATGTCTGAGACGCGAGGTCTTTCGGTTTGAACTCGTGCCTGTTTTGATGCAGCACTTTGAGACGCGCGCTGTATGCGTCTACGTTCATTGTGTCTGTCCATTTGGGCACGTCTCTGTAACGGGGTTAGTTGAGCTTTGCGTTTTTGGAGCCGAGGCATTTTTTCTCCCGGAGTTTCAGAAGCGCGTTGTATGCGCCGCCGTGTATTTTGTTGTTTCATGCAGGTTCGTGTGTTTGGTCCCGTTATCCGAGCCGAATCGTTTTGTACCCGTGAGCGTGTATTCATGACTTGTTTGTTCCTCAGCGTGCAAAATATGGATAAGTAATAAGGAGGATCGCACTCACTGTTAATATGGAGCCTTTTCTGCAGTTGAACGGTTAATAGTGCTTTATTGTAAGGAGATCCACGTATGCTGCCTAGTGTGAAGGTGTTGAGATGACGTATGTTTAATATGGACGGTTCCTTTACAAATGGGGCTTTGGGTGTCACTTCTTATTGATGTTAGTTTGTTTGTGGGTCTGATTCGTCGTTGTTGTGAACGTGTCGTGTGCCATGTCTCGTCTCTAATGGGCTTGGCGTGGCGGTCACGGCTTCTTTTTTTTGGTGCGTTAGGAGCTTGTTAAATCCTCCTCTTTGTGTGTGTCCCGTTTCGTGTGCAATGGGATTCGTGCGGCGCTGTGTGGTTTTCCGGCGTCTGTGGAGGGGGGGGGGGGGCGGAGGATTGGTGGTGCGTGAGCGTCTTCTTTCTTTTTGTGTGCCAGGGGCTTGTTGAATCCTCCTATTTGTGTGTGTCCCATCCCTTGCTTGTAGGGTGGGCGGGGTGGTTTTGGGTTCTTTTTTTTTTTGTGTGCCAGGGGCTTGTTGAATCGTCCTCTTTGTGTGTGTCCCGTCCGGTGCTTGTAGGGGGGGGGGTGGGTGCTTGCAGGTGGGCGCGAGCGGCTTCTTTTTTTTTTGTGTGCTAGTTTCGTGTGCAATGGGTTTCGTGCGGTGCTGTGTGTGTCGCCTGCGTTTGACTCCTTTTTTCTGTGCTGACTCCTTTTTTCTGTGGTCGCGGCCGCCTCTCGCGGCGCCTCATTTCTTGGGGCGCCTGCACAGTACGTCTTTTTGCGGCTACGGCCCATGGCCGGATGTCCCTGCGTCCATCCGGTTTAGCATTCTCGGTTAGTAATATGGCTCCTACTATCTTGTTCTTTTCTTTTAAGATAGTTCTGAAAAATCCTGGAGGTACACTTTGGGTCATTATCCTCTGGTAGGATAAACCCCTGACCAACTAGGCATAGACCAGAAAGTTTGGCATGCAAAATGTGGTGGTAGGCCTTTTGCTTCAGCAAGGCAGTCAAACTGCCAAGTTGCCAACTATAGAATATCTCCAGACTATCATGCTTCCACCTCCATGGTTGACAGTTGGTCTCACATAACAACGATCCATTCTTTAATTTACTTGATGGAATGTAAAAAACCTGCATGATGATCCAAAGATGTCAAATTTGGAATCATCAGCTCATAGGACTTTCTTCCAAGCAAGCCCCTTTTTTTTCTTATTTTGTAATTTTACTAATGGCTTTCTTACTGCCACTCGACCCGTCAAACCTGAAGCTCCAGGTCTTCTTCACAGTTCAAAGTGAGACATGCTTACTTCGACCACTGCCTTATGAGTTGCCTATCACACAAGCTGTTAATTCTTAGAAACTTGACTTCTGATTCTGTTGAGGCTTTGGGTCAGCCAGGCCTCTTCCAGTAAGAGTAAATACTGACAACTTGGCTTTCTTTGCAATTTTTCTACATGAAAACCCTTTCAAGCATTATAAAGATTTCTCTGCCTTTGTTTGTTAATTGCCCTTTTTTGCTATTATAATAGCAATGTACAGTGCAATATTGTCCAAACAAGACTTCAGAGGGTGTAGCAACACTGACTTATAAACACAGAGGGTTTGTAAGTATTCAGCAAAAATTGGGGCATCTGTAAGATTAGTTTGTATCAACTTTCAAATTTTAATTAACTTCCACTACTGCAGAAAAGCTGTAAATTTTTAAATCATTTCTTGTTCCCTGAAAAAGGCCTTTTTGTATAACTGAAAAGTTCATTGTGTTTCAGTTTTTGGTGACCTTTTTTTTAACCTCTAGTAGTTTACTTCTTACCTTTGTGTCATTTTAAGTTATTCGCTGGACTTGAACTTCTTAAATTTCAACAAAAACTGGAAAAATGCAGGTGTTCTAAAACGTTTGACTGGTAGTGAATATGTTAAACAATTTATAACTTCTTTGTTTTACTATCTGTTTAAACAAATACATGTCTTTATGGTTACTCACTATGTAATTAGTCATTTGTAAAGTTTGTATTTTCATTTTACCCAAGAACTTGTCACAACCTTCTACAACTGCACTCAGTGAAGAACGCTATACAAAAATAAACTGAACTAAAATGCTTATGTTATGTTAATCCAATGGTTTTTGTTTAGGAATGGCATGAAGCTTCACCTTATCATCTTCCACAATAATCATATATTATAAGGTTAAAGTAAATAAGAAATTAAACAAAACAGAATTCTTAAACTACAACTGGTACATGATCTAAAGCTGATTTTGACCTTGTATCCAGTGTGGCCAGGAAAGGCACTGGATGCCTACAAGTTTTAAGTGGATTAAGTAGGTTTGAGAATGTTATGATTGTTATGTTAAATAGAATGAACTAAAGTGCTACCCATTGAATTCGTGATTAGCTCCAATGCACAGCTCTAGGATACCTGACCTGAGGCTCTGTTACTACTTGTAACAAGAAGTTAGATTTGTTAAGAAAGTATCAGAAGTACACTTCAGGGTTCAAGAAGAACTATACTTGTGGTGCTACACTGATTCAGATGCTCAACACGTTTTTAGCTTGGGCACAAGACTCTTTCCTTGTGTACCAAAAACAAAGTTATGGATAAACTGCCACACCTTTCTTGAGTGCAGCCAGAGTTCCTCATCATTTTACAATATACATGAAAATGCTCAGCATGGAGTGCTAAGCAATATTAAGAAAAGACTCAGAGTCATCTGGCCATAAAACCATCTCCTATTAATATAATATGGAGAACAGAGCAGTAAGAGATACAAGATTGAAAACTCTAAAGAAGAAGAAGAAGCCAAAATAGCTAAAGCATCATAAAGAGTTGATCTCTGCTTAGAAAGCGAGTGTGCACTTGCCCGATATCTTCTGCTACGCAGCTTCTTTTCCTCACGCTCCTTCAGGCTCTGGTAAGGATTTAGGGCATTGCGGTATTCACGTCTTTTTGTCAGAAAATATGCTACACATGCTCCTGGAAACATAACACAAACAATAAAATGCAAAATGCATTAATTCTACAGATATTTACACTTAGTAAAAAGTAATGTTACTTGCATTTAAACTCTTAAGAGACGCTGCAATTTAAAGTTGTGACTTTTTCACATATAGCCACTGACATTGTGTTCATGATCATTTAGATTGTTGTGATCACATCTTTGAAAACAGGTTTTTATTTTCCTTTTACTATTATAAAGCTTTTTATAATAAAGCTCACATAATTTGGTTTTAGGTACGCTCTATTAAAACTAAATATGGTTCAGTCCGCAAATTAATTTTAAAACAGAAACATGATCCCTATTTCTTGTTAGCTATGCAACTTTTATCCCTATATTATTATAAACATCCCAAGAAAAATTTGAATAATTACTATAAATAGTTGAATCAGTAGATAAACCTGGGCGGCACATTTTTATAAAGGATAAACTACATATGTCGTAAGTAAAAAAATTTTTAAATATCAGCTTATTAATTCATATTTAAATTGAAAGTATGTCCATTCTTCTATCCATCCATTTTCTGTCCTGCATATCCAGTTGTAACATTATTTATTTACTGTTTATGATTGACAATGACAATAAAGGCTTCCATGGACTTGTAAAACTGTTTAAGTTTATAATATTGCAGTTTGATTTACATACAACTATACATTGTTGTTCTCACAATAAATTAAAGAAGAATTTCACCTTAGTCGACATGTTTGTATGGGCTCTTTATAACACAAATGTCTTTTGGTTATTAAAAAACATTTGGCATACATTAGTAAGATAAAGCTATCTTACACTGCTCTTACAAACACAACCAACACCTCCATGTACCTTAAGTATTCCTTGTAAAGCAATATTGTTAATTATTTCTTATAAAATACAGATCAAAATTGCCATTGATGAACTATATATCATCCCTAAACCTTCCATAAGTGTGTGTGTGTACATGTCTTACAATGCAATGGAACCCAGTTCAACACATTATAAAGATTTTATGGCAAATTGCTTTAACTGTTATCACAGAATGCACTCATTGCAGAAAAGCACGGCTTGCAGATTTGGTTCCTACTTCAGTAGTGCTAATAAAGTAAAGAAAAATTCTGCCCATGTATTATGGGTTAGGCTCTGGCTCCTGACAATCAATCTCACCACTGAATAAACATTGACAAGGGCACGTATGTTTGTATCTGTTCATCTGTTTCTGAAGGCAGGGATGAGATGAAGAAGGCTCACGCTTGTGCTAGGTAGAATGCCGTCAGATACACTGTGTTCAAATACACTGAGCCAATTCAGAGACACTAAGCGTGTGAGGGGAAACAAGAGTTCAGAGTTAAACAGCACAAACATGAGGGTCACATGCAAATCACACACAGATATGAATCAAACTAAAATCAGAGTGTAGGCTGTGTGTGACTAAGGTTGCCTGTACTATGGTTGTGGGTTGCCTCCAGGCCAGAGAAGTATGCAAATGCTGGGCCTGTTATAGTATTTTATAATCTAGGTATAATGATTTCTATAAGCTAATGAACTAAAACTATGGAAAAATCATTAATGCATACTTAAAATATTGTTAAGGAGTTAGGCTTGCTAACACATAAGAGGTTATTTCTCTGCTTTTTTTATTATTTTGAATAACTTGTGTAACCAACAAGGTCAAAAAATTAAACAAGTAAATGAGTTTCAGTTAAATGCTGGGAACACCTGCTCAGGCTATGAGATAATAGTGGCAAGTATCAGTCAAGTGATGGGTATGAATGTTGGAAAAGTGTTTGCATATTAGGAGGAGACAAGCAAAAATGTAATGTTAAAATGATGTAATGATGACAAGAAATAACATAAAAGAAGAGGTATGCACAAAGCTTCATACTTCATAATAAAATCTTTTCTGCAACCACACTGTCCAGTACGAAAAAGGAGAATGGAAACCACCTTATATAGTCAGACCAAAAAGAAGTCTTTTTTGTTCAATTAACAGTTCAGGCTTTTGGCTGCATGTGCTTATTTCTCTTGAGCACTGTTACATACAGTATGAAAAGCAATACTAGTTAGGACTTACAGTATACTTGATGTGCACCACTTGTTAATGCTCTCAAGTGATGGGCATTTCAAGTGTTTACCAAATAGAGTCAGTTGGTTTAGGTCAGTGAAACTGATCCAGATTACTGGCTTGTGGATTTATTCATTTATTCTTTCATTTATTTAAGTGAGTAACTACAAGTTTCCCAATACTACAACCAACAAGAAGGCAGAATTGAAGAAGCCTCTACTTTATTAAGAAAAAAAATTGCATTCTTTTAAATGTGCAATAATGAAGCTGAATATGATACATGCTGCCTTTTCTGTAACCTCCATGTACAAGCCGGGACAAGCAGGTCAGTGAATCAGCTTTCTTTTGACACGCTGAGAGCTGCCTAACTGGGAAGCTTAGTCAGAGGTGGTGTACTCACTGACCCTTTCAGCATTTAGGTCACCATCATAGTAACTTATTGGGTTTTAGCTGTGCCAAGCCTTAATGCTACAATGAAACCAACACCTACATTTTGTACATCCTCTTGCATTTTGAGGCCAGCACAGTAAGTGCACGAATGGTGGATTTAAGCAAAATTGTAGACAGAATGGTTATGACATAAGAGCTCCAGAAAGAATTAAACACAGGCTTATTAATTACCAGTGATGATAATAACTCACATCATTATACACCTAGTTTGTGTGTGATCAGATTTTTATCTTTACAAAACATGCCTTACTGAATGCAGGCCTTCTTGTTCATCTGTGGTTATCAGTGTAAGTGCCCCTATTCGTGAGTATGAGTAAACTTGAGCTTCTTTAAATTTTCGGTATGTAAAAACAGTATATCATTGAGCAATTATTATTCAGAAATATGATGTGAGGTGGCTTTTTAGGAAACAGAACAGCAGAAAAACACCCAGACTCAGCCTTGTTTCTAAACTTATATATAACTGCACTGCAATTCGGCTTCCTAATATTTTTAGTGTAATAACCTTTCCAAAAACACCCACTGTCTGCTTTATCAAGAACAAAAGACCTTCTATCTTGACATTAGTATTTTAACAATTCCTAGTAAACTTCCAATCCAATGTGCCCTTGAATCCGTTAACTGTCTGCCTGCAGAGCAATAGGTTGGCAAAGATTGGGGTGTTCATTGGCCTTCCTGTCATTCTAGAATCAACAGGCACATTATATCCGGATTCTCTTTAAGCAATAAAACTGTGCCATTAATAGAATTATTCCTCTCAAGATTTTGCACAAAAATGATTGGCAATTTGTCATAGTGTTATTGGTTATTTATTGGATCATTTTTGTGACAGAATGCAGGTTGATGAGGATAAAGGCTGACACAATAAGTTCATCATCCTGACTATGGATTGCATGTTTTCACCACTCTTTCATTTGTCGTTCTACATTTTATACACAGATGCTTTAAGAACTGTCAAATTTGCTGATTACACCACTCTTGTGGGTCTCAGTAAAAAATACAACAAATTTGTAACAAGTGGTGACAGAACTGTTCAAATCATTATTATAATCACCACCATCATCATACGTTCCATTATGCTTTTCCTGGCGTAGGTCATGGTGGTCAAATATTGAGTTATACCTACCAGGTCACTCTATTGCCAGCAACATCCTCCAGTTTGTCCAAGATGAGGATGAGGATACAGAGAAACAGGCAGACCAAACATTTTATCCAAAGACTTAACTTCCACACTACTATGGTCCAGTACAACATGCTTAAAAGTACTGTTGCTGCACAATTATGTTGGTCAATCTTGTGATCTGTTGATCCTCACATGTGAACAAGGCTATGATGTACTTGGACTTCCCCACATGGAACAACTGCTCACCCCATTACCCGCAGAGAACAAGTCACTCTTTCTGAGAGTTGTCAATATCATCAGATTTGGATATGGTAATACTTACTCCAACTGCATCATACTAACTGCAAACTGTTCCAGTATATACTCCTTAAATGCAACTCTTAAATTCCTGAATTGGATTATCTCCAAACCTTGGCTGCACCTTGAAAATCATGAATAGACAAGGAGACGAGACATGCCCTTGGTGGAGTCCAAGACTCAAAAAGACTCAAAAAGACACGATATGTATGCAAAAAAAAAAAAACCTCTGTGAATAGAGGGACCTAATGGCATGCAGTAGCATCCCCAGAACCTCATTCCTTTGTAGAACCTTCCACAAGATACTGTACCTGAAGTGTTTTACAAGTTAAAAAGCATATTTAAACAGGAATGACAAATCCCCATACCCAACTCAGGTATTTGCTAAAGAACAAAGAGGTAATCCACTTTTCCATAGCCTGAATAAAATCCATATTAGTCCTCCTGGATCTAAGGTTCAGCTATTGGTCTCTGTTCAAGTACCCCAGCATAGACTTTTCCAAGGAGGCTGAAGAGTGTAATTTCTCAGTTTTAAAAAATGTACACTCAATTCTTAGGTCAGTTCCAAGGTACTATCTATGCCTTTCATGCTAGCCTCTTAATACACCCATGAATTTCAGATCTTTTAGGATCTCTGGTCAGATCTCACTCAACCCAGCAACCTTGCTACTAAAGAGCTATTTAATCACTACAGTGACCCCAGACACAAAGAAAGGCCCAGTCCCAGCCAATGCCCAACCCAACCTGGGCAAACCCCATTCCACTCTTTCTGAGTTGTCAAATGATTTGCCAGAAATTTGAATCAGTGGACAAATAGTGTAGTCTCAATAATCTGGAATAAGGTTCAACAAAACAAAACAATCAGTGAAGTACTTTAAGTGAAGAAAAAGATCACCCTCATCTTACACATAAATAGATTAGCTGTAGATGTAATAGAGAATTTCAAATTCCTGGGCACCATCAGTTTACCTATTCAACATGAGAAGTAGAAGAGACTGTTAAAAGTTTGTGAAGTGGAACAAAATGTAATGACCATTTTCTACAAATCTGTTGTAGAAGTGTTTTTAGGTTGTCTGTCACAGTTTAATATGGTACTGGCTGTCACCTACCACACTCTGGATTCATTGTACATTTCCTTTAAGATCTTTTCTAACCTTTCACATACCAACTATCTTTGGTTAAATCTTCTCCCATCTTAAAAGCAGTGTAGAGTAATAAAAACTTTGACTAACAGACATAACAGCACTTACCACAAGAGGTGAATTACAAGAATTTATCTTCTTGACATTAAGAGTCTACTACAATGATTTGATTAATGTGTTTGTGTGTTTTTGCTAAGCTGGTTGTTAGTGGGTGTTGATGGAGAATGATGACTGATGTCATTGTACACTAATTTTCATGAGTTTCACTATATCACAGTCCTCAAACTGATGCTGTTGTAGCATTAAAGTAAAGTACATCAAAACTGCTACTTGTGTGCCACCTACAGTATCAGGTGAGTTTGTAAATATAAGTTAAGTGCAGCATGCACAGTAGATAATGGACTATCTGTTAACATGTGCATTCTTGCATCCTAAACTATAGAATGACACTGAACAGCTATGCACTTTCTACTATAATCACTAAATGCTAAATATCAAAAAAACTGTTGATGCAATGATATTCAAATAACCACATAGCAATAAAAGATTGGCTATGCCCTAACTGGCCATAAAAGTGAATATCTTAATTTAGAAACAATGATCAAATTAAAAAAATGTTTTGAATGTTTTGAAAACATAATTTAAAATAATCTTTGCTCATTTTTGTAATCCCTTTAAGATTAATTTTAATCTTTCAATACTGACTAGAGATGATGTAATAGTTTTTGAACAGTTGTGTAATACCTGCTGTGTTTAAGCTCAACTTTAAAGTTTTGTTTGCTATTTGTAACAAATACTCAAAGCTATATAGGCTTTTTTGCTCACTGTTGTGCCCTCAGTATGAGAAAAACAAAACCAATAATTTAAAAAAGGGGCAAAGACAACAGGGGATAAAAAAATATTACACACACATGAATTATAAAACACAAGTGAAGTTATGCTGCCTAATTTTTTGAAAGAGGTATTTTTGGATTATTTTTATCCATTTTCCAAGTCTTATTTTTCCAGTTAGAGGGTTCACAGGCTCCTGCCCACCTTAATCATATTGTGTGCTGAAAGACTGAACCAACTCTGGATGGAACACCAATTATATTAAGTACTAGCAAAATACCCGCGCTTCGCAGCGGAGAAGTAGTGTACACATATCTACATATACATATGTATACATATATACATATCTCTGCTGTTTTATTGTTCGTTTATTACGATTGTTATAGTTCTCTTTGTATACCACGTTGTCAGTTCAGCACTCCGGTTATAATATGACCAAGCCGTGCAAGCTTACTGTTGAGAATGCAACGTATAGTTGTACAGGAGAAAAGCAATCTTGCCTCAAATCAATGGCAACCTTTTGTAGGTCTATGAACTTAATTTAAACTTTAGGTTTACACGGTGCTTTGTTTCCGAAGTACCTGCACTCATGAATATGTCTGTATGCGTCAGTCGCTTCATATTCTTTTCCTACATTATCAATTGTGTAATGTATTTTTTGAACAGGTTTGATTCATCGAAGTGATCACTCGTGCTGCGTTCAGTCAGTTCACTGAGCCGCTCTCTTGTGTGATGTTGCGATGTCCACGGCTTTATTTAATGTTAGCTAAGACCCGGCACTTAAAAGTTTCTCGCTACAGCAATTTTAACTCTGTTACAAAGTGATCCAAAGTCTCGTATATACCTCGTGTCTTCTTATTAAACTTGTAGGTCGCGAATATGGTATTGCAAACGGCAGCGGGAGCGTTTCTATAAACTTAATTTAAACTTACGGTTTACACCGTGCTTTGTTTCCGCAGTAGCTGCACTTATGAATATGCTTGTATGCGTCACTCGCTCGCTTCTTATTGTTTCGCTGCCTTCTCAATTTTGTAATGAGTGATCACTTGTGCTGCATTCAGTCAGTTCACGTGAGCCGCTCTCTTGTGTGATGTTGCAATGTCCACGGCTTTATTTAATGTTAGCTAAGACCCGGCACTTAAAAGTTTCTCGCTACAGCAATTTTAACTCCATTACAAAGTGATCCAAAGTCTCGTTTATACCTCGTGTCTTCTCATTAAGCTTGTATGTCGCGAATATGGTATTGCAAACGGCAGCGGGAGCGTTTCTATAAACTTAATTTAAACTTATGGTTTACACCGTGCTTTGCTTCCGCAGTAGCTGCACTTATGAATATGCTTGTATGCGTCACTCGCTCGCTTCTTATTGTTTCGCTGCCTTCTCAATTGTGTAATGAATGTTTTCTTCAGCGCTCTTTGGGGCTCTTCCTTGTTTTCTACGTACTGCGTTCACAGTCAGTTCACGTGATTACGTGGGAGGCGTGATGACGCGATACGTAACTCCGCCTCCCACGGCCATCGAGCTGCAGTCTATTACAGTATATGGACAAAAAAGAGGTTCCAGTTATGACCATTACGCGTAGAATTTCGAAATGAAACCTGCCTAACTTTTGTAAGTAAGCTGTAAGGAATGAGCCTGCCAAATTTCAGCCTTCCACCTACACGGGAAGTTGGAGAATTAGTGATGAGTGAGTGAGTGAGTGAGTGAGTGAGTGAGTGAGTGAGTGAGTGAGTGAGTGAGTGAGTGAGTGAGTGAGGGCTTTGCCTTCTATTAGTATAGATTTAGAATGTGAAAAGAAACCGAAGAAACCAGAAGAAAGTGAGAATGTGTACACTCCACACATAGAACACTTTGAGTTGATTTCTGTCTTGCTATGGACTCACGACATGAAGCATCACTGTTCAAAGATTTGTATTGTGGTGAACTGCCAGTAGTTAGTCTCGAACCTGCAGAATTTGGCTCAAAAGTGAGAGTGTTGTACCATAAGCTAAATGAAGAGTGCCATCAGTCAGCCAAGAAGAGCCTGACTCAGAACACTGTGAGTGATGCACTTTGTGGAGAGGTCAGCTGATCTCTCTCTCTCTGTGCCTGCCTCCAAATTTTTCCGTGCGGCATCACCATATCAACATCAAATTCAGTACCCTGAGGATGTGATGGAGAAGCTCTTACAACTGTGTTCACCAACACCCCAAGAGTTATTCTGAAGCATAAAATATCCCAGTAAAATACGACCATTATCACCCCCAAAAAAGATGCTATACAGGTAGAATTTCTGTGGACCCAAGCAACAATGATCCCTTGTAGGATGAATCCAGATATCGTTCAATTCTTGCAATATATGAATTACTGCTGACAGTTAATGATTTTTTAAATTACCTTTCAGTTCTTTGTCATTGTATTTATGGGTACTAGAAATGAGAGCTGCCTTCAGTTTTTCCACAAGAAACTTTACTACAGACATATTCCAGGCTGAGTGCAGGCTGAAAAACAAACAAACCAATGAAAAAATAAATCAATAAATAAACTGATCACTGAGCAAATGCTGTAGTTCTTCATTTACATTAGTGCCTGTTTAAATATTTTACTTACCTCTCAGAGCCGTTAAACCTCTTCTCATTGGACTCATGATTGTGGATGTCATGCACCCATTTCTAAAATAAGATAATACAGCATGTTAAGACATATAAAGATAGGCAAAAACTTTGTAATGCATGTAGAGAAGGCACAGCACACTGTCATAGTCAACAGCTGCATTTCCCAATCTATGTTTTGTAGTATCAGTGAGCAATTTGTATCTTGTTCCATCTTGTTCACAGGATAATTCCTGCCTGTAACTGGATCCCTAGCTAACATCCATTCATGCCCAGTGGCTCCCTTAATAACTGACTTCTTCTTCTTCTTCTCCTCTTGGCTGCTCCCATTAGGGGTTGCCACAGCGGATCATCTTCTTCCATATCTTTCTGTCCTCTGCATCTTGCTCTGTTACACTCATCACCTGCATGTCCTCTCTCACCACATCCATAAACCTTCGCTTAGGCCTTCCTCTTTTCCTCTTCCCTGGCAGCTCTATCCTTAGCATCCTTCTTCCAATATACTCAGCATCTCTCCTCTGCACATGTCCAAACCAACACAATCTCGCCTCTCTGATTTTGTCTCCCAACTGTCCAACTTGAGCTGACCCTCTAATGTACTCATTTCTAATCCTGTCCATCCTCATCACACCCAATGCAAATCTTAAGAATCTTTAACTCTTCCAGCTCTGTCTCCTGTTTTTTGGTCAATGCCACCATCTCCAACCCATATAACATAGTTGGTCTCACTAAACTGACATTCTAAAAAAATAAGAGTGTAAAATCTTTACAAATATGTTTCATAAAAATACTTGCCAAATTACACAGTATTTTTTATGTTTTAACACATTACCTATATAAAAACAAAATAATATTTTCAATTAAAGTAAGAGTTCTGATACAGGCAGAAATTAGTCTCGGCATAATAAAATGTTTGGAAGAAGAACCAGAAGGCAGAAGAATTTTAGTACAAAATGGAATTTGGGAATCACTGGTCTACAATGGGGTGGATGGTATCGCCAATGACCATAAATTAGGGATGTTTCAATACGTTTTTTTTAAGGCCAATACCGATCACCAATTTCAGGTTACTTGATTGGTCAATACTGATACCAATTCCTTTTTTTTTTATTTATCCATTTAAAACAATTTTTAGACTAACCTCCTGCATAACCAGACAAATAATAATAATAATAATACATTTTATTTATATAAGGCGCCTTTCTAAGAACACAAGGACACCGAACAAACAATAAATAAAAAAGCACATTATAAACAACTTAAAACATCAGAAAATATAAAAATTAAAATCAAACAAAGCCATTGTAATCATAGACAAAAAGCCATTTTAAACAGATGGGTTTTAAGTTTACATTTGAAGGTTTAAAATGATTCGGTATTTCTAAGCTCTGTAGGTAGTGAGTTCCAGAGCTTGGGAGCAGAACGGCTGAATGCTCTGCTCCCCATGGTGGTTAGACGGGTGAGAGGGATGGTCAGATGGATGGAGGAAGAGGATCTAAGCTAACGGGAGGGAATGGCAACATGAAGAAGTTTGGACAGATATGGAGGAGCGAGGTTATGAATGGACTTAAATGTTAACAGCAAAATTTTAAAATCACTTTGAAACTTAATTGGGAGCCAATGAAGCTGCTGCAAGACCAGAGTAATATGGTAAATAGATGAGGTTCAAGTAATGATGCGAGCAGCAGAATTCTGGACTAGCTGAAGCTTATGGAGAGATTTATTAGAGAGACCAAAGGGGATTGAATTGAAATAGTCGAGACGAGAAGTAACAAGACTGTGAACAAGAATGGCAGTGGTATGGGGAGTGGGGGAGGGGCGGATGCGATTGATATTACGTAGGTGGAAGTAAGCAGACCGGGTGATGTTATTAATGTGAGATTGGAAAGATAGAGTACTATCAAGGATGGCACCCAGACTCTTGACCTGAGGTGAAGGAGAAACAAAGGAGTTATCAATAGCAAGTGAAAGATTATTGTCTTTGGATAATGATGATCTTGTACCAATGAGGGCAACCTCAGTTTTGTCACTGTTTCATTTAAGAAAATTTTAAGAAAATCAGGATTTAATTTCAGCAATGTAGTCAATAAGCTAAGATGGTGGAAAAGAAGAGGTGGGTTTACTAGCAAGGTAGAGCTGGGTGTCATTAGCATAACAGTGAAAATTAATGTTATATTTACAAACGATAGTGCCAAGGGGAAGAAGGTAAATAATAAAAAGAAGAGGCCCCAGGATACAGCCCTGGGACACACCTGAAGTAACAGCGGTGGGCTGGGACGTGAAAGTTTTAAGCTGAATGAACTGAAGTTTTATGACCTATATTAAAGTGTATTTTTATAATTAAACTATAGACCACAGGTGTAAACTGTTAATTTTTATTAACAAAATGAAATTCTGAAACTCTGCGGTGGGCTGGCACCCTGCCCGGGGTTTGTTTCCTGCCTTGCGCCCTGTGTTGGCTGGGATTGGCTCCAGCAGACCCCCGTGACCCTGTAGTTAGGATATAGCGGGTTGGATAATGGATGGATGGTATTCTGAAACTTATTTTTCAGTGATCATAAAATACTACAATAAATACAATTTCCTTAAAATACATACTTTTGTATAATAAAATGTGTACAAAAATATTCATCCATAATACATATGGCATAAAAGAAATTAAAATGCATCTCATAATTTCCAGCTGTCATATTGTTTAGTTTTTTTTTACTGTAATGTATCTATTTGAAACAAGGCTTAATTAAAAACAAAAGTTTTCACCATTTCTCTAATAACAAATACAGTATATACTGTATATATACAGTGCATCCGGAAAGTATTCACAGCGCATCACTTTTTCCACATTTTGTTATGTTACAGCCTTATTCCAAAATGGATTAAATTCATTTTTTTCCTCAGAATTCTACACACAACACCCCATAATGACAACGTGAAAAAAGTTTACTTGAGGTTTTTGCAAATTTATTAAAAATAAAAAAACTGAGAAATCCCATGTACATAAGTATTCACAGCCTTTGCTCAATACTTTGTCGTTGCACCTTTGGCAGCAATTACAGCCTCAAGTCTTTTTGAATATGATGCCACAAGCTTGGCACACCTATCCTTGGCCAGTTTCTCCCATTCCTCTTTGCAGCACCTCTCAAGCTCCATCAGGTTGGATGGGAAGCGTTGGTGCACAGCCATTTTAAGATCTCTCCAGAGATGTTCAATCGGATTCAAGTCTGGGCTCTGGCTGGGCCACTCAAGGACATTCACAGAGTTGTCCTGAAGCCACTCCTTTGATATCTTGGCTGTGTGCTTAGGGTCGTTGTCCTGCTGAAAGATGAACCGTCACCCCATTCTGAGGTCAAGAGCGCTCTGGAGCAGGTTTTCATCCAGGATGTCTCTGTACATTGCTACAGTCATCTTTCCCTTTATCCTGACTAGTCTCCCAGTCCCTGCTGCTGAAAAACATCCCCACAGCATGATGCTGCCACCACCATGCTTCACTGTAGGGATGGTATTGGCCTGGTGATGAGCGGTGCCTGGTTTCCTCTGAACGTGACGCCTGGCATTCACACCAAAGAGTTCAGTCTTTGTCTCATCAGACCAGAGAATTTTCTTTCTCATGGTCTGAGAGTCCTTCAGGTGCCTTTTGGCAAACTCCAGGCGGGCTGCCATGTGCCTTTTACTAAGGAGTGGCTTCAGTCTGGCCACTCTACCATATAGGCCTGATTGGTGGATTGCTGCAGAGATGGTTGTCCTTCTGGAAGGTTCTCCTCTCTCCACAGAGGACCTCTGGAGCTCTGACAGAGTGACCATCAGGTTCTTGGTCACCTCCCTGACTAAGGCCCTTCTCCCCCGATCGCTCAATTTAGAGATATCAAGTAAACATTTTTCACATTGTCATTATGGGGTGTGGTGTGTAGAATTCTGAGGAAAAAAAATGCTGGCGAGCTGCGTGTTTTGCTTGTCGCTTGTCATTGTTTTAAGAGCTGGGAGCAAATTAAAGTGTCTCTCGCGGGACTTTAAATTGTCTTCCGAGAAGATCACATCTCGTCTCCCTAGTCTCCCTGCCAAATATTTTTTTTTATAATAGAGAGATATATATTCTCACACAATCAATTCATTGATATTAGCAATTAAATGCTGCTTAAATTAAATATACATGCACTTATACATTTTAATCACTTTAAATCATTAATTGTACTAGACCTTTTTGCAGTTAAAATATACAGGGTGGTCCAGATGTAATTATGCAACTGTTCGACTGACAAACGTCTCCCCGCCATTTTGGAATGCAGGGCAGGTGCTTCCATCTATCGGCAACAAAAAGAATTTTAAGTGAAATCTCTATGTGCAGGGCAGGTGCTGTGAATTCCCTATGTAATAAACATAATAAATTATAGTGTAATGAAAATTGCATAATTAGATCTTGACCACCCTATACATTTGCAATATTTATACAGGTGAGGTTTTTCCTTCGGTGTATCAACTAGACATTTGTTTACATGGCAGGAAGTTTGCTGCAAAAGAAAAAAATAAAAAAGACATGCGCTGGCTCAACTACCGTAATACCTTGCGTAAAGGAGTACTATAACTAAATTACCATAAAACTTAGAAAAGCAGAGGCTGAAAATATCGATTTTGGTGATTGGCCTTTTTTAGTGAAAATCAGCCGATTCTGATTGGTGTTCGATCAGAGTTTTTCAAGTCAGAATACTGAGTGTAAATTGATGTCAATAAGTGGAACTCAGATGATCATTCTGTTCAGATGTTCAGCCAACATTTCTGCAACTTTTCCAATAAACAAAATGTCAGATTTCACATTCATTTTCAATTTTTTTTTTTCAATTTGACTAATTTGTTTCATTATTAGGGCGGCACGGTGGCGCAGTGGTAGCGCTGCTGCCTCGCAGTTAGGAGACCTGGGTTCGCTTCCCAGGTCCTCCCTGCGTGGAGTTTGCATGTTCTCCCCGTGTCTGCGTGGGTTTACTCCGAGCGCTCCGGTTTCCTCCCACAGTCCAAAGACATGCAGGTTAGGTGGATTGGCGATTCTAAATTGGCCCTAGTGTGTGCTTGGTGTGTGGGTGTGTTTGTGTGTGTCCTGCGGTGGGTTGGCACCCTGCCTGGGATTGGTCCCTGCCTTGTGCCCTGTGTTGGCTGGGATTGGCTCCAGCAGACCCCCGTGACCCTGTGTTCGGATTCAGCGGGTTGGAAAATGGATGGATGGATGGATGTTTCATTATTTGCATCTAATATAGATGTAACTGAGTTCTGAAAAGGTAAATATTTTGAATAAACGTGAAAAAACTATTTTATTTTCAGTTGAGCAATCTAATTTTTGCATAGTGCGATTAACTTTATTTCTAATTTGTCAAATCTGTGTCTAAATTGAAAAATAGGTTGCTTACTTATGTCCCAAACTAACAGACAATTAAAAGCGTCATTTAGGCAGATCATAATGGTATTAGAATAAAAAAATACAGTTACACAGTCTGAAAAACGAATAAAAAGCATGAATAAATTAGGAAAACTGGGGCAAACTTACAGACAAAACCACATCTCTTTTTCGTCTTTTTCGCATTTTCAGGCCATTTGCTCTTTGTGATCCTAAGATGGAGTTTCCAACACTTCCAGTTGAAAGGCGACAAACTGAACCAGCAGATTCTGTCACTTCTCTCTTCTGAGAATGATTTGGTACATCGCCAACCACAGCACATTTTCTCCCTCTTGTGCCAATAGAAATGGGATTGGAAAAAGTATGTCCTAGAAAAGCAGGCCTGTTTAACAACAACAGAGATGACTGCTGCGATCCCTTTTTTGTGACATCTTCATGGCTTGTTACAGAACCACTTTTATTAGAGGTATTAAAACATGTTGCTACTGGTTGTATACCAACAGTGGTACTGTTGTTGCCACTCCTGGTTGTTGAAGTGCTGTTACGGTTGCCTGAAGGTTGTGGTCGTACTGCAGAGCCAGTCTTGGGGCTTTGGCCTGTATTTGAGCCACTAGTGCTAGATAAGAGCAGAAGACTAGAAGACGGTGCTACACAGGTAGGCAGGCAGTTTTCACTGAAGGCTTGGCATGGTGGCTGAGAGGGCTGTACTGAATTTGATGTCAAATCAGAGTCTATAGAAGGAAGACTTTGTGATACTGTGGAAAATGTCTCCTGAGTGACCTGTGTGTGACAAGAACATGAAATAGTAACACAAATACATGTGCAGAGCCAAACAAGATAACAGAAAAACATCTTATTGTCATTGGATTGTATATAAAAAAAACCCTGTCTCTTCTGCATCAGATTTATCCAATCTTGTTAAATGAAACAGAGAAACAGAAAACACACCTTAACAAAAATATCCAAGATAAACTGGAACTCTAAATACCTAATAAACGGCCAGCCTGTTTTGTATTAAATGTGTTATGATTGCAAAGCAGCCAGTATTTGAGAGTGACCAGGAGAGGAACAGATAAGGGGAAAGATCCAAAAAAACTGTGCAACAAACCAAAATAAAAGATTAACTCGGAGTCAGAAAAGAGAGATTCAACCTTCACAAAGAATTTTCGGTAGCATGATTTTAAAAATGCTTTATAGACAGCTTGGATAGAAAAGGATCACCCTGAAAGACCTTCTATGCTGTCACAGCAAAATTGGAGTCATGACCTTCAAGGAACCACCCATGACAACTACTGTATGTGTGCTCTTACAACATGTAACCAGAATGACGACAAATATACACAACCTTAAATAAGGGTGAAAACAGCCCCAAAATAATAAACCATTCCAAACATTGACATAAAATATCTGGAAAACTACCAGAAGAAACAATACACCTACCCATATGTTTGTCCGTTTCATCTATCTTGCGTCCTGTCTGCTATTTTCATACATATGCAGTTATTATATTTCTATAATCCTTGTGTTTATCAATAAGATGGGTTATTCTGTTTCTTATAATGAGTGGGCTTCAGTTACCTTGATATAAGTCTAACGTGTGGAGATCACCTGCTACAGAGAACGGTGTGAAAAATGAAGAGGAAGCCTTATCAAATTATTACAATTAATTACAAGGCATTGCTGAATGCAAAACTGATAATTAATTAACCAAGTTAAAATTCTCTTCTTTTCCTACAGTTCATATAGGTTGACATAGGTACAGTAGATTCAGATGGATGTGGGTTGGTCTTACTAGAAGGAAGTTGACGAAACAAGACACACAGATTAAATAAAGTGTATTAATCATGAGCTGACCATGGCATGAATCACTTTTTAGGCTCAGTGACCATCAAGCCAAAAGTAGAGATAATATTAAACAAGAAGAGGTAAAAATAGCAGAGGCTCTTTTAAGAGAAGGAGGATTGCTAGGAAAAGACATAAGCAGAGATGTATTAAATGTTCCTCCCAATGTGGATGGAAGAATAATGGCTTATAAATTTAATTCATTCCAGGAATTGGTCTTGGCAGTATTTGGTGAGTTAAGATGACACATTATATGAAAACAAGGCATGACTCAAGTTGCTTCAGAGAAGGATCAATGAATATACACAAATTCCACAAAAGTGTAAAATATAAAATATGTAACATAAGTATGATAAATATAACTGCAGAAAATTTTACACAGCAGTAAAAATGCAGTGAGGAAGTTTTGAAATGATAAGGAAGGAATTATTCTCACTGGGCTAAGACTGGGGAAGAAGGAGTACTGGTGGAAGCAGAGGATGAAAGGATGAAAAAAGAAAAAATTCTCACTGTAATAATAAAAAAAAAAACAGTAGACCAAAAGAAGAAGATGGCATTACTGTAGTAATGATTAACCGTGCAGAAGAAGAGAAGAGCATCCCCTCTCTCTTTCTCACTGTAATGTTAGAGTGAGAAAGTGCCTGAGGACCAGGACTAAGAGCTGTTTCCACCTTCAGCAAGGTGATTTACATGAACTTTGGAAATTATTGCACAAAATGTTCTTTAGGAATTAAACAACAAAGATAAATGGTGACAAGGAAGAAAGATTACTTGGTGAATATTTAAATCTTTACTAAAGACATATTTTATAGGGTTACATGGTCACTATTGTCATATGTATAGAATATACACTCAGGTCAAATCTCAGGATTTCTTTTTGGCAGGCAGCTTTTATAGTATATGAGAATAATTTACTATAAGTGTCAGTGTGAAGAATGCTGGGACACCAGGAGCAAACACGAGGGAATTCTAGCTTGGTGTCCTTACTAGAAACAGGTTAAATACTGGGTGGTCCCCCGTTACCACAGATACGAAAAAGCACTTTTTAACTGACTTTTCATTTTCTTCTGCAAATTATTTTTTTTTTACTTCCAAAAGAATCAAATTAATATTGAAAGGGATGAATATGTAGCCACAATCATAACAGTAAAGAGTAGCACTGTACACTAAAGACTACAGTCACCATTTTCAATCTTTTCATGTTTTTGTATGCACATGTTACTGAATGGGTGGCACGGTGGCACAGTGGCAGCACTGCTGCCTCGCAGTTAGGAGACCTGGGTTCGCTTCCCGGGTCCTCCCTGCATGGAGTTTGCATGTTCTCCCCGTGTCTGCGTGGGTTTCCTCCGGGCGCTCCGGTTTCCTTCCACAGTCCACAGACATGCAGGTTAGGTGGATTGGCAATTCTAAATTGGCCCTAGTGTGTGCTTGGTGTGTTTGTGTGTGTTCTGTGGTGGGTTGGCACCCTACCTGGGATTGGTTCTTGCCTTGTGCCCTGTGTTGGCTGGGATCGACTCCAGCAAACCCCCGTGACCCTGTGTTTGGATTCAGCGGGTTGGAAAATGGATGGATGGATGGATGTTACTGAATGTAACTGGCTTTACTCACAGTTCTCAGTCACAGGTGAACTTGATCAGCAGCTGGCTATTTAGCTGGAGCAGTAGACAGACAGACAGACCGACTGACCGACCCCTGACTTGTCGATTTCAGTTACGTATCTAAAAGGGGGACTTCTCATTTGCATGTCTTTTTTGGGCATATGCAACCAACACTGCCTAGAGTTGGGCCTAATTCTATTGTCAGTTCAAAAAAAAAAAACAAATCTGCTTTGCTTTAGTTTTTTTCTATTCTCCATTGCTGTTATGGATGTGTAAATGCAAACTGCAAATGAATGTATCACATAGAGGACACTTTTTCTTGTTTTCTTTGATATGCATATGCCCCAGTACAGGTAACTGGCTCATCATATGCATTTTCTGTTATTTTAGCTGTGGACAGAGATACTTTTATAAACAATGTGAAAATGTTTGTGCAAACAGAGATCGTTTTTATTTAAAACATTGCTTTTAAATGAAAATGTAGTAGTGTGAATGTACCCTAAGACCAATCAAACATTTACGGAAATGTAAAGGACACCACTCTAAGTCTGAAAGTTACTTATGTGGTGAGATATGTACTGAAACATACCATCATCGAGTAACCATAATTCAGTAAGAAACTACAGCATTTATAAAAATACATCATATTTAAGAAAAGTAATGATTATGCGAAAATGGAAAGCTATGGCATAGTGATAGCACTGCTGTTTGCACTGCATCCTGGTTCCTAACTGCATGGAGTTTGCATATTCTCCCTATATCTGTGTGGCTATCCTCCCATTGTCCAAAAGAGATTAGCTGAATTAGTGATGTTAAACTGACTCTAGTGTGTGTTTGGTGTGTTCCCTGTAATGGACTGGCTCCCTATCCAAGGTTTGTTCCTGCCTTGGACCTTTTGCTAGCTGGGATAGGCTCCATCCTCCTCCATGACCTTGGTCTGGATTAAGCGGGTTAGAAAATGGCATGACATGACATCAAGTATAAAATGAAACATTATTGTTTATGGGTCAACCATAACCTAAGCCATATCTTAACCACACTACAAAATGCATAAAATTTAAGGAAGCGGATCTCTGGTCAAACAAAAATCTATGTATGTAATTTGTTTAATTTCTGTAAACATGGCGTTCATTTGTGTACTGAATCAGTAGCGCTTCAGTGCTAGTATAACTCATTAAATTGCCAACAATGAACTCCCTAAACCTTTCAGTGAGATCAGGAGGGCCCTAATGATCCATTCTTATGGGAATCATGAACACTGATGATGTCCATTAGATGGACTAATAACAAAGCCCATCAGCAGAGCTATTCTTATTTAAGTCAGGATATACCAATCAAAAGCTCTTTATTTCAAATAAACAAACACACGGAATTATAACATCGACATCAACTCAGTAATTCAATAAACATTTGCTCCAAAATGCAAGTCACTGCATGCTAGTCAGTTATTGAAATTATGTTCATGAAGATAAACCTAGGATTACAAAGGAAAAAATAAAACAATGAATTACCCCATGTGACTGTATGTATTACATTATATATGGCATAACTATTAATGTGGTATGAAACAGAATGAAATGAATTGGTAAGGAATACAGTGCTGTTGAGTTGTACATGTTGGTTTTCTCAGGGTAAAACGTTAAAAAGGGGTGATGCAAGAGCAAAGAACATCAAAGCAGAATGCTGAACTTTGAAAATCAATCTATTTTTTGAGTATGTTCATGCATAATTACTATTGTAATCTTTTTTCCTCTGAGGTGATAGCCTATTTAGGTTCTCAAACAGTGAAAGAGGTAATTAATTAATATATTTCATATTACCTGCTAATTTCTGTGTAAAGCACTACACTTTCACAAAAGGACTTGTAGCTGCTGCATTCCCTGAGTTCTGAGACAATCGTTGGCAGATGTTCTTTCTTTAGCTGATACCCAATCAACAGGGACCATTTTAATTCCTAAATCTCAGTTTTAAATGTGCCCTTCCAATGACTGTCCAGTTGTACAATATAGAGACAAATGCAACATAACACATTTTCATCAGAAACACTGGTTACTTATTGTTTTATTTGCAGAATGCCTTTCACTATAATGTTTTGAGGAGCTAGAACCTACTCATTAAGCGTTCAATTCAAGAAAGGAGGGAATGGTGGATAGAAATAGGTGGCCAGCCTACTGCAAGACATCAGCAGTCACACACCACATACCAAACCCCACGCTCACATGCACCCAACCAGTCTACCAAACTGTATGTCTCTGCACCTTGGAACTGCACTGGAGTGTAAACAGGAAATCAAAACAAAAAAGGTACATGTAAACCTCTGAAAGACGACACCATAACATCTAACTGGGGTTTAGGAATGAGATGCAGAAACTGTATGGTAAATAATAAGAAATTATGTAATCTCATTTTGTAATGTTGTATTTCTGTCCACTGCCATCAGATCAAAGATTCAGAGCTGGTTGCAAGGACAATACAGAACTGTATTTTTAGGATTCTAAAGTATCACTGTATGCCCGTCTCAAGGGCTACTTAAAGCAACAACCAAAAATGAAAACACCTCACTGCAAACTGAAAACTGTTACATTCCATGAATAGAAACTAGATTAATTCAAATACATTTTTAACGTACATCTATTTAAAGTTAATTTTAAACAAGACCAGAAGTTGATGGGTTTACATTGTTCAGCGAGTTGCCTTTGATGGTACTACATTAAGTTTTTTCCATTCCAAAGCCAATCATCAATACATCACTGTGATTTGCAAGTCCGATTGCTTTGTACAGATATACAGGTATGCTTACCTTGTATACTTATACATACAGTATGTTTTACTTATAGGAATAAAGGATATTTTCACAGCATGTTAATAGAAGTCAGAAGCAAGGGAGTTTCACCTGAAAGCAATAAGCTAATTATTTTCGAACAGTATATGTATTATCTGGGCATGGGGATGAAGGAGAAAGCAGGAACTCTGATTTTTTTTTTTTATTTATGATATGTGCTGAAGCCAAGATTAAATAAATGGTTGTCTGCCTGCTCCCAACTGTCAATCAGCATGAAATATGTTCTTATTGACTAGTTAGTTTAAGTATACTGGGTTGTGTGATATTTATAAAAAGAGTTCACATTGCCTGGTGCCAATGTACCTGCCTTGGTTGTTGGGATAGTCTCCAACTGACACTGCAGCCCTACCCTGGATAAGCAGGTTAAGAAGATGGATGGATGGATATTGCATAGTGAGTCAAAGGAGTGTAATGAACCGGTTTAAAGTTCTGCACCTTAGCTCCATCAGTTAAACCGCACTGCCTGCCCAGATACAAAGGCTCTCACCTCCTTGCTTGATTGCTGAGGCTGGTTTGTCTGACTGGCTCTATCCACTCCTTGTGTCGTCAATGTGGATAGATAGCTACAGCTTCTCTGTGGTATTATTCCTGCAGTGGCTAAAGACCTGTGCTGGCCTGTTGTAGACACTGAATCCTCTGATGTCACACAAGGTACATCCACTTTTGAGTCCATACTCCTTGACAGCAATGGATTTTTGCTCAGAGAATTCATATCCTCCTGGAGTTGTACCAGAATCTCATGATTTTGACGAGCCAATGTGAGAGCACTTTCTGCATTTGTACATGCAAGATCCACCTGAAAACAAAGTAAAACTTCAATAAATCATTAAATGCATTTATCAAATGTGAAGTATTTCAGTTTAGCTGATCTAACATTTTCAATATTTATAGGCACCTGTCCTAGTCACCTGCATTTTAAACTTTTTCTAAGACTGCAAGAAACTCTTGCAGTGACTTGTACACCTGTAGAAATTTTGATGTTAGTAACAAGACACAATCAAAAGTCAACACATCAAAGATGAAACAGAAACCTAATACTCTCTAAAAACACATGAATTGTGTAAATAGTATGTGAACAACCATTTCGAGAAACTCAAGGCAATATTACATTAAGTATTTATATTTTACGTATCATTTTAGTGCTTTCAATTCAATACAGGTCAAGGAAGATTAAAAAAAATCATTGCTTTCTATTTTATTTTACATACTGTCCCAACTTTTTGGAATTGAGGTTGCTAATAGTAATTAAAGACTGCTGAACATGTGAGCATTGGAAGTGTTTAAAGGGATCTGGTTGGTTAGAAACCAGGGAGAAGGATGATGCTGTTATGATTCTGCATTTGTATTTTATTATTTTTTTAAACTTAATCATTTTTTGTTGGCTTTATACTTTCATTTTTTACTGGTGTTTTGAGACCTGGAGTTTACATTTTTGAGTTGTTTGCATGTAATCTGAATTTTTTTTATCATTTTGTTCATTTTCTGTGACACCATCCTGTGTGGGTCACGTGATCACAGTAGTCACAGTTATTGATGTTTAGTACCTTGTGGCATAATTATGGTGACAATTGACATATTAGGTATCCCTTGGTGGATAAAACTCCTTCTAAAAGAACTCTTCTTAGTGGTAGTCAATGCTGCTGAAAGAATCTTTAATAGTTTAGTGTAAGGTTTCTTCTGCTTTGACCTTCCTGTTGCCCTTATAATCTTAGATATTTCAGTGTTTTTGTCTTTCCTTGTTTAATCCTTTGAATTTCTCTGACTGTTCTCCTATCTCCCCTCTTTGCTATCATCTCCTAATGATTTTTCAGGTGCTCACAATAGTCTGCAAACATCTCCAACATGCCCTTAACAGATGTGGAAGTCTCTTAAACATCATTCATTTCCACCCTTACAGTGAAGCACAGCATTCCCAAAGATGTGTAAAGTCACTTCCATTCCATTGTATAAAATGAGCACTGCCACCAGAACTGGTTGTTCATTGGGAACCAGCAGTCAAGAAGGACAGAACCTTCTGAGACGGCTCTACTGCTTTGAGAGCAACATGGCTAACAAGTCAAGCAACTCTTTTTTTCTTTGCTGTGAATTTTTCCTTTTTCTTAAAAATAAATGGAGCATCCAAGCTAGGACCTCAATCTGTTATCTGTCTAAAGTATATTGCTTTCACATTTCATAAGTAAGGCGACAACAAATGCTATCTTTTTCACTCCTCAGTAAAATTCAATAGACAATTTAATACCCACTTTCTGATATATGAGATGCAGCAGTTGCTCCATACTTGTTACAACTGCACCATGGCCAGTCATGCTGACTGGCGTCACTGTAGGTGTCAATCCCACACTTGTACTGGTAGTTGATGTCCCTGTCCCTCCCCCGCTTACAGGTGGAGGAGTAAAGAGGATGGTTGCACTGAATGACATTGTAATAACTCAGTTTGCTTGTCAGATATTCTGCTGATGCTTGTCCATGTTTCACTTGGACTCTGTGTCACAATCTGACACATATGAGTTACACATATCTGTTTAGTTCACAAATGAACAGCTCTTCAGTTTTTCTTCCAAAACAGTTGCAGCAATTGCTCTTCTATGACCTGTAAAAATGGGAGAAGAAAAAGTGAATTAAACAATCACTCATGTACAACTACGAGCATACAGCACATGCATCAATCATGTAATGGACAGACCGGCATCCAGACTACCTTCCTTTACCTAGGCAGCAGGCCAATGTAATGAATTGTACAGAAGGGAAGAGCAACAGCACTGGTATCCCTGCAGCAATGGATGGGAATCACAAGCATAGCTGGAATGCTAAAGGACAAAATGGATAGAGCATCCCAACCGGGATAAATAATGGACTCTTCCCCAATCAGGAGACCACATATATGAGACAATGGGAGATTGCCTCTCACATGGAGATTGTTCCCTCATATGCTGGGTGACAGCATCACTTGTGGCTAAGGATGCCTGCAGGGCAGCATGGGAGTTGTGGTCCCATAAAACTGCCATGCTGGGTTCCATGGGGGCCACCAGAGGAAATTGTCGGGATGTGAAGGCTCAGCTTCCACCTGACTCAGAAGTGCTTTTTCCAGAGAAAAGTAGTCAGGACCGAAAGAAGCCTGTTAAAGGCACACTGTTCAATAAATACTTGTTTTGAACCTGGGGACTTGTGTCTGTGAAGTTCTGTCTGGGGTTTGGGCTTAAGTGGCACCCCCTAGTACATTAAAATAATCACATGACCTAATTTGTTTGCACTGAGTAATTACTGTATATGGAACTATGAAATGAATGCAATTTTCTCTTACATTTGTGTATCTTGTCAGGTGATATTCTATATGATGAGTGACAATGAGAATTTACACAAGTGAATGAAAATCCCAGGCAATATTTAAACAATTCAGATTCTGACTGCCAGGAAATCTGAAAGGGTATATTTTTCTTAATATATTCAGCCGGACTATACCCCTCCCAAAGACGGTCAACGATATCAGACATAACGGTTTTCTGAACCCACAAACAGTTTTGTTTCCGAATATTTCTTATAGAGAAAGATCATCAAGATCATGAAAGATCATCTGCAGTGAGTCAGGAACAGATAAAGATGGGTTGAGAGGAGCAGGTAGCTAAGGCAAGGGGTCTATTCTCCTCCTATGAACTAAATGTAAAATTGGAAACTCTTTCCTAATGTTTACATAAAAGAAGTTACTGCTGTAATATTAGGATAATCAAGTGAATCTGGCAGTGACTGTAATGTATTCTGTGTGAGATTAAAACACAAGCCCTCTCTTTCTTTGTGACTTGTATACTGTACTTTCAGCTATATGCAGAAATGTACATTAAAAGCATTAGGAGATTATTTTTTGAAAACTGTTTGACAAATTAACTGTTTCTTACAAATATTTCAAGGTGCACATTAACTTTTAAAAAGGTTAATTTAACATCTACTACACAGTTAATTCAAGTTCAAGTTTATTGTTGTGTGCACACAGTATAATGATATTCTTACTTGCATGGCTACTCAGAATAATGGCACTGATACAATACAAACAAAAAGACACATACTGATAAAAATACATGCTGTAGATTCAAAACATAGCAACAAATCCCACAATTACCGCCCAGATATTTGACTGTACAACTCCAGGTCTTAAATCACCGCATTTGCTTCCAGTAAATTTTGGGCCTATTTTAAAATTCACCCTTAATACATAGCTTAGCCCTCTCTTGTTCTTAACGTTATAGAACTCACTAATTCACAGGATAAACAAAACCAGAGTCTTTATCTGCAGGGCCCTAAACTCTGCTAGTATTCATCCTGCTTTAGCCCCACCAGCTGGGTTTATATTAAAGGTGAAGAATCAGTATTTTTGCATGGCTTGACCTTAAAGGTGATCCTAAGGTCTTTGTGATTGACTGCTACTAAGTACTTGTCATTTTCCTTCTCTTCTTGTGGCACAGTTGTGTTATTTGCAGTCACTGTCACTGTCATCAGGCTATTCCCCTAGCTTTGAAATAGGATGTTTGTGTGAGTGTGCCTTTAAGAACAATGGACTTTATATTGAAGCTTCATTATATGTTGCCTGAATCATGACAGCCGATGGACTGCATTTTCTTTCACTTACTTTGCCAGCTGGTTTTAGTTTAATTCATTCAGACTTTTCTCTGTACTGTAATTATTTATATTAACACATTACTGTTACAGACTATAAAACATTTATGTGAACATATATACAAATATATTTGCATATTTGTAAGTATAATCTGCATGACATATGATTGTATTTTGCTGCATTATTCTGTGTATTCTTTACATATACAGTCCTTGTACTATGAATGCTAGTTCATGTTACAAAAAAGAAATAAAGTTATTTATAAAAATAAACATAATTGCCAAAGAAATCAATCTCCTCCAATTAATTATACATAGTGGAAGAACAGAATTTATTATATGTTAAGAAAGAGAATCCTTGAAGGTGTAAAGTGAAAAAGTTAAATGAGCAGCTTCACACCACTTCACTTTTAAAATGCACATTTTTAATATTTCCATGCATTTGGATAAATAGTCTCAACACATTCTCAAACATTATAACATTACTTTCCAAAACCTGCTTAATTCAAGTCAAGTCACTGTGGGAGAGTTTATCATGGTGGCATTGGGCACAAGGCAGGAACCAGGCCTGCACAGATTGTCATGGCAGGCCAAACTCCTAGTAGATACCCGCACTCCCACTCATATTAACTCAAACTTCAGATCTTTAGGATGTGGGAGAAAATCAAACTACCAGCAGGAAAACCCATGCAGACAAGGGAGGAGTGTGCAGACGTCTCACAGATGCAGACAACGGAATGCTCTGCGGACGCTGAATCAGTGAGGTAGCAGAGTTAAAATGATTGTATCAACATGCTCCTCACTCTAAAAACAAATGTTTCAGGTCAACAACCAAAAAATGAACACAAAAGTCTGCAACAAGCTTCTTGAGTTATGTTAACATCTACTGTACCTAAATTTGGTAGATCCAACACACTTTAAAGAGTAAAGTGACTTAGCTTTTCCTTTGCATTTAAAAGTATTTTTAACTACCATGAGCTTAACAATTAGCAGTATAAGTTTTTAAGTTGGCTACATAAAAAGTTAAGTTCTTCCAAACTACTCTTTTTTCAATATATAGAAGTATTTTGAGCATCGCCTGTCTCACTCGGGGTACAAACCCTGATCTTTATGTGTCATGTACCTACTAAATATAAGTAGGAACATAAGCCTTTATGGTGTCAACATTACACACATTTAAGCTGTTCTAAATAGATATGTCTCACTATTTGTTAGCATTTTCAAATTAAATTGTGACATCAAGAGAGGTTGGGCATCAAACTAAAATAAGTGGGAGTTCAAGATATAGTGTGTATATGAGTGCAAAATTGGTTCAGACACAGTAAGCAGAGGGTGAAGGTGTGAGGAACCTTATAAGAACTGGGTGAGGATAAGAATGGTGTCACCTCAGGGGTCAGTGCTAGAGCTGCTGCTATTTTTAACATACATATAAATGATTTGGATAGGAAAATTAGTAACAAGTTATTTAATTTTGCAGATGATACCAAGATAGGTGGATTAGCGGATAACCTGGAATCCATTAAATCATTACACAGAGACTTGGACAGCACACAGGCTTGGGCAGATATGTGGCAGATGAAATTTAATGTAAGTAAATGTAAAGTATTACATGTAGGAACTAAAAAACGTTAGGTTTTAATACATAATGGGAGGTCTAAAAATCTGAAAATACACCTTATGAGAAGGATTTTGGAGTCATAGTGGACTTAAAAAGGCAAACATAATGTTAGGTTAAAAAGCACAATTTGTGGAGTACAAGTGCAAGGAGGTTATGCTCAAGCTTTATGACAAACTGGTGACGCCTAATCTGGAGTACTGTGTGCAGTTTTGGTCTCCAGGCTACAAAAATGACATAGCAGCGCTAGAAAAGATCCAGAGAAGAGTGACTAGGCTGATTCCAGGGCTACAAGGGGTGAATTATGAGGAAAGACTAAAAGAGCTGAGCCTTTACAGTTTAAGCAAAAGAAGATTAAGAGATGACATGACTGAAGTGTTTAAAGTTATGAAGGGAATTAGTACCGTGGATAGAGACTGTTATTTTAAAATGAATCCATTAAGAACACGGGGACACAGTTGGAAACTTGTTAATGGTAAATTTTGCACAAACATTAGGAGGGTTTTCTTTACACAGAGAACCATAGATACACAGAATAAGTTACCAAATAGTGCGGTAGACGGTAGCACTTTTGCGACCTTCAAAAGTCGACTTGATGTTGTTTCGGAGGAATTGAGTCGGTAGGACTAGCAAGCTTTATTGGGCTGATTGGCCTTTTCTCAACCAGATTATTCTAATGTTCTAATCAACACAAAAACATTACCCATTATACCATGAATCAGAGCCAGTATACAGACATTGCTTTGATCATAACAATGTGTTTGTAAATAAAGTAATAACTGCTCTATGCCAGTGTTTTTGCACTACAGAACTTACACATCCCATTTCAAATGAAGATGGGCAAAAGTCATGTCACCCTACAACTTGATTAAGTTCAGAAATAGAAATAGAGTTCAGAATATTTACAATATTAAGTTAATTGCTATTATTATTGTGCCAGAACAATATATTAAATGATGTTTGAAATTCAGAAAGTTTAACAAAATCTTTAAATCTGAATTTTTACCTTGCAACCATGCACTTATTTAATTATTGACGAAAGGTCCCCTGAATTATTTTTTTAGAGTTCTCCAAGAATGATAGATAGATAGATAGATAGAATGTTATATTTATATAAAACTTAATGACGATGTTATCTTATGTTAAATTTATGTCTTTGTGTTTGTTAACGTATTATGCAAAGGTAAATGAATGGCATTTAAAGGACAGCTTAACTCAGAACACCAATCCTTTTACTCCAAATTTTTCTGGAAATAATATAAAAGCCATAAATTCACAACAAGGCAAAAAAGCACAACAAAAAATGGCAGGAGCTTAATTAAGTAGCTTTGTTTTCTTTGAAATAATTAAATAAAAGCTGGCAAATAGGAGCTGGAGGTAAAGGCCATATAAGGATAATGGTGTCAGTATGGGAGCAGCCTGCGAATGGGGAGCTGATGAGTTGCCACGCTCACATGACTCAGGCTTTCTTCATTCAACCTCTGGAAGTAATAGGCTGCTCCCTGAGCTTTACATTTATACTGGATTTTATAACCTACAGTTATGTGAAAAAGTAAGTACACCCCATGGAAACTGTTGTCTTTATCTACATATTTGAATACAGAAATATTAGAGCTTCGTGTAAACAGTGCCTACAGATAAAATTGTTAAACCTGAACAAATGAGACATAAAACTGACATAATGTATTCATTCTCATAATCTAAAGCAGTCTTTCTCAAAGTGGGCGATAATGCCCCCTTGTGGGCGCTGGAGGCCTACAGGGGGGGCGTTAAAGGGCCCAGAGAAAATTGGGGGGTGTTGAAGCGGTTTAGGGGGGCGATGGCTGATTTGTGTTTTTTTTCTAATATTTTAAAATTGTAAACTAAAATCAAAACCTACCTACTATACTACATCGATTATTTTGTTCTTATTCCTGTCCTGTTTGATTGTATAAATATAAATAATTTATCATGGCTTTCGTAGGTAGCCCATGAGCAATCAAGTTTTAACAAGTTTTTATTAAACAACGCGATTTGTGCAATCCTGTATCAAGCGGCCGGATCATCGATACTTGTTCTAACTGATTCCGGTCGTTTTTATCGAAAATCAAAAATATAGAAAATCAAAAATATCGAATTAAAAAATGTCGAAATTTTCGTATAAATAAAAAATTAATCTTAGCCCTAGCCTTAACCCCTAAACAAATTTTTTATTTATACAAAAATTTCGACGTTTTTTAATTCGATATTTTTTATTTTCTATATTTTTTATTTTCGATAAAAATGACGGTTACCGTTCTAACTTGCTCAGTACGAATTCCGTCGAATAAGGTAAACGAGTTTGTGCATGTTTGTCTTATTCCTGTCGGAGCGTGCTGTATTTTAATCCTATATAAGAGTACGTAATACTTCTTTTATTTTCATTAGCGTTTTTGTGCGCAATCGTTAGAAAGTTTTTTAAGCTCAATACTTTACTCACGTATTTGTAAAGACAAAACCATGTCGGAAGCAAAAAAGAAGAGACGGCAATACAGTGCGGAATATATTAAATACGGATTTGTTGAAAATCCCACAAATCCATCTTCGCCTATGTGCCTTCTTTGTCAAAAAACATTTTCGAATGAAGCGATGAAGCCTTCTAGGCTACAAGATCATTTGAATAAAATGCATCCAGATAAGGAAAAAAAAATGTGGCCTATTTTCAAGACCTGGAAAAGAAGTACATAGCTCAGCCAACTGTATCAAAACTTTTTTCAGCGGCTTCTAAGCAAGATGATGACGGACTTCGAGCCTCGTACAATATCTCTTTGTTAATTGCTCAAACAGGCAAACCACACACTATTGGAGAAGAGTTAATTTTACCGGCAATAAAAGAAGTAATAACTATTGTGCTCCATAAACCAGCGGCAGATATTATTCGAAAAATTCCTTTGAGCAATAGTTCTGTGCAAAGACGAATTGATGAAATGGCTGAAAATATTGAAGACTCATTGTGCAATCATCTGAAGACTAGTCAATTCTCAATTCAGTTGGATGAGTCCACTTTACCAACTAACGAAGCACTATTGTTGTCATACATGAGGTTTATTAAAGATGAGAAAATATGTCAAGAACTATTATATGCTACAAATTTAGAGACAGATACAACCGGAGAAACCATATTTAATACACTGGAAAAGTTTTGTGATGAGAAAGAAATTCCCTTGAAGAATATTATATCAGCTGCTACGGATGGCGCTCCGGCTATGACAGGGCGTCACAAAGGCTTCATAGCGTACTTAAAAAATAAAATTCCAGATGTGCTCGCTGTTCATTGCGTCATTCATCGACAACATTTGGTTGCGAGAAATTTGAGTGAACGGCTGTTTCAATCACGGCAACATGTCATCAAAGCAGTCAATAAAATCCGAAAGAGCTCTTTAAATGACAGATTATTTAATCAGCTTTGTGTTGTTAATGATGAAGATTTCAACCGATTGCTGTTTTACACAGAAGTGTGTTGGCTATCAAGAGGTACTTGTCTGACTCGATTTTATAATCTGTTTGACTCTGTGATAGAGTTCTTGGAAAACAAAGACACAGAATTATGCAACAACCTCATCACATCAAAGAATGATATTGCGTACTTGACAGACCTGTATAAATTGTTTAATGATATCAATCTCCAACTTCAAGGTGACGACTTGAACTTGATTAAAACAAAAAATATTGTTGCTGCTTTCGTAGCCAAACTGCTCTTACACAAGAAAAACATCGGCAGACGTGAGTTTCACAATTTCCCTAATTTATCAGCAGTACCCTTCATCAACAATGACTTGCTTGTTTACTGCCAACATTTGGAGAACCTCCACAGTGATTTCAAAGAATGGTTCCAGGACATTTTAAAATTGGAAATACCGGACTGGGTGTTGGATCCTTTTTCAAATGTCAACACAGCAGGATCATTCCAGCTTCAGGAAGAACTTATAGAACTGACAACGAACGAGGAAATAAAAATCAAATTCAAAAATGGCTACCAAGAATTTTGGCTACAAAAGCCAATCCCACAATTGTACCCTGGATTGTGGTCGATTGTTCAACGATTTTTGGTAGCATTTCCATCGTCATATTTGTGTGAACGTGGATTTAGTGCTGTGGCAACGCTGCTAACTAAAAAGAGGAATCGTTTTCATGTTACCGAACGCGGTGACTTACGGCTGTTTTTGAGTAAATTCGAACCTGATATTAACAAACCTGTTAAAAATCATCAGATTCATCCTTCACATTAGATAAGTTTTAAAATTTTAATTGAAATGTTTGTTTTAATTTGAATAAAAGTCTTTTTAAACATTATAAAGTTGCGTTTTTATTGCTCCCGTTAGTTAGAAAGTCTCATTTAAAATGAAAGTTTGAACTCAGAAACAGGATAAGACACATATGGCACGCTATAATTAAAGTAATGATTGCGTTTGTGATTTTTAAGATGTGGTAAAGTAAAAAATTTTGGGGGGCGCTAGAAAATAATTGATTCTCAAAGTGGGTGGTAGACAAAATAAATTTGAGAACCTCTGATCTAAAGTAACAAAATGCAGATCTGTCACATGGAAAAAGTAAGTACACCCCTAAACAGTATTTATCATCACTTCACATCCATAAATTTAGAATCAGATGTTGTAGATTAGGTATCAATGAGTATAACCTCCTTAGGCAGTATGCAAGTGTCAGCTGTCTTATTTAAACCACAGATATCGAGGGTCTGCTGTTATCTGTGCTATTGATGTGTGTGGTGTCATCATGCCAAGATCAAAAGAGCTCTCTTTAAGACACTCAGAAAGAAAAGAAGGTTGTGGATGTCTATGAGTCTGTAAAGGGATTTTAAACGATGGTAAGGAATATCACCTACAAATGACATACATTTCAAATGACTGCTAATTTGTCCAGGACTGCCAAACTCAACAAATTCAGTATAAGCATTGATCATATGATACCAAAAAAAGTCTCCAAAACCCCCCAAATTGCAGGTTCTGTGGGTAACTTTTACAAGAGTTGGTGTCAAAGTGCATGCAACTACAATCAGAAAGAAATTGTACAAAGTTGACCTGCATGTGCCAGTTAAAAGCCAAAGCAGTACAAAAAGAACATTAGAGTAAGACTATAGTTTACGATTCACCATGAAGGCAAAGAATAAGCCTTCTGGAACAATGTGCTTGGACAGATGAATCAAAGATTTGTTTGGCCGCAGTAACTGTAGAGATGTTTGGCACAAACTAAAGACAGCATTTCAGGAGAAGAACATCATGTTAGTTGTGAAGCATGGTGGTAGAAATGTTAAGGTTTGGGGCTGCTTTGGTGCCTCCAGCCTGGAGATCTTGCAGTTTGAATTCTACATCATATCAAAGTGTGTAGAAAAGAATGTGAGGCCATGTCTCTGAAAGGTGAAGCTGAACCAGAATTGGACCTTTTAACACAATAATGATCCAAAACACCACCAAGGAGTGGCTCAAGAATAAGAAAAGGAGGGTAATAGACTGGCCTAGTCAAAGCCCTGATTTGAATTCCACTGAAATGTTGTGTGGGGATTTGAAACTAGCAGTATATGCAAGAAAACCCACAAACTCCTTGTAACTGGAAGAATTTTGGAGGACTGGTCAGAAATTTCACAGAGTTGATATCAGAGAATGGTAAACAGTCACAGAAAAAGTAATTAATGATAGAAGGGCAATACCAGCTTCTGAAGCCAAGGGCTTACTTACTTTTTTCCTGAGTAGACCATTACATCTATTGGTATTTTTGTTGAATGAATTATTGAAAAGATAAATTTTCCTTAAGTTTTTATTCAAGTATTTCACCTTTATGTGTACACACTGTTTGCATGAAGGTCTACTGTTTGCCTATTTAAATATATTGAGAAAGTCAACAATTTCCATTGGGTGTACTTACTTTTTCATATGATTGCATATACTAAATAATATATCCAAACCAATTTCATTCACAATTGTGGGGGTCTAGAGCCTATTCTGCAGCAACGGGTCAAGGCCAGAAACCAGTACATCACACACACCAGCACTATTGCCTATATATATATACTGGTTGGTCTGGTTTTATTTCTTATAATATTCAATATTCTTTGGAGGTAAATAAAGAAATAACCAAGAGTTGTTCTTTAACAAAACAGGCTGGATGCTCTATATTTACATTCATTACGCTGTTGCTAAGAATAGAAAGCTTAAATAAATTGCTGCTCATTTATAATTTTAAAATGCCATTTCACAAACTATGTACTCTGTGCTCAACAACATCTCAAGCGTTATGTATGAAGCATTTATGTAAGGTGGACAGTGAATCAGTAAGACAGACTCGTCTGAGCTCTCACAAGAAGGGGCCGACAGCCTCCCGGGCAAATGAGACAAAGACTCAGTGGGAAGCCCATTTGAACTCTTGGGGGAAGTGGCTAGTGCAATATTTATTTAAAAATACTTTAACATCCAATTATTAAGCAATAACTACAAACACTTAAATAGATCTTTCTTTAAAAAAATAAAAATATGAATTTAACATAGAAGCTTTGACAAAATGCCACTTATATACATCAGTCTTTTAAATACTATTTCATTGAATTAAAAAGTGATCTAATTATATTGATAAAAAAGATGTGGAATGCTATAAATATTTTCTTACATTATTATAAGATAGTTTATGATCTGTACAACATTCTGGAATAAACGCAATAATATGTAATATCAAATCAGCTAACATCACCAATTTGTGATTGAAAATTTGATATTTTTTCCTATGTATTGCAAATTAAAATTAACTATGAAGTGCTATATTGTATATGACAGCAGTGCTTTTACATCTTCAGGTTTTCAATAAACTGTACTAGGAACAATTCAAAAAAGGTTTAAAGGGGAAATGTACCCTTCCTGATATTTGCACTCCTTCTAATGCATACTGTAGGGATGCTCTGATTGATCGTCCGCCTATCTACATCGGCCGATTTTCACTAAAAAAGACTCGATCAGTGATCAGTAAATTGGCAGATCACAAAAAACAATCTGTTTAGCCCCTGCTTTCCAAGGCTATATAGTAATTTAGTTGCAGTGCTCCTTTTCGCCAGGTATTACTGTAAATGAGTCAGCACACATCTTTTTTTATTATTTTTGCAGCGAACTTTCCACAGTGTTAACAAAGAGCAGCAGGTCGAGGCTTGTTTTGCAAGAGACGATTGGACTATTAGTCTTAACGTTAAAGAAAGTGGAGTAAGGAGTAATAAACTGAGAACAAGAAATCAGTGAAGTCTTTATGTGCAGTTAAACAAATGGCAAGAAAAGCTATTTAATGAATTCAGACCTCTTTATTTTACCTTTAAATTAAAACAGACACCGCTTGAGTTTGGACAGCGTGCTTGATTAAAATGCAGCAGCTTACACTTATAATTGGAAAAAGATATCATAAAGACGAATTTGAAATTGCTACTTAGTAAACAATAATTTTGTTAACAGAAAAAATATCTTTTTAAAGACTTGTACTGTATTTCATTATTTGTTGCTGTGTGTCATATAGTACATGTTTTGGTAAGAAACAAGTACTGCACTATTAAAATGGTAATACATATTTATAATTATACTTCAAGAATTATGAATGTCTAGCTAATATACTGAAGAAAAAAAACATACCTGTATAAATATAGTAAATGTATACTTTAACAGTAAAAAAAGCTGTAGGGCAATTAATAATTAAAAATGATTAAAACCTATAAATGCAGATATATTTACATTTAAGCAGTTTTTAATTACCAATACCAATTACATGATTGTTTATGTATGTGTGTGTATGTGTATATACAGTATTTATATATATATATATATACAGTATATTCATAAGTCTGAATCGCAATCTGATTATACCAGGTAACGCTCGTGGTTGGTCAGCCAGTCAGCAAACATCCACCATGTCCTCTCAGTTGCAACTTACACACTGGGGGTGTGCATAACGATAGCTCACTTTGCATTCTATTGGTCCATGGGAATATTCTAGCACAGTCAAAACTCTGGTCTTAAGATTTATTTATAGTTATAACAAATGAAAAAACGGTTGGAAATTGTGGTTGTCTACGCAAGATGAATGGTAATCTACTTGCTGAAGTATTAGCGGTGTCTAACTTAATACGTGGAAGGAGTACAACTTCTGCATGATCAGCAGTAGTGATTTTACTGGCAATTGAATGTTTATGAAGTTTTACAATTTGTAAACATGTGCCATTACCTAGGCTTTATTTGTCGACTGCTAACACACAACTGAACTATTATTGATCTTAGTGGAACAGATGTATATACGGTAAACGTTTTTTTTTTTTTTTTTGAAAATGATGACAATGACTTTTTTTAATAAGCCTTATTTCAGACTGGTACATTACAGATAAAAATCAGACAATATTACAGCTAATTATGAGAAGCACTTTATTTCTTTTATGCCATATGTTTTATGAATAAATATTTTTGTACACAGTTTTTAGTACGTATTTTAAGGAAACTGTATTAATTTTAGTATTTTTATGGTCACTGAACAAGAAGCCCATAAGATTTTAATTTTTTGTTAATAAAAAAATGAGCAGTTAACACCTGTGATCTATAGTTCCATTCAAAAAATACATTTTTAATATAGGACATAAGGCTTGTATGTGTCTGGTTATGCAGTCGCTTACTGTAAAAAGTTTATTAAAGGAATAAAAGAAAAACATTTTTATTGTGTCCATGGAAGTAGATGGCAAAACATATACACTGCCATTATTCACAGTGTAGATGTGGGCTATGGAAAGTTGAGAAAAGCAAAGAGACACAACCCATTTTCCTCCTGATATTTTTCCACTTCTTCCCAGCAGCCAACTCTTGCTGGTGATCAAGCTATCAGAGAAGATGATCAGCACAAACAGTATATGCTATAGCTCCAGAAAATTAGAAGAAAAGATACAATCAACCAATAACACTTTTCCATCATTTAAATACATCTTATAATGTTTTTGTACCTTCAAAACAAAGACAATATACCAAAGATTCAAATAACTGGAGACAATTAAAACACAACATGTTGATGGAGAACTGCGACTGACTGAACAAGACAACTTGTTTCACTGACTTCCCAGGAGGGCGTGTGTGGCCAGCTGGCCAAGGTACTCATGATCATGACTGTGTCTGACTTTGTCTTTGTCTGTTTTATCTGACCAGAGGCCCCCACAGTGGTTTATTTTACCCATGAACAATGCCAACTGGTGTTTTTGTTTCCCTATTCTCTGTTGTCAACTGGCCATAGCTCAACAATAATGTTAATGGATAGATATCCTTTGGTAGTTAGGTTCCATTTTAATGTTAAACTGCTTATGTTATTAGTAAATTGTAAAGTTTATAATTGCTATGTATTTGTTAACTTGCTGTAGCACTCAAGAGTTTGCACTTAGTCAAGATTGCTATGCAAAAATAAACTGAACTGAGCTAACGCTTGAAAAATTAGGTTGTATCTACATTCCTACAGATGGCTCACTATTAAGGTGATGACAGCCTCAGAGATTCTGATGAGAAATGCCGAGTCCACATTTAAGGTGAACATTTAATATTTATTGTTTTGATCTTGTTACAAGGGCTTCATACAAGACGTGCAGTTTTCAAGCACTATCACATGAAACTAACATGGTCTCTCCTATTTATGGTGACTGAGAAGTACAATTTCTGGCAAATGTTTTCTGAAAAATGCTGCTCAGCTATGTTTATTAAATATGCTCTGTCCCTATTTTAAAAGTCCTGACCAATTTTTGAATTATAAACCCTCCGCTCCCCTTCTCTTAGGTTTGCCACACCTTCATCTTTGAATTGTTACCAGCCACTTCCACATGCCATAGGCAGCATGCATGTGCTTATAAGCGTGAACCTTCTTTGTACTTCTCAGCCACTGTATCTCCCTAACAGGA
The DNA here is from genome assembly GCF_900747795.2 of Erpetoichthys calabaricus. Lineage (NCBI taxonomy): Eukaryota > Metazoa > Chordata > Cladistia > Polypteriformes > Polypteridae > Erpetoichthys > Erpetoichthys calabaricus. The sequence goes on along the minus strand of NC_041395.2, from coordinate 46,712,852 downwards.
GCCCTAGAAAACAATCTTAATTCATCCCAACGTAAAGTGCTGCAATGAAGCCCAACAAGCAAAAAAGACTAAAAAAAGGAAGGTAATGTGGAGCAACACAGCATTATTTTGTTATTTCTAATGGCCAATTATCATGTAAAAGTATTTGAGAACTACTAGTGTTCACTAGACTTTGCATGTGTGTGAAAATGTAATAAATATTGTGAAAACAGAATTAGAACATTAATACAATCTAGCCCAACAAAGCTCGCCAGTCCTATTCACTTAATTCCTCCAAAATAACACCAGGTCCCTAAAGTTACTATCTACCACAGTACTTGGTTGCTTCTTTCAAGCGTCTATGGTTCTCTGTTTAAAGTAAAACCTCCTAATGTTTGTGTGACAGTTATCCTTAACAAGTTTCTAATGGTGTCCCCGTTTTCTTGCTGAACTGATTTTAAAGTAAGTTTCAATCCATTGTGCTAATTCCCTCCATAATTTTGAAAACTTCAATCATGTCACCTCTTAATCTCCTTCTTCTTAAACTGAAAATCTCTTCTCATAACTCATCCCATGTAGTCTTGTAATCGGCCTAGTCGCTCTTCTCTGGACCTTTTCTAGCGCTGCTATGTCCTTTTTGTAGCCTGGAGACCAAAACTGTACACAGTACTCCAGATGAGGCCTCACCAGTGTGTTATAAATTCAGCCTGAGTGTAATCTCCTTGGACTTGTATTCTATACACCGTGCTATATAACGTAACATTCGTTTGGCTTCTTGATGGCTTCTGAACACTGTCTGGAAGATAATAGCATAGAGTCTCCTAGGAGAGTGACTCCTAAGTCCATCTCATAAGGTTTACTTTCAATCTTCAGACCTCCCATTGTGTATTCAAACCTATCATTTTTACTTTCTACATTTAATACTTTACATTTACTTACACAATATTTCACCTCCCAAAAATCTGCCCGCCCAAGCAAGTATCCTGTCCAAGTCCCTCTGTAATGATTCAACAGATTCTAGATTATCTGCCAATCTACATTAACTGGCCTCATCTGCATGTCTACGATCTAGTCACATTTATGTCATATTTTTGTGGCCCTTTCATTTTAAATGCATATTCATATATTTAAATGCACTCTATTTGAACTTATGAAACACTTAATCCCAGTTATTTGTTAACAGCCCTACTACAAACATAAGGGCATATCTCACAAGAATGTGGTTAGCCAGCCTGGCAACAAATGTGCGCTACGTACTGTAATTCAGTATTCACACTTTTTGTTGTGGAGGCTGCTAAAATAGTTTAAATCAATTTCTTATATATGTATATATCAACATATTACATTTTTCTACATGTAACATTACTGCCAGAAGGGATCCTACTTCTCAGGAGCAAGGCCAATAAACTGAAAATTGCTCCAGGGTGCTGTACAATGGCTGACCCTGCGCTCTGACCCCCAAAGATCATGTGCAGTGACAGTTTCCCCTCAGAGATCAATACAGTGTACCAAACACCAAAAAAAAAAGAAAAAGAAAACAACTAATGTCTGCATTCAACATATGTTAAACAACATTTTAAATATATCCTGCTCAGACATGCAATACTACACCTTTGGATGCTTCAGGGCAGACAAATAGGTGAAAGTTAACAACACCCAGAGAAGTAAAACAAAGATAATCTCTAACACTTTCTTTTTTATTTTTCAGCATAGGATGAACTTTCACTTTTTTGCACACTGACAAAGGATTTGCCCATCCCCAATGCTGTTGATCATTTTTATATCAACATTTTTACCACTCTCCAGAGGCATGATTACTGAGTAGAAATACCTTAACTTAAAACGTCGCTCCCCCTTACTTGAACAGAATACACGTGTAATTAACAGACAAACACCATCCTTCCAGCCAGCCATTTTCTGAGCCCCTTTTCTCAAGTGCAGCGTCATGGGGAGGTGGATGCCAGTCCATCACAGGGCTCACTCACATACAGTACATAGTCAATAGTGAACAATACTTCAAGACAGGTAGCAAACAGGCAACTACAGTCTCTAGACCACAATAGAAAGGCGACAGTCGAAACTCCTAAGAAATGGACTTGTGGTGATGCTTACGCAAGAAGAGTATCCATTCCAGAAGAGTAGCTGATATGTGTGATGACATGACAATGCATGACTGAAACTGTCAGAACTACCATATACGTATACTCGTGGATAAGTTCTCCCGCGGATAAGTCGGGGCTTGATTTTACCATATAATTTCTGGTATTTTATAATGTCAGTCGTACAAGTCGAATGCGGAAAACTCGCGCTATTGGTCCAAGAGACGGCGCTGACGGCCTTATTTTTCTATGTGGGTGCGGCAATGCGCTGTATCAGCGTGTGCTCCTAACCTCTCTGTCTCTATTGTGCCTACGTGACCACACAGTAATACCCAAACTATTCCGAAGCAACGTTTACACTGTTTTGTGTTTTTGTATCTTACACACCTTTATCATAAGAGCATCCCTTGTCTATGATGGAGCGTTTGATCAGAAGAAAATATGAAGCTGGTTTCAAATTAAATCATTAAAGCGGCAAAAGAAATCGGTAACTGCGCCGCTGCAACAAAATTTGATGCGTCTGAGAAACTGATGCAAGATTGGAGGAGGCAAGAAGATGTAAAAAAAAAAAAAATTACGTGTCACATTTTTGAACGGGCGTACAAGTTGAAGTCTGATTTTACAATCAATTTTTTGGGTTTCAAGACCTGACTTATACTCGAGTATATACGGTAAGCAACAGGCTAAAGAGCTCCAGGAATTAAATAGGGTCTGCTATTTACTCACACTTTCACCATTCAGTCCATATCAGGGGTCTTGCATTGATACTCCTTTTGTATGTTTCACTCCAGTTTTTGTTGATTTTCTTCAAACCCTAACTGCGTCAAAATAAAAACACTGGTGTCTGAAATTTAACAGAAAATGAATATGTATCTACTGGATACTAATTTAATTCCAATTATTTTCCGAGTTTTAATTATTTGTCATTTTAATTAGTGACGGTCTAATGTAATTGTTTGCATGGCACTTTACAGCTGCACTCCCTCTCAGTGCATGTTGCTGTATTGTGTTTCTCAAAACAATTCACTAATAAGTGGTACATTCATTACTTGATATGTTGACGCCCTGGTTACAAAATATGGTGCCCTGCAATGTCTTCTGGGACCTCAAGATATTTCCAACTGTACTTGTGTTTGCAGCTGTGTATTTTTTGTCAGCCATTGTTTCTTTTTAAGGCAGTCCTAACTGAGACCGGAGTGCAGAGAGGGGCAGAACTATGAGGTAAGAGTGAGAAAAGCACATAGTCTGATAGCTATCTGTCCATACTGGTGTAGTGGGAGTGAAGACTTTAAATGAAAGGATTGTCTTTTATGTTTATTTGTGTAAAACATGCATGCAGATTCTAGCATGTGTATACTAGAAGTGTCAGTTCCTTCACACTGATCATCAATGCAAGCAGCTTAAGCTTTAGCTCCATTTACTCAGTTATGACTGTGGCCAGAGACACATCCAACTCCTTCACTGAATCTGCCGATGACACCGCCATCATAGGCCTAATCACCAATGAGAAAACAGTTTATAAAGGAGATATCTGCCATCTGATACAGTAGTGTCTGCACAACAATCTCACATTTATGCCAATAACACCAAGGAGCTGATCACAGATGTCAAGCAGGAGACATACCAAACTCCCAACTGCATTGGAGAGGATGTTGTGGAGATAGTGAGCAGCTACAAATGTCTTAGGTACTAGATAATACCTGATCTGAAGTATAGGTCATACATATATAAGTAACGGTATACCAACATATCTCATAGATCGCCAAGAAGGCTCATCAATGCCTTTACTTCCACAGATGTTTGACTAAAAGCTTCAAGTCTCCATCTAAGTTCATCAACATCTACAGGAGCATAATGCAGTGGCTACATAACATCCTGGTATGGCAGCTGCTCGAGCAATGCAGAGTGTAGCGAAGTCTGCCGGGAATATAAATAGTACGCAGCTCCCTTCTGTTCAGGGCTTATATAACACAAACTGTCCTAAAAAGACTTCAGCTTTCCTGTCCAGTCACTCTTCTCTGCAGTTTGTTCTGGCGGAGCATTAGCCCCTGAACCATTAGATCAATAGTAGTAGGGTGTTGTACCGTGTTAGCCATTATGGATGCAATGAGAAGTCAAGCAAAATGACACCTTTTATTGGCTAACTGAACAGATAACAATATGCAAGCTTTCGAGGCAACTAAGGCCCCTTCCTCAGGCCTGAAAAGCTGTTCACTTAGCCAATAAAAGGTGTCATTTTGCTTGACTTCTCATTGAAACCATTAGATCAAGAAACCACTTTTAATGCACCGTCATAAGAACACTCGACAGCTGCTCGTACTGACAACCTAATGTGTGTGTGTGTGTTTTTTAACATATATATCCATCCATCCATTTTTGTAACCCACTTTTCGAGGGCATTTTAACACATACCTGTACATTTAAAGCCTGATGTTGTACTTGAAGTCTTGTTCTTGCATTCACTGTCTGTTGCTAATATCATCCTATTATTACTAGTCTGTGGGAGACATGCAAGAATCAATGTAATAATCTCATCGGGGTGTGTAAGTGACAGTAAACTTGAGCCTACGTATATGACGGTATATGTTTATTGGAAATCCACTGAATGCGATTAAAAAATTATATATAGGCTTATTAAGCTGGGAATCTTTATTTCTGCACACAGGCAAAATTAAAACCACCAATAATATAACAGCTTAGAAAAAAAAAAAAAAACTTTGAAAAGATTTTATTTTTGTTATTTTACATGTGCAAATGTTGTTTTATTTCTATTAATGATTTTTTTTTTACAGTCAAACCATGTCAATAACAATAAAATTTCAATGACTGGAAATATATCTTGTATACTATTTTTAATTCTTTTTATTATTACTTAGTTAACGCCTTTATTCAAAGGGACTTACGACATCTGAGATACAATTGGTTACACTGCTTTGGTTCTTCCAATCAGAGGACAGGCAAGTGAAGTGACCTGCTCATGGTCACACGGTCTCAGTGGCGGGCATGAGGTTCACAATGCCACACTGCCCTGCACTGACACATTTTGAATTGGAAATGTCATTTGTGTGTAAAATGAAAATTTTATTAAATGAATATTCACAGATTCAGTCGACAGTGAAAATCTTACTTGCGTGTGAAATAAACATGCCACATGTGATTTCCATCCAACTGCTTGTTCCCCTGCGTAAATTTGCTTGTCTTACATTTCTAATTTGCTAAATCTACCTTCATTATTTTTCATTTTATGACATTACTGAGCAGGCTCCTGTCTATCATGGAGAATCCACTGCATCCACTAAACAGTATCATCTCCAGACAGAGGAGCAGCTTCAGCGACAGACTGCTGTCACTGTCCTGCTCCACTGACAGACTGAGGAGATCGTTCCTCCCCCAAACTCTTCAGTTCCACCTGGGGGGGGGGGGGGGGGGGGGTAAACGTTAACATTATTCAAAGTTATTGACTGTCTGTATACCTGCATTGTTATCACTCTTTAATTTAATATTTTCTTTATCAGCATGCTGCTGCTGGAGTATGTGAATTTCCCCTTGGGATTAATAAAGTATCTATCTATCTATTACTTACTTACAAAAGTGACTTAATAATGCCCTCTGGGAAAGGCACTATACAGCCCTGAAGCTGGTTGGTTGAAAGCTATCAGAAGGTTTTGTTGCAGGTTACTCTAACAAAGAACAAAATGAAGTGCAAGTCAGGTTAGCACTGGACGGTGAACAATGGGAGCATCTCACCCCCAGCTCTACTCTAAAAAAATGTTAAAAAAAAACGGATGCAAGAATATTAAAAATGCGTTTCTGTTGTTTTGCATATTGATTATGTGATTGTCGTGTGTTGCAATGTGCGCTAAAAGAATAAAGTAAGCGAAAATCAACGCAGATCTGTCACACATAAAGGGGAGGCCATGGGGTTTGTTTTGGAGAGTGGTTTAAAGGTCTAGCCGCCATTCAGCTATTCGTTTATTTTCAACACCAGATTGAACAATGATACGATCGCGAGGCGCCTGAACTCATCGGGCCAACACAAAGCAAAGCAACCCGCACCCATCCACTTGATGTGCCCGTCTCCACGATGGCGACAGGCGACCTGCCTTTCCATAAATGTCAAAGAGTTCCACAGGATCCGTTGGTGTCGTGTCTCTAGGACTCCGCGGCACAACCCAAATGAACCGAACCTTGAAACGAACTGATCGATCCTCTGCTGACCCCCTAGCTGCTGTGCATTGAATACAAACACAATCATAAAGAAAGGTAAAGTGGCGCCCAGACGTGGAGCGAAGTGTTCACGTCACAGCCCGTCCGATCACACTGGAGGCGCTTTCCGCTCACTCCGCCGCCGATGCCGCTTTGCCAGCGATGCCCCGTTCCTTGTTTGTTTTCTAAGCGGGCGAAGGCTAACGTGGATTAGGGTGCTGACTGGGCTGCAACAGTGTCGAACACACGAGTAATGATCTCGCAGTTCATGAAAATGTCACCCTCTGACAGGAGTTCAGGGAGCGCGCTGCACTTCTCAGGACGCGTCGGTACTTTACGGACAAACATGGCCGCTGCGGAGCCCTCTCGGCATACATACAGTAAGTATACACACATACACACGCGCATACACATGCATACATCCACGCACGCACGCACGCACATAGACGCCAGTCCTCACGCTCCCTCGAAAAATCCACGTGTCTCCTAAGAGGGTCGGGACAAACAAAACCGCAGCCGCAACTACTGATAAATCCTTGTGCAAAACAGTGGAGAACATGTTTTGTTACAAATCAAAACAAACATGTACATAAACAGATTACCTTCTGGTAAACAGTGTACAAAATCGTGTGTTTGCAGACGGGATATTCCGCGTGCTCGATGGGTTCTTGGTTAAACTATGCGCTTTAAAAGAGTGGAGCGAATTCTGGAGTAAAACTCGGGATTTGGTGGCGCGGCGCGTCCCCAGCTCGCGCTCCACCTTGAGCCCCCCGCTCGCGTAGCCCGGCGCGAGCGAGGTACACAAAGGAAGACGCCGGGGCGGCCGCTTCGCTCGCTTCGACATGTACACGTAGCCGTGTGCACCTTGTCACAAACGCCGCCCCCGCATGTGAGTACATGAAACAGCCAATGCGCCTCCGCTCGTGCAGGGATGTGCCTCGCGGCAGCGACCATCAGCGCGACAAATTCGGGGAGAGAGGGGGGCAGCGGGTAGAAACGGGACGGGTGGTAAGACGACGCTTTTTATAGCGATGTTGAAATAACCCGCCATTGACATATAAATGCTTTGCGACTTTTGAATGCATTTTAATTAACATAATGGAAAGGGCGTACCCAACAGCGCTTTTATTACGCCACCATCGCGCTGCGTATACAGCGGCAAATATGATAAATATATACAGTCTGCGGGGCCGTCCGTCTTAACATATGGCCACTGGCCGGGGCCCCAGAAGCATAGGGGCCCCAATATATCTGATTCCTTTGTATGCTGTCACTAGTTTACCTCTGGGACCTATCTCACCAACTGTGGAAAAGCCCAGTATATCTTTAAAGTTTTTGGCAAATTGAGAAAATAATGTCACCCCAATAATTAATGATCTCAAGATTTAATTTTTCCTGAGCTTTACGTGCACAATATTGTTTTTTTTTTGCGAATCAGGAACACCGGCCATTTAAATCACGTGACCATAATCCGATATTTTCATTGGTAGGCGGTCTTTCCACATTGGTCAGAGGAGCTGCTAGGTTTTTGTGTAGCGGTATGTAAAATACTGTGTACATACTAGCTTCTTCCATCGTGCTATGACTGGAATGAAGATATATTTAGCCATTACCACTACCTTATAACACCACAAAAGACCTAGTAACTCCAAAAACTAAAAATAATATATTATTTTTTTAATTTAAAATAAAAAAAAATGACAGTAGTAGGTTTTTCCATTGCACGTGAGCTATAATGCTGGTTAAGACGGTCCTGCTTGTGCAAATGTCTTAGGCACATGTGAAAAAAAAAAAAAAAAAAAGACGTAAAGCAAAGATGCCTTTAAAGATAATAAAAGTAAAACCTTCTAAATATGAAAAATATTACTCTAAAGAGCAGAAAACAATAAACAGTTAAAGTCAATATTTGCTTTATCCCCTCTATGTCTTTAAAGGAGTGCCAGTCCTCTGAGGTCCACTGCCAGGAATTTAGTTGAGAAGGTCAGCTGGCAGTTTGTTCAAACCATCTTGGCGAAGTCGCCCAGCTCTTCTGCAGACGTTGGCTGTCTCTGTGTTGTTTCTGTAATCTCTGCCGGCCTTCCTCATATTGAGATCAGGGCTCTGTGGAGACTGTATCATCCTTGTTCTTTATGACTATGGCAGTGTGTTTGGGCTCGCAGTCATCATTGTCACTTTAACTTTTAGGAAAAAAGTAGAACATGCAACCGAAAAAAAACCCCCCAGAAAAACACAGACATGTTTAATAAGGTATACAAGGAAATTTATAATACCAGAGCAGCACATCTCAAGTGTCAAAAAATGAAATGATGCTCCTGATAAGTGGTAAATGACAAATTCAAGCTTAGGGGTAGAACATTAAATGGGACTCATTCTCACTCAGGTCAACAACTTCAACTTGATTTTCTTGTTTGTACTTTTCAAGTTTCTCACAATATGGTTCATGGCACTGTAATTTTTTTTTGTTAAATTGAATTTATTAAAAGCTTAACGATCAAGTTAAGCTTAACAAAACTAAATTCAATTAAACCCCCTCCCCAGAGAAAGGGAGGAAGGCAAACAGCCTTTAATAAGAGTAGAAATTTAATAAAAACTTTAATAAGAGTAGAAATGAGGAAAGAGAAGCCTTTTCCCCAATATAAATGCTTATTCTTAAATGTTGTTGATTATATCCTGCCAGGTTTGAAAAAAGGTTTCAACAGATCCTCTGAGTGAGAATTTGATTTTTTCCATTTTTTCCAATTTCAAATAGTGTATAACATCAGTTACCTACTGACTTAAAGGATTCTTCCAGTCTAGCAAGATAAGTCTAAGTGCCAATAGTGAAGTATAGGCAACTGCAGTTTGTTTGTCCTTCTCCACTTTAAGCCCACCTGGGAGTCCACCAAACAGAGCTCTTAGTGGGTTAGGAGGGATTGTGACAGGTAGGCTGTCTGATAGGCATTTAAAGATTATGGTCCACAATGATGTTAATTTGGTACACATCCAAAAGATGTGGCCCAATGCGGCTGGAGCTCGATTGCAACGTTCGCAGGTTGGATCTTGCCCAGGAAACAGTTTGAACAATTTGAAACGTGATAGATGTACTCAATAAAAGATTTTAAGTTGAATAATTGTATGCATACGGAGCTGGAGTGAATTCTGTGCATGGCTGCCTTCTACTCCTTATCTGAAATACTAAGTAAGACATTCTTTTCCCACTGTACTCTGGGATCTTTGAAACAAAGGGATTTTAAAATGTTTTATGTTATAGAAATGCTCTCTGAGTCCTTAATACTGATCAATATGGCACCGTAATTCTTTAAAGTCCTTGGTGACCACTTTTGCCGGCTTCCACGTGTACCATATTGATATTTAATGGCCTCTTTTGTTATCAGCACATTAAGCCGTATGCACTAAGCCGGATGTGAGGTGAAGGCACATGTCACCAGTCACAATCACCATGCTGTTTTGGTGATGCATATGCTAGTAATTATACTTTAGAGAAGTGCAGAGTCAATCATTTTTTGGTAACATGTATGAAACAATAAACTGATGCACACAAGAAACTGTAGTTCAACAACTGTGCTAAAAGAAATTAATGATTGTGATGAAAAAAAAACCAGACAGGAATAGAAAAACATACAGTAGATCAATATGGAAAAACAGGAGCGGCAACCCTGGTCGTGGTACTGCTGCAAGTTGGAACCAAACAGACGCCTGCTTGATGGAAATCTCGCTGAAGCCAGATGTAAATAATATTCGTCTGGAGACCACCTTGAGTGAATTATGCATAAAATTGGTTGGGAACAATTAGATGGCTCACTGTGTATCACATTTGTAAACCAATCCAACACCTCATGAAGACAGCGCTCAAAGTAGGGGCTGCAATTTTGAAATGCAAAGATGAACCGTCAACAGTTGAAAGGTCTCCTAAAAAACTCTTTTAGACATAAACAGTTAATTGTGTGTCATGTGTGCAGAGAGCACATTGCACGTTTTAAAAATAAACATAAGCTGAAGCAAAAGAGAAAAACCTTTTTGTAACATCAGATTATACACAGGCGTTTGATGGCATTAAAGGACAATTGGTAAACGTGAACGACATGTTGTCGTAGGTGCTGTGTGCTCTCTGTTGTTCAGCATTACGATAGTGTAGATGTCGGTGTAAGCTTGAAAGAATTGGCAGCTGTATTTGTGAAAATATGAACTGTAAAACATGCATTTGAGGTAAACGGTGTGTCACACCCCATCAAAAAGACTGCTGTTAAGAGAGATGAGAATGAAGAGCCACAGGAGATAAAGAAATTTAACATTACTGTCCAACTGGAAATGCAAACATGCCATGATAAAATAGCCTTAGCATTTTAACAAGTTGTACATCCATAGACCAGGATGGCTTATCTAAACTCTGTTTGCCGTTGTTATATCACATTCAGTAGTGATGCAATAATTAAAGTGAACAAGTTATCGTAGCAGACAGGGGCACTTCTCAAATGTGTGGAGCCCAGTTGCTGTGGTGGTCTACGTAAGTGTGTGTGTCCGTCTCCATGGTCATCACAACGCACACATTAATTGTCAAGCTTCAATTACCTTGTGTTACTGAGCTCCTGAACGGATAACAGCAATTTCAGCCTTTTCTGTTCTCTCACTGTTGAGTCTTTTGCTCAGTATGTTTGGCTCTCTCCTTGAAACTGCAGCGGCGGTCTAAAATGCATAGCCTACAGCAGGGGTCGGTAACATTTCAGCAGTGTTGTGCCGACCCTATGTTACAATGTTATTCTGCGTGCCGACATAATTCTACCAATTTTGTTATATATAGTAACAAAATCAGACCAGTTATAATGGGCTTCAAAATTCATTATAACTGGATCTTATATTATTGCTCATTCAACGTTTTAAAATACACAGGATCATATGTGAAAAGAATGTTTTGTCAATTTTTTTTTATAACTGCATTTGGTGGCGCAGTGGTAGCGCTGCTGCCTCACAGTAAGGAGACCTGGGTTCGCTTTCCAGGTCCTCCCTGCGTGGATTTTGCATGTTCTCCCCGTTTCTGCGTGGGTTTCCTCCCACCGTCCAAAGACATGCAGGTTAGGTGCATTGGCGATCCTAAATTATCCCTAGTGTGTGCTTGGTGTCTGTGTGTGCCCTGTGGTGGGCTGGCACCCTGCCCAGGGTTTGTTTCCTGCCTTGCGCCCTGTGTTGGCTGGGATTCGCTTCAGCAGACCCCCGTGACCCTGTAGTTAGGATATAGCGGGTTGGATAATGACTGACTGACTGACATTCAGTGGCTTTGTTTTTGGTTCCAATTATTTGACTGAAATAAGTAGTTTGTTTCTTAAAGCCAGAAACAGTCCTTTTTATTGCTTCACATTTCTCATTAGAGTTTTTAAATGTGGACTGATGTTTAGTCTGATAACGTCTTTGTACACTTGACGTACGACACGCAACACTTTCACAGCATAACACACACACAGCACAATCCTTTTGTTGTACAAATCCATATTTATTCATCCAAGAGTCTTGAAAAGAGCAAACATCAAGTTTTTGTCTTTTATGAGTCATTTTAGGGCAGTATGTTACTTAATAATGAGGTTTATTTTAACGTACCGCGGCCTGCACTGAACACATGGTTTCCATTTATATATAAGTTGCATATGCAAAACATTAGTGAGGTCATGAATGAGTGTGCTTTAATTAAAATATATATTTTTTTACTATATTTCAATTTAATCAGTGTGTGAATGAAAATTGTTCCGTAGCTTGCTGACCCCTGGACTAGAGATATCGGGGGAGGATGTTTTAGGAAGAAGCCCTGTGGGTGAAGCCTTTGCAGCGCAGGATTTTGCCGCTGTTCACTACACACATTTTTAACAGGTTGTCCCCAGATGTGTATTCTCTTTTAAGATTCATGTCTGGCCCCACAAGACTAGCCTGATGGAATTGTGTGATGGATGATTGTTAGGGAATTTCCTTTTAAATTTACAGATGAGATCACCACTGCAGTGCTTCCAATGGACATCTTTTATTCCAAAAGATCGGAGGGCGTTTCCTCCGGGTTCTCCAGTTTCCTCCCACAGTCCAAAGACATGCAGGTTAGGTGCATTGGCGATTCTAAATTGTCCCGTGTGTGTGTATATGCCCTGCGTTGGGCTGGCGCCCTGCCTGGGGTTTGTTTCCTGCCTTGCGCCCTGTGTTGGCTGGAATTGGCTCCAGCAGACCCCCGTGACCCAGTAGTTAGGATATAGCGGGTTGGATGATGGATGGATGGATCTGAGGGCGCATTTGATATGAACAGCCCAGGTTCACAAAGGCAAATACTACAGTATATGGAATTGCTCACAGTTATAAAGGCTGAAATAATTTACATATCTGTAAAATGGCAGACAATCCTCAAATCCAGGTGCGTGAAGCCTGTCATGTCATAGCCAGGAAGACCCCAGGTTGGAATTGTTACCAAAGATGCTTCGGCAAAGTACTGAGTAAAGGGACCCTCAACAAAAGCCAAAGTCAGTCAGTAGGAAAAGCAAAAACTGATTTACAGCAGGAATGTTTTAGTCATGGCCAATTGTATGTAGCACGTTTAGTACGTTCAGTGTGATGCTTTGTGATGTTCTGCTGAGAAACATGGGTCCTCACATTCAAATAGATGTTACTTTGACATGTGCCACCTACCTAAAGACTGTTGCAGACCAGTCCTTCATGGCTACGGTATTCCATGATGGCAGTTGCCTTCCTGCCACACTGCAAAAATTGTTCAGAAATGGTTTGAGGAACATGACCAAGAGTTCAAAGTGTTGACTTGGTCTTCAAGGTCCTCATCGAGCATCAGTGGGATGTGCTGGAAAAACAAATCCAATCCATGGAGGTCCCACGTCACAACTTACAGGATTTAAAGGACCTCCTGCTAATGTCTTTTTGACAAATACCACAGGACACCTTCAGAGGTCTTGTGGAATCCATGCCTTGACAGGTCAGAGCTGTTTTGGTAACATGAGGGAGATGGGTCTGACTGCAGCCTGCAATACCTATGATGTACATCAGGTAATGTCCACGTCAGTCACAAAATGCCCTTTGAGTCACATAACCCTCCCACAACCCTAATCTTACCCACAGTGTAATGCGATGGGTGTTTTGTGATGATGGGGCGTTACATGACTGACCTCATAGCTACTGTGGTCTGCAATTATACTCTTGGCACAATATTGGGCAGGTGGGTTTAAGGGGATGCGCAAACCGGTGCATTTCTTCGTGCCGGTCCCAAGCCCGGATAAATGGGGAGGGTTACATCAGGAAGGGCATCCGGTGTAAAATTTTGCCAAATCAATACGTGGACAACAACACAAATTTCCATACCAGATCGGTTGAGCCCTGGGTTAACAACGACCACCACCGGTACTGTTTAGCCAACAAGGTGCTGGCGGAAATTGGGCTACTGTTGGCCGAACAAAAAGAAGGAGAGGACATACAGGTGATGGGTGTAACAGAACAAGATACAGAGGACAGAAAGATATGGAAGAAGATGATCCGCTGTGGCGACACCTAACAGGAACAGCCGAAAGAAAAAGAAGGGTTTAATGCTGTGGCTGATTGATGTGTGTGTGTATGCAGGTGTGAATACGCGGAACTGAGTATATTCTTATATTATTATTTATTGTATTTTTTATTTGTATTATATGTCTTCTTATTTGTCTTATTTTTGCTTCTTATTATTAAAGTGTGCTTGAGTGTAGCAAGTAGTCTACAAGAATGTGTAAATAATGAAGGCTGGCGATTTGAGCACTTAAGAGATTGTACCGTAAGTCACCGTGCAATTGTGAAATACTTTTAAGTTAATAAAGCTATTGTAATAATCGTAACCTGCGTGTCATTTTCCATTCTAACAACTGTAAACAAATTTTGCCCACCCCTGCTTATATATACACAACATATATATATATATATATATATATATATAGTATATAAAATATATACAACATAAATGAGCTGTAACAAAATGTGAAAAAAATGATTAACAAGTCGCTTACCATTTATGTACAGTATATGGAAAAAATAAAAATAAAACACACTTCTAGATAGTGCCGTGAGTAGCACTGACCTTTTATGTCAGCGTTTTCGGTTTGAATGTTACATCTGGTCGTCGTCTGAATGTCCTCTTGTGTGCGTCTTTACCTCCAGCTGCTCCAGTTCTCCTCCCACAGGTTATGATGTCAATTCAAATTGGCCCTGCGAGTGTGAGCGTGCCTGTGGGACTAACACCCAATCCAGGATAAGAAGCCAGGATGAGCTTGTGCTCGCCATGTCCCTGAATTAGATTAAGAAGGTTTGATATAATAGGGTGCAGGTGAACTGCCAACTTGGCCAAAAGTCTGCCAGTGTCTGTGACAAGGAATGCACAGGGTGAGACTGGCAATGTATAGCAAACCTTTTTACCTTTTAATTTCTCCTTTTCAATATCAAAATATCCACTTGCTGGGGTAATTATTATGACCACTATACTAATACTTGGGAGGGCCTCCTGTTGATTTCAAAACAGCCTCAAATCTTCATGATATGGATTCCGTTGGATGTAGGAGACATTTCTTTCAAATTTGGGTTGATGCTGACATGACTGCATCACACAATTTCTGCAGAATTGTCTGCTGCACATTAATGCTGTGACTCTCCTGTTCCACCACATTCAGATCTGATGATTGGGAAGGCCACTGAAGAACACTTAGCTCACTGTCATCTTCATGAACACCAGTTTGAGACGACACTTGTGACACGGTGCATTATCATGCTGGAAGTAGCCATCAAAAGATGGGTCTGTTGCGGCCATGGCAGGATGGATGTGGTGAACAACAATTCTCAAGACAGGCCATGCCAAGTGATGACTGAACCAGTTAATATCAAACATGTGTCATTGAAAACACTGTTTATAGTAAGAATTCTTAAATAAATAAGGATTAAGCTAATTTTGCAGTTCCTAAATTTCATTCTTATAAAGACACAACAGAAGGCTCATTTCACTGGGATATTCCCATTATGTATACTGTACATCTCTGTTGAAAATATTACTTCTGTTAAAATTGTACTGATTAACTATTTAATTAAATAAATGTATGTCCATGTCAATGCCTACATAATGTTTTAAATATCTGTGAGAGTTTAATTTGGAAAATGAACTAAAGTGACGTGGATACATGCATCAGTGAGCACAAGTGTAATCAGTGTGGCACAGAACATAAGACTATCATTTGGAAATTTCATATCAAGGTTTCAAAACTTGTTAAGTTTTCATAAAGGGGTAAATTTGATATCCTGCTTTAAAAATGTGTTTAAATTTTGATATCACCTTTATAAATTTTGATATCTAACATTTCATATCAAGTCATAATTTGAAAGAACAACCAGTAGTCTCTCTGTCTTCTCTCCTCTATGGCAGGCAATAAGGGAGCTTCCTATGTCATGCCCAGAATACCTCAGCAGTGGCAGTTCTACTGCAAAGTTCCCCTACATTACTACGCTTCTGTCCCAAGCAGTGAGTGAGCACTCCAGTTCTGTGCTGGAACCTCATTTTGGCCACGTATGGTCAACACTCTCATTCTTTCAGTCACTCCCCAGGGCCCACCTAGGTGAGAATAAGGGTGTAGCCTGGTAAACCAAAATGTTTTGGATGAGAAATTAGTACTTGCTTTACCACCACCACCTGCTGCCGCAATGTCCACACTCCTGCCAATGCTCTGAATTGTTTGTCAGTTTCCTCTTCCCCAAGTTATTAAAAAGACCCTCAGGTCCTTGAACTCCTCTGCTTGGGGTAGTTGCTCACCTCTTACTTGAATAACCTCTCATTTAGAGGAGCGGATTTTGTTCACCACCACTTCAGACTCGGTTGCCAACTGTACCAGTCTGCACTAGACATCAACTTTATCTGCCAACTGCAAAGGTGCAGTACTTGGATTGCCAGTCTGGATTCTCTCCGATCCTTGGGTGTTGCCTTGTTATTCTTTGAAAACCATAAACAAGGCAGCAAAGACCACTCTAGTCTGCTAGTCTAAAAGGAAACACCCCCACAGTATCCAGTTCATTCAGCAGTTGTGGTCAGGCCTCAGCCACCCTGCTGCATATTGAGCTTTTTAATCACCACAGCGGCAATAGCCACAGAGAAGAACTTGACCTAAACTAATGCTTCTGGCACTTCCTCAGAGGAGGGCAGGCCCACCAGGTTTAAGAGTTCCTTAAATTTAAAAACTTGACAGCCAGTCATATTGCTATTGTCCATGATGAGTTCTAGAACTGCTACCATAACAGGCAACAACCATCTTTACACTACAGCGTCTTGCCGCTACATTCAGTGTTGAGGTCTTAAATATGGTCCATTCAGACACAATGTCCCTTTCTTCTGGAGGTGAGAGTTGAACTCATCCTAAACAGAGGCACTTCCTAGCACTTCACAGGAAACCTCCACTTCCCATTTAGGTTTGCAGGAGTGTCCATTGGGTACTACATGCATCTCCAAAGCACTTCTCCTTACTACAGTATAATGTTCAGAACATACTGTATGGTCCTAAGTCTAAAAATGTATGTGTTGACTGTTGGCTGAAAGTCCTCTGTCATGAAGTATCCTTATCAATATTGTTGCATTTTTTTTATAAACAATCCATCCCTTCACAGATTAATAAAGTATATCAAACTAATAAATAAATGCCTAACACATAAATCCATTTCACCAAGTGGGTTCAGGTCAGGAAAGCCATTCCTCACAATTTTCCCTTCCATTCTGGACTAAGTGTTGAAATCCCCCAGTAGGACTGCAGAGTCAATCGATGGGACCCTTTCAAGCACTGAATACAACATCTCTAAAAAGGTCAAATACTCGAATTGTCACTTAGTGCAGTCATTCAAATAACAGTCTAAATTTTTCTCTCTGTAGCTTGAAGGTGAAGTGAAGTGACCATCTCATCTGCTGGATCAAGCTCAGTGCATAGTGTGGAGCTTGCAGGTGTCCCCTGGGGCCTCTCCAGAGTACCACTGTTGATTAACAAGTCTGGTTTCAGAAACAATACTCTGAGTGGACATTGTGTCCAACTATTTATACTTGGTATTTTTGAAAATCCTGCACAAGCTCCAGCTCCTTCCCTGCAAGAGAAGTTACATTCCACATCCCAGCAATCACTTCCATTGCCACCCCACTCTTGCCTGAAATTGTTTACAACTACTGCCCCCACCCCAACCCCCCCATAAAAATCTTATTTTAAACAAACAAAACTAATGATATTAAAGGCAGGCACGAGAGAGAGAGAACTGTTATTAAAGTAAACTGACCTTTTGTAGTGGATCATGAAGCTTCCAAACATGCTGGAGAAAGGCACAGAGATTGTTCTTGCTCAAAGTAGTCATGACAATGAAAGAGTAAACAAAGCGTACAAATGGTTTAATGTAACATGTGACCTTCCACATAAAGCAACAGAATCTCTAACAGTGCAGAAGCTTAAGCCATTTCTAAAAGTCTAATTTATAGCTCATACTTTTTGGGGCTTACATGAATATTGATAAAAGGTTACACTTTCAGTGCATGTAGACACATTCTGTCTGTCAATCTCGTCCACAAAAACAAAGCAGTCTGAATAGTACATTGTGCACAATTATTACATAATGGTCAAGTTCATTGGTCCAACAGGATATTGCACATCAGCAGTGGTTTAACACAGATGGTCCCCTTTACCAAGACAAATAATTTCATCATTTTTTTATATTAGGTAACATTATTATTATTTCTGGAACACTGACAGGAAGAAATACAAAAGGTTTAACAAATCATGTGTCATAATGATAAAGGTCCCAACCCTAAATATTTCTGGTAACTGTTGTACTAATTGTTAGACTCATTACAAATGATACCATGACCTGTGATACCATCGATCATCATCAATGACTTAAAGAGGCAACTAGCAAATCAATAGCTGCTTTTCCACTGTCAGGCCAAATGTCCCAAGTTCAGGGTGACTAAGGACTTTTGCTTTTCAACTTTCAGTTCCAGAGCTCTTTGCAAAGCTTGAGTGGGTCTTCAATTTATGGATTAATACACTCCCACCTCTCATTACAGTTCAACACAAAACATTTAGAATAATGTGTGTAATACATTGCTTTATAAAACACATCCCTGCTACCTGTCTAAATGTGTAAATAAACTGAACTGAAACATGCGTACAAAGTGTTTTGAATGACTGACCTTGTACAGCTGAAGATCCTCAACCACCATTGAAAAAATAAAACCAGAGAACATTATTTTCACAGCAGCTGTAGTGATGAAGGCACAGAGCGATCCGAGTTAGAAGGCTGCATGCCAAATGTAACATATTATGTTAGACAAGTGTTACTTTGAAATGCCATGGGTGAGTCTGAACGTGTTCTCTGTAATACAGCTGGCTAGTAGGTCTGTTAGTTATTAGAGAAGATCTGTTCTATGAAATATGCCATCAACAGGGACCAAGGGTGCCCCATTCACAGTTGGTGCTTTCCTTCTACTTGATGGTGCCAGAATAAACTTAAAAATCTTGCATGTCCCTGATAGTGAATTAGACAGGTAAAGGAAATTGACTGATTGATACACACACAATATGTGGTTTAAGTTGCCTGTAACATACTGTAAGCCAGAAACATTTTCTTAAAGAGGAAACAATAACCCAAACATTTTCAGAGATGTTGTTTTTCAAGCTGCTTCAGTACAAATATGGCTCCAGAGTATAGGTGAAGTTTTAGTGTTGCTTTCCACCTACGATATATCTCAGTAACCATTAAGCCAGTAGGAGTACCCTAAATACAGAATCCAGTGTTACTAATTATAATGTGAGGAATTTATATTTCTTGTGATATAAGATGTTTTATTAATTTGTGATGTTATCTCATTTACAAGATACAGCACAATCAGATACTGTAACTAGTGCGCATCATTCTAGCTGCCTGGTGAGCACAGATTACAACCCGACTGTTTCCCTGAACAAAATGCCATATGCCTGAAAATATGAAAAGAACATACTGTTGGGTTTTGTTGCCACTTGCCCTGACCTACCAGCAGCACTCCATTATACAAATAAATAAATAAATAAATATACATGATGCCATTCTTATATCAACAGAGCCAAATAGGCCTCTCATATAAAATGTATCATGACAAGAACATGCTACAGTGGCATGGCATACAAAGAGTAATAAACGAATGCCTTTGCATTTCCTGGAAAAATCATATAGACAAATATATTTCACTGTACTCTGAACACATGACAATAATGACCCTATTAACCATATACACACACAGTTATCATGTATGTATATATCAAGGCATCTCACAAAAATTCAGGAAGCATTCTAGTAAAATAGATCAAACCAACAGCCATGACAATACCCAGCCCAAAGAATAGAAACCATACCACATGTGTATGTCAGAACTCTAAAATAAGTTCTCTATTTTCAAACTTTAAACTTGTACACTATTTCTGTTTGGAACATTCTTCAGAATTTGTGTATTTGGGCCAGTGATGTGAACAACAGAAGTTGCAACCAATACTTCAATAACAGTAGAGGTTATTTGGCTTGTATAAATCTTAGGACTGTTAAGATGTTAAAGGCTGAACCTGACAACAGCAACAGAAAAGCAGCTAAGAAGGCAAAGATAAAAGATATGTAGAAAGGGGTCAAGGTATCTCCCTAAGAAGCTTTGCAGATGTTGTAATTGTTACTGCTGTGATCCTTCTCCAAACACCGTGTTCAGCTGCTGAGTGACTCGAATGAATGTTGTCCTTCTGCTCAATTCTTTCAGCTTTGAGGCACCTACATAAGTACAAGTAGATCTCAGCCCTCCCAGGATATCCTTTGTGGTTTCCTCAACATCTCCCTTAAAAGGAACCTGCACTGTTTTTCCTTCTGAAGCCCTAAGAAAAGAGAAGGTAGTTTTATTAACTTTAAGAAGATGAATCAATCTCCAATCCATCTCACTTTGGCTTTGTATGTTTTGAAGTAATTATATCCACCCTATAAATTAGTTTTTTCAGCTGGACATAGTTCCATATTCTAAGTGTTGAAAGGTTTTGGGAGTGGAAGATACAATTTACAGATGACTCTCACCACTAGGTAAGTCGACAGGACTACAATACCTGGGCCACACTTTTAATACCTTGTTTAATAAACAGCACAGTATATTTGGTTGAATCAGATGACTAACTGATACATCTAACTGCATTAATATGTGTATAATATTACAGTTATCATTTAAATTTGGCTAAATAACAAATCTGTTATAAACCTGAAAGTAAACAGGACAATGATAGTGCAAGAGGACAATCCAAAATCCAAAAAAATCATCATGGCTGCCTGTTGCTTAAATCAAGTTGGTAGAGTTTAGCTATGAGAAATTGTATAATAAACAAAAACAAGAATAAAGATGCCAGTAAATGAAACCAAAATGAGACCCACCTATAATCGGCAACACCACCTGCGTGTCTCTTCATTGCTGTCTCTGAGCTCATACCATAAAAAAGTTTGAACTTTTTTCCATCTTTTTCAATGGTCTCCCCTCCACTTTGTGTGTGCCCAGCCAGCATGCCCCCCAGCATAACAAAATCGGCTCCTGCACCTACAAAAATATGAACATCAGATATACTTTAAGTATACTGAGGCTAGCAAGCACTGAACAACGCATCTGCAACATCACTCTGAAACATTTTTTGTTCATAGTTTCATGCCTATGTTTTGCTATTTTTGATATAATGATCAAATTTGTCCGTTTCAATTCAAGTTACATGTTGCCTAAAAAACAAATATGCATTTTCAAATTTTCTCATTTTCTTTTTTTGTGAATGTTGAAAGTTGTAAGGTAGCCAGAACTCTATTATGTAATGAGGTCAGCCATTCAAAAGATTAAATTTGTCATCTACTTGAAAGCACTAGATGGAAAATGTAAGCATCATTGCTTAGGAGTTTTTTATTAGTCTAGTGCAAC
Source organism: Erpetoichthys calabaricus (assembly GCF_900747795.2). Classification (NCBI taxonomy): domain Eukaryota; kingdom Metazoa; phylum Chordata; class Cladistia; order Polypteriformes; family Polypteridae; genus Erpetoichthys; species Erpetoichthys calabaricus. The sequence continues at coordinate 46,691,609 of NC_041395.2, read as the reverse complement.
ATCATGCAGAATAATCAATGTGTTCAATAGTCCATCGTACAATTATTCTGAATATTTTAACTGATGTAGCATACAGTACCTATACAAAGCATTCACCCCTGAAGAATGTTTTGCATTTTATTGATATACAAGATTGAATCCCAATGGAATTAATTTGGCTTTTTTGACACTGATCAAAAGAAAAATACTATGTAATGAAAAAGGTGGTCTAAATTAACTATAAGACACAAGAAATTGATTGCATAGGACACAATTAAGTTTCGTCATATGCAAATCTTTTAGGTCTCTATAATAGGAACTTTATCCAAAAATTTTGCAACAATTCCAATAATGTCTTCAAATTATTCTGTGATTAATTTGAAATATCTTCCCTGCTAGTGCAGCACTGTAGAACAGTGAACAGTGAGTTTCACAGCTTATGCACTACTGTAGGCTCTCAAAATGGCATCATGTGGTGATGTGTGCTTTAAACACTGTAAGCAGTCACAAAACTCTGGTTCTTCTCCTTCTCCTTCCTCAAATATCCCCCTCTCTGGAACCCTCAATGTTACTATCTGTGGGGAAAAACTGCATAGTGATGAGATTACTCAAGAATACTGCGAGTGCAAGATTCCGAGTGATACAAGGAGTATGTAAAATAATGATTAGTATACCAAATGCATACAGTATTCCTATCCTATGATTATGTGAAAACAATTCTATAATAAATTACTATCAAAGCAAAACATTCTGGGCATCTCTTGTATGTTTCAGTGTTCGTACATACTGGCATCAGAATAGTGAAATGTGAATTTCTTGGATATAAAATCTGAGGGGTTTCCCATCTGAAATATTTCCTCTCACTAGACATGAAACAGATTTACATATTAAGGCCTATGAACATTTGTATCCAGTGTATACAGTAGTTTCAAGAATTAATGGAACTCTTTTTAAAGATGAAAACAAAAGGCTATAAAAAAGGAAAAGATCAAAATATTGGACACTGCCGGTCAAAAGTTTCAGAACACTTCTGTTTTTTCAGTTTTTATGGATATGCACACAGTTTGATATCTTAATTTTTCATGAAATCAACACATAGAATACATAAACAAAGGCAAATAAAAAAAGTCAAGGAAATCGTAAGTGTACAAACTTTTATTGAAAGTTTTGATTCATCAAAGTAGCCACCTTTTGCTGATATAACAGCCAAACTGTGGTAACCCTTTTGATTCAGAATGCCAGTCACTCTATGCAAGTCATCAACTCTGCCTCCAGCAAAAGAACCCCAGACCATCACACTTCCTTCTCCATGTATGACAGTTGGTGTCACACACTGAGGAACCATCCTTTCATGAACTCAATGACATACAAACTACCTCTGTGATGAACTGAAGATTTCAAATTTTGATTCTTCGGTCCATAAGACTTTCTTCCAGTCTGCAGTAACCCACAGCTGGTATTTTAAGGCCCTATTTTGTCTTTTAAGGAATGTCTTTCTTACTGCCACTTGCCCTGTCAAAATCTGCAGCACAAAGTCTCTTCTTTACAGTACAAGCTGAGACTTGCTTTTCTTGACCTCTGCTAAGCTGTGGTGCTGTGAGGTGCCTATCACAAAAGTTGGTGACCCTCGGAAACTTGTCTTCTGATTCGGTTGTGACTTGGGGTCTGCCAGATCTTTTATTATCAGTTTGTTCCAGTTTCCAATTGCCTTTGAACTATAAAAGGACAAAGTACTCACTGACCCTTTGTTTTTTTTTGTAATTTTTCTAAATAAAAGGCCTACACTTCTAAGGATAATAATTCTCTGTATCATTTCATTTGTTAATTGCCATTTCCTTGCCTTGTAATATTGCCCAAGTAGTACTTCAGAAGGTGTAGTAACACAGTCTGTTGTTCCAACTCTGCATTAATACACACAGAGAGGTTTGAAGTAATCAGCAGAAGGTCAGACAAGTGTGCAAATTGTTTGCTACAACTTGCAAGGTTTAATTTACTTTAACTGCTGCAGAACGTCTGTAGGACATAACCTATTCGTTGTTCCCTGAAGAAGGCCCATTTGTAATATTCTAAAATTTCTATTCTAAACTTTAAATTTAAACCTCTGGCAGTTTACTGCTGACCTCTTCACAACTTTAGGTCATTTGTTGTGTTTCAACTGATTATATTTGAAGAAAAACTGAAGTGTTTTAAAGCTATGGTAAAAAATACAGTAGTGTATTTATGCCTAAAAATTGAAATGCTACAGTATTTTAATGCAATTATTTTGCTGCAACAATAAATGAATACTATTAGTTTGGATTTCCTGAGTACAACATTTAATTTAACATTTTCTGGCACAGTGTACAGCACTAAATCTTTTCCTACAATGATTAATAAAGCCAGAGAACACTGAAATGGATCTTAGAAAATTCCTCTCATCTGTCCTTAATGTAACTTTGCTCTATTTTTACAGACTACTGTTTTCAATCAAGAACCTAGGTTTTGCTTTCAGTCAGTAGTTTGTAAATTTAAGGGCTTTTCGATCACTGTCTTTTCATAGATAAATCTCTATCTGATCAGTTGCATTATTACAGTACAGAAATTTTTGTTTGCAGAGCATATGGACATATTAAGAATTTTATCATTTTATTGTTATTGATGGCCAATGACAGCTAAATACTCCCTTCAACATTAACAGTGGATATGTGGTACTTTTTAGACGCTTACTTTTTCCAATGCCAAAACTGCTTAAAGTTTAAATGACTAAAGGATACATTTTGCAGTCATCTGTACCTGCTTCCACACAGTCTCAGTAGTTTTTGACATATAGTACTTTCCACTCTTACTGTTACTTGTTATCAATAAGTGCTCTTTCAGGAAACCTTTCTAAGCCCTGTCCATACTACTTTTGTTTTTTTTTGTTTTTTTTTTTTTTTAAATCACAGACACAGAGTAATGGGAATTGTGGAAGAGAGGTGAAAAAAAGAGTACAGGCAGGGTGGGGTGGGTGGAGAAGAGTGTCAGAAGTAATTTGTGACAGACGGGTATCAGTGAGAGTGAAAGGGAAGGTCTACAGCACGGTAGTGAGACCAGCTATGTTATATGGGTTGGAGACGGTGGCACTGACCAGAAAGCAGGAGACAGAGCTGGAGGTGGCAGAGTTAAAGATATTAAGATTCACACTGGGAGTGATGAGGATGGACAGGATTAGAAATGAGTATATTAGAGGGTCAGCTCTAGTTGGATGGTTGGGAGACAAAGTCAGAGAGGTGAGATTGTGTTGGTTTGGACATGTGCAGAGGAGAGATGCTGAGTATATTGGGAGATGGATGCTAAGGATAGAGCTGCCAGGCAAGAGGAAAAGAGGAAGGCCTAAGGAAAAGTTTATGGATGTGGTGAGAGAGGACATGCAGGTGATGGGTGTAACAGAGCAAGATGCAGAGGACAGAAAGATATGGAAGAAGATGATCCGCTGTGGCAACCCCTAACGGGAGCAGCCGAAAGAAGACAACAACGACACTAGTCTCTATTTTTGCCTTTAGTCCACACTTCCCGGCATTTTCAACGTTCAAAAATAAAGACCTCTAAAAACACTCTTCAGAGTCATATACTTCTGAAAATGCTGGCCCGGTGTTGAGATATGGACAAGCTAAGAAGCATTTTTATAAACACCTACTCTAATTGTGCTCTGATTTGTTTGTGCTTATAACTAGCCCATCTCTGATTGTATCCTGCCAATTACAACCTCTCATTCCCTGACTGGTCACCTTTCAATGAAAAAATACAATACATATTCCCATACAGTGGACAATGAAGACTCTCTTTCCATGGTGCTTGATGTGTTCGTTACCTGTATGCATTGAAATGGAGTTCTGGACAGTCTGAATGATGCATACATGCACAAAAGTCTAATAATTTACTGGTCACTTTGGTCTTGAAATGAATCTGGTGACTAGCGGCATTATCACCACCTTTAGAATCTTTTCACCAATGTGCACATGAAAAATGTAGGCAAAAGTCTACATCATATGTGTTATCTGTCATAAACAATGCTACTACGGATACAGTAATCCCTCACTTTATCAGCTTCACTCCATCGCGGATTTTATATGTAAGCATATTTAAATATATATCGCGGATTTTTTGCTGGTTCGCGGATTTCTGAGGACAATGGGTCTTTTAATTTCTGGTACATGCTTCCTCAGTTGGTTTGCCCAGTTGATTTCATACAAAGGACGCTATTGGCAGATGGCTGAGAAGCTACCCAACCACAGCGCGTATTATGTATTAAATAAAACTCCTCAAATATATTGTGAGCACGGGGGCTGTTCGCACCCCTAGAGGACACGGCCGCTCCTCAAAAAACGCTGAAAGATTACCTTTACACTGCTCCCTTCTTTGCTGGGCTTACATGTGGCTGCTTTGCAAGCGATATGCTTCCCGCATGGTGCTTCGCATACTTAAAAGATCAAACAGCACGTATTGATTTTTGATTGTTTGCTTTCCTCTCTCTCTCGCTCTGACATTCTCTGCTCCTGACGGGACGGGGTGTGAGCAAGGGGGCTGCTCGCACACTGGCCTAGAGGATATGGACGCTCCTCTAAAAAATGCTGAAAAATGCTTGCTCCCTTCCTTGCAGCTACTTTGTCCGGCGGTGCTTCGCATACTTAAAAGCCAAACAGCCCTATTGATTTTTGACTGTTTGCTTTTTTCTGTCTCTCTCTCTGACACGCATTCCTTTGAAGAGGAAGATATGTTTGCATTCTTTTAATTGTGAGACGGAACTGTCATCTCTGTCTTGTCATGGAGCACAGTTTAAACTTTTGAAAAAGAGACAAATGTTTGTTTGCAGTGTTTGAATAACGTTCCTGTCTCTCTACAACCTCCTGTGTTTCTGTGCAAATCTGTGACCAAAGCATGACAATATAAAAATAACCATATAAACATATGGTTTCTACTTCGCGGATTTTCACCTTTCGCAGGGGGGGGGGGGGTCTGGAACACAACCCCCACGATGGAGGAGGGATTACTGTATGGATTTTTTTTATTTAAAAATGCTGTTTTTCAATGAAAACATAGTAGTGTGGATGTAGACTAACTTGGCCTTCCACATTGATGTACTATCTAATACTGGATTTGAAGATCTAGTAACACTGTTTTCCAGCTGTTGTCCTTTTATTCCTTTTTGTTATTCCTCATCATCTTTGTCCTTGTGTGTTTAGAGAAGATGAACGAGAGTTCCCTTCCTTTTAAGCTTCGTAAATATGGACCTAATGGTGCCATGTGGTACATATATGTTATTTGGGTAACTTTGTATTCACTATACTCCTTAATTAGGTGATTATTTGTCTTTTCCTATGGGGGAGGAGCTTCTTGTATGAGAAAAGGAAATCCAAACAAACATTCCTAGAACAAAGCCATTTTTAAAAAATGTTGAAATTCACTGCAATTTAAATGTTGCTCGATTTTCATTACTAACAAAGTGTACATTAAATACCAATGTTTTGGTAAAAAAATACACTAAAGTGACTTGTCTAAAATTTTATTGAAATAAATATCTGCAGTTTCCCTGCTTCATTTGCATAAAACGTCATTATCTGTGCAATCCATTTGGGAAGATATGTTGGTTCATGTTTATCACTGGTACCAATAATTTTTCAGTCTGTTATAAAGTGCTGCAAACGTGCCTTTGACAACAGACAGACAGTCACTAGTAAAGACACAAATACACTCAAAGTTTTGATTCTTTGATCACATACCGTCCACTGAAATAAAGAGTGAACTTTTCAATGAATGCTAGTAAACCTTTGGTTTTTTTTTTAATTTCTTAGTAAACCTTTGGTTTTTTTTAAATTTCTTAGGTACACACTTTAATCTTTTTCAACTTGTTTTGCTTTACTTTTTCTCAACTGGTTGTAATAAAGTCGGAAGCATTAAAATTGACAGAATTATAAGATAAAAGAAAACAGTAAAGCAAATACAAACTTTGTTTCCTTATTAACAAACACAAGGAACTGCACCATGAAAATGTACAAAGAAGTAACCCGCGGCTAAGTTTAGATGATGTCCTAATGTGTGTTATGTACCGTAACTCCATTTTCACAATTAAAAAATATTTAAGTGAGATAAATTGAGTCAAGAATTTATTATACGTGACAACTTGCCTCATTTTTGCCTGTGGGAATATGATTTCAATTTTAACTTTAGTCAAACAAAAAAATGCATAGTAAATTACAACATATTATGGAACTGAATACAAATGTTTAATATTGAAACCATTTATAAAATTACAATATTTTCCCATCTTGACTCAAGTATTGGGATAACTCATTACAAGTGGTCAAAATCTCAACCCTAATTTATACTGCAACGAACCTACGTTCCAGGTCAAATATACTCCAATTGTACCCATAGTGGCTAGAAATAAAAAGTTCTAGAGCACTGCATCTATGAACTGAAGTAAGTGGAAATAAAGGTTATGTTTCCCACCTGTCTTTTTTAATATTTTAAAACATTTTCAATGCTTTCATTACTAATAGCTTTACAGTAAATATTTTATAAAATGTAATTCAGTGCATTCATTATTTACACCTGAGCATATTCAAAAATGAAAATTGCACATCTAAATACAAATGATAAAAATAACAGTAATGATAAAAAAAAATCTTTTGTAACAAAGCAGAAATTCAGTTTCACAGCACAAAAAAATATATATATATTTTTGTTAAATGCACTATATTGCATATTTTTATGGCACGTGCTTGTCTAGTTTACCATTATAGTTATGGCTACATCATTTTGTTGTCCGATATTTCTCTTAGGTCTTTAGTACACAATATAATTTTTTAGGTTCTTTATGGTTTTGTTTGATTTATTTTCTCTATATACTGCCTGATAAGTTATTAGGTGATCTGAGTAGTGTTCTTCTCCAGAACTCCGAGAACAACATTGTATTAATATAAACTTTCATAGCATTTTATACATTGTAAACATTTTAAAAAATGACTTTGCAACCATTACAGGAAAACACAAAAGATAACAAAGCACTGTAATGCACTGAATATGTATAAAATATGTCAAATCTTGTGATACAGTAAAATTATATGCAAAGCACATACATAAAAGCCACAAAATATTTAAAATTTTTTCAATGCACCTCAATAGCTATTCAAGAAAATGAATAGTCACAGTAACAGATGATACAAAACACTGAGCACAGAACACTGAGAAAGGACTCGCTTCAGTCAGTCAGTCAATTTCCAACCCGCTATATCCTAACACAGGGTCACAGGGGACTGCTGGAGCCAATCCCAGCCAACACAGGGGGCGCAAGGCAGGAATAAATCCCGGGCAGGGCGCCAGCTCACCGCAGGACACACACACCCCAAGCACACAATAGATTTAGAATAATTTAGGATTGCCAATGCACCTAACCTGCACGTCTTTGGGCGGTGGGAGGAAACCCACACAGACACGGGGAGAACATGCAAAGTGAACCCAGGTCTCCTTACTGTGAGGCAGCAGTGTTATCATTGTGCCACTGTGCCGCCTGACTCGCTTCATATAATGTTTAATAGAAATGTTTAAGATTTCTATCAATTTTGTGGATAAATTTCATCTTTCAAATCAAACTGTTTTGAGATGTAGTCACTTTTAGCAACATATATTAAACTTTCTGTGGGTAAGAAATTTCACAACAGAAGACAAAGATAAAATGTCAAGGTAGAAATTAGTTTGAGCACAGAGGTCCAAGGTAGGTTTTATTTTTTCATCTTAACAGCATGGATGTGTACAAAAGTGTTAAATTACAGTGTGTCAAGTGTTCAAATGCTGCTGTTAATAGCTCTTCACTCCTTTGACAATAATTTAGCTAAGATTATATTTGTATTACAAATGAATGTTGGATTGAAAAAGAAAACAATTACAAATTCTACACTAGAGAATTGACATTCTAATAGTTATTATTTACTCAGAGCTAAATGTTTTTAAGCAAAAATAATCAATAAAACTAACCTCTTTTAAAATGTTATCATGCTCAGAGACGAATATACAGTAACTTGAGATATAGAGATCACAAAATATTTTAGACAGCATGCTTGACTTAATTTTAAGGCATTGCAGTAAATCATAGCATGAGAACTGTTGTGATTACTATAAACCTGCTCATAAAGTATTACATTCACATTCCAGTCATAGATGGGGCACCTGTCACTGAGAATTTACCACATTGACAGATACACTTGGCTGTTTTAAAGTTGCCAATTCTCCATGTCTTCTGACGGCACAAAATAGAGTACCCAAAGAAAAATTCATGCAGACATGGGGATGGGTGGGACAAAGTAAATTCAACACAGTGTATAACTAGTCTAGGAAGGCAGCAGCACTAATCACAGTACAAGTGTGTAGCCTGATAAAAGATAACCTTGAACACTGAACTAATGAAACAAAAATATAACATTTTGAATATATTATTGAGCAAACACTATTGCTTCATTGTAGATGTTAGTCAGCTGCAACACCCTTTAATTCCTCAGTGCAATAGCTGCCAACAATTTTTTCCACTTCACAGAAGTCACCAGATATCACTGTCAAAAATATAGTCTTCAGTAAAATGTCTACTTTTGGAGGCAGGAAGCAGATTAATTTATGAAGTATAAATTTACATCTTTTCCGTCTATTAGGCTATTGATGTAATCAGTGCTTTAACAGATAGTTTAATGCAGTCAGCTCTGAACTATGAGGTAAACAATTTAAGTGGTTTAAGATTAACCATATGACAGGGGTCAAGTGTCAAGACTGGGGCTTTAGGCAGCTGGATAGAGAACAGCAGCTAAGCTTTAGAACACCCCTGGTAGAGTGTTCTCTAGCCATGGAAACTCTAAACCTGAGGAGCTACAGCACACACTTAAGTGATGTGTTGAACTGTGGAAAGACTGGTAGTAGGGGTGACTACAAGGATAGAGAAGAAAAGCTTAAAAGCCCCATTCAGTCAGTCCACTGCTGAGTGGAGTTAGAAGGAGCGCTAGTGGCATGAACTTGACTGGTAGATTGAATACAGATAACAGATAAACAGAGGGTGGAAACAGGAGGAGAACAAAGCAAAAGTACCATAAAGTAGGAAAGTGGGCTAGCCACCCTATCAAAAAGAAACGATTTTTGCTAATTTACTCTGCATCTTGTGTCTCAAATTAAACTACAGTTTAACCTTCTGTTCTTTTTTTTTTTTTTTTTTATAAATAAATTAGGTGTGTCACTATTTAGGTATTGCAATTTTATTTAATCACAGGAAATCCAGTTAAAAACAAAAAGTCAAAAATGCAGTATTTTGATGAAGAAAACACAATGTGGTTATGAGCAAAATCTGTAATGCAAGACTTCCATGTATCATTTCAACCAGTTCTAAGTTGAATTACATATGACTGAAGAGTCTAATAACAGTTTACTGCACCCAAGAAGAAAAAAAAATATGAAAGTTGTCAATATTAGGCTCAAACATTTTGATTAACTTTGTACTCATTAATCCTTGAAAGGTGGGATTTTTTTTTCCAGTTACCAAATATACAGTATTATCCTTTTGGATATTCAAATATCAGAATTTGTCAGAATGATCACCCCTAAAATAAGATTATTCATTTTTGAAAAGTTTGGCTTCTTGGCATCATTTGGGGCTCACGGCAACTCAAGATAATCCCCCATGGATCCCAAACATTATAAAAGAATAATAAACAGTATCATATAGTAAATACATTTTATGTGAGCTGAATTATGTTTGTTTTCCTTTCTTTTGTGTGCGTGTGTTTGAACCATAGTGCCTTTATGTGTAACTCTTTCAACTGAACAGTTTATATTTTCTTCATTGCTTGTGGCATTATACTAAAAAAACTGATAGAAGTATGGAATTGTGCTCATGCCCAACTACAAAGAGATACCAGGGATTTTTGATACAATGAAACAGAAGGGAATACATCTAAAACGTTAGGTATTATTTAATGTAAATTACATAAGACATTTATATCCTTGCATCATTAAATTATGTCTTAGACAGATGCATCTCTGCAATTGGAGCACTGGCCATCATCCCATAACAGAACACACTTTTTCTCAATAATTGAATAAGTAATGAACTTGTTTCAATAATTGAATATATTGCTAAAATGTTAACAACAAACTCAACTTAGTTATCATTATCAAAATTTTCAAATTTGTCCATGATATGCTCAATGAGATTTCCTATATAGAGAAACATTTATTTCTGGAGTATATTAATTTTTTTTGTACATTGAGCTGCTAAGCCTCTTTCTAGGTTGCAAGGACAGCCTTTTGACTCCATAGTGATCTGGGCATACCTTTGGTCAAGTGTGCACATGTGTAGGCTGCACTTTTCTTTGGAACCTGAAGGCTCCACCTCTCCGAAGCAGCCCACTGAATAACATGTTGTGATGTTTGAACTTGCTATTTTGGAGTAGTTGTCATCATTATCATGAATTATGTCAATTACTTATTGTCCACTTTGCTCTTTGAACCAAAATTGGATATTTATAAATATTCATTTGCCATTTTTGCTTTATTGGTGTTCAGTATTTCATGTTTAAACACGATTATGTTCATCCTGTGATTAACTGGTGCTCTGTCCTGGGATTTTTTCTGCTTTGTACCCTATATGCTTTCTGGGATAGGCTCCAGCCCCTCACAATCCTGCTCAGGACCCTGCTCTGAATTAAGTAGTCTTTGAAAATGGCATGGTATGCTATGCTGACAGATCTTCATTTTACATGAGATTTTAAAATGGCAATTTTCAGGTGACATTTTGTCATCACTAATATGCTGGTAGCCTAATACATTGTGAAATACAAGGTCTTCTCTCGCTCACTCACACAGTGTTTACAGGAGGCAATAGACTTTCTCAGCCACCCACCAACACCGCTGCTCCAGTCCTCAATGGCTACCTTTCATATGGCTCCAAAGATCTTTTCTCTGTCATGTCCAGTGCTTGTACATTCATGCCAATGTCTGTGCCCCATACTGCTTACTGAGGGTCAGGAGATAATCCATCTGCAATCAATTTTCCTAACTTTTTCATTCAATCCAAGGCAAGATTCTTCCTGAGACTCACCAGTGGCCATGTACCTAGGACAATGAATTTAAACATTGGACCAGGCCTCTTAACTTCTGCTTTTTAAGGCTTGATCATCTATCTCTCACTCAGTCAGCCCACCTTCCATAACCTATATTCTACTTTCTCCCATAGACTGGAAGAGGCTCTGCTTAAGATGAGCAGTGATGTCATCTTCACCTTGCCTTCAGCTCCTCCCCTTTCAGTGTCAGCACATAAAACTTGACAATAACCAAGCAGTCATAATCAATTTAAAAACCAAGTTGTAGGAGAACTCATTACTGCTGTCACCAGAAATCACAATATTGTACAATGAAGCATTGTTTTGTTTTGTACTATTCTCTTGGTGAATTATATGGGGCTTCCAAATATCAAACTCAAACTTTCCATATGCTCCATTTTATTGCTTTTTACATTACAGTGTATGAATAAAACCAACAACCATGAGATGTAGCTTGTTACTAATTAATATGGTTTATAGCTATTGTTTTCTTTTCTAAAATGGAAAAAATATCAATGCATGTCAACTCTGTTTCCCTAGTCATTTAAAAAGATAAGTCAGCACAATAAAACCTTACGAAATTAATTTTACAGAGAATGAAACATACCAAAAGCCTTGGCAACATCCCCGGGACATGTGCAACCACCATCCTAAGGAAAAGAAAAAATAAATGAAAGTTCAATAAATAATGATCTTTTAGCTATTTCTGTTTGAGTGACAATCTATATTTCAAAAAAACAAGCACTAGATATTTTAGGGGCATAACAATGTTTCTTGGAGCAAATATTAAAATGGATAAGTAAAGAAGAGATTAGTAACAGATCCATAAGAGGAAAATAAGTAATATGTTAAAATTTCAGTTTTATTTAGAACAAAAATACAGAATGAAAAAAACTATTTACTAAAAAAACAGTTTTTAGTAAAAAAACAATTTACTAAAAAAAAAGTTTCAAAATTTAAAAATAATGTTTTGGCAGAACAAACTACTGGCATCTTCACTAGCTGTGTCTGAAAAGGAAGTATTAATCATAATACAAAGGGGGAACCTCAGAATTCCTGGAATCAGTAAATAGCGCAAGAGTATGGTGTAGTTATTGAATATGCTGTTAGGTATCGTTTGCCTATAAACCTGGTTAATCAGTCTACCAAATGGCATTGTGTGGAGTTGACCAAGTGCGTATTTCTGCTAATTATTCTACAATCGCACAGTTGGCTTTGGTAATTTTCTAAATCATCAGGGCAGATTTTCAAGAGACAATGATGATCGCGTTTTTGACACTGACGCATGGTTTGATAAAGAGTTTTCTCCCTGTGAACAGACTGTTAATTAGTGACATTAACACTGAACTGTCGAGGTTCTCTTGGAAAGCATCAGGAAAACAAAATGCCCAAAGCAGTGGCACATGCAAAACTGCACTTTGCAACATGACAGCACACCTGCACACACTGCAAAAAACTTTTGATCAAAAACATTGTAGTTGCTGTTTCATAACCTCCTATTTGCCAGATCTCACTCCCTATGAATTCTTTCAGTTCCCAAAATTAAAACTGAGATGGAAGGGAAAAAGATTTACTATTGTGGAAGAAATATACGAAAAAATACCAGAGGTCCTAGACATGGTGATATAAGGTAAGCACAGGAAATGTTAACTGGAATGGAAGGATACTAAAAGGGAGTTACTGAAAGTTTTATAATAAAGGTGTTTTGTTTTTCTGCAAAACTTAAGGGGAATTTTGGGTACCCCATATACATAACATTCAGCTAGTAGTTTATAGACTTTAAGATGTCTGGTCTAGAACTAATCAGTGAATATTAATTCATTTTTTCAACCCTTGATGGACGAAACCATTTATAAATGATCTCTTAGCGATCTCCTACACTTATGCATGCAGGAGTGGAATAAGTATAGAGAAAGTGAATTAAAGATGTGTATGTACTGTGGAACATGGCCCGGACACAGACAGGTAGACATCGTTTAAGCACCACAACATGTTTATTCACAGCTACTATATACAAGTGAACACAACACACAACCCCAAAACTCCCCCAAAAGTCCAGGCCTCACAATGCCAATGCCTTTACCTCTTCAGGTCCGCCTCCACTCCTCTCCACCAAGACTTCCTCCTCTGCACTCCCAACTCCGGCTACTAAACGGAGGGAGGCGACCCCTTTTATAATCACCCGGATGTGCTCCAGGTGCCTCCCGATAATCTTCCGCCGGCACCCCCCAGTGTGGTGGAAGCACCGGCTGCGCACCTGGAAGCACTCTGGGTGTCCCTGGTCGTCTTCCCTCCAGCACCTGGAAGTGCTGAGGACCAGGGCTTTCCAGGCATCGGGGCGCCCCCTGGCGGTGACCACAGGCCCCTATAGGGTTGAGCTTCCAAGCTCAGTTCCCGTGGTCCCCAAAGCCATCAGGGTGGTCGCCCCTCTCAGTCTGGAGGAGGTGTAATCCCTCCTCCAGTCCTTCTGGGCATCCCGGCTGGGTGTCACCCCTAGCCGCTTGCCACAGTACATAACAACCGAGTAAGAAATGTCACCTTTTTGATTTATAAGAATTATAAGCAGCAGTTTCATGTTTTGTAACTTTGTTCAGCATGGGCTCATCTTCTTCCCTATAACAGGATATCCTACTGCCTCATGTGCAGCCCTTGACAAAAGGCTCAAGTATCTGACTAATCCAAAGAAGAATTTTATTCCTTAGAGATAATATGATTGAAGATTGGGGAGATTATACAGTCCGTCAAACTCATTTGCTTAACTAATACTGATGTTTGCCCCATACTCCATCCAGATCTATTTAAAAGCTATTTGGCTTGGTAGTTGGTTCCACATCCCCACAGCATTTTGCGTAAAAGAATGCTTCCAGGCTTGTGATTCTTTACATATTCAAAAGAATTCTTTATTCCTCATTGATGGATATTACAGGTTAAGTCCCATTATAGCAATACCAAAGTAACAACATTTTCAGAATAATGAATACTTTGTGCTGGTCTGGACAAACATTTATATGACACCATGTTTAACTGTTTTTTTAACGAAATGTAAATTTCAGTGTTTTTTCGACCAAGAATGACCATTGAAGATGACAATGCAATACAAAAAATACTTAATGCTGTGCCTACACTTTTGCCGAGTCTCGGAAACCCTGCAACAGACTCTCTCTTTCTTGCTAGACCAAAAGAAAGTGACAGTCTGTTGAGAAATTTCCTGTCTCAGGTGGTCTCAGAGAGTGCAGACATGACATCACACACATAGCCGATTTTTGAGTCAGTGCATGCTCCACCAAACGTCTGTGTGGGTAGTTGTGTTGTTTGTGGCTATTTACTGCATCAGTTTACACTGGGGAAAAAAAGTGCCATGTAAAGTGTCATTTTCTTTCTGTATGCATACCTGTATCTCTATAAAAAAAAAGAGCACACCCTCCTCCATGACTACAACTGGTGGGGTCAGCTGCAGACTAGTTGGAGTGAGACACTGACTATGTGACTGGCTTTCATGAAAGCTTGCCACAAACTGCCTCTGACTCACTAAGATTATGCAAATGAAGATTACAACTGAAAAATAATGGAAAAGTTGTGTAATGTGACATGGCCTTAAATTTGACAGACCTATTGATTTTCATTCATCTAAATTGACATGGTCTGACGATGACATCAGCAGCTGTTGGAAAGTCTGACAAACCCTATAGGTAAAAGTCACGTGATGTGGTATCATCTTATGTGACATCAAACATATATAGACATCCATCCCAATACACACACATCGAAATCCTGGCAAATGAACTTAAAAATTGCTGGTTCTGAAAAACATATGAATGCAAAAGCTTTACTTAATAGCTAAAATACCAGAAATCTTGCTAAAGTATCTAAAATCTAGAGCAGCAAAATATATATATTATATTATATATATATATTATATTATATATATATATATATATATATATATATATATATATATATATATATATATATATATATATATATATATATATATATATATATATATATATATTATATTATATTATATACACACACACACACACACACTTTCTACTAAATGGGTTGCCTAGGTAAAACATATATAGTACAGTATATATCTACATTTTTATATATTAATTAGATCTGGTTGTTCTATTGTCAACCTTAATGTAAAAATGTATAAATATTTTAAATATAAAACCTTTTTCTAATAAGAGTGAAGGTTTGTTTTGCACTTACTGGTTAAATTTGGCTTAACAATACCTGGCTGATTTTGTATTTAGTATACTTACATTTATTAGAAATTATCATGGTATTAATTTTTGATAATAATCCAACTAAATGTGCTACATCTTTGTTTTTTTGAATAATCTGTGGAAAGCACCTCGAGTTGCATGTAAATGTATGTCAAGGTACTATATAAATAAAGTTATTATTATTAAAGTTTTTTTAATTGATTGAACAAGAATTAAAAGGGGAAGCATAAAACGGTAGCCTTTTTACAAGACAAAGACACCCTATCAGCCCAAGTATTAGAGTTTATGTTTTGTTTATTTTCTATTGTGTTTGTAGATACACATGTATCTATCTTCTATAATCACTGTACTGCCAGTAAATTGTATTACATTTTTATTAAAGTGGATTACAAAATATACAACAGAATATTCCAATTCAAGATTTTTCACAAGATAAACCCAGTGAAAAAAGTTATGTAACATTTTCACCTTTGAAAGTTACATTAATCAAACTTATCGCTTCAATATCTTACATTTTTGTACCTCTTTTCAAAGATCTGGCATTTTGCTAATAAGGTAAATTGGTTGAGAACAGCCTGAAAAGTTGACAATAATTCATTTGACATGGCCAGGTGATTACTATCGACACTCTGAATATGATCAGAAAAAAAATAAGGCTTATACTGTTTTAAAAGGAAAAACCAGTTCAACTCTCCTTAAAATTATCTTACAGTTCCAACATATCTATTAAGATCTAAATATGAACTTACAGAGATGATGTGACCATTCAGCCCATGAGCAGCATCAGCACATTCAATGACTGCACTCAACTGTGGGTAACCGACACCTGTCTTCTTCCGAGTGGTACAGACTGATCCTTGAAACAAATAACACAGTAATAAATAAGGAAGATTTACCAACATCATTTTTAAGGAGAACACACTTATTTCATATTAATGGTAAGTTCCAAAATGTCCTTAAATGTAGATTTTAAGAGGCCCATAATGCTATATTCATCTCCAGTTTTTTCAACTACATAAAATCTTGTCACAAGTATCTACAGTTCTTTGCTCAAATAAAAACATTCTAACATTTACATGAAATTTACTATTAGCCCCAGCCCCCCCCCATTTCTCTGTGTCATTTTTAAATACATTATTTTAAAGTTACTGCTTACAGTTATCTTAAGCTCAACTTATTGAGATCCTACCTTTCCTCATAACTCATACCTTGCACCTTTGGAATTAGTCTAGCACCTCTCCTTTGGACTCTTAATTTCTGTTATTTCTAGTGGAGATCACAACTGAACATAGTAGTTCAGATGTGGCCTTACAAATATGTAGTACAGCTTTATCATATACTGTAGCAATGAAGGATCTATATATGCTGAAGCAGGCAACTATGCATAAAGCTTACCAGGTCCAATGCCCACTTTAATAATATCTGCTCCTGACAAGATCAGCTCTTCAACCATCTCACCAGTTACCACATTACCAGCCTATGGCACAGAGACACAGTTTAAGGGTGTTTAGCAGAGCACACGTTACACTGTCATATATTTAAAACTGCATGAGTCCTTACCATAATTGTGTGGCTTGGAAATTTGGCTCGAACATCCTTCACATACTGAACAAAGTGCTCTGAATAGCCATTAGCAACATCTAGGCATATATAGCGGATGTTGGGGACTGCTTCCAAAATCTCAGATAACCGCTCAAAGTCTCCCTGACCAGTCCCTGAACTAGCTGCCACATGCTATAAAGGACACAGAAGAGTATTCATTAAAAATGCAGCTAGTTTTATGAAGATGTAAACTGGTGCAATTCAGCCACAAAATTGAAGAATAAATGAGTAGAGAAAAATAGTTTTATACCAAAAAAAAAATTACTTAAAGGAAGAACCTTATTTCTGTACAGCTGCAGACTTTTCTGTCTCTTTTTGATCTGATTTGAGAGCAATTACATTACTTTGACAATTTAAATACTTACCTATATTTTTTTGAATGCCTTCAGATTACAGAGTAAAATGCATATTATACAGTTGAATTAAAAAAAAATCTGAATGGAAATCATATTTTACCAAAACACAAAGGTGAAAAAAAAATCAATTTCTTGATTATACATTGCAATATCAGATAGCATGTAATATATGTAAAATGTTTTTGACTTAATGTGTGAATATGATAAGCAAGTTAAAGTACAAACATTTCAGGGTCTTAAAGCCTGATTTGGATTGATAAGAAAAATTTTCACTGGTCTGGTAGAGGTGGGAAAATTGGCTATTTTTATGATACTTTATAATTGTACTATTCTGCAACTGTTTATAATATATGTTGTACATTAACTGGAGAACAAAAGTGATTCTGATAATTCCACAGTAATTCTCATGTCTGTAATTATACTTCATGTCAAGTAAAAGTTGCCATTCACAACAAACACGAAAGTGATTACAAACCTAAAAATAAAACAACCAAACTACATGATCTTATGACACAATCTAAATCAATCCTTTAAAATTGTGGAAACAAACTGTCCAATAATAAGCTATCTGGCAAGGCAAATACCTTTATATCTTTACATCTCCATTACTAGTGTGCCTTCAGAGTGAGTGTAATGGTAACAACCATGTGTCACTTCATTAGACTCACCTGCATGTTAGCCTACTCCTTCAAACAAACAACCAATTACACAGTTGCAATTCAATATACACAGCATGCAGACTTGGTCAATATGTTTAGTTGTCATTTGATCAAACTTAATAATAGGCTACAAGTGGAATTTAAACAATTCTTGCTATGCTTGATAGTTGGTCTCATACAACATGGTTCTAAAATCCCAGAAACCGCTTCCCTTATAGGATTTGCATGGACTCCATACTCAAGAGTTTAGAGAAGGGTGTGATAAATAAAGAAAAATCTACTGAATGTTCAATCTGTTCACAAAAAACACAGAAAAAAAACATGCACCACGTTGGACTTTGAAGCAAATGGACCTGGCGTTCAAAAGAGCAGCCCAGTTGGGGTCCTTGGGTAACATCAGAGGGTGTTGGTTCTGCCTGGCCCAGAAATGCTTCAGTAATGCAATGCTGTAACACCTGACATATTCTTGGGTCTAGCATAAAAAGAAGCTTCTCTGCCTGATTTGCGGAATTGGAGTTGGGAGGTAGGGGACAAGGCTTGCCTGGAGGAGAGTGGAGGAAGGTAATTGGAATTATGTTTACGTTTGTACTTGTGCTTTTGGACGAAGAACTTGTTAAATATATGTTTGCATAATAAACTTATATTTACTTGAACCCTTGACTGTGTCAGTGTATTTGTGTCTGGGGCACCCTCCTATTAGTCAAACCGTGTAAATAAACAAATTCAGAAACATTTTCATTCCACATATTATCACAGAATAACTCATATGTTTGAACAGCAATGCTCAAGGTGAACGCTACAGTAATCCCTCGCTACTTCGCGGTTCACTTTTCGCGGATTCACGACTTTGCGGGTTTTTAAATACAAGTGATTGCCCGCCTAACGCGGAAGTTATGTTCCAGACCCATCAGCAACAGGAGAAAACCCACGATATAGAAAGACATTTTAAATAAACATTTTTATAGTTTAAGCCTTAAAATACCCATCCCACATGCTTTAAACACATGTAAACTTATAAAACACACTTTGTTAACACATATGATATGTGGATGTCGGGCTAAGGATATGAGTAACATCTCACTATTATAAAACATTTTAACTTCACGCAAGACAAGACAGTGAGACAGGAAAATAGGTGCTGTGCAGGCTTTTAAATTATTGACACGCAGAGCGAAAAGCAGCACAAAGCCAGCACAAAGTCCACTTCTCCTTAGCGTTCATTCAGCTCCCCACCCCTTGGCAATGCAAAGTGGCAGGAGCGTACTGCGCCTCCGGGGAGGGGGGTTTGAGTGAACGTGCGTTCAGCCCTCACACACCCCCACTCCTCCTCCTCCTTCCGAACGCGCAGAGCGACAAGCAGGCATTTTGGCAGAAGCAGCACAAAGTCCATTTCTGCTCAGCATGAGTTCAGCTGCCCCCCTTCACAAAGCGAGTGCAGACACATCGACGTCTGATCGCTGCGTGCAGTGTTGGTCTGCGGTGTTTAAGAATGTAGAAAGTGTTTAAGAGCATAGGAAGTGTTTATAAGAGTGTGGGAAAGGTTAACAAGAGAGTGAGAAAGGTTTATAAGAGTGTGGGAAGGGTTTATAAAGCCTTAAAATATGTATAAATAATAAAATAAATATAGGTCGCTACTTCGCGGATTTTCACCTATCGCGGGGGGCTCTGGAACGTAACCCCCGCGATAGGTGAGGGATGACTGTATATGCAAGCTAGACTGTACTGACAATTAGAATACTCTATAATAAGCCAATGATGAAAAAGTACTGTGTCCATACTGATAACATTATTTCAATGGACAGTTTGAAGGACACAGCAGAGAAGGCCTTAATTATTGACAGGAGAAGTTTGGTTTTTTTGCTCTCAAAGTTGCTTCTTCACAATCATTGTATATATTAATTTGCAACATAAACTTGTGTTCTAAAGTGAAGCTTTTCAAATAAATTTTCCTTATGTGTTTTTGTATCTTACAATGGGATTAATGGGTACAGGGATTCATATGTGATTTAAAAAAAGTATTACAAGTTGCCAAATACATCCACTTTAAAGCAGCAAAGGTTTGCAGCAAATATGCTTTCCATGCTACTTTTGCTTCTGCAATTATATTTTTTAACAGTTATGTTGGTTATTGCAAGCCATGGCAGAACATATGTGCACTCACGATGATTTTTTTTCCTTGGTGCTTACTTTTTGCCCATTACATTCTGGGTTATTTTACATATCCTACAGAGCAAGATTCACGCCAAGTAGCAGAGTAGTGAAAAGAGCACATAATTGTCTCATTGTGCTTTGTACAAATAACACTAAATC
Source organism: Erpetoichthys calabaricus (assembly GCF_900747795.2). Lineage (NCBI taxonomy): Eukaryota > Metazoa > Chordata > Cladistia > Polypteriformes > Polypteridae > Erpetoichthys > Erpetoichthys calabaricus. The sequence goes on along the minus strand of NC_041395.2, from coordinate 46,671,375 downwards.
TCAAGTGAACTGATTATACTGTACTGTATTGTTATTAAAAGCCTTAGATTTGTTAAAGAGCCAAGCAACCTGCATGTCATGGTTTTCAAGGTGTGTTCGGTGTATGCAAGACGAAAAACAATGAAAATGGCAGAGTGTGCGATAGATCAGAATAATGATGCAACACAAACCAATTATCAACTTTTTTTATGGTTGATGAGTCACTCTTGCTGAGGATATGGTAATAAAAGAACTCAGGACAACGTGTTTGAATAATCTCACTGACATACCCTGATACCAGTTAATCTTTTACTATACATGGAGAACATGTAAAATTCATGCAGACCCTGGCACCGTGAGGCAGGAAAGACAAGTCTTGGAGTAACTAGCATTAAAGGAGCTCCGTAAGCAGTGGTGGCAGCATCAGTGCCAGAGCCCAGCAGACACAGCACTTGATGAGCCTCTAAACTAAAAATGAGTGTCATTCATCGATAGGTTTGTTTGCTGTAATCAGATTTGACACAAAAAGAACAAGACATCCACCCACACATCACTGATTAAAAAAAAATCAAACTGACCTTGAATTTCATATTCCACAAGATTATGAAATAGCTTTAACATCCATAACAGACATGGCATTGATTAGGTTCTATTGCAGTGTTTTCCAACCTTTTTTTCTGCAGGAACACATTTTTTGTAACCAAAACCATCACAAGGCACACCACTATCTTACTAACCACAAACACATATACAGTGAATTTCATACATGTGCTCAACTGCCCAAAGGAGCGGGACTATTGGAGAAACCAGTAAAAAAATGAGCTCCAAGATCAGGGTATGCAGACATGGCACTTAGTGAGCACTTTTGTGGCATCTCCAAGCTGCTTTGCCCCTTTGGTCGTCCCTCCCTGCATCAGATGCAACCCATATATCCACTATCCACCAACCCTGTGAGGCTCGCTGGCGAACACACACCCTGGGCAGACAGACTCTAGCAGCCAGGAGACACGTTCGATGTGCTCTAACATAGTGATCGAAGAGCTACTTTTATGCCGGCTTCTCCAGGTAGTCCTATCCTCTTCAGACAGGTTTCATCCTCCTGTGGAGCTTGTCTCACTCAGGTTCAAAGCGTTGCACTATTATTTCCATGGCATACCTGGGTAGCTCTAACTGTGCGCTACTGTGCCATGGCACACTGGTTGAAAAACATTGTTTTACTGACATGGCCAAACGAGAGAAATGTGAACAAGTTAGTTGTGTTAGTCCTCTTAGAAGTAAAGCCCTAATAGGATCTGGCTACCTAAAATGGTGTTTTCAATACATTTCTGTCTCATAAATCATTGATATTAACATACTTTCTTCAGCCTATGTTCACGTTTGAAGTTGAATAGCAGACTCGCGCTTCACTGTCTTTATTAAGAGGGCCTTCACACAATGTTGTCCTGTGTAAAGGTAAAGGTTGCTCTTGTAAACAATTTTTTTTCTCTATTCTCTTAAATTTTGCTGGGTTTCTCATCTAATCATTTTGTGCTTATGAGAATTATTTAAATTGTTTAACTGATCTCTCTCTAACTGAAGTTGTATTCCCGCAAGACCTTTATTTTAACAAGTCATTAAAAATCTTCAGAAACTGTAAATTGTTTTATTGTTTTTAATAAGCAATATGTACACTGTTTAAAGCAGGTAACCATTATATAGCATGTACAACTTTTTGTATACCTTGTACCTACTTATCTCTTAATATACTATAGTTGCTTAGAATTTGAAAGTGAAAAGGAAGTTTAAGTCTAAGACTCGCACTAAAGTGATTGGTCAATTCACTGAAAATTCTTAAAAAAACAGGGTAAAGCCAAGTTGTTTAGAAAGATAGATGTGCTTAATATATTTGATAAATAAATGTCCACTTTTGAGCATGACGACAACATTAAATTTTGCCACCACATTGGTAAATTGGCAATTAAAACACTACAGATGTTAGAGCAGGCACAGAGTGACCAAGCACTTAGCCTCAGTGTTGTGTCCCATTCAGCTTCAAATCAGTATACTGTACAGTGATCCCTCGCTATATCGCGCTTCGCCTTTCGCGGCTTCACTCTATCGCGGATTTTATATGTAAGCATATTTAAATATATATCGCGGATTTTTTGCTGGTTCGCGGATTTTTGAGGACAATGGGTCTTTTAATTTCTGGTACATGCTTCCTCAGTTCGTTTGCCCAGTTGATTTCATACAAGGGACGCTATTGGCAGATGGCTGAGAAGCTACCCAACGTACTTTTCTCTCTCTCTCTTGCGCGGACTTTCTCTGATCCTGACGTAGGGGGTGTGAGCAGGGGGGCTGTTCGCACACCTAGACGATACGGACACTCGTCTAAAAATGCTGAAAGATTATCTTCACGTTGCTATCTTTTGTGCAGCTGCACGGTGCTTCACATACTTAAAAGCTCGAAGGGCACGTATTGATTTTTGACTGTTTGTTTTTCTCTGGCTCTCTCTCTCTCTCTCCCTGCTCCTGACGGAGGGGGTGTGAGCTGCCGCCTTAGCTTTGTACCGGCGGTGCTTCGCATACTTAAAAGCCAAACAGCCCTATTGATTTGTTTGCTTTCCTCTGTCTTTCTGACAGACTCTGCTCCTGACGCGCACTCCTTTGAAGAGGAAGATATGTTTGCATTCTTTTAATTGTGAGACAGAACTGTCATCTCTGTCTTGTCATGGAGCACAGTTTAAACTTTTGAAAAAGAGACAAATGTTTGTTTGCAGTGTTTGAATAATGTTCCTGTCTCTCTACAACCTCCTGTGTTTCTGCGCAAATCTGTGACCCAAGCATGACAATATAAAAATAACCATATAAACATATGGTTTCTACTTCGCGGATTTTCTTATTTCGCGGGTGGATCTGGAACGCAACCCCCGCGATGGAGGAGGGATTACTGTATACAAAACACCGTGAAGAATATCAACACCACCAACACTGTACAGCAACAAATAAAAATGGTTAGCTTTTTGTTAGATTACTTTTAACTGCTTCACTTCAGCACTATAAATTCAGTTTTAAATTGTAAAATTTTGTTTTCCTCAAGTTCATTAGGAGATTCAGTCATTTCTAATCTTGTCAAAGGCACAAAAATAACATATCCTCTATTTCCTTATTTTCAACACCTCATACTTATCTTTTAGACTGTACTTACCCTGGTTGAAGACTGATTGTTGTACGTCACAAAACCTTAGAAACAATAAGACTAAACAAGAAACCTTCCTGTCTTTAGAAGGGTCCAGTACATGGTACTCAACAATACTACACATACAGTACGTAATCATTACTAAGTTGACAATTTAACTGACAAGATATGTTTATAATGTGCTAAGGAAGTGGAGTCTCCAGAAGAAATCCATGCAAGTAAATGAAGAACAAACAGTATAGATTACAAACAAATACAAACTAATCAGATTTGACCAATAACTATTGCAAGACAAAAAGAACCACCCATTACATCACCATATTTCATGTGAGCTTATTGTTGGTTAGGTATTTTATGTTTAACATATTAACAATAAACAAAGTACTCGATAATAAATATGGTTTCTTAAACATAAAACAGAATATTCTCAGACTTGCTTAATAAATACCAGATTTACAATGTGCCAAAGCCTATCCCACCAGCATCAGGTACAAGGCAGGGCACTGTCTTAGACAGAGTATCAGAGCACATACAAATCCAAGGACAAACTTAGAATTGACAGTTACCTTAGCAAGCACATGTTTTGGCATATACCGGTAATTTCAACCCATGAACAGTGCTAATCACTGTGCCAACATAGTACCATTTTATACAATAAATAAATATTAGGGACCTTACTTCAATACATTGTGGGTTGGTCTTGGCAAACTGTTTCCACTCCTCTACTGAATAGTGCTTGTGGATTGCAGTGAAGAGGCTAAACTGCAAGAGATTGAAAGGAAGTCTTAGCAGTATATGAACTCATTAAAATGCTGTGTATTTTATGGGACTTAATTTGGTAAGTATTTGAATAGTTGAAATTACCTTTTGCAGAGAACAAGCCATCTCAAAGGTCCCCACTGTGTCCATGTTGGCTGCTATGACTGGAATGCCTGTGTAAGACTGCTTGGAGTTTCGGAATATGAATGTGCGCATCAAATCCACCTGGCAAAAAACAGCAAGACCAATTATTTAGAAGAGAATGCTTTACTTTGAATTCTGGCCCCATTTCTGCTTTCGGAGGACTGAAATAGTGCGAGTGTTGATTGTTTACTGATGAATGTGATTTTCACTCTTGCATCATATATTGAATGACTGCTGTTCCCGGTAATTGTTAGCTTTTCCCTTTAGAATTCTTAGGAAAAATTGAACTAAAGCATCTTGATTTGTGACCCAGTCCGTATTGCTACTTGAGCACAAGGACAAATATCGATAAGAAAGTCAGTATAATCTAGTGTAGTAGAATCTTGAGTCCAATGGTCCTGTTTATCAGTACCTTGCAAGGACATGAAAAAAAGAAGCTAATCACATACTTCTGTATTTAACAGTGTATTTAAGATGTGCAGTCAACAGCTCTAAGCCAGTCATTTCCTTCCATGTACTGAGAGACTCCACGTGCGTGTCAAATAAAGGTATTCTTCCCATCCAGAACTAGCTTTGTGAATCTGACTTTGAAAATAGCTATCCAACTGAAAATAAGAGTGCAGGCTAATCCCGCTCTCTAAGTGAAACAAATGGTTAATTGGGCTTATTCTCTAGTTTCTTATTCTATAGAAATAAAAGAGGATTACAGTATCTTGAATACTGAAGGAGTAAAATACACACAATTTTAGAAGACAGCCATTGCCTTGTTTCCTTTACTACAGGGGGATCTCACTTAATAGGTTTAAAATCTGAAGTTTAACTGAATGCAGTATATTTCCAATTGTGAGGGACGACACGCAAGGATCAGCGTCCCAGCCAGACTTCAGTTGGCGATCCTTACCTAGCCAGGATGCCATTAGTATGGAAGGACAAAGGAGACCAGTGTATTCAGCTTATTTATTGTCTTCCTCCATATACTAGGCGGCAGCAACCCTGGGTCTCGGTACCTATCCAGACACCCACAGGAAATGCCAGTAATTCTAGTCCCGTAGTGCAACCCTGCTGGAGTTACGGGCTGCCCATAAGGGGTGTTGTAGGGAGCTATACTCCCTATTCTTTAGGACTTTCGTATGACAAGCAGGGGATTCCAACGGGCGAAGCCCTGGCACACAGAAGTACTCCTGGGTCTTGAATAAAAAGAGACTGCACTGCTTTGTCCAGGAAAGTCGGAGCCAGGAGTGGGGACAGGCAACCCTCACCTGGAAGGAGTAGAAATGAGAAAGAGAGAGACAGAGACAGAGAGAAAGCAGAAAAGAGACAACATATATAATTTTGTGTGCAAGGTGCTTTGTAATAAACACCCCTTTGAGTTGAACCTGGGACTGTTTTGTGTGTTCGTGATTGGGATTTGGGGCTCTGTGGCACCATCTAGTTTTCACACAATACAGAGGTGCAGACACATGTCACATGGCATTCCTATTAGTAACAGTTAATATAAGAGAAATACTTCACCTTGTGCTTTAATTAATTGGCTGCTTTTCTAGAATTGTTTTGTTGGAACTGAAATAGCCTTAAGAAACTGAATGCAGCTCAGGGTGTGCACATTCCTAAAAGTTAGGCACATATTTTATGAAATGCAATGGAGCTCCTGGACCGTTTTTCATATGCTATTTAGAACATCCTCTGTGTGGAACCTGCATGTTCTCCATGTTGTTTTAGTTTTTTTTTTTTTATCAAAAAAACCTAAACCTGAAAAGGGTATTCTATGGTTCAGATTTTATAAGTGGACAAAGAGGAGCTTGTGCATGTTGAAATATGTGAATCACATGTTTCTATCATTTGCTGTTTAAAATGTATATATGTTTGGTCAAAACCAAGTCCTCATAGCTACTAAACACAGCAAAAACAAATATTCAACTATCACTGAACTTTGAATGACAGAGAGCAATACACCATCAGAGATTCATTCTCGCCCATTTAACAAGTATCTGGACCAATTCCCTTACTATGCTAAGTTAAGAATTGTACTGCAGAACTGCATTGTAGTGAGACAACTCTTAATATCTGACCATAGGTTTAGTCACTTTAGACAGGGCTGTGGAGACAGTACACAAAACCTTTGACTTACGACTCCTAAATATATGGTACCACCAACGTCTTTGTAATTTAAGCCAATATAAAATACTGGTCAAAAGAAATTGATACATTTTACATCAACATACCATTAATTATATTAAAACAAAAGCCAGGGCATTACTAGTGTGAATAGCTATTACAGCTTGAAATTGCTGATTTTTATTTTATTATTCACATATAGCTACAAAGCCCCATTTTCAGCAGCAATTCCTTCAGTTTCCTAATGGTAAACTCCCTTAATTTATCATTAATTATTCAAGTTTACATGCTAATTGGTTATTACAGAAACCTTCTTAACTGCATTAGCACCACTGAAAAATGTAATTCTGTTCATTTATGTTATTGGCATTCCTAAAATTCAGCTCTGGGTTCAAAAATACAGTAACTAAAGTTTCTCAAGAAACATGTTTTTTTTTTTTCTTTTAATTTTTTTTTTTGCAGAATGAACTTTGTTCCATGTGAAAGACTGCCAAGAAACTGTCATGAGAAAGGAGGGTGAAATGGATCTAAACAGAATAGAAAAAGAAGGGGAAAGCCCTGATGGGCAAATGCACAAGAAGATAATAACATCAGAGTGTGCAGTATGAGAAACAAATGCCTTACAGGTCCTCAGTTGTCTTCTACATAAAATAAACACTAAATACCAGAAAAATGGTGCTGAAAATGGGGATTTAGAGCTATATGTGGATAAAAAATTACATATAATTTATTTCAAAATGTAATAGCCATTGATGGCTCTGACGATTTCATCCTGGTACCTAACAACAGTCAAGGTACCTTTGGCAATTACATAGAGGTCTATGAGAATCAAAAAGGAAGTGCCTCCCCAGGCCATCACTGACCCACTACCAAACCAGTCGTGCTGGTTGATGTTGCAGGCTGTATAATGTTCACCACTGCTTCTCCAGACTCTTTCACGTATGTCACATGTGCTCAGTGTAAACCTGCTCACATCTCTGGAGATAAAGTTGCGCCAATGTGGGAGCTTCCAATTGTGGTACTCTCTGGCAAATGCCAATTGAGCTGCCTGGTAATGGGCTGTGAGCACAGGTCCCACTAGAGGATATCAGGCCCTCCAGTTGGAGGCAATTTTGTAGGGCTCTGGCAATGCTCTTCCTGTTCCTCCTCACACAAAGGAGCAGATATCAGTTCTGCTGCTGGGTTGATGCCCTTCTACTGTCCTGTCCAGCTCTCATTGTGTAGGGGCCCTTCTTCTGGTATTTCCTGTATGTTATGCAGACTGTGCTGGGAGACACAATGCTTCTTATACAGTAGCACGTATGGATGTGCCATCCTGGAGGAGCTGGACTACCTGCATAACCTGAATTGGCTGCAGGTACCACCCCATGCGACTAGTAGTGATAAGGACACAAGCAAAACACTAAACAAGAGAAGAATCTGTCAGGAATGATAAGGATAGAGCAATCGTCTCTGGCCACCATTCCCTTTTTGGGGATTGTCTTGCTGTTGCCTCTCCAGTGGACCTGTGAGGATTAAGTGTTCCCTTAATTTTCTGAGCACTGAATATTGGGCTATTGTTGCTTACTTTGTCTCTGTGTGGAGAATAGTAGAAAAATGGCTTAATGCTAACATTAAATGGTATAAACAGACCCCAATATTTAAGAATCGGGCTCTGCTGTTTGGTAAATTCCCATGTAAATGTCCCATATAGATTAAACAAGGAATAAAGACATTAGGTGGCACATTTAATGTGCCTGGTCTGCATTCATTCCAGAATTTATTTTTAACTTATCAAGCACCATCTTCCTCCTGTTTATATTTCCAACTATGCTAGTTACTTAAAGCATATAGTATTTATTAAACAGTTCTGTTTTTTCAAATTTTATTGTAATCATTCCATACAAATAGATACATTTTTACAAAAGAAAAAATAGGATTGAGAACAAATCCACCCCCACCCCTGATAAAGAGAGCATGGCCAACGGACTAAAACTTAAAAATAGTAAAAATAAATAAACTGAAGAGTTTAATAGGTGGATACAGATAAATGGAGAAGAAAAAGAAATAGGGAGAGAATCTACTTCCTCAGTGCTTTAAGAGCTTATTCTAAAATATTATTAATTAGATCCTGCCAGGTTTTGAAGAAGTTCTGCACAGATCCTCTAAGTGAGAATTTGATTTTTTCTAATTTCAAATAATATAAAACATCAGTTACCCACTGACTTAAAAGAGGAGAGTTAGGATTCTTCCAGTTTAACAACATAAGTCTGCGTGCCAATAATGTAGTGAAGGCAATCACAGTTTGTTTGTCCTTCTCCACTTTAAGCCCATCTGGAAGAACACCAAACACACTTGTTAACGGGTTAAGAGGGATTGGGACACCAAGGCTGTCTGAAAGGCACTTAAAAAGTTTTGTCCAGAATGATGTTAATTTGGTGCAGGCCCAGAACATGTGACCCAGTGAGGCTAGAACTTGATTGCAGCGTTCGCAGGTTGGATCTTGCCCTACAAACATTTTGGACAATTTCAAGTGAGACAGATGTGCTTGATATATAATTTTGAGCTGAATAATTGTATGCATTGTTACCTTCCACTCCTTTTCTGATATGTTGCGTGAGAGATCCTATTCCCATTGTCCTCTGGATCTTTGAAAGGGAGGGACTCTAAAATATTTTATATATTGCAGACTGAGCAATATTTTTTCCAGCATAGAGGAAGGTGGGAGATGGGGAAAATCGTGCAGGTTCTGTTTGACAAAGTTTCTAATTTGAAGATAGTGAAAGAAATGTGCTGCTGGAAAATTAAATTTGAATTGTAATTGTTCATAGGATGCAAAGATGTTGTCTATATAAAGATCTCGAAGCAATTTAATCCTAAATGTTGTCCAGATATTAAAAACTGCATATGTTTGTGAGCGTTGAAAAAGGTGGCTCTCATGCAGAGATGCCACAGATAAAAGATTCTCCATCTTAAAATGCTTCCTACATTGGTTCCATTTTCTGAGTGAGTGAAGCACAATTGGGTTGTTAGTATATTGGCGATAACTTGCATTTATTGGGGCACAAAGCAGGGAATATAGAGAGTACTGCAGGATTTTATTTCTATTGAGGACCAAGCCTGTGCACGATCATCTATTTGTGTCCAGTTTTTTATACCTTGTATGTTTGCTGCCCAGTAGTAAAACTGAAAGTTAGGCAGAGCCATGCCACCTTCTGTCTTAGGTCTTTGTAGGGTCACTCTTTGGATACGTGGATGTTTTAAGTTCCAAATAAATTAGGTTATGGTTGAATCTAATTGCTTAAAGAATGATTTATTGATGTATATTGGAATGTTCTGAAATAAAACGAGAAGCTTAGGAAGGATATTCATCTTAACAATGTTACTTCTTCCAGCTAAAGTGAGGTGGAGGGCTGACCATCTCTGCAAGTCTTATATTTTTATGGTTAATGATTTTATCTCCATTCATGTTGGTGATTGCTGGGATTGTATTGCGAACTTCTTGCTTGTGGGTTTGTTGAGCTAAGAGCTTATTAGCTTTCTCTCCGTGTTCATAGTAATGATGTCTTGATTCAAAAATGAGTTGTTCAGTTTCTTTGGTTGTTAAGAGGTTGAGCTCTGAATGCAGAGTCTGCCTTTTCCTATGAAGAGCCTCACTTGGATACCTGGCATGTTCTTGATCTATTCTAGTAATTTCACTGGTTAGCTCTGATACCTTCTTGGTTTCTAATTTATTTCTGAGGGAAAGATATGAAATAATCTGTCCTCTTAAGAAGACGTTTAGAGTTTTCTAGAGTATTCCTACAGAGATTTCTGAGGATGTATTTGTCTCTAGGAAGAAACTCATTTGTTTTGATATAAATTCTGTACAGTTCTCATCTGCTAAAAGAAGTGGGTTAAGACGCCATCTGTGAGATGAGTATGTGGGGCATAATGATTTCAGCTCCAAGATCAGAGGGGCATGGTCAGAAACAACAATAGCGTCGTACTTGCAAGATTTAATCACAGGCAAGAAATTATTATCTATAAAGAAATAATCAATTCTTGAGTAGCAATGATGCACTGGTGAGTAGAAGGAATATGTTCTTGAGTTTGTGTTTAGAAACCTCCAGGGGTCTGATAAGTTGTGGTCAGTTAAAAACTGTGTAATTGTCTTTGCAGTGTTAGATGTCATCCCCCCTGTGAGAGGGGACCTATCTAAGAGTGGATTTAAAACACAATTAAAGTCTCCAGCCATTATAATTTTATGAGTGTTCACATTGGGAATAGATGCAAATACATTTTGCATGAATTCCCTATCATCAACATTGGGTGCATAAACATTTATCAAAATCACTTTAATCACATATCTCCCTTCAGGATCAGATATTACATCTAATGCTACAAATGGGACTGTTCTGTGTATGAAAATTCCCACACCTCTAGTTTTCTTTGTAAAGCTGGAATGGAACATTTAGCCATTCCAGTCTTTTTGCAGCCAGAACTGATCTTTGCTTAATAAGTTGGTCTCCTGTAAAAATACTATTTTTGTGTTTAGACCTGTTAAGTGAGAGAATACTTTCTTTCTCTTTAATTTGTGATTCAGGCCTTTAACATTCCAGCTCACAAAGTTAACTGTCCCATCGTGGAGACATTGATCCTGAATTTTTGATGTCATTTTGTAGTTTTAACTTGAAGTGAGACAGCTTTAACCTTAATTTCCAAATTTCCCATAAGTTATTGCCATGCAGCCTATTGTTACATTGGAAGTTATAATTGTAAGGATTAAAAGGATAGATTAGATAGAGCTTGCTCTCTTTCTCAACCCCCACCCCCCCCATTTTGCCTCCCCACATGAGGCTGGACCCCACTTCACAAAGTCCCAGTCCTCTGACATACCTAGAGACAGAGCACTCTGACTGACTGACTGCTTCTGCGTTTTTCTGTAATGGTTTCCAAAACAAAACAAGCCCCCCAGCAGCGGCATTTGAGGATTAAAAAGTAGAGATATCTATTGCCAATAAAGTCTAAATACTATAAGCATCCATCTATATAATTCACTAAAGCAGCCGACCATGGGCAGGCAAGACGCAAGACAGAGCCCCGCCCGCCAACAACTCACTAAGCAGCCGACCATGGGATACGCACAACAGAGCCACGCCCATGGCAGGCAAGACGCAAGACAGAGCCACGCCCATAATTCACTAAGGCAGCCCAAGCAGCCGACCATGGGCAGGCAGAGAGAGACACACACACACACAGGCGCGTGAGAGACAGTGTATGTTGCACTCTCCAGAGTTCCATCTTTTCATTCACTCACAGTCGTATCCTCAAACCCACCCCCTGTGAGCCACACACAAGCACGCGAGAGAGAGCCACACACACACACACAGGCGCACGAGAGAGAGACACACACACACACACACACAGGCGCAAGAGAGAGAGAGACACACACAGGCGCAAGAGAGAGAGAGACACACACACATTGCTTATATCTGCCAAAACCAGTTTTCAGTCACACACAATTGTATGTTACTCTCTCCAGAGTTCCATCTTTTCATTCACTCACAGTCGTATCCTCAAACCCACCCCATTTGGACAACTGTGTCATTCAGGAAGTGTTCACTCATCAATAATTATGCGGCGTATGCTACACCGCGGGTTGGCTAGTAAAATATAATCAACAGTCTTGAAATATTAAGACAGTAAACCCAGGGAATGGTGTTAAAAAGTGGCCCTGGATAAGCATAGTAAACCCTAATGCAATAATACCAATAACAATAAACCAAGGGTATGATGTTAAACAGTCTTTGTTGTCTCACGTTACATACATTCTCATGTCTCCACATCCAAAAAAAAAAAAATTTCTGTCCTCACTTTACTCCTTTCTCTCTGGACACTATTGCTATTAAATAGATACTGGCATCAAAATAGAAAACCTCAGAGCTTTTGAAACTACCTTTTTACAATATAATTATTTTTGAAAAATCTGCCTCACATATAAATAAAAATCCTCATTGTTTTTGTACTTTTGGAAAGAGAGTGAAAGAAAATTCAAGGGTTTAATATTGCATCACCCTTGAGGTATTCAGTCTATGTGGATGGCCAGGAAGAAGTGGGACAGATAAGAAATCTTTAGATTTTGATGCATTATGTAAGTATGGGTACGTGACATTAGCCAGGTTTCCATCCAAGGAGTTTTTGCTAAAACATATTTAGCGCTTCAAATTTTTTTACCGATATAGCTGATGGAAATGCTAATTATCAATAAAATGTTGTACATGTCGACATAATATTTTTCCGTTTAACATTAGCGCATAAATTCCATATCGATACTTCAGATGTCGCAAAAACTACATTGGAAACACTTTTTTTCAGAAAAAAGGGCTTTAACGCAAATAAATGTGTCACATATTTTCATCACGTGCAATCAAAACGAGAATGGCGGAGCGGTTCGCATGGTCTGATGAAGAGAGTTTTTTTTTTTGATTAAACGTCGTTATTTTGTATTAATTCAAATTTCACTTTTAATTAAAAACCTTAAGGGACGCAGGTTAATTCAGTTGTTATCGCACTGAGAAGGGATGTTGAAAGGTAGGCTCACCTGTACAGATCCGATGCTGCAAACACAGCTGCATCATGGGCACTTCCAGGAGTGCCAACGCAAATGTCTCGTATCATGCACCTGTCATCAACAAGGGCCTGGAGAACAATAGATGGCCACCCTTTGCGATTAATGTAATCGCGGTAGCCTTCCGTCCGGGGAAGAATAGGCACATGCGTGCCATCCAGCGCACCGTAAATCTGTGGCACAAGATGCACCAAGGAATTGCGGTATGCAATTTCATTGGCCTCCGCTACAGTCGGAAGTCTGATATAACGCCGCATTAATTTTTCTTTAATAGCGGTGCACACAGCATATACACATCGATGGACGGTAGTTTTACTAACCCCGAAAGTTTCTCCAACTACTCTATACTCGGCGCAGGTTGCCAGCTTGTAAAGGGCGATGGCAATCCGCTTCTGGGTTGGAACCGGTGGTCGGTGGCAACCTGTGATGGGCGCAACATCAGGACTGATGAATCCACACAACATCTCAAACGTCGGCCGTGTCATTATAAAATGTTGCAGCCAGAGATTTTCTGTTAAGCGTCTCTCCACCACCTCCTCCCAGAAGGTCTTATTCCGTCGTCTCTCCCATACCCGTGGGTTTCGTCGCACTGGGGTTCTTTCTTCGAGCTCTAGGGCTATCAGACAAGCAACTGCTTCATTCTGCTGTCGTCTTCGGATATTATGTACAATTCCAATTATTTGTGAAACTGAAATAACAGTAAGGTGGCAAATTTCAAAAAACTGTCTGAATAATCTCTCCATTTCTTTGTTTCTTTGTTTAGTGGAGGGGGTGTAACGTGGAAAACAAAAGGTAGATAATTTGCGACATACACAAAATTATGTATGGAAACGGCTCAAGGGCAGATTTTTTTCGCGATACAACAAAAGTTATGCGACAGTTCGTTTTTGGGGGGATGACGTCATCACGCACACAATTTTATCGATAAAAAGCCAGTTTGATGGAAACAGGCTAGAGACAGCAAATTTCGCACATTTTTTTTTACGTATATTCTGTTTGTCGATAACAAAACGTCGCAAAAAACTGGATGGAAACTTAGCTAATGTCAATATGTGAATATATGAAAATGTATGCAGATACCTATACATGTGTGAGTACCTGTGTGTGTGTTTGTACATTAGAACAATAAAGCTCACCAGTCCTATCCACTTAATTCCTCCAAAATAACATCAAGTCAAGTTTTGAAAGGTCCCAAAAAATCTGTCTAGCAAACTGTCTGATACCTAATTCCATGTGTCTTTTTTCCTGTGTGTAGAAAAAAATCTTAATATTTGTGCAAAATTTACATTTAACATTTTTCAACTGTGTCCCTGTGTTCTTGTTAAACTCACTTTTTTAAAAAAAATGTATTTATTAATTTTTATTGTAATCATTCCATACAAATAAATCAATTTATAACCAAACAAAACTGAAGACAAATCAAACCCCACCCCTGAGAAGGAGAGCTTAGCCAAAGGAGAATTGCTTAGGGCTTTTTAATAAGGCAACAATAAACAAAAGAAAGGGATAAATAAATATATAGGTAAATACGAAATGGAGAAGGGAATTAAATGCGGTAATAGTTATTTCTCTTATTCTAAAATAATATTGATTAGATCCTGCCAGGTTTTGAAAAAATTTTCTACAGATCCTCTAACTGAGAATTTTATTTTTTTCAATTTCAATTAATATAAAACATCGGTTTCCCACTGACTTATCAGAGGAGAGTTAGGATTCTTCCAATTTAACAAAATAAGTCTGCGTGCCAAAAGTGTAGTGAATGCAATCACCGTTTGCTTGTCCTTCTCCACTTCAAGTCCGTCTGGAAGAACACCGAACACAGCTGTTAATGGGTTAGGAGGAATTGTGATACCAAAGCTGTCTGAAAGGCACTTAAAAATTTTGGTCCAAAACGATGTTAGCTTGGTGCAGGCCCAGAACATGTTATCCAGTGAGGCAGGAGCTTGGTTGCAGCGTTCTCACTTTAAAGTAACAGTCTCGATCTATTGTACTAATTCCTTTCATAATTTTCCACACTTCAATCATGTCACCTTTTAATCTTCTTTTGCTTAAATGGAAAAGGCTCAGCTCTTTTAACCTTTCATCATAAACCATTCCCTGCAGTCCTGGAACTGGCCTAGTCGCTCTTCACTGGACTTTTTCTAGCACTTTTATGCCTATTTTTTGTAACCTGGTGACCAAAACTACACACAATACTCCAAATGAGGTCTTACCAGTGAGTTATAATGTTTGAACATAACTTCCTTTGACTTTTACATTTCCATAACATTACATTTTGTTAGCTTTCTTAATGACTTCTGAATACTGTCTGCAAGTTGATAGTAACGAGTCCAGTATGACTCCTAAATCTATACTAATAAAAGGCAAAGCCCTCACTGACTCACTGACTGACTGACTCACTCATCACTAATTCTCCAACTTCCCGTGTAGGTAGAAGGCTGAAATTTGGCAGGCTCATTCCTTACAGCTTACTTACAAAAGTTAGGCAGGTTTCATTTCGAAATTCTACACGTAATGGTCATAACTGGAACCTGTTTTTTGTCCATATACTCTAATGGAGGAGGCGGAGTCACGTATCGCGTCATCACGTATTACGCCTCCTACGTAATCACGTGAACTGAAAACGAGGAAGAGATTTACAGCACAAGTCAACCGCGGGAACGAAGGTAAATGACGTTAATTGTTAAGTGTCTTTTAATACTGTGTAAGCATACATATTAACACATGTGCAATTAAACGTGTGCATTTACGGGGTGATTTCTCAGGCTTAAAAGCTTGCCTTTTATTAAAAAGGTAAATGCAAACTCTTTTCATTCTGAAGGGCACAAACCACGTTAGATTTCAGCCGTTAAACGCGCAAAAATGTCGGTACACCAGATAAACAAGCGCAACATATTATCAGTTGTATTGCATGCTTACAATACATATAGAAATGTGTTAATCGTTAACTAATATTATGGGATGGTGTTTTTCGACTCGCGCCTTGATTTAAACGATTGCATTTCTTGGTGGGTTTGCGTAGCTTATTGTCAATATCTTTACACCTCTTTTTAAGACTTAATTTAAAAAGGTTTTCTTTTCTTCTTAATTAAAATTTAAAAGCAATACTTCACCGCTGCAAAGCCCCTCTAGCGCTGACGTCCGAGGTTCGATTACCGTAAGCGAGTGCAGTGAGTGTGTACGCCTGATGAGCCAAGAATAAGGGAGAAAGACGTGTCGCATACTCTTTGCATTATTTGACAGTAAACTATTTTCATCCATTCTATGATCTGCTTCTCACAACTGAAGGCACCGTGGCTGATGTTACCTGACTTGCTGGCCAACCATAAGCGTTACCTGGTAGGTAACCACCCACTCACTTCACTCCCTTACGGGAATCAAACCTCGGACTTCAGCGCTAGAGGCGAAGCCCCTAAAATTGCGCCACAGCGTGTGGTTCGTTTATTTGACAGCATGTAGATCGGGGTAATTACATTCACGGCATTCGTAGTCTGATTCACAATCTGATTGTATGGGTGGTTACCTACCAGGTAACGCTTATGGTTAGCCGGCAAGTCAGCTCGAAGTGATCACTCGAGTGAAGGCAGCTTCACAAAAAAACAGATCCTTAACAAACTGTTATTGGTATATTTTCCCTCAGTTTAAAATGGTTTTCTTTTCTTCTTAATAAAAATTTAAAAGCAGAACTTCGCCGCTGCAAAGCGCGCCTGATTTTATTGAAAAGAAACTAAACTTGCAGCGCCGCTCTTCAATGACGCGCCGCTATTCAATGACACTTGCCTATCGCCTGACTTTATTGAAAAGAAACTAAACTTGCAGTGCCGCTATTCAATGACACTTGCCTAACGCCTGACTTTATTGAAAAGAAACTAATCTTGCAGCGCCGCTATTCAATTTTAAAAGGTTATCTTTTCTTCTTAATAAAAATTTAAAAGCAGTACTTCGCCGGTGCAAAGCGCGGGGATTTCAGCGACTGACGCATACAGACATATTCATGAGTGCAGGTACTTCGGAAAGAAAGCACCGTGTAAACCTAAAGTTTACATTAAGTTCATAGACCTACAAAAGGTTGTCATTGATTTGAGGCAAGATTGCTTTTCTCCTGTACAACTATACGTTGCATTCTTAACAGTAAGCTTGCACGGCTTGGTCATATTACAACCGGAGTGCTGAACTGACAACATCGTATACAAACAGAACTATAACAATCGTAATAAACAAACAAAAAAAAAAGCGAAGAACCCTTGGATTTAATAAAAAGGCTCCTTCCTTGGCGAAGCAAGGAAAAAGGAAGACCTTATATAGCGTTCGTTTATAAAACAGCGGAAAAGCTGTGTTAAGGCTGCTTCACAAAAAAACAGATCCTTAACAAATTGTTATTGGGATATTTTCCTTCAATTTAAAAAGCTTTTCTTCTTAATAAAAATTTAAAAGCAGTACTTTGCAGGGATTTAGATATAGATACATCTATATATTATATATATATGTACATAGAGATATAGATATATATATAGATATAGAGATATAGATATACATATATATATATATAGATATACATATATATATATATATATATATATATATATATATATATATATATATATATATATATATATGTATGTATGTATGTCTATATATATATATATATATATATATATGTAAGCTTATAAGTACTGCCTTACTTCTCTTTAAGAAAGGAAGATGTAATGATACTTCATTTAAACGATTCCACGTCTTGGTGGGTTTGCATAGCTTATTGTCAATATCTTTACACCTGTTTTTAAAACTTATTGACTGAAACGGGCTTTCACGAACAAAGTTAGGGCTTTGCTACAGGATACACCCTCCACAAGTTAAGGAAGTAAAAATAAAAGTGTATATTTCTGTTTTATGTAAACCTTTTAAGTTTGTATGCATAGCCCCATTTGGCTGTTTTAGTTTTTTTTTCTTTCTTCAGTAATATTTAATCTCCTTAAAGAAAAAGAACATATGCATTTTACTTTTTTTGTATCTCTTTAGTAATATTTTAGTGTAAAAGGATAACCAGTATTTAAACCTTTTATGTTACTTTATAAATTTATTTTACACAATGTTGAAAAATTAATAAGAAAGCTACATATTTTGGCAGCTGCTGCTTTAATTTCCAATGAAATGAAAAAAGCTCTCCAAGAGAAAACGTCAATGAAGAAGAAACAGTTTGCACTATCTAAAAAGGAGAAACCCTCATTTATAAAGGTTTGCTGCAGATGACTTAACTGAAAATAAATGAATAGTTCCTATGTGTATAATACATATTTATCTATTTTACTTATGCCTTTATTCCAGCAACTTGCAACATCTGAGGTACAATTTGTTACATTACTTTTATATTTTGCAGCACAGGCAGGTGAAGTGACTTCCTCAGGGTCACACAGTGGTGTCAGTACCAGGATTTGAACTGACAAGCTCCGGGTTTGCTGAAATATTACTGGAGAAAGAAAAAAAATGAAAACGGGCAAATAGGGCTATGCATACAGATGTCCATCCATCCATTATCCAACCCGCTATATCCTAAATACAGGAGCCAATCCCTGCCAACACAGGGCACAAGGCAGGAAACAAACCCCGGGCAAGGTGCCAGCCCACCGCAGGGCACACACACCCACACACCAGGGACAATTTAGAATCGCCAATGCACCTACCCTGCATGTCTTTGGACTGTGGGAGGAAACCGAAGTACCCGGAGGAAACCCAGACAGACACGGGGAGAACATTCAAACTCCACACAGGGAAGTGAACCCGGGTCTCCTAACTGGCACCTTTCACTGCGCCACCATGCCGCCCGCATACAAACTTAAAAGGTTTAAATAAAACAGAAATATATACCTTTATTTTTACTTCCTTAACTTGTGGAGGGTGTATCCTGTAGCAAAGCCTTAAGTTTTTTCATGAAAGCCCCTTTCAGTCAATAAGCCTTAAAAACAGGTGTAAAGCTAAACTTGCAGCACCGCTATTCAATTACACTTGCCTAACGCTTCTCCTAAGGGGACATACTGTGGGATCTGGGCATCCGTCAAAGCACCAATCACAGGCCCGATTAGAAAGCGGGAAGCTGTGATTTGTCGTCTCCCTCCCATGTAACAATCACAGCCCGTGTTACAACGCACTATGTATGTATGTGTATATGTATATATGAAGAGGATGGATGGATGGATGTATATGTGTGTGTTTATGTATATGTGTATATATGTTGATATGTGTATATTATATATATATATATATGTATATATATGTATATGTAGATATGTGTATATATGTATATGTATATATATGTTTACATAACCTCTTTAACACACTACTTCTCCGCTGCGAAGCGCGGGTATTTTGTTATTATATATATATATATATATATATATATATATATATATATATATATATATATATATATATATACAGTATATGTGAATGTATGTATGTATATATGTATGTCTATATTTATATTATATATATATATATATGTGCATATGTATATATATATATGTGTATATATGTACATATGTATGTATATATATGTAGATGTGTAAATTTGTATATGTATATATATGTATATGTGGATGTGTATATGTATGTATATATATGTATATGTACATATGTGTATATGTAGATATGTATAGATATGTATATATATGTTTACATAACCTCTTTAACACACTACTTCTCCGCTGCGAAGCGCGGGTATTTTGCTAGTCATTCTCATAAAGTGTTCTTTCAATTTTCAGACCTTCCACTGTGTACTGAAACATAACATTTTTACTTCCTATGTATAATGCTTTACATTTCCTTTCATTAAACTTCATCTGCTGCAAATCTTCCCAAGCATGTATGCTGTCCAAATCCCTCTGTAATGATTCAATACATTCTAGATTATCTGACAGTCCTCCTAGTTTGGAATCATCAGCAAATTTCACCAGCTTGGTGTTTATATTCCTATCCAAATATTTTTATACCTTAAAAAAGTAGCGGCCCTATCACTGACCCCTACGGGGGGCTACTCTTAACTTCACACAATTCTAATAAGGATCCTCGCACCATCATCCTCCACTTCCTGTGTTTCAGCCAATCCTACACTTGTGTAAACACTACAACCTCAATTCCCACCTCTTTTTAGCTTGATCCCTGACCTATCATATGGGGCTTTACCAAATACTTTCTTAAAGTCAAAATAAACAATATCATTATGCACCCCTCTGATTGTATCCTTTTGTTGCTTCCTTTGTAGAATTCCTCCTTGTTAGTAAAACACAACCTCCCTCTTCTCAAGCCATGCTGACTGTTCAGTAGAAATATTCTTGCCATGTGTTGCTCAATCGTATCTTTAACAATTCCTTAAATTAATTTGTCTGTGATGTATGTTAAGCATACTGGCCTACAGTCACTTGGATATGCCCGATTACCCTTTTTATATAACAATATAATATTTGCCATTTCCTATCCTTTGGAATTTCTCCACTGTGCAGTGACTTCCTAAAAACATGAATCAATGGAAATTGTTTTCATTTTGTTGTATTTGGAAGCGGTGTGTTGTATGCCCGTAGAAATGAGATACTGGTAGAAAATTTCATATATAATTTTTACTGCGGCTGAAGACATTACAAAGCCACCTTTGTTATTTGTTGCAAAAGAGACAGCATGTGGTGGGAAGTGGGAGATCCATTACCTTCTTAAGGAATATTTACACTCTGGCGCTGGAAGCCATACACACAGTCACCCACAAAGGATGCACACTTTGGTGTGTTTACAGCACGACTCGTATTTAGTGCATGCCACAGTGACATTGCAGAATCTTGGACTTTTTCTCTTACGTTTTTTTTTTTGCCTTTGCACATAGATTTTGCATATATTTCTGTCTACACCGACTTTCACTTTTCCCAGACTCTGGGCAATTTCTCAGCATTAATTTGTGCACAATTGGCTATCTCTATGCTTTTAATGCTAGAGCAGCGTTTCCCAAACTCGGTCCTGGTGAACCCCTGTGGCTGCAGGTTTTTGTTCCAACCAGCTTCTGTTTTTAATTGAACTCCTGGGCTAATTAAGTGAACTGATATTTCCCAAGTTCTGTGTTTAGGGAACAATACAGAAATTAAAAAACTAAGTTTGCTAAAAAAAAAAAAAATATATATATATATATATATTAAAATGTACCAAGCAGTTATATAGGAATAATGTATTTTTTTTCTTTTTAACAGTATTTTCACTCTACTTTTCTAGGTGTTCTAATTGTTTAATTGATCCAGTATTTACTAATTAGTGGGTCTGACTCTAAAGTAGTTGCAGCCTTTGATTATTCAGTGTTTTTTGCATGGGTGTCTGATCTGCTCGTTTTAAACTGTCATTATTAAGATACAATGAAGAGGGGAAAACTGCACAGAGAAAGGGCAAAGTATAATGAAATCAAGAAAAGACAGTTAAGCATTTAAATCTATAGCAAAAGCAGAAATATTTCTAAATGTCTTATAAATGTAAAAATCATGCTGCTGTGCTTTTCTGAATGTCGAATAAAAGAAAAAAAAAAACAGCTAATTAAATGAGATCAGTGCTATCAGGTGTTGTCAATGATTAGAAACCCGGTTGGAACAAAAACCTGCAGTCACAGGGGTTCACCAGGACTGAGTTTGGGAAACACTGTGCTAGAGTGTATAGGTGCATGTAGCAATGAATGTTCCTCAAATGAGCCCAATGTTTTCTTGTCTAGCACACTTGCAGTTGACATGCACAGGACTGTGTGGTCACAAAATTCTGTAGGCATGTAGCCACCAATGCAAGGGTCCACATACCACATCTGCTGACAAAATTCAAATCATGTGTACCCCACAAGATGTTTGCGGCAACGTGGACACACAAACAATAAATGGGCCTTTACACAGCCAGCACTTCGTGCAACCCACAACCACAACATTCCCCCTAAACTGTTTACTTTAACATTTTCGGACTTTGAAGACCACCAGTTTGCCTCCCCCCATTCACCCCAAGCCCACTCTCACGTTCCAAAATTCTTTTTAGATTTGATTGTGCCTTCAGACTTTGAAATGGGACCATTTCCCAACCCCCATGATCTTTGAAGATGTCAATAAAACAAAGTAAAGTTACTTGTTCTACTTCAAACACTTATGATAATGATAATAAACCAATTCCTGAATTAACCATTAAGCAAAACAAGCACATGCTTAGGGCACGTAGGGAAAGGGAGCACGACAAGAGTTTTTGTTTTAAGTAGGAGAAAATGAGAAGTAACTAACAATAAGCATTATTTTTAGATATTTTGATCCATATACAGTGGAACCTCGGTTTGCGAGTAACTTGGTTTACAAGTATTTTGCAAGACGAGCAAAAATTTTTAATAAATTTTGACTTGATAAACGAGCGAGGTCTTGCAGTACGAGTAGTATGTATACTCGTCTGCTGAGCTTCATGTGATCACAACTGAGCTGATGGTTCTTCTCTCTCTCGCTGCGGGATTGTGGGCAATCATCTCCTATTCTCCGTCTTTGAGTTGGCGTGCCTCACTCATAGTAAACATCCGTACGAGCATATACTGTTTACTACAGCATTAGCATTGTGACTGTGTGTGTGTGTGCGTGCGCGCTTGTGTGTGTATGTGTGTATGCTCGCTCGCTCGTGTGTGTGTGCTGTGACGTGCAAGTTCCCGTCTTGCACACTAAAACACAAAGCTGAGTCTCAGTACTTTAGCAACACCAGCTTTATTCAGCTTGAAACAGACACAGCAGTCAGGCAGGGCCCTGCACATTTATAATGTTCCTTGTTCCTTGTATCTCCCATAGACGGCAGGCGCTTATAGCATGTCCTCGATCTTTTCGGATTCGCTTTTAAGGTGAACTGCTACAGCGCTGGGAGAATGCGATTGCTTTGGGACACTCTTCCGCGTGTCGTCCCGTTGGGTGGAATCCCACAAGAGTTTAGAAACTCACTCACACCAGCCATGATTCTTTTCAAAGGTAAAGTGCTGGTTAATTTGTTTTATGTATTTTTACTTTATATTTTGTATTAATCATTTTTATATGAATAGTTTTGGGTTGTGGAACAAATCATCTGAGTTTCCATTATTTCTTATGGGGAAATTCACTTTGATATACAAGTGCTTTGGACTACGAGCATGTTTCTGGAATGCTGTATGTTGAAATGCTCTATATCTTCAAAGTCAGAAAGCAATGGAATGTAAGTCACTTAATTTGATACAAATAATGAAGCATATTCATTAGAAGACATTTTTAATAAATTGTCCACCAACATTGACTTCTATAAAAACAGGATTTTGAAAATCACTAGTGTGATAAGTATAAAAGCTTTCTTTATTAGGATGTGTTGTTGGGCTTGGTTTGATACTCCCTGTAAAGGCAGTATTCAGTCAATGGAGATTTGTTTCTTTGGTTTGTCTTTATAGAATTTTTCTTCATGTTCATAAAGAAGTTTTGAAAGGCAGTATTAAAGTATACTTAGGCTTGCTTCTAGTGAAACCAAAGGATTTGGGAAGATAGCTCATTTCATATTTATTTTTATTATCAATCTTATTTTTTAACAGTATAGTATATACAGTATACTGTACATTTTCTATACAGTACAGTGGCTGGGCGGAGTGGTGGCTCTGAGGCTAAGGATCTGCGCTGGCATCCCAAAGGTTGCCGGTTCGAATCCCCATCACTGCCAAAAGAGATGCTACTCTGCTGGGCCTTGAGCGAGGCCTTTAACCTTCAATTGCTCCAGGGGTGCTGTACAATGGCTGAACCTGCGCTCTCACCCCAAGGGGTATGCGAAAAGATGCATTTCACTGCGTGTTGTCCTGTATAACTATGTATGTGACAAATAAATAAAGAAAAGTTATATTGGCTTTTGAATGGTATGTGCAATATGTTTATTTAATTCTTGTACCTTTCTTGTTTTTTATTTTCCTGAATAAAGACATTTTGAATATAAATTAGATCAGCTGATTCAAATCATCAACCAACTTTATTCATGAAGGCATTTGATTTACCTTGACATTCTGACCCTTCCTTTCAGATAACCTCTTTATCTAGGTGCTCAGGAAGATTTGCAATTGTATCACAAAATATGTTATTTGTTTGGGGTTTCCTTGTAGTGTTTGCATTTTGTGTTTTATTTTTTGTTATCTGTTATTCTAATTCAAAACTTTGTGTTTCCAGTATTAACCTTTAATTAGTATTTTGAGCAGATATTGTGTATTTGATAGTTTTTCTGCTTTTCCCCATTATTCATTCTGAAATTCTATGAACTGCTTTGATGATGGGAAAGGTGCTATATAAATAAAATTCATTACTATTACTACTATTACTTATAAAAAGAAACATCACAACAGAATACACATGGTTAACCTAGGGGAAAAAAAAGAAACTGGGCCAACAGAAGCACCTAACCTGGATTCAATCTGAAAGGTATAAACAAATTGATTACCTGTAGCATATTACTGTAACCTAATTTTTAATTACATTGTGATATATATATTTGGCAATACTGCTCAAGCTTAGGTATGGGGATCACTTACTGAAGCCAACTCTGCTACTTAAGACTTTTTAAGCTGTTTATTTTCATTTGCTAGTGAACAGTAATACATTAGAATAAGTTTTTAAATGGAATCATATCCAGTGAACATCATATTAAGTAAACAAAAGATCTACAGTCGGCTCACCATATTCACAGATTTAGCATCTACTGTTTTGACTCACCGCGGTTCGAAATTGTAAAAAGAAAATAATCCAGAATATTCTCAAAAAAGAACATCTGAAATTCCCACATGCAGCACTACCCACTAAGCATGTACAAGAAACAACACATGTAGGCTGATGTTGCTGTGGTACAGTGTACCCGAACCCACTGTACCAAGCATTTGTGATGGATTCTGGCACGCAATCACCTTTTTGCTTTTGTATAAATCCTGAGCACCAACAGTTTTTGTACATCCACGGACGGTTCTGGAACCATACACCTGCGGGTAAGGCAGGCCGACCTGCATTCTGTAGCAACTTGCTTTTAAGTCAGATTAAGTGATGAGATGGCAGGGAGAGATTTGCTGGATTTATTTTTGAACGATCTGTGAACAACATGAAAAGCTACCCTACTGGTGGTACTTCACATAACTGGAATCAACAGCTGACATTGTGTTTTGTTTAACATGTTACATGACAACACTTCAGATTGAAATGCTGTAAAGTAAAAGGTTAAAACAACAACTACAAAGAATTAATTTTAGATAATAAAGGTTTTAAACATTTGTCTGTGTCACGGTTTCGTTAAGCTAAATTGCTTAGCATCTTAATTACTCTAAATATAGGATGTTAAAAATGTCAAGCACATTTTCAGTTGCAGCAGCAATAAGCTAATGTCTGATACCAAGCCAGGTGCTCCATATTAGGCAGTTCAGTTTTATTGAGAATATACAAACTCCACACTCATCAGGATGTAAAACTTGTACAGCTATGAGGCACCAGTGCTAACCAATGCACCAACATTAATTGCACACTAGCTGTTTATATAGGGTAATTTTTTGCCATGTGTACAGAGTGTACTTGCATGTGCTAATCACTGCTCTCTGGCACCTAATTATTGAGGAAGAAGAAGAAGATGGTGCATTAATAATAACACTTTTGATGACACTAGAAGTGCTTTACGTAGGGTACGGAAGATGCAAGAGAAAGAAGACATACAGTGCACAGATACACACACATACGGACAAACAATATAAATCAAACATCAGTTTAACCTTTCAATTGTTACTTCCATAATATAAGATTATTAACACAATAAATTTTAAACTTTGATGCCATTTTGAATTGACCGTTTCCTTTGATGTCAGGCATCGTTCCTGAAAACAATATCTTCAGAGGCACAAGAATGTCTAAAAAGTAATTATAATTAAGAAGAGATTGCAAGGTAGACAAAACTGCTGTATATAATAGTATAATTACTGCCATAACAGTACAGTAGTCTACAGACTGTAGTTTAATAAACTGTGATAATCCACTTTTCTTTCACATGTTCTTTGTGCAGGGACATGACTGCTTTCTGACTTTCTATAAGAGGTAAATGCAATGTAACAATAGAGTAAACAATACACTTTTTAATTGGGTTCTGTGCTTATGCTATATTTTAAAAGCCACAAACTTTGCTGCAGATACCATTTTCAAGAAAACTGATGTATTTACAACAACTAGGTGCTTTAATGGACAAAAATTATTTTAACTTTATAAAAAGTACTGAGTGCACCTGACTTGACATGTATGTGGGAATTTCCTGTAGAATTTGACACCGAAGAATAACTTGCATTGCTCCAACAGAACACAATGGATCAATCACATCCCAACTTACCTCACTTCGAGACTTGAGGGTGCTCCTTTTAGGGCGAAGGAGGACATCCTTGAAGTCTAGCTTGATATCGTTCTCAATTCGGGGCATTCTGTCCTGTAACTACAAACCAAAGACAACAGTAAAATATGTTTGGCAGCAACACAGAATGCTTGACTAAAAGGCCACAAGCCACCTGACCCGTAGAACTTGTCTGTCACCTAACTGCGGCTTAGACCGAGGGAATAAACTGGCATTACGTGCAGGAAAAAAATATTGTTGGAAGATAAAAAAAAGTGCAGGATGTAAAAACGATGCCTCAACAAACATGTCTGTTCATATTAGTTTTGTGCGAACCTTTCTAAGCTTCTCGGGTTTTGTTTTGTTTTTTTTTAGCAGTGTTCCAACCAATAACAACTTCAGCGAAGATCATGTTTTCAATTTCCTTATTGGCAAGTTTGGATAAAGCAATATTAACATCAGTTAAGTGTTCATCTTTTTATTTAACAGTAGGCTACACGGAATGTGCATTTTTTTACTTTATAAATAATATACCATTACATTACGTTATATATTTGTAGCAAAAATCAAGCGTTAAATAAAATACCATAGCAAAAGGACATCTTTGTAAAAACCATATTTTTGAAATATTAAACATTTTTCCATTAACAAATATTGGCAATCGATTACATACCCTATTAAACTGCTCTCTTAACGGTAGAATCGAAACAGGGTGATATACTGTACGGCACCAAATCCTCTCCCCAACTTTCACGTTGTGATGCCCAACCCAGCGCGGTACCGGCAGCGGTGACTCGTCCAAGAACTCCCCCGCTACTCTCAAAGCGCGGCGAGACTTCGGCACGTAAATGGAGAGAGAAAAAAAGTTTGCTTTGCATTATGGGAAATGAAGTCTTTAAAACGACACTATATCGTCTACCAAATCAGACGCAAAGGAAAAAAAGAACTATTAGTACCAGAATGCATTGCCAAAATAACCTTGTAAAGATAAAACCATAACCTTCAGCACAAGCTTAACCTCGTGGGCCATAGGAGTCTTGAACATTTAATTGGTTAACGAGAAATGTTATACAAGGCGGAAAACGTGTAACATGAAGGAGAACGTTTACAACTTTATATTTCATGCCAAACTGTTATGTAAAGATGTATTTAGGCAAATCTGGGGCGACAAACTCAAACGTACAAATATTACAAAATGTTTTAACAGAGTCCAGTACTTTTATACTCTGTGTGGGATGCTTACGTTTTACCTCAGCTTGTCGGCATTAGAACTGCACGCTGATGAAAAACAGTGCCAATTATTTAGGCACCTTCAGCTTCTTGCCTTTGTTTCTTCTCCATGTTTTTGCATCCTTTTTGATTATTACCGGGCAGTGATGAGTAAAGCGGAAATCGGTTAACACCTTAGAATTTGCGAGCACACGTACCCCTCGGTTTATTTTAAGGCATACACTCAGTTTGACAATATTCAGTGTTATGTTTTTGTGAACCACATGCTGAGTTTCACGAGCCAGTACGTCCTTGACAGAAGTCCAGTGCACCAACGTGCTAACCTGGTTGGTCAGTATCGTGCCCAACAGTCTTGGGTAGTAATGGCATGAACAAGAGGAGAATGTGCTATTCCCACACATAGGGCATACCACCTGGGAGTCAAACTAACGTCCACATACAGCACTACCTTGTTCTTTTTGGCTGGTATTGCTTTTATTTAAATGTAAGCATTTTAGAAAGTCCTGCACAACCACTTTACAGTTTCTGTATTCAGAGTTCAAACCCCACGCCCCCCGAGTGTTCCAATTTTCATACCAAAGACACACACATTAACTTGATGGTCAATTCTAAATCAGCCACTGTGTGGGTGTGTGCTTGAGTGGACTAAGTGATGGACTGGCATCCTATCCAGGATTGTTTCCTGCATTGCATCCAGTGCTGCCCAAGACCCTGAATTTTATTAGGCAGGCGTGGGAATGAAACAGTATTGGCATCCCTTCCAGGGCTGGTTTCTGCTTTGGGCCTGGTGGCTTTGGGGTAGATTATGGCACCATGTGACCCAGACTGGGCTTACTGCTTGCTTTCATGGCCCACCCACTTTGCAATTTCTGGCTTCAATGAAGAAAAAAATGGATACTTAAATTTAGAAATTCAGAATCATGTCCACCTATTATCAAACCCATTTAATTTAACTCAAGGGTACAGTGGGTTAGAGCTGTTGCATGCAGCATCAAACACAATACTCAGATCAACCCTGCCTTGGAAAATAACTATAATCAGTAATAATTAGGAAGGGAATGATAATCAGTTAGGCTTTTAAAGGGGCCATTCCACCGAGCTGGCTCCGTTTACTTTTGAAGACACATTATGGTTGGCTAGAGCTATCAACTTGTCATTTGTCCTCATCGGTCTAGATCTCTCCTCTGCCTTCCAAACGGTCAACCACCAGATCCTCCTTGCCACCCTCTTTGACACTGGCATTATTGGTAGTACCCTAATGTGATCTGAATTCCATATGGTGGTCCAGATCTAATTATGCTATTTTCATTACACTGTAACTTATTACGTTTATTACATAGAGAATTCACAGCACCTGCCCTGCACATAGAGATTTCACTTAAAATTATTTTTGTTGCCGATAGATGGCAGCACCTGCCCTGCATTCCAAAATGGCGGGGAGACAGTTGTCAGTCAAACAGTTGCACAATTAGATCTGGATACTTCTTGGACAGATCCTACCATTTGTCCTGGTAAGGAGATGTGTCAAGGGTGCTCCAGGCAAGGACAAAGGTACCCCAAGGATCAGTGCTGGTCCCTCTTCTCCCTAGGCCTTATCATCCTGTTCGATGGTTTCTCTAATGTCTTAATTCTTTGGATTTTTGTTTATCATTGGCTAAGCTTTCAAAGTAGTAACTTCCTTTTAATATATGACATGCCTTATGGAAACAGTAGTATTTCAGCAGTGCCATTAAGTTTATTGGATTAACATAAAATATGCAATATGCATCATAACAAAATTAGACAGGTGCATAAATTTGGGCACCCCAACAGAGATATTACATCAATACTTAGTTGAGCCTTTTACAAATACCAAAAGCTATAGGAGGCGTCTAGAGGCTGTTATGAGTGTCTGGATTCTGAATGGAGGTATTTTTGACCATTCTTCCATACAAAATCTCTCCAGTTCAGTTATATTTGATGGCTGCCGAGCATGGACAGCCTGCTTCAAATCATCCCATAGATTTTCGATGATATTCAAGTCAGGGGACTGTGATGGCCATTCCAGAACATTGTACTTCTCCCTCTGCATGAATGCCTTTGTAGATTTCAAACTGTGTTTTGGGTCATTGTCTTGTTGGAATATCCAACCTCTGCGTAACTTCAACTTTGTGACTGATGCTTGAACATTATCCTGAAGAATTTGTTGATATTAGGTTGAATTCAACCGACCCTCGACTTTAACAAGGGCCCCAGTACCTGAACTAGCCACAGAGCATGATGGAACCTCCACCAAATTTGACAGTAGGTGGCAGGTGTTTTCCTTGGAATGAGGTGTTCTTCTTCCGCCATTCAAAGCGCTTTTTGTTCTGACAAAATAACTCATCATTTTGTCTCATCAGTCCAAAGCACTTTGTTCCAAAATGAATGTGGCTTGTCTAAATGAGCATTTGCATACAACAAGCGACTCTGTTTGTGGCGTGAGTGCAGAAAGGGCTTCTTTCTCATCACCCTGCCATACAGATGTTCTTTGTGCAAATTGCGCTGAATTGTAGAACGATGTACAGATACACCATCTGCAGCAAGATGTTCTTGCAGGTCTTTGGAGGTGATCTATGGGTTGTCTGTAACCATTCTCACAATACTGCGCATATGCCGCTCCTGTATTTTTCTTGGCCTGTCAGACCTGCTGGGTTTAACAGCAACTGTGCCTGTGGCCTTCCATTTCCTAATTCCATTCCTTACAGTTGAAACTGACAGTTTAAACCTCTGAGATAGCTTTTTGTAGCCTTCCCCTAAACCATGAGACTCAACAATCTTTGTCTTCAGATCTTTGGAGAGTTGCTTTGAGGATCCCATGCTGTCACTCTTCAGAGGGGAGTCAAAGGGAAGCACAACTTGCCCACCTTAAATACCTTTTCCCATGATTGGACACACCTGTCTATGAAGTTCAAGTCTTAACGAGCTAATCCAACCAATTTGGTGTTACAAGTAATCAGCATTGAGCAGTGACAGGCATTCAAATCAGCAAAATTACAAGGAGACCCACATTTTTGCACAGCCACTTTTCCACATTTGACTTAATTTCATACAACTAAATACTGCTTCACTAAAAATCTTTGTTCGGAAAACATCCCAGTACTCAGATGTTCCTAGGTAATGAAAGACATACCACTTATCTATTTTGTTGAAAGTAAATTATTATGCAGGCTGAAAGGGGTTCCCAAACTTTTTCATAGGATTGTATAGCTGTACCTGTAATTCCCTTCAGAGGACCACACAGAATCTACTAGAATCTTTGCATGTCTGTCTCACTGATATTGCAACCTACATGAAGACACTCCAGCTCAGCCTGGCAAGGATGGCCCTTCTCATCATCCCTGCTCATCTGCCTATTCATCACCCCATCTCCGTTTAGCTCGGCTCATTATCACTAACATCTACCAAGTCCAGTTGTGGTGATCAATGACCAGCTCTCCTTCACTGACCACGTTGCAACGGTCTGTCTGTCTTGCAGATTTACTCTTTTCAGCATCTACAAAATCAAACCATATCTGACAGAGTAAGTATCACAT
Organism: Erpetoichthys calabaricus; assembly: GCF_900747795.2. Lineage (NCBI taxonomy): Eukaryota > Metazoa > Chordata > Cladistia > Polypteriformes > Polypteridae > Erpetoichthys > Erpetoichthys calabaricus. The sequence goes on along the minus strand of NC_041395.2, from coordinate 46,640,456 downwards.
ATCCTTTTACAGGCTTTGGTCTGGAATGCTGCAACTCTCTGCTGACAGGAGTACTGGCACATGTCACCAAGCCGCGGTGTTCATGAATTTTCTCTTGCTGCTACACTTCCAATATGCAATTTAGGTTAATTGTTGACTCTGAATTAGCCTGCTATAATGAAGCAACACCCCAACTAGGAGTACAGTACTTACTTCACAGCACCACACCCTGTGTTACAATAAGAAAGTTTCAGAAAATGAATGAATAGAAAAGTATGAATTTGCATAAACAGCTCTAATTTGGGGTGTTCATAAGATATTTAATGATTTACTTCATTAAGAATAATAAACAAGGATAGTTGTGCCAAATATATTAAAGTGTGTGCTTCAATTTAAATATTTAAAGTCTAAATATTCTCGATTATAATAAAATTTGGTAATTTTTCACCCTCTGATAGTGGTTCAAAGAGTACTAAATCCCTAGTAAAGAATCAAAAACAGCATCATATTCATAATTTCCAATCTTGAAATTGACTAAAATGATACCCACATGTTTATGTTTAAAATGGCGTGGCTTTCTAGGAGTGGCACTTAGATGGCTAGGACCAGTAAAGAATCAAATATCAAAAATATTCCCATATTCGTGACTGGCAACCTTGAAATACCATAAAAACAACACTCTACGTGCCTTCATTAAACAAACCCTATTTTTTTAAAATATTATGAAAAGTTTTATGAAATGGAGTGACTTTGACCCCTTGTATGACATTTTGGGGGGTGAACCCCTGGGGTTGGTTGATGTGGCATGCACACCTTCAAGACCTACTGATCATTTTTGCTGAAGACACTTGTTAGTTTACTCTGTACAATAATGGTGCATTTATGTTGCACAAAATATGGTCCTCAAATGGCCTAAAAATGAGGGGTTTTCAGGTTTAGAGGGAAAAAAAGGGAGAACCTCAAAAAGCTTGAGGACTTGTATAACTAGACATCAAGACGAGTCAAACGGTATCTCATATATGGGGTTTTTCTCATCCTAAAGTGAATTTAAAGGCTTCATAAGGAAGTCTTGTGTACACAAACGTTAACAGTAGGATTCCCTATTCAAATAAAAAAACAGCTCTACGTACAACAATTTTCTGTTCATTTTCCTGTAAAATATCCATTTCATCCAATCAACCTAAAATTTGGCTTTTAGTTATTTAGAAAAGGTGTGAGGGATTGTATACATGGAGTGGCCCACCTAGGATTGTTCTTCCTCAGGCACAGACGCAGTCCAGTCCCACCCTCCGGAAATGACCCTCTATCTGCTGCAGCCAGGAGTTACATGGGGTCCCCTTGGCCTGGTCCTGCCGTTTGGGTCCTCAACAATTTGGATCCTGTGAACCAGATCACCCTTGGGTAATCGAGCCACAAGACCATAGTGCCATAACTGACGCTCCCTCACAATGCAGGTAATGTGCTTCATTTGGAACACTATAAGCAATCACTCATTGGACACAAAGTCAAACCAACGATACCCAAAGATTTTCCGAAGAGACACAGTACCAAAGGAGTCTAGTCTTCGTCTCAGATCACTGGATGGCGTCCATGTCTCACAACCATATAGCAAGACAGGAAGCACCAGGACTCTAAAGACTTGCACCTTCATCCTTTTGCAGAGATATTGGGAGCACCACACACCCCTTTCCAGCGACCTCATGACCCCTGAGGCTCTTCCAAGCTGTTTACTGACTTCATAGAAAGAGTCACCAGAGACATAAATGTCACTGCCGAGGTAAGTAAACCTCTCAACAAGGTCAACGCTCTTTCAGCAGACAGACACACTGCTGATGGCTGTGCCGAAGAGGTCATTAAAGGCCTCGATCTTGGTTTTTATCAGGACACTCATAAGCCCAGAGACTCAGATTCCTCGCTCAGTCTCTCGAGACTCCCGATCAGAGCCTCCATTGACCCAGCGAAGATCACAGCATCGTCAGCAAAGTCAAGATCAGTGAATCTTTCTTCACCAACAGATGCCCCACAGCCGCTGGACCCCACGACTCTGCCCTTCTTTGTTGAACACTTCAATTATAATGTTAATAAATTTCAGGAGGAGTTATTAATCTTTAAAATGTTTTCCTGGATTTTAATTTTAATGCATAATTGTTCTCCCTGTGAATATTACAAGAGCAACAGAGATATGCAACATAAAAATAAATGCATGTTTTGGTAAATGGGTTTTAAAATTATATCACTTGAGTGAGTCAGGTGTTTAATACTTACAGTACCAATACTTATTAAATGATTCTGTATTTCTGATACTGTTGGTATCTTGGTGGCGACACGATGGCAGTGCTGCTGGCTCGCATTAAGGAGACCAGGGTTTGCATCTCAGGTCCTCCCTGTATGGAGTTTGCATGTTCTCCCCTTCTCTGTGTGGGTTTCCTCCCACAGTCCAAAGACATGTAGGTTAGGTGAAATGGTGTTGGTAAAAATTGGCCCAAGTGTGTGGTTGAGGTATGTGTGTGTGTGTGTTTGCGTTTGCCCTGCAATGGACTGGGGCCCTATCTAGGGTTTGGCACCCTGTGCTGGCTGTGAGGGGCTCCAGCAGCCCACCCATGACTCTGGTCCGGTCTAAACAGGTTAGACAATGAGTGAATGAATGAATGAATGAATGAATGAATGGTATCTTGGTTACCCCTAAACAATTTATAATGGTTATACTGTATATGAACTTTTACACAGGATTAAAATATGTTCGATAGTTTTGGTTAGGATGCCTACATTCAGATAAAAGAAATAAGAGTAGATATTTACATTTATTTGGGGTCTCTTTCAAGTAGATATGGTCCTTGCCTGATATTCTTTTGGAGTAACCAAAATTCCAGATTTATGGGTCATGTGTACTCAAGACAGGTATAACACGTAGTTAATTGTATCTGTTTAAACAAGACCAAAGACTGAGACTTTAACTCAGGGGTCCTCTAGCACAGTCCTGGAGGGATGCAGTGGCTGCAGGTTTTTATTCCAACTAGTTTCCTAATTAGAAAGCAGTCCATGCTGATAATTAAACGTGGTATTGAACTATTTAGCTTGTTAATGCTTGCATTCATCCAAGAACAATTTTAATTGCACTGTAGAGTTTCCTTCTGTGAGAACATTATCCATGTGTTTTGTGGACCAGAATAGATTTAAACTTAACAGTACTTCCAATTCCCCTCTCATTCATTTCTAAACATTTTTTTTCACAGATACTTCATGGTGAGCACGTGAGCTGCTGGGTTATTGGTTTTCTGCATCTCATTATTAACTAAAGTCTCATTAAGAAAGCAGGCAACAATTAAAACTTAAATGCAGCTGCTAAAACTAAAATAGGCACTTAAGGGTTCTGAATCGTAACAGGCAAGCAAACTAAAATTAAGCCCAAAAAACATATTGCTTTAGTAGTAATTAAAAGGGTTCCAATTAAAAAATTGTTTAAAGTGAAAACCTGCAGCCATAGCAGGCCTCCAAGACTGTAATTGAGGACCTCTGATCTACAAAGTAATTAAAATTTACCAACTGAAACACCAACTTTCATTATCAGCAAGGACTGAGTTCTAATTAGGACACTGGCTGGATTGAAAACCTGTAGCCATTGCGGTCCTCCAGGACTGTGATTGAGGACCCCTGCTCTAACTTATCAAATGTTTTTCTGAAGAAATTTAAACATTTATACTACTGAAAGTTGCACCCTCTGCGCCTTACTTCCATAGGTTGTCTTTCATTTATTTTGGAGCTGAACTAACATTTTGATTCAGATTTGAAACTTCACTTTATAAATACGCTCAGTTTGATGGAGTGCAGTGTCTTAGTGCCAACACGTACCGTCTGTTGTCTTTCTGACAAGAAGTCCAAGATTCAGTTACAAAGTAAGCTTTTCAATCTGAGCAGAGAGAGTTTCATGATCAGCCGCTGCGGGTGGATTGTATTAAAGGCTGAACTGAAGTCGATAACGCCCTGCCCGGGATTTGTTCCTGCCTTGCGCCCTGTGCTGGCTGGGATTGGCTCCAGCAGACCCCCATGACCCTGTGTTTGGATATAGCAGGTTGGAAAATGACTGACTGACTGACTGAAGTTGATAAGCAAAGTCCTGGCATAGCTGTTTTTTCTCCTGGTGGAATAGGAGGGTGTGTCAGGTAAGCGTGATCGTGTCATCTGAGGAACGACTGGCATTATATGCGAACTGTAAGGGGTCCAGTGAAGGTGGCAGGCTTAGCTTTAATGTGACCCATGACTAGTTGTTCAAAACACTTCCATATGACAGAGGTCAGTGCTATAGGCTGGCAGTCACTGAAGCAGGTTGCGGTTGTTTTCTTGGGCACAGGGATGATTGTGTCATTCTGTAGGTACAGCATTCTGCTGGAGAGAGATGTTACAAAGAGGTCTGTTAAAATATCTGATAACTCAGCAGCACAGTCTTTTAACACCCTACCAGATATGTTATCACATTCCGCAGCTTTATGTGGGTTGACGCTACTCAGTGTCCTCCTCACATCAGCTGTACGCAGTCTAGGCACCTTCTCACCCTCAGTGGAGGTGGTTTTCTACACTGGTGTATGATTCAGTGCCCCAAACCTGCCATAGAACTCATTCAAGCCAGTCATGGAGAGAGCCATTGGTGTCCTCAACCTGGGCTGTTATTTTATAGTCCATTACGGCTTGAATCCCTGCCACATGCGCCTTGTGTCCTGCTGCCTTGAAACGTGCTGTGGTGCAGCCACTTATTAAAAACAAAATCTGAATCCCTCTAATCTGTCAAATTTCAGGCCAATTTCCAAGCTGCCCTTTTTACCTAAAGTCTTAGAAAATGTTGTCCATGTTCAATTAAACATTTCTGGACGCAAAATAGTATTCTGGCAAAATCCCAATCCGGATTCAGATCTTGTTACAGCACTAAAACAGCCTTATTAAAAAGGTTTATAATGACTTTTTCCAAACTTCTGTCGCTGGAGATTCTGCCATTCTTGTACTGCTAGATCGCATCTCAGCTTTTGATACTGTGGATCACACGATTCTTATATCCTGCCATGAACAGTTTGTAGGCATCCAAGGTAATGCCCTTAAATGGTTTAATCACTTGGGTGAGTTCTCATCTTCTTAAGCCTCCTTATTTGCAGGGTTCCATCCCTGGACCAGTCCTTTTTCTGATATACATGTTGTTACCTTTAGGTTCCACTGTTAACAAGTATGGCTTCTCCTTTCATTGCTATGCTGATGCCACTCTATTTGCCACTAAAATCAAAGCAGAGCAAGAAAATTACGGACCCTCCATGCGTGCTTGAATGACATTAAAACCTGCATGGCAATGCATGTTTTAAAGTACATGATAATAAAACTTAAGATTGTGGTGTTCAAAAGCTCAATGAGTGTCTCTGGTGTTGCTCTTGGACCCCTTGCCATACATCATAAAGCTTCAGTTACGAACCTAGGTGTAATTTTATACAGCTCTTTCAAACTCAACAGACACATAAATTCTGAGGTTAAATGCAGCTTTTTGCAGCTGAGACTTTTAGTTTAGGTTAAGACTTTTCTTTCTTTAAGTGATCTTGAAAAGACCATCCATGCATTTATAACTTCTCGTTCGGAGAAGTTCTTTGAATGTGTTGATCTAGTCTCGTTATGACGTCTACAACTAGTCCAGAACGCTGCTGGTCACTTATTGACTGGCTCTCGTATGCGTGACCATATTTCACCAATACTGAACTCTTTTCATTGGCTTTCAGTTCGTTTCAGAATTGATTTTTAAAATTCTATTCTTCTTCTTTTGGCTGTTCCCGTTAGGGGTTGCCACAGCAGATCATCTTCTTCCATATCTTCCTGTCCTCTACATCTTGCTCTGTTACACCCATCACCTGCATGTCCTCTCTCAACACATCCATAAACCTTCTCTTAGGCTTTCCTCTTTTCCTTTTCCCTGGTAGCTCTATCCTTAACGTCCTTCTCCCAATATACCCAGCATCTCTCCTCTGCACATGTCCAAACCAAGGCAATCTCACCTCTCAGACTTTGTCTCCCAACCGTCCAACTTGAGCTGACCCTCTAATGTACTCATTTCTAATCCCGTCCATCCTTGTCACACCCAATGCAATATTAAAAGTAAAAAATAATTAACATGAACTCAATACAAATACCCAATACAAATTGTAGACAGTGCTAAAAACAGGAACCCACACCCAGATATGATCCTCCCTCCACAAATGCTACAATGAAAGATGAGAGGACTAAAGTGGAGACATGCCTCAAAAAAAAAAGCAAAGGAGGCATCAAGGATGACATACAGCGTGTTCTATACAGAAACCACAAAATGGTCATTTTCAATCCTGGACATAACATTAAATACAGATATACACAAAAATAGAATTATAATATGAAATGGTCATACCATGGACATGACAAATTCCACAGTCATGACTATTCATCTGACTTAGAAGGCCCTAATACAAGGAGAAAAAAATTTAATCAAAGAAAAACATTAAATACTGAGATATACAGCAAACTATTGACATTGATTTTTAAACAAAAACAACAATGGAAATGACCACTTGTAACACACAATGTGTTCCATCTGTAGAAAGTAAAACTTGCCAAACAATGGAAACTGCAGGATTTGCTCAGCTTTTGAAATTTTATTTGAAAAGTTCTACTTCAAAAATCTAACAATAATTATTCTTTGTAAGGAATGTAGCCTACTGTCTATCTATCTAGTGTAATTTTTAAGTAAAACACACCTGCATAATAAAACACTCCTGGCACTAATTACCTGCATCATTTTACAAGGCGAGGTTCTTAGTTCTGAAGGTGAGGCAGTAGGACTGCAAAGAGAGCACTTGGACTCATTTTGACATTTAATCAATGTTGGTTTTATGTTCTCTGCATATATGGAGAAATGTGGCTGTGGAAATCAAGACAAAAATAATATGTAAAACTAATTCGGCAGAAAGCGCTATCATGCTTTTATAAATATATAGCTGATTTAACTCTCCAATTACTGGAAAATCAAGTTAAATAAGATATCTAACAAATGTTAATAACGACGATAAACATAAATATCTTTCATATAACCTTGCAGATACGCAAAAATATCATAAACATAACTTAAAAAGTTAATATAGTTGAAATAATAAGACGCATCTATTAAAAGGAAATAATAAAAGGGAACAACGAATTAATTAAAATGTTTAAAAATAGCCTATCTAGCCAATGTCAGTAATGAAGATAAACACAAAACAAATGGATTCGTAGCGTACGCTATGTATAATATAAACCTCATTAGTTTTGATTAATGGCTCTGAAGCTTCTTTAAATATACTGATTTTTTATTCTATGAATCCGTACCTGATTCTGTGGTGCCATTGTTCCGTGTTGAAAAACGTTTTTAGTTCCTTTTCTTTTTCGAATTGGAAAAGCTGTACAGCTTCTCTTCTCATTCTACTTCTATGGCCTGCAGGAGTCGCAATCTAGTTACCCGAACCCTTTTCTCAGTACTGGCAGATTGAAGTCTTCTACTGCCAAGTCTCCTGATTTACATACTTCCCTCCCACATTCAACAATTGCATTTGATTCGTTGCTTGGCAATTTGGACTCGCCTCCTCCTCCGGACTTAGCCAATCAGATGTTAGAGGCCCGCCCACACGGCTGTCCGAGCACCTGTCGGTCTTTTTGTCAAATCACACGAGGGGGAAAGCAGATAGCGTCATTTGGCCGTATTTGTTTTGACAGTGCCAGTGTTGGAATTGCCTGTGTCTGGGAGGCTAGTTTCTTAAGCAAGGCGAACATGAGTGGCTTCTCGAAACTTTTTGGTAAAGGCAATTTTTCCCAAACGACAGCGAAAACTCCGTTTAAAGCAATTATAACTTTGAATCTCACCGTTTCTTGGAATCTTTTCAGGTAAAACCGCGATGAACGCAAATTCGAGTTCCCAAGATACGATACAAAACCTGCGGGACACAGAGGAAATCTTAAAAAAGAGACAGGACTTCTTGGAACAGAAAATAAGTAAAGAATTATTAATAGCCAAACAGAACGGAATCAGAAACAAGAGGGGTAAGAGCAACTGGAGCATCCTGCTGACGTTTCGTGAAACTGTCCCGAACTTTGAAGGTCTTGGATGAGAGGGAGCCGTTGATATGAAGTGGCACTGTCGCCTCCAATGCACTCGTATAACGCTAGAGAGCCGTAGCCTGAGCAAAAAATACAGCCTGAGCAGAGGGTAGCGATCCGCTGTCAGTGCCTATTCACTCTTGCAAGTTCTTACGTATTATTTTACAACATTGAAGCACAGGAGATTCTATTTGGTTTTTTTATTGATCAACATAAAAATCTTTTTTAATGTCAAAGTGAATAGATATCTCTACAAATTAATCGAAATAAATTATGAATATGAAACGTAAACTAATTTAACACATAACTGTTCACCTCTTGAAGTTTGTATTTAGTTAGATGCACCTTTGGCAGCCATGACAGCCTTGAGTCTGTGTGCCTGTACAAGTCTCTGTCTTAACATCTTTGCACATCTGGGCACTGCAATTTTCCCCCCATTCTTCTTTGTTGAACGCGTTAAAATCTTGTCGAGTTTTGGAAGTTCAAGAAGGCAGGTGCAGACTCCCAGGTCACTGGATGAATAGAGCCCAGCAGAAGATAAGGGAGGATCACAGAAAGAGGCACGGCACACCACACTACCTTGAAAATGAACTTGACTTATAGCCGTGGCCAGTTTCAGTGTAATGGTTAATTTATATGGCACATCCTGTGGCCATAAGAGCTGGAAGGTATTTCATCTGAATATACAGTTGTGGATTACTCCTTTTAAAATAAACACGCGTGTTATCGAGCTTTACTGTCATTCAGTGTGCCTCTCAGTCTTCCCATCTTGGTGCTTGTTACGGTATTATTTATGATGTTGTGAAGTGGCAACAATTACATGCAGCTTGGCACAACGCCCTACCTTATGTTTCCCTTCTTATTTTAATATTGTTATTATTATTATCTTTGTTCTAAAGTCATAGCGCTAGTATCCATAAACTACAAAGTGAGTTCCAAGGAAATTGAAAAATGTCATCATGAGTTCCACTTTGCAACTTGGGCTGCCATAAAATGTCATTCATTCTCAAATACAAACTCCTAACTTGTAGCTGGGAGTAAGAATAGGATGCTACATACAATACTTCTTATGTCTTGCTCTGATGCTGGACAAATTATTATCCCTGTCGGACCTTTCAGGGCAATTCCTATGAATAATTGTGAGATGCTTGATAAATATGGGCTCTGGACCCTGACTCTAAGGACGTTAATATTGTTATTTTAATGTCATTCCTGTATAGCTTTGACTTTATGCTTGTGGTTGTTGTCTTGCTGGAAAATAAATCTTCTTCCAAGATGCAGGTTTCTTGTTGATTACATCACATTATCCTCCAGGATGTCCCTGCATTTATTTTATCTTTTACCCTCACAAGCCTTCAAAAGCCTGCTGCTTCCACCATACTTCATGTTGGAGGTGGTGTGTCTTTAATAATGTACAATGCCTGGTTTACACTAAACATGGTATTTAGATCCCATGTAGCTTCTGACAACTCTAGCTGAGATCTCATGTGTCTTCTGTTTTTTTTTTTCAAATTCCACTCTTCCATAAAACTGCGACTGATGAAGCACCAAACCAACAGTTGTTGTCTGCACAGTCTAACCAGTCTCAGGCGCTGTAGCTTGAAACTCCTTCAGAGTTTGCATAGGTCTCTTGGTGGCTTATCTTACTAGTCGCCTGCTTGCAAAAGCACTCAGTTTTTGTGGACAGTCTGCTCTAGGCAGATTTCCAGCTAAGCCAAACTCTTCATCTCTTAATGACTGATTTAGTTAGACTCTAAGGGATATTCGGTGACTTGGATATTTTCTTGTATCAGTCTCCTTTTTACTCAGTTTCTTGGAGTGTTGCTTTGACTTCATTGTGTACGTCAGCCCACCATACTGTCTCGGCACAAGTCGGACTTTCCAGAATGAATCAATTGAAACCCCTTGACTACAGACAGGTAGTCTCCATTGAACTAATTACTGTATGTGACATCTAAAACTAACTGCACCAGTGATAACTGGTGAGGTGTATCATGTTTAAGGGGGTGTGTTTATGTGATCAATCATTTTGAGGTTTATACTTGTAATTAATTTAGGCCACTTTCACATTTTTTTTTTCTTTTAATTAGTGCCACTGTCAAAAAGTCAAATGAAATCCACTGTGATTTAATGTTGTATTACAATACAGGCTCCTGTATTCTGTTTAGTCTATAAACAGCAACGTTATGAGTACAGATAAAAGTACAAGAAGCCGAGTAACGCAACTAGTTTAGTTTTTAAACCAAGTTAAAAATCCCAAGTTAAAGCACAGTTGATTCCATATTTCTACACTCTGAGTAGCAGCTGGCTAGCTGACTCCGTCACATTCACACAGGCATTCAGAGGAGGACATATTTAATATTATTTCTTTGGTAAAAAATATAACTAATAGATTTAAACAATTTTACATAGAAGGTGACCTGTTAATTTACTGTGCGAGAAAGGAACATTGCCTCATGAAACCATAGCCATGTTTCTGTTGAAGCATTAACACAATTTAGTCTTCATTTTCCATTTATTCTCCACAATAAAACATTCATCCATCCTTCCATCCATTTTTAAACGAGCTTGTCCAGTTGAGGGCCATGGTTAGTGAGTGCCAGCTTGGCTGGCAGTTCCGAGTGCAGGCCATGAACAAAGCCTCAAGCACACAACACACGAGGGTGCTGGGAGCTTAGCCCAACAGCATTAGACGACCACAGCTATGGAAGTGCTCTTGGAAAAGGTGTTTTTTTTTCTCCAGTAGAAAGCTTTGGTTAAATGTAAATAAAAAAATTCCACTCCTAAGCCAATGGAATTAGTGATGTGCTGAATTATGAGCAACTAGCTGTGCTACCTGTCTAAGATGTGTTGAAATCTAAGGAATCAACGTAGACCTTGACGTTAACATTTACTGTGCGCCATACAATGCATATGTTTCTGTTATATGCCATTTGGTATGGGAATCATAAAAGCAATGTTAATGTTTGTGATACGCCATCTGTTGCAATGATAAATGCAATGCATTTTATTGCTAAAAATGTTTGTGATGTGCCATTTTTTGGAGTGACAGAGAGATAGTGACTGGACGGAAACCCAGACACTTATCCTTTTATTAAGGTGAATATGTAGTGTAACTTCCAGTATGATCTTGCTTTGGAAACTAATTCTTATATGAATATTTTGGGGCACATTTTCACAGATTGTTTTTTTCCTTCACATTTTTAATAGTTGCCCTTCAGGCCCTGAAACGTAAGAAAAGATATCAACAACATTTGGCCCGAATTGATGGAATACTCTGCAATATTGAGAATCAGCGGGAAGCCCTAGAAAATGCATCCACCAACAGAGAGGTTCTGGACACCATGTCAACAGCAGCTGCTGCCTTGAAGATGGCACATCAAAACATGTAGGTTCTGGCATGCAAGTGTTTTGAAGGCCTAGGTCAGGGGTTCCCAACTCCGGTCCTGGAGGGCCGCAGTGGCTGCAGGTTTTCATTGTAATGCTTTTCTTAATTGGTGACCTGTTTTTGCTGTTAATTAACTCCATTTCCTTTCATTTTAACTCACTTGTTTTTTTATAATTTGTTCCCCTGAATTGCTTCATTTCTTTCCTAAAATGGCACCCAAACAGAAATGAAATGTGAAGTGAGTGAGCCAAAAGAAGACCAACTAAGTCAGGGCCTCAAACTCCAACCAGTTGCTTACTTAGACGGAGAGTCTTGCTGTTAATTAAACCTGTTCTTTAATTTCATGGCTAGTTGCTGCTCTCATTGTGCAATAGCATACATTTCCAAAAGTGATGATTTTCTCTTTTCTAAGAGCAGTGTTAAAAAACGTTTGGGGGTCTGAGCAGATCAACATTCCTGAGACCTTCACCTTTCTTTATTTTCAGATATTGTGTGATGGACACCAGTTGTTTTGGCTCATTTTGTATCTCATTAGGGCGGCACGGTGGCGCAGTGGGTAGCGCTGCTGCCTCGCAGTTGGGAGATCTGGGGACCTGGGTTCGCTTCCCAGGTCCTCCCTGCGTGGAGTTTGCATGTTCTCCCCGTGTCTGCGTGGGTTTCCTCCGGGCGCTCCGGTTTCCTCCCACAGTCCAAAGACATGCAGGTTAGGTGGATTGGCGATTCTAAATTGGCCCTAGTGTGTGCTTGGTGTGTGGGTGTGTTTGTGTGTGTCCTGCGGTGGGTTGGCACCCTGCCCAGGATTGGTTCCCTGCCTTGTGCCCTGTGTTGGCTGGGATTGGCTCCAGCAGACCCCCGTGACCCTGTGTTCGGATTCAGCGGGTTGGAAAATGGATGGATGGATGTATCTCATTATTGTTTGGCTGCTAATTAAGGAAAAAGAAACAATTAAGGGGTCAGAGTCTTCAAGAGCAAGCCAATTACAATTAATTCAAAAGAAGTTAATGAGCAGCAAAAGCAGGTCACTAATTAAGAAAAGGGTTAGAATGAAACCCTGCAGCTATTGTTGCCCTCCAGGAAGGAGTTGGGGACCCCTGGCCAAGGTGATTGGATTCAGGAGTGGTGGTGACCCTTCTTGTGGAAAGAGAGTAAGCAAAATATTAAATTTACACAAAATGTTATATGCCTACCAGCCAGTGCAAGTATTTCACCTCTATTAAGAGAACAGTTTTCACATACTGTAATAACCTTAAAGTCAACCAAAATGCCATAAGGTCCCTTGCCTGGGTCATTCCTTATTTGCTTAGGCTGTACGTCTTTTACTGAATGTTGCTGACTCTAAAATCACCTCATATGAATGAATGTGGCTGTTTGCATGAGGGCACTCTGGGATGAACTGGTGCCCCATTATGGGTTGGCTATGCCCAATGCTGCCAGGATAGATGCCATCTCCATGCTACTCTAAATTGGTAATGAGGTTCAGAAAATGAATGGATGTGCAACTGTTAGGCAATGTTTTAATGAGCTTCTGTCCGGTCATTACAGGGACACTGACCGTATTGACAAGCTGATGACTGAAATCACAGAGCAGCAGGAGATTGAACATGAGATCTCGGATGCCATATCAACACCAATTGGCTTCGCAGATGACATTGATGAGGTACCACCTAATTTCAACATCCTACAGCACATTACAATCTCCTTTAATAAGGTTTGTTTGTTGATCTCTTTGTTGCGAAGGTTGCCCCCTATAGTGAGAACACATGGGCTGATGTTAGTGTCTAGAGCGGGGCACTGACTGCAGGAAGTGAGTCTTTGTTCTTCATCTATTGGATATCTGTAAAAATGTCTTCTGTTTTTGTACTTTCCTGCTGCAAACAAATTTCCCTCTGGGTAATAGAGAAATCAAGAAAAATGACACCTTTTATTGGCTAACTAGAGAGACTACAATATTCAAGTTTTGGGGCAACTCAGGCCCCTTCTTCAGGCAAGATGCAATGTGCGTGAAGAAGGGTCCCGAGTTGCCCCAAAATTTTAATATTGTAATCTTTTTAGTTAGCCAATAAAAGGTGTCATTTTACTTGATTTCTCACTACATCCACCATGGCTAACACAGTACAACACCCTTGTACCTCTGAGATAGTAAAATTTACCTATTAAGACTACCCATCAAGTCCTGCTCTGTGGTAGCCTGCAGTAACACAAGGGGCACATCAATCATGCAGATCAGGCACTGTCATTATACCCTCTCGTGTGCAAGAAAAAAAAAGTCTGCAAAGAAATATACTTCAGCTGTCCCAATTGAAACATCGGGCTGTGCGTTGCCAGCTGTCTCAAATCAGGTCATACAAGGGACTTGTACTAAATCTGCATCAGTATGGCAGTGGACACTAAGCTTACCTTTCCTGCTGTATTTATATTGACGTTTTGGTATTTCCATGTTTGTTACATGTAATAACATTTTTTCTTGTTAAAAAAAAATCTTCCTGGGTTAAACGTAATGCTAAGGGAGCTACGTAGATGGTCAGACAATGTTGGACCACCTATTCCACTTATGCATTTTATAAGGAGACTGACACAATAGTGAAGCATATTAGTGCTCATTTTCCTAACTAACGCAGTCTTGAGGGGTTGGAATCTGCTGGTGCCCATTTTCCAAACTAACGCAGTCTTGAGGGGTTGGAATCTGTTGGTGCCCATTTTCCGAACTAACGCAGTCTTGAGGGGTTGGAATCTGTCATGAAAGCAATGGGAACAGGAAAGGAATCAGACTTGGACCACTAGCCCATCACAGAGCACAGTCACTGACATCAGGACAGTTCAGATTGACAAATTCAGTATGCATGCCGTAAGGATGTGGGGGGATGCCTGAGTAGAGTGGTACCTTATCTCTCTATTATAAAAGAAAATCTTGAGATGAGACAAGACTGATTGCCAAGAGATTTTTTCAAGTCCCGCCCTACTCTCAACCATTTACGGTTATATAAATCTTGAGATGAGACTATTGCCAAGATTAAAAAAAAAAAGTGTAAACTTGTGGAGAATGTGCAAAGTCACTGTTCTGGTTGATGGCACTAAGTTGCCACATACTGTATATCCTCTTTGATTCTGTCGAGTCAGCCTTTTTTTTTTTTGGTCTTCCTTGTGTTCACTTGTCCTGTTGGCTCAGGTATAGAGCTGTCTTGGCCAATGAGCTGTCGTCAAGAGTGTATTGTTGTGTGACATCCTAACCAATAAAAACAAGCCAACGGCGAGTGAGAGCCATACAGCGGGCCTGCTTGCTTATGTGTTTGGATCCCCTGTGCTCTGGCTGTCCAAGTGCCTTCCGTTTGGGCTCTGCTTGTGCACCACTGAAGTCATCAAGAGAAAAATTCATGTCACTTTAGGAATCATCGGTCACATGGGTAAGAAAATGAAAACTGAAAGAAATCAGATAAAAAAGGAGAATTGTGTACATTAATAAAATTGGTAGAAAATTAAAGTGTTTGGATCGCCTTCTGGGTATTATGGGCTAAATAATCAGGATATGGAAGCTGCCTCCTATTGTTCAGGCACCATCTAGAAGAGGACGCCTGTTATCCAGACAGAAAGGAGACTTGTCAGGGAATCCAGCAATTCATGTTATTAGGCCTACGGGATGAAGGAAAGGTACACAAGCTTATTCCCACCATGTATTGTGTTATTTCGAATAGATACTTCCTGCTGCTGCTGCTGGTGACATTGTGCACGGGTGTGCATCAGTCACCTAATGGCAGCAGTTGAGGAAGAGATTAAGTGAGCACGTGTTGAGTGCAAACAAGTGAGAAGACGTGAACTAAAGTTATAAGGCATTACATTTAGTTTTAATCAGTATAAAATTTACTAAGTTTAGTAAAGATGTCTTCTCATGTATTTAGCATGGTAGCACAGAGCTGTCATTCCTGCCTCACAGCACTTGGGTCTGCATGGAGTTTGCATGTTCTCCTTGTGCTTTCATGGATTGATTGTGTCTGAGCGTGTGCTCAAATGTTTAAGGTTACATGTTTTAACATTGAATACTGGAAATGTGTCAGAAATAATTCTCATTTAACAACATGCACTTAGCCTTTGTGTCAGATGACCAGGGCCCTTACCTAGCTGGCATGCCTATGTAATGGAAGGGCAGGGCATTATCTCCCCCAGAGCACTAGATGGCAGCCCACCTGGGTTGCAGTGGTGCCTCGGACTCCCACAGGGCAACATGGGAGTTGGGAGTTCAGAACAACCATTGGGGGTTTCTGTGGGTGCCGCTAGGGAGTGCTGCAGGGACTGTGGAGCCCTACTTCATTGGGCTTTCACCCCACCCAGACCACGCTAACAGGCTGCTGGAAGTACTCCCGGGTGCAGGACAAAAGAAGCCCACTGCCACTGCTTCAGGAGTCGGGAGGGAGAGAGAGACAAAGCCTGCTGGAGGAGGAATAGAGGAAGAAGAACAGAATAAAGAAAGAGAAGCAAAGACTGGCTTGGTGCTTTTACACTGTGTTTTATAACTGTGGTTGAAGTCTGGTGGGACACACTTACTTAAGAGTTTCCCACAGCCTAATTAAATAAAACCTGTGCCTGTGCTGAACTTGTCTGGCGTCTGCTTATGTCGGGTGTTGGGCGGCTGGAGCGCCCCCTGCTGGTCACACTTGTGACCCTGAACTGAATTTAAGGGGGCATAAAAATGGCCATCAATGTAAATGGAATTAGTTAATGTAGAAAGAGAACATCCGTAGGTATGACACCCTGTGCCAATGTGACAGCCACGCCTACATCTTAACAAACGAACAATGTTGCGTGTGCTCTGTAGATGAGGGTGTGTGTTTAGCAGTTCTTGGTTTTATTTTGTATACTTGGATATCTGCTAAATGTAACTGCGCTTCCTTTAAAGGATGAGCTACTGTCAGAACTGGAGGATCTGAAGCAGGAAGAAATAGAGGAAGAGCTGCAGCCCTTTCAGCTTCCCAGTGCCCCGAGCGAGTTGCCATCAATACCAGTAGGCCAAAAAGGTGAGAAATGATATGGGGTGGGGTGCATAGCAGTGCAGCGGTCTCAGCCTCACATCATCTTCTGTGTGGAGTTTGCTTGTTGTCCCCATCTCAGTGTGGGTTTTCGTCCCAAATCACAATAGATGTGCAGGTTATGGTTAAATGGCGATTCCAAACTGCCCTAATATGGGGGTGGGTGTGTGGATGTGGAGGGTGCCTTGTCCCCCAGTGCTGCTGGGACAGGCCAAATGGGATTGAAGAGACTTCAGAATGGCTGGCGAAGTGTTCTGGGGATTTCTCCTAAACCATTGTTTTTGTTCCTGTTTTTTTTCAAATAGATGAGGATGAACAGGAGATAAGAAAGCTAGCAGAATGGGCTTCTTGAAGAACAACACTGAATGATTAGCTTTAGTTTCTTCAAGACTGAACTGTAGTCATTTTTATTGCTTTCCTGTTTTAATGAGAAAAGTACTTACTGTGATCGCCATGTTTGTTTTCTGTCCACATCAGCCAGTGGAACAATTTTGTTGAAGTCTGGTACACTTTTTCTTCAAGGACATTTATCAGGAGACTTTCATTTTCTTGGGGTTATCTGGAATAGAGTGCACTGAACAAAGGTTTAAACTTTCAAAATCTCTTACTGAGAAACATTGGTGAAAGTTCAAACTTCAAACTTATCTGTCTTAAACGCAGAAGTATTCTGTGCGATGTCACTTGGCGATTTGTTTACTGCTTCAGTTTTCATTTGAGTGAAGTGACTTCAGCTTGTAGATTTGGAACATTTTTTTTCCTGTTACTTGGCCAATAGCTGCTCCTGATGGTGAAATGAGGTGCAGGAGATGAAGCCACCACTCTGCTACACCAGCTCACCTCTCCAGCTGCTTTAGTAACTGTAAAGTAAAAAAACAGCAAAAAAAAAAAAAAAAGTAAAGCATATAACATGAATCTAGGTGTCGCTCTGTAAGAATGGAGTGAACAAATACATATTTATGTGACACTAGAAACAACCTCAGGCCGGCATGATCTGCACATTTTAATGATTTCATTTTTATGACACTATAATTTATCGGTAAATCTCCAGAGCTGCTCTCTATCATGGTCTGAAACAGCAACAGTAGTACAACAAGAGAAATGTTTGAATTCTTCATTTGGTACTTCTTTTGAAAATGTTAGGTTAAAGTAATTTGAACTACAGTTAGTCATATACCCTCCAACATGACCAAATAATAACAGGACATCAGCCGATGCCATTTTTCCATTACCTGAATTGGACTCTGCCGTCTTTGAAAGCTATTCAACCACCATAAGCCTATTTGGGCTGCGTTTTTAACTAAACGACATTGCAAAGTGCTGCCAAAAAGCAGCCATTTAATGCAGTCTACTGAAAAAGGGTAGTTACTTTCTGTTATTGCTACTAGGGGGCTCTGCCCCCTGCTCGCTTCGCTCGCCAACCCCTGGTGTTGGGAATGACAAAGAGCGTGATATATGAATGAGATATAGAATAGTGTGACGGTGTAGATGATGCAAATAGAAAGCAAACAATAAAGTGTGTGGCACAGTGTAAAGGTTTATTTGAAAATTTCTTTGTACACGCCGTTTAAGTGTAAAAGGTAATTCCAGCTCAGAACTTGTAAGGTCATTTAAGATGGTTATTGTTGTGATCAGAGTCAAGTTTGTCAGAGCTTAGAAAGAGTTGTGTCTTTCCAGGAAGTAATGGAATGACTTGGGTATTTATGTTTTCCACATTAATATTTTTTGGACATAATATAGTGCGTTGTGTTAAAAGGGGCATTTGGTCTAATGAGATTGCTGTTCCAAATCTCTCTGTAACTAAGTCGTCGCAGATAAAGGCTTGAGGAATTGTAATAATATGTGGCTGAAGTCCATCTGTATTCGTGAGTGTACCATCTCTCAGTTGTAATAAGCAATTGTTATGATCTGGTTCTGGATATCGTATCTTTTTTACTAACTGTATCTTTTGAAAGCAATGCCAACTGTCTGCGTATTTTAAGGTGCACTGAACAATAGCTGAGTGCATGGTATCTGGAAGAATAGCTAATCACTGTCTAAAATCTCCTCCTCATAAAAGTACCTTTCCTCCAAATCGAATATTATTATTCATAAACGTTTGTTCATGCCATTGAACATTCATCAATAAACATTTTTTCAAGACGGATGTGACGTGCAGTGCCACTGTTAATGTTCATAGTGGATTCCGATTTGTAGGATCTAATGTAGTTGATAAAGATTTCACTTTCAGGTATATCGTCAGTTATAAGCTTCTGTAGATATTCAGTATATGAATGTAAAGAAGGCAGTCTAATTTGACCCTTTTGACAACAACGTGTAAATGTATTACTTGTATTGCCAGTTGTTTCTTCAGGGAAGTGAACTGAATGACAATGATTGCAAATGACATTCATTAATCCGAATGAATTTTCCTGATGTATGTTTTGCTTGTGCCGTTTGAGAGGCGCGTTGTTGCATGTGTAGTATTTGGGACGTGTTGTTTTGGAGCTGTAATCGATTTGCCTGTGCTGTGTGAGAAGCCCGTTGCAGCCTTCGCTGCCATCAACGTATGTCTGAGACGGGAGGTGTTTTGTTTTGAATCCGTGCCTGTTGCGTTGCAGCACTTTGATTGATAGTTTGCGTCATGTGGATCTAGGATGTAGATTTGTGCATATTAAATGAAGTATTGTAGGATGTAATGCAGTTCATAAAGGTTTTACTTTTAGGTACATCGTTAGTTAGAAGCTTTAGTTGAGCTTTGCGTTTTTGGAGTCGAGTCATTTTTTCTTTTAGAAATATGGATAAGTAATAAGGAGTATTGCACTCACTGTTAATATGGAGCCTTTTCTGCGGTTGAACGGTTAATAGTGCCTTATTGTAATGAGATCCACCTATGCTGCATAGCCGTCTATTTTGTTGTTTCTTTCTTGTTCGTGTGTTTGTTCCTGTTATCCTTTCCTTTTCGTTTTGTACCCGTGACCGTGTATTCATGACTTGTTTCTTTCTCAGCATGCGAAATATGGATAAGTAATAAGGAGGATCGCAGTCACTGTTAATATGTTTCCTTTTCTGCAGTTGAACGGTTAATAGTGCTTTATTGTAAGGAGATACACCAATGCTGACACCTATGCTGTCTAGTGTGAAGGTGTTGATGTTCACTTTAGAATATGTGGCTTTGGGTGTCACTTCTTATGGATGTGTGTGTGTGTGTGGGGGGGGTCGGTTGAGGATTGTTGTCGCGCGAGCGTCTTCTTTCTTTTTGTGTTCCTGTGTCTTGTCGAATCCCCCTGTTTGTGTGTGTCCCGTCCCTTGCTTGTAGGGTCTGTGGGGTGGTTTTGTGTTCTTTTTTTTGTGTTCCATGGGCTTGTTGAATCCCCCTCTTGGTGTGTGTCCCGTCTGGTGCCTGTAGGGGGGGGGTGCCTTGCTGTTGTGCGCGAGCCTCTTTTTTTTGGGTCTAGTTTCGTGTGCAATGTGTTTCGTGCTTTGCCTGCGTTTCCTCATTTCTCCATTTTTCCTGTGCTCACTCCTTTTTTCTGTGGTCTTGTCCGCCTCTCGCCCTCTTTTGTCCGCCTTTCTCGGCTCCTCAGCCGACTCTCGCGGACTCTTTTTGCGCCTGCGCAGTACGTCTTTTTGCAGCTACGGCCCATTGCCGGATGTGCCTGCGTCCATCATCCGGTTTAGCATTCTCGGTTAGTAATATGGATTCTTTAAAATGACTCAGTGGTACAAAAATATCTAATAAAGAACTGTATTGAAGCTTGTTCCTGCTGCTCAAAACATGTCTTTGGTGTTATTTTGTAAAAGAATTGTGTTATTCACAATAAATATTGTGTTATTTTGGATTAATTATTGCATTGCTTTGTAGAGATACTGCATGCTGCAGTTGCATGGATCTAATGAGGGAGACATTAAGTGTGTCTGGTAAGAACTGAAGAGACATTATACTGTACATTTCATCTTAAATTTAATCCAAGCAGTGTAGAGTCACAGGGAGGCAGACATCATCATCACAGCAGCACTGAGTGTAAGGACAGAAGCCAACCTTTCTGAAAACACACATTTACTGAGTGTAGGCTGATAGACACAAATGTCAGATGTATCCTTTTAAAATTAAACCTACAACACAATAAAGTGTTTAGAATGTGAAGGGAGTCTGGATGCTTTCTGTATCCACTGTTTTTTGTTTTTCCGTGGATTATGGGGAAATTAAATACAGCTGAACTCTTGAAAATTAGGAACAGAAACATAGGGGTAAGTGAAAAATAAAAGGCAATTTACTTGGTACCAGGAAACAATAAATATGTATAAATCTTTTACTCTTCTTTTAAAACATTTTCTTGCCACATAATAAAAAAGCATTACTGTTTACTGGTGTCACAGTACTTACCCAGTATCCTGGGGCCAAATCCCATGTGGGGATGGCTTGCTCTCCTTGTGTCAAGGTGCCATTTCCTTCAGGTACTTAATTGTCCAAAAACGAGTGAGTGTGACCTTTGAAGGGCTGGCTTGTGTGTTGTATGTCATCTTGCTAGGACAGCTTCAGTCATCCTGACACTTTGAACTGTTTTAAACATTGGACAACAACTTTTTTTTTCCCCCAAACATTTTGCTTTTGCCAATTGTGATAGGCAGCTTCAAGAACACAAATACAATTTCAGATTGACTGTATTACATAGGAATTTGGTAAAACATGAAATTCACTGATACTGAATTTAGCCTGTTTATTATTATCACTTAATTATTCTGACATATTGCATACATTCATCTGAGATAAAAAATGTTTTCCTGCCATTTGTCCTTAGCATCTGATGGTCCTCAGTTTAGTGTCTAACAACAGTTGTCCAGCATTGACAGATTCTGCTTACCCTAAAACTGCCTTTCCATCATTGCAACGTCCTGTAGAAACCTTTCACCATGTTGGTCACTGACAGCACTGAGCTTAGCAGCAGGGAAGAAGTGCAAGTGTGAATCTGCTGCTCCAGCAGATCTTCAAGATGCTTGTCATTGATGACATGTCTGATTTGTACACCAACTAAAATGACTTCCTCAACTTGGCACTGGTTATCCATGGGAACACCTGTCTCAAATTTAATCGTTGTTCATCGCTTTCACAAAATTGTTCATCAGCCAAGTTGTATATGAAGAGGAGGAATACATTTCTCTGTTGAATTGACAAGTGGTTTATATGCCACACACTTCTGCCCTGGAGCGGCCAGTTGTTTTTAATGTGACAAAAAGAGTTTTTAGCACTGCTGTCACAGTGCTCGGTATATTTGAGCTACTGTACAGTGCCACCACTTTTAGATCACCTCGGATGTTCCAGTTGTAGCTGTTATACCGTATATTTAAATTAATATGAGAGGAAATCACCACAATAGGTGACTGAAGTAAAACAGTAAGTGACTTTTGAGAGAAGCAGGCCAAAATCCACAAATGTGTTCAGTAAGCAAACTCCTTTTTGCCATGTGTAATGGATGGATAATTGTTTATCATTGTTACAGTTGTTGAATAGCCTGAATAGTTTTTAATTTTAAGCTACATAACTAATTTTACATCTTGTGTGACACAAATTGCAAAAATGAATTGAACGCCCCAGTGATGGAGTGGCATCCCTTTAAAGGATGGCTCATTCCTTTATACACTACAGTATGTTGTTTAGATCAGCCTTGTCTCCAAATGGAAAAAAAAACAGTTTATTAACTGGGTGGGTTAAAAATGTTGGCATAATTTTCTGGATTTTCTCCTTTATTACCAAAATGCTTCAGTTAACCGAGGAGAGGTCCTGTGAGGGTCTCCAGACTTACTTTGAGAGTTTCTGTTGTGGTGCTGTCTGTTCTGTCCTATTCCTTAATGCAGTGATTGACTTGTACTTTCAGCAAGGGTCCATCGAGTAACGTTTTCCAAACCAAGTAACCTTATTATATGACAGTTCCTAAATGACAGAAGTGTTGCATATTACATAAGTTGTCTACTTTTTGCCGGACGTTCCATGAGTTCTCTTACTGCTCTTTCATGTGACACATACTTTGTTCATTTCTGTTTGGATAGCTGTACATTAAGAGACAAATAAAATAACTTTGAAAATCTTTTTGGGTTGTCTTTATTCAAAAATTAATTAGCCTGCAATTCCCACAGAAAGAAACAGAAACAGACTCCAAAGGGTCAAAACTGACATTTTCACTTGTTTATATTTTTAGTAATTTCCTCAGCACATCAAATAAACAAACCAAGATGTCTTTCTGAAATCTGTCAAAAGGGATTGCATTATTTAAGAAGTTAGAAGAAGAAGAGCAAACATTGGAAACTAGAATCCTTCCACAACATGGGGCCCCCAGACAAACTGATTTAGACAGCATAATCCAACATTTCTCCCTGTTCCCAATTCTTGCAAATATTCATAAGAATTTTCAATTTGAATGTTACTTTCCAGACAGACTTTTTCACTTGAGTTGACAAAGAAGTCCTTAGTTATCATACTTGTCTATCAGTAGAAATTACTTTTTGAGGCCCAGAAGAGGTCACTCTCTTATGTGACATGTTTCTATTGCTTACATCTGTGTACTGATTTACAGTTTTCTGATTTTGGATTTAAGGAGTTCAAAAATCTATTATATAATATTTGAATGGCAGCCTGGTTCTCATTAGTTGGTCTTATTTTATAAAAATGCTATTCAATCATGAAAGGCATGTAATCCTCAAAATGTATCTGAGTTCAACTGAATGACCATGAGCACAGTGAATGCTAGTTAATTTGCTGAAGGTTTGCAGGTTTTTTTTTTTTTTACTCGGAAGAAGGCATTTTTGATGTTGGTTACATCAAATTCTCATTGAAAGCAGAAAGCTGCTTTAGAAAAAGTTGTCTTTTAATGATAAGACTACTTATATATATATATATATATATATATCTATATTTTTTACCTGAGTCAATATGCTTTTGTCAAGACTATGAATGAAAGGCCACACTCCAGTACTCAGTTAAGTACCCTTCGGTGTTTAGACAATATTTAGTACAGCCGAGCTCCTACAACAGACCTCAGGCACCTCTTTACCCCACTGTCATCTAGCAATCATTTTGTTGTCGCAGATTTCCGGCTCCACAGTTTCCCCTGCTGGCTCTTTAATGGACTGCTTCAAAAGCTTACACCAGCAATCTAATAATAAGTGGGACAAAAGAGAACAGACCACTCAGTCCATCAAGCGAATTTGGTTAATGGACAAAAGAGAAGAGACCACTCAGTCCATCAAGCGAATTTGGTTAACTACTAGCCACAGTAACTCAACCAGACAGTTTATCACTTGAACTCCACGACTCCA
This sequence comes from Erpetoichthys calabaricus, assembly GCF_900747795.2. NCBI lineage: Eukaryota > Metazoa > Chordata > Cladistia > Polypteriformes > Polypteridae > Erpetoichthys > Erpetoichthys calabaricus. The sequence goes on along the minus strand of NC_041395.2, from coordinate 46,616,657 downwards.
TGCGTGAAGAAGTGCCTCCTGGTCTAAACCTTGAAGCTTTACTAATTCATGTCTTTAAAACACAATAACCATTTACTATTGGCACCTCACATTACTGTCCAGCAATAATTGATGGGTCCAAATTTTAGAGCTGTTGGAAAGCAAACATTGTTAATCTTCAGAAACCTTGTAGAGGTATTAAGAAAACAAAAACCCAAGGCACAATCACTGCCATGTTTGAGGCGGAAAGTTGTTGACCTCACAGATATCTTGAACAGTACTTCCTTCAATGGAGTATGAAAGACGCAGCCTCATTTTTAGCGATACCTGAAACAAATTAAAAATGATAATTAGAGATCCAAACTTGTAAACACATCCAGGAACTTGCATTAACAAAACATTTGTGAAAGAGTACAATGGAGAATAAATCAAGTAGGTAATCGAGACAAAACTACAGGACAGTTACAAGAGAGTTTACACTTTAGTACACCAGGAGCAGTTGTAGAATGAGCCTTCAAAATTGTAGACACAGTATAAAGTATTTAACAATGAATCGAGGACTTTTTGCTCTGACTGGAGCTGGGGCCTCATGTATAAAACTGTGTAGAATTTACACTGAAACATGACATATGGACAAAACTGGAAATGTGTGCAAGCACAAAAAAATTCAGATGCATAAAACTGTGTGTAAGCAAAGTTCTATGAACTTCTCTTTATAAATCCCAATCAACAAAAATTTTAATGCACATGCACGCACCTACAGTCCCACCCTGGCTCCTCCGAGAAGTTCATATATTTGAGTATGCAAATAAATATAAATAGCCCCGTCTGTTCAGTGTTTTGTTAAAAGACAATATCAAAAGCACACATAAAAAAGAATTTCATCAAATATGAAATGGAGGTCCTAGACAGTGAAGTCGATGCAAGGAAAAACATACTATTTGGTGGCTCAGGCAGTGATATGAGCAACAAAAGCAAATTGATGGAGTGGCAGACAATGCCTGAAATAAAAATGGAAGTGATCAGATATCAATGTCGCCATGAAAAGGCAAACTGCAGCCCACCGTCTGAAAAGAAAAAAAAAAAGGTCTATGTCGATTTTAATCTCAAAATTTCCGCTTTAATCTTATAGTTTATTTTGTCATTAAACTAGAATGTCACAAACTCCATCTTAAAATCGATGTTTAGCTTTCAAACCCCATTGTAACTAAAGTAGCACATGTTAAATGCTTCATATTCTAAATTTTCCCCAACCCAGTCGTTAATCGTTTTGTGCTTCTTAAACTGGCTTTATTTCATGGTGGCCACACAGAATCTATAATAATAAAAGGCAAAGCCCTCACTGACTGACTCACTCACTGACTGACTGACTGACTGACTGACTCATCACTAATTCTCCAACTTCCCGTGTAGGTGGAAGGCTGAAATTTGGCAGGCTCATTCCTTACAGCTTACTTACAAAAGTTAGGCAGGTTTCATTTCGAAATTCAAAGCATAATGGTCATAACTGGAACATATTTTTTGTCCATACACTGTAATGGAGGAGGCGGAGTCACGTATCGCGTCATCACGCCTCCTACATAATCACGTGAACTAAAAACAAGGAAGACATTTACAGCACGAGTCACACGCGGGAACGAAGGTAAATGATGTTAATTTTTGACTGTCTTTTAATACTGTGTGAGCATACATATTAACACATGTGCAATTAAACGTGTGCATTTACGGGGTGATTTCTGAGGCTTAAAAGCTCACCTTTTATCAAACGCGGGAAAAAAGGTAACTGACGTTGTTCACTGTCTTTTAATACTGTGTAACCATACATATTAACACATGTCCAATTAAACGTGTGCATTTACGGGGTGATTTCTCAGGCTTAAAAGCTCGCCTTTTACTAAAAAGGTAAATGCAAAACTATTTTCAATCAGTTTATTGAAACGCTCCCGTTAAGGATTGCAATAACATATTCGCGAGATAAAAGAACGAAGTAGGGGGAAATGGAGGAACAGCCGCAAACAGCGAAGAGCAAAAAATTTATTAAACAATTGAGAACGGAGCGAGTTAAGCATACAAGCATGTTCATAAGGGAAACAAAGCACGGTGTAAAACGTAAGTTTAAATTAAGTTTATAGAAACGCTCCCGCTGCGGATTGCAATAACATATTCGCGAGATAAAAGTTTAATGAGAAGACACAAGGTATAAACGAAGCACACGCCGTGGCGCAACGTTAGGGGCAACAGTTTCAAACATTCTATGATCTGCTTCTCGCAACTGAAAGACGGCACATGGCGGATGTTAGCCGACTTGCTGACCGCAACGTTAGGGGCTTCAACTATGGCGCTGACGCAACATCTCAGTGCCAACACTTTGCAGACTCTACTTAAAAGACACGCCCTCCTCACTGGACAGTTAAAAACACCAATCAAACTAACGATGACATCAAGTATTACCCAATCAAAAGTAGGAAAGGAGGCATCTTCATAAAATGCATGTGGGATGATTTGCATGAGACGCTGCTTTAAAAAAAAAATGATACAAAAAATACGGGATAAATCCCATCCAGTATTGATTCAAAACGGGACGCGCAATTTCATTCTCAAACGCGGCACAATTCCGTATTTTAAAGGACGGGTGGCAACCCTACAGTGCCAGGTAACCACCCATACAATCAGATTGTGATTCAGACTAGGAATGCAATGAATGTAATTACCCCGATCTACATACAAGGCGAAAGTCTTGCAACATTCAAAGATCATGGTTTGGGATAATTAGTACTTATTAAGTACAACATTGAACATAAAAGAGCTTATGAAGCCTTGAACCGAAAAAAGCAAGATCTCAGAGATCGTAAAAAAAAAAAATGAGGTAATGTCGTTTTACTCGCTGTAGATTTTAGTCAAACATTACCAGTTATTCCACGAGGGAGACCAGCAGATGAACTCAACGCGTGTTTAAAATCCATGCTTCTCCCACGGTTGGTTATATGTCGCGTGTTCTCGGGTAGGTACACCAAAAAATGTATACATTTAAGCATGTAATGGGCAAAGAAAAAATGAGGTATACCCGAAGGCACTGCAGTAGTACTCAATGTAACTTTACTTCTTAAATGTTAATGTTTTACTGTTTAATAATTTATACGCTTCTTATATATTGTTCAAATTCTTTTATCAAAATACCAGTGACAGCGCAATGCACGATAACATGGAGTGAATACACCATACACATCCGCCCACGGCCGCCCTGGTGTGCGCAGATAGGAGTTGATTCTAAAATAAAATAAACATAAAAAGAGTAATACATTCATCACCCATAAAGCAGATAGCAGACGTGACGTATTATATGTGTACCACATTTCAAGTCAATACGTAAAACGGTTTGCAAGCTACATGTGATTTAAAATCCTGGACAGACCAACGAAAAGCCACGGTAGCAAATTATAGAAGAAGATTTTACTGTTTAATAATTTATATTTATATGAAATGTGCTTCTTATATATTACTTCATATTCTCATATGATAATGATGTTAATGTTGTTTATATTGATTTCTATGTTATTGTAAGTGCATCTATGTGTGTATATGTATGTATGTATGTGTGTATATATATATATATATATATATATATATATATATATATATATAAAATATATATATAAAAAATATATGTGTATATGTATATATAATATATCTGTATATGTGTGTATATGTGTGTGTATATGTGTATATGTATATATATATGACAGCAACACTCATAACAATGACAACACAATTACATTGACAATCATGTTACGTTATTTTTAAAATGTTTCCTTTACTTTTTCATAACCTCTTTAACACACTACTTCTCCGCTGCGAAGCGCGGGTATTTTGCTAGTACATTATATTCATGAAATTACAACTCTCTAAACATTTTTAAATGCTAAGATTTATACTTGATATCATTTTAATGAAGAAATGCTTTAAAGCATGTATTAAACATGTGGGAGCACAGTGGCGCAGCAATAGCGATGAGCTGGCACCCCCATCCAGGGACTGTTCCCATCTTGTGCACGATGCTTGCTGAGAAGGGCGTGACCCTGAATGGAATAATTTATTGCAGCAGTACTGTCTCTGTCAAACCGTCCAACCCCTAATTCCTGTCATTTTGTTTTCTTTCTCCGTGTAACCATTCACCACACAATAAACGTCTGTAATAAATGACAAACCAGCTGTAAGCTTGGAACGCTGATTCTTCAAAACTTTTAACATTGAAAAATCTTTCTTATATATGTTATTCCATCCATCCATTCAGGGTCATGCCAGTCCCAACAAGCATATAGCATGAGGCAGGAACAATTCCTGGATGGGGTGGCAACTCATCTCTACCACCGTGCTCACACATGTTTAATTATTAACAGTATACATTATTTAAATGAAGAGAACAATTTATCTGTAAAATGTAATATACTGTACATACTTTAATGCATTTCATCATTGAAATTGTATCAAGTATACATCCCAGTATTCTAAGAGCACACAGCTCCACGAGGATACCTCTTGAAAATCTAAACTGACTTCGAAGCCAGTTATCATCATTTGTAAATATATACTCTCTTCTAATTCTTCCATTTGCAATGTCTTCTAATAATGCTAAAGCGGCTATGGTAGTTGGAATAGTTTGGCCATTCCGTGTAACTTTATATACTTACTTATTGATTACAGTCAAGTGAATTAAATATGTAAAAGTTATGCAATTAATTTTGGTGTATTTGATAAAGCCAGCATTGTTGATGTGAATCTAAAAAAGAAAGTGAAATGGCACAGAAACAGCACTGCTTTGATGCTGGGTGCTGCCTGTTTGCAAAACCAAGCAGAAAAGTGCATACACATGGTTGTGAGGCTACTGTGGAAATGTGTGTAGCTTTACACCAAGTTTAGTTTTTATACATCTCGAAGTGAACACGGAAATGGACATACACAACATTTTGTGCGCACACACTGTTTATACATGAGGCCCCGGTCTCTTTTTTTTCCTTACACCCAGTGCTACTGGGAAAGCTCCTGACTCTACTGCCTTGAATTGGGTTTGCAAGGTTTGACAATGGATGGATTAAAGGGTGAAGCCTTTTTAACTATGTGCCCTATAAGATGTGTGGTGGTGGAGCTTTATTGAGGGTGCCATGCAGTATTTTTGAACTGCAGTGCAGCTGCTCTCTCATCCTCCTGCACAGCAATTTGAGAGAGCCATGCAGCTGCAACTCCTGACACTCAGAGAACTAGTCCCCCTGACCGCTCAGTTGTATAGTGGTCCTTTGAGCTGCTAAACACTAAGTATCAGAGCATATGTTATTCAAACCAGCACATTAATAAAAAAAATTAAAAGGACATTGCTTCTGAGTTATACATTGATGGGAAAAATGAAGCACTTCCCAGACAGAAAAGGTAATTATAGTTTTTTGTCTAGTAAGATCTTCTATAAACCAATGAACATTATACTTTTGTACATTTGCATTTAACTAAATGATAAATCAGCCAATATCAAATAGGACTCAAAAACGGTATGCTTGCTTAGCTAGGTACTAGCCCCGTGCTGGCAGTCCTTTGTGACCTGAAGCAAATAAACATAATTGGTGTTAAATGGTGTATGAGCCTGAAGTGGGTCTGAATTCAGGACAGTTTAGTACAGCCACTCTCAAACTAAGTTGAGTCCTATGGACCCTCAGTGGCTGCAGGTTTTTGTTCCAATTTTTTTTTCCAATCAGCAAGTCATTTACCTCAAACTGGTCACATTTACTTAGCTGTTCTTTTTTTCGCTTCTGTGGTTCTTCATTCAGAAAAGAACAGAAGTGTGATTTTTACATCTACAAAACATTTGGAAATAGTTGTACTGTTGCTGTAGCTTTACATGCATAACTTTCCTTTGTTGTTTTCCTCTTGACTTGCTTTTTTGTGTAGTTTTCTGCCTGTATTTAAAACTAATAATGACAGCTAATAATGTGCAGAGCAGACATCTGGACAAATGACACTGCATGTTAAAATACTGCCTCAGTATCACACCCACTAACGTGTTAATTATGAAAAAATGGGAGTAAAAAAAACAAAACAAAAAAGAACAGTTTTTAAATAACAGTTGGCTTAATGGCTTAAAGAGTTCAATTAAAAGAAAAACTAGATGGGATGAAAAGCTGCAGCCACAGACGGCTCTCAGAATTTAATCTGAGGACCACTGGTTTAGTATCATAAAAGTGTACAGTGTTTTATTTAATACTGTGGTTTTCTTTGTTATTTCAAATATTTTATGAAGATAAAATGGCCCATTATAAAATACAGGATGATAAATTTTGTATCAACATAATATTCTAAAGCTTAAAAGCATATAAAATGAAATCTATCCATCCACTTTATTAATTGCTTATCCAGGGCAGGGTCATGGCACAGCTGAAGGTTATCTCAACAACCATGGGGCAAAAGGCAGGAGCAAAACCTGGACAGGGTGCCAGAAATACCAGATACAATTATTTTAGTATTCCACAAAAAATAATATAAACTGTACAAAAAAAAAATCATTTGCAATTTGGGTCCCAAGAAGAGGACTATTACCATACTATGTCAATTAGCAATGGTCATATTAAAAAAAAAATTAAATAAATAAAAAAGCAGTAAATATTTTTCTTACATGAATGTTACTAAAACAGAAAAGTGATAAGGAAACAAAAATTGTTAAAAAATTTCCATTCAAATCTGAAAACAGATTTCTGAGGTATACCACTGCCAGCGTAAATGCTTAGTTTAAGCTTCAGTAAAGCTCAGAGAAATAAATTGTTCATAATGGGTACAGTGCAAGGATGGGGTGACCTTTGAAGGGATAGGCTAACACTTAGTCACCTGACTCATGGCACTGGATAAGGCATAAAGTAGTCAAAAACCAATTAATCAATTTAGTTTATTTACCTTGTCTTAACATAGCCTTTATTAAATGAACTCCACCATTACCCATACATTTTTCTAAACGAGTTCACAAACAGTTAAAAATTCTGGTTTTCATTAAACAAATTAGTAAACTGAGTTGTGTAGCTAAATCATCCCCAAAATAATTATTAACCAATTGTATTTTTCATGGGTGACGGGAAAAATCTTGATGAAGAAATCTGTCACCTAGGCATGTTTGAAATGCTTGGTGCTACCAACCAACTGACAGTGTGTCTCACACTTTTGATATTTCCTTGTGTTCTTACATTTCTCAATGGCATAAAAAGAGACACCCTTCACACTACCGGTAAATTTATTGAACCACTTTAAAATAGTGTGTAAAATAAGTGACAAGAAGGAAGCAACACCCCTACAATTGTCACACAATTGACATTTAAAGCATCACTGTCCCTTCACCTCACAAGCCTTCCAGTATTATTCCCTCTTCGCTTCCCATTTTTTATAGGAGTCTTTGCTGTCACTCATTTCAGTTTCATTGTTTCACAGGTTGTCAGAGGGAAAATGTATTATATTCTTCAGCACAGAAAGAAAAGTTTTCTGTGATGTGTTAACATTTTATTTTGCAAACTACCTCAATAATTAGGATGATAACTTGGCTAATTTTAATATACAGTCATCTGGCAACCCATCAGAAATATGTCTGCAAACCATCTTGGGTCATGATCTACAATTTAAGAAACACTGCTTTAGATCCACTGATTTCACACACACAGTGGCTCAGCAAGATCAGCAAGGTATTTTACTTGTGGATCAATGGAAAATGAAGGAGATGTCACAGCAGAACTTTTTTTGGTTAACAGAAGAATTTTAAAACAGATCAGAGTTCTGAAAAAAAAACCTTTTGGGATGTAGGCAACTGAAGCACACTCATTTTGAAAAACAGAATTTATATATAAATACAATGATTATAGAAATATATATATATATATATATATATATATATATATATATATATATATATATATATATATATATATATATATAAAATTACATACAGTTATCATATTATATATATATACACACATACACACACATACTGTATACACATATACACACATACACACACACTGTTGTGTATACACGTGCTGTGTATAAACAGACCGGACATAAGACAGGCAGACACCGATGGTTTCAAACCACACACACATTTATTGTCCATATTTACAATATTTACAAGTGTTGCACACAACACAGTGCCCCTGCACCACACACCCTCAGTCCAGGCCTCTTTCTCTAATGCCTCTCTTCGCCAGCTCCACTCCTCTCCTTCGAGCTCTGTCCACTTCAACCCGACTTCAGCTGACGAATGGAGGGAGGCGGCCCCTTTTATGTTCACCTGGACGCTTGGGAGCAAGGAGGAATGCAGGTGGAATATATAGCGCAATTACACGATAGATTCGGTAAAATTTGGCCCCTCCTTAAAAGTCACATGGAAGAGGCACAAGCAGCACAGACCCGATATTACGACCGTGGCACGTCTCTCCAGGAGATCGCGTCATGGTCCTAGTACCTACCTTCCACTCTAAGTTACTTGCTCATTGGCAAGGTCCCTACGAAGTTAAGGAGAGGAAAGGACTCGTCGACTATTTGATGAGTCAACCCAATCGTCGGCCGAGGGAGCAGGTTTATCATGAAAATCTGCTGAAACCGTGGAAGGACAGGGATCCCGATCCCTCCTCCAGTCAGCCCCGGTCGCTCTTTGCTCATACGGCTAGCCTTAACTTCGGTGCGGATTTAAGTCCCAGACAGCGACGAGAGCTGGAAACAGTTATCTTGCCCATCCCAGAGGTAGTGAGTGAAAACCCCGGAAGGACCTCTCTGATTGAGTATGACATTGTGACAGAGCCTGGGTTTATAGTCCAAGAACGTCCGTATCGTCTTCCCGAGGCAAAAAGAGCTGAAGTGGAGCTTGACATCAAGCACATGCTGGAACTAGGAGTAATCGAGGAAAGTCATAGTCCCTGGTCCAGTCCCATTGTATTGGCCGCTAAGCCTGACGGGAGTTGAAGGTTTTGCAACGACTTCTGTCGACTTAATCAAGTCTCCTAATTTGATGCTTATCCAATGCCACGAGTGGACGACCTCCTCAAGAGGCTTGGACAAGCTCAATATTTGACCATGCTGGACATGACAAAGGGGTACTGGCAGGTTCCTTTAACGGACTCTGTGAAGGTTAAGACCGCATTTAGCACCTCTAGCGGACACTGGCAGTATCGTGTCCTTCTATTTGGATTACACGGGGCCCCGGCAACCTTCCAGCGCCTGGTGGAAAAGCACTCAGGCCTCATAACTCATACAGTGTTGCCTACCTGGATGACGTGGTCATCTATTCCAGCACATGGATGGAACACCTACAGCAGGTAAAAGCAGTATTGCGGACACTTGGTGAGGCCAGGCTTCAGATTAATCCAGCTATTTGCTATGCATATGTTGAAACATTGTGATCTGGTGACTTAGTGGCCAGTTTTCAAACTGCAAATCTTCAGGGGCATTGGGTTGGAGATGGAGGTTATTTACTTCACAGCACATGAAAGAATACACATTTCTATAAAACATAACAAAATTATCATATTTGGCAGTGTTTCTGGCTAGTTTCATTAAGGCTCATATATGGGATTAGAATTTAATAGCAAATGCTGGCCAGTGAAATCTGCAGTTTTTCATAAAAAAGAAAAAAAAAGCAACACACTGTAACACATTACATTTTTAATAAATAACTACTGTACATAAGATAGTTACTTTTTTGTCAGTAATGTGTAATGTAACTAAGTTACTTTCAAAAGTAATATTTCACAATGATCTTCATGAGTGATCCCTGCAAAGCACTGGCACTTTGTCATGGGTTGCAATCTACCTTGTGCCTAGGGCTGCTATGATAAACACTACCTCCCTGCAGCTCTTAAATTGTCATGTTTCAAAATAGTCACCCAAAAAAAATGAGGAACACAATGCAGACACAGACAGAACCTTGTTGTAAAGTCAATGAAAGCATTCCAACACAAGCAAACTTATTCAGTTGAACCTGCAGCCATGACACATAAGCCCACACAGTATCAGGGATCATCCTTAAATGTTTGGTACTGTAAAACTGTTTCCTAGGTTCCAATATTAATTGCAACTCAAAGCAGTTAATTTGTCAGATTTACTAACACACACATAATAAACTGTGTCAGGTAAACTTTGATCTTTTACAAGCTTTTAAATAATCTGAGTTGCATTCTAACAGTTCAGGCCTATCTCATCCATGGTATTGATTAGACCACAAGAGTATGTGATGTGTTTAAGCAATCTTTGACATTTATTTATTTATTTTATAATTTTGACAGTGATGTCCCCACAGTGTGAGTTTACAAGATTGCTTGTTTTCTGATAGTTACTGAGATGTTATTTATAGCTACTATCCCTGTTAATGTTTATGTGATGCAGAAAAGCATGTGATCTGCTGCATCATCCTGCTCTACCTTTGTAAGATGGTAGTGCCCATCAGTTACAGTAGCTACCTGTGCATTGGTTCAAAGACTGCTCTTACCATGAAGATTAGAGGAAAGCAGAACAAGTTAGTCTGAGGACATTTTGACTAAGATTTCTTCTGTTTATTTTTGGTTTAGACATTCATTAACTCTTGTCTTGACCCAGCTTTTTTTCTTACAACACATTTTCCTGCTCCTTAATTTCCATTTCCTGGTCATCCTTTTTGGCGGCCTCAATTTGAGGACCCAGCATTATTTAGTGACCATAATGGAGCAAGGGCAAGCTGATTGTGATGTCACCCTAAAATTCTGTAACAAAAATACTAAATGAAACAGCCTGAAAAATCTATTAGCTAAACAAAACCTCTAAATTAACAAAGGACTCCCCCTTCTGTGTTATGTATTTGTTTCATCTGTCTTGTGTAGGTCTGCCAACCATCCTCATTTTCCTGGACAGGTCCTCAATTTTGACGCGCCATGGACTGTCTGGGAGGAATTTATAAAATTTTGAAAATGTCCAGAATTTTGGCACCTGGTTAAACAAGAACTTTCATACATCCAGTTACAGTCCATCATATTTAAGCACGAGTAAGTACTGCTTTGTAATATTTTAATGGAAAATATTATTACCACCTGTTGTTCCAAAATGGATTTATAATTGTAAATGAATGAGTCAACTATTAAATAATAAAAAAAAAAAAAAAATCAAATTTATTCGGACATATAAATGCAATATTTTTTTTAGTTATCAGTTAATCAAGTAATAAGTCACTTCTTCAAATAATTTAATAATTTTCATAATTCTTTCATTTACATAAATTCAGGAATTCCCATTATGCCAAAAAGAAACTGCAAGTTCACAGACTACTTGAACAACAATATCCTTGTTTTATCAGATTATTTCAGATTTACTTAGAAAAATAGCTTCAGTAGAAAAAAATAAAAGAATGTGGATGAATGTAAATAAACTAAATTGAAAAAAGTAATATTATTTTTTATTTTATTAGAAGTAAATTTACCATGTGTATTATTTTTTACTATCTATCCAAATAAGAATAGAAGGAATGAAGTCTGTTAATTTAAGAGGATAGACGTATTCAAAATATTTAATGGGTTATTAGTTTGCCGGTGATTGTGGCCATCATATCATAATTATAGTGATAAACTGTTACTAAAGGTTTATATCATTTAAAAAATACCATAAGACAGCATAAAGGGGTATTATGGCATCATAGGGAAAGGCATCCAAAAAAGTCCTCATTTTTCAACCCAAATGTCCTCATTTCCAGAGAAAGAGAGTTGGCAGCCCTAGTCTTGTGTCCTGCCTTTTACGGTATGTCAAGGTATATACAGTATTTAATTATATATAACATTATAATGTACAATACACATACAATATACATAATTACACAAACAGTATATAATCTATGTATCTATCAAAAAATGTTATAATTGTAACTAAAATGAGAGTGTTTCTGTTACCTTGATGTAAATCGTACAGCTGATACCCTCCACTATCCCTCACTCTACCTTGGCATCCCTGGGAAAGCCCAAGTTAAGATTCAAAGTGACTTTTAAAGGCAGTTGTAAAATACAGGGTGAGTCAAAATTATATTAACACTAATGGTACTGCTATGTATATACTTATATACAACATTTGTGGACAATTTATGTGCCACATATGGTACATGTGTTGAACATGATGGCAAACAGGTTGAGACATTCCTGTAAATCATCTTGTACATATGAAGTATATTTCCGCCATTCAAATGTTAACTTCATTTTGACTCACCCTGTATATAACACAACTATAGTATAACCAATTGAATTTGCTTGTGTTTAAAGAAGTGATATATTCAGCTAGTAAGAACAGGCTTCCACAGTAGTATATATACAGTTATCGGTAACATCGGCAGTTGATTCAGTATCAACATTCTTAAAGGACACAGCTGGATCTACAACAGCAATGTAAGGATCCTGGCAGAAACACAACAGCCCGCAGGCCACAATTACGTGTGGATGCTAGGAGATGAATTAACAAAAGTTGACTTCTGCAAAAACTCACATCTAAAGAGCAAGCAGGGGTAGGAATACCAGAGAAGAGAAGTGAAATGAAGCAAAGCACACAAAAAAACTATGACAAAACACAAATTCAGGAATGATTCATGACATTGCATCATTGGGCCAAGTGACTGGCAATGGTCATAGGAACAGTATTCAACAAAATCGCTATGTTCTTGATAAGACCACACAAAATGGAACTTCACATTTACAAAACACAAACCTAAAATGGTAAAACAATAAGGTCATTGTCAAAATGAAATAAAAATAACTTCAACAAAAACAAAAGCAACTTGTCAAAACTGGCCAAAATAATTAACATAACTAAAAACATTGATACATGCAGAATAATATAACTATTTGTACCATGGATGCTAAACAGTTGCTCAGCTTATTACACTAGAAGGCTGTAGTAACATATGATAGATATTATATGGCTGAAGCCATCATAATCCCATGCGCAAAGTGCACACATACAAGCCAGAATTTAAACCAATGGACTTTGGACACTGACTTTACTGTATCTAAAAATCATTGTATTTTAGAAAGTCAATGAAAGAATGCTCTCACTTTGTTTGGATTGCTGATAAGGATTGTCTGGGAAACACATCCACTGCAGAGAGCAGGCAGCACACTTCCACTTGGGGCCTGTAGATGGATCTGAATGTTCTGAAATGGAGAAAAGGGAAAATCAGAACACAAGTACCAGAACATAAATACATTAATTAGTTGAAATACACAAACAACAATGATGAGAAAGAAATTATTAGTCATACTTTTGGAACGGCAGCTTGAAGAATAAATTCCTTCATATCCTTAGCTGTGGCATTTTTAGCTTTTAATTGTATTGACAATTCATTATTGCCCACTTTCTCAAAGAAGAATTCAACGGTCAGTCCATTCTTATTATATGCAGTGATTGAGGGTATTGCTGCAAAAGAAATGTAAGTTTAAACAATGAAAAGATCAGAGGTACAAAAACATACATTTATTCTTATACTCGCTTAATCCAATTCGGGGTTCTGGTGGTCTGGAGCCTATTATGGAGCACAGGGTGCAAGGCTGCTCACACCCTGTCTATCACAGGACATACATGCATAAAACTCCACTTATTTACTTGCACTAAAGCCAGTTCAGCTACTGCGTACATCTATGGAAATGTGGAAGAAAAACTGACGCGGATATGGGGTGAATATGAAAATTCCATATAGACAACGATCAGATGTGGGATTTGACTCCAAGATGCATGATCTGTGAGGCAGTAATGATCAATGACTAAATGGAGTAAGACATTTACATGGTTGTTTTTACAAAACAAGTTTTTAAACTGACTGATTTAAAGAAATGTCTCTTTGCTGCTTTCATTTAAAATGTTTACAGCAATATATATGCATGTTCTGTTTAGGGTTCGTTCCTACTTTGTACACAGTTCTGTCAGGATATGTTGCAGTTCCCCATAACCCTGAATTTGACTTAAGTGTTTTTCAGAATGCTTTATGCTGTATAGAAATTCAAAACATCTTTTTTAGGTTTTAATAGAAAGTCAAGTAATAATAACAAACAGATGACCTCCTCTTCATCAATTTATATCAGTCAATGAAAATTTTTGATAGGAAATTTTATTTTTAATACCTCCAAAGTTGATGCCACCCAACAAGTCCAGGAGCTCTCCTCCTACCATCTTTTCTTGATTATTTTGTACCACTGGTGTTGAAGAGGGATCTGATATTCCAATTAAGTCCAGAAGATCAACTGTTTGCTGAAGAAATTTAAAAAAAATATAGCTCAAAAGACATTAGGGTACAAACAGTGTGTTTATTAAATATAACATGTAATTTGGTTCTATTAAACGTTAATTTGTACAGTAATCCCTCACTATATCGCGCTTCGCCTTTCGCGGCTTCACTCCATCGCGGATTTTATATGTAAGCATATTTAAATATATATCGCGGATTTTTCGCTGCTTCGCGGGTTTCTGCGGACAATGGGTCTTTTAATTTCTGGTACATGCTTCCTCAGTTGGTTTGCCCAGTTGATTTCATACAAGGGACGCTATTGGCAGATGGCTGAGAAGCTACCCAGCTTACTTTTCTCTTTCTCTTGCGCTGACTTTCTCTGATCCTGACGTAGGGGGATTGAGCAGGGGGGCTGTTCGCACACCTAGACAATACGGACGCTCGTCTAAAAATGCTGAAAGATTATCTTTACGTTGCTATCTTTTGTGCAGCTGCTTCCTGAAACGACATGCTGCATGGTGCTTCTCATACTTAAAAGCTCGAAGGGCACGTATTGATTTGTGCTTGAAAAACAAACTCTATCTCTCTCTCTTTGTCTGCTCCTGACGGAGGGGGTGTGAGCTGCCGCCTTCAACAGCTTTGTGCCGCGGTGCTTCGCATACTTAAGCCAAACAGCCCTATTGACTTGTTTGCTTTTCTCTCTATCTCTGTGACAGTCACTGCTCCTGACACGCACTCCTTTGAAGTGTTTGCATTCTTTTAATTGTGAGACAGAACTGTCATCTCTGTCTTGTCATGGAGCACAGTTTAAACTTTTGAAAAAGAGACAAATGTTTGTTTGCAGTGTTTGAATAACGTTCCTGTCTCTCTACAACCTCCTGTGTTTCTGGGCAAATCTGTGACCCAAGCATGACAATATAAAAATAACCATATAAACATATGGTTTCTACTTCGCGGATTTTCTTATGTCGCGGGTGGCTCTGGAACGCAACCCCCGCGATGGAGGAGGGATTACTGTAATTGGATATGATTTCCATAACTAGTCTAAAGATAGAAAAACAGATGAAACTGGAGTCTGTGGAGTGTTAGAAATTCATCCTACCTGGTTTGCTGCATTCTGAATTTTAACTTCTGTCTGATTTGGCTTTGAGAGGCTAAATGGCTTGTTTTCATCATTTAATACTTTTGTGCTCTTATCAGAACACACTTGAGAGTTCTTTTCAATTACTGGCATACGCTCCAGGACAGCCACTCTATGAATAAAAAGCAACAGAGTGGTAACCTTGGAAGGCCAGCAACAATGAGTAAATCTGTTGTTGTGAATGATACTCAAACATACCTCATATGATCATACTTTTTAAAAAGTGTGTTATACTCAATGGCTCTCTGCTGTAGTTCCACATCAATACAGCTACCATAGATGGATACAATTTTCCGGATTCGACTTGAAGAAAACAATAAAGCACAGAATGAATCATAATAAATAACACTTTTTAAATTTCATAAATGTGTAAATCATATTTTGAATTTATAAAAAAAGACATTTAAAATGCTCTTACTCCACATTGTCACTTATACGGGTACTCAGTTTCATCAAAGAGGTGAGAGCATAGCCCCGTGTAGCTGGAGATGACATGTGGGACTGCAGAATCATTTCTAAAACATCAAGCATATCATCCTCTGTCACCTGAGAAAGAGTAAGACATACAGTAGCAACTGCAGTTAAACTGCTTAAATACATTGTAACATCACTGCAAATTATTAACTGTAACTGACCTTGACAGTTTTTTCTTCTTCACATGTTCCTGAAAGAAGAAACTCCCCATATTCACCTATGCACCACGCAGCTACCTGCACTAGAGGTTGCTGTTGAAGAAGAATAATAAGAAGAAAACTTTATTAAACACCATCACAATCACTAACTTCCTAAATTAAAACTAAACAGCATTTTGTTTACAAATGGCAGTAGAATGCTTACATGATAAAGCAGCCAGAAAAAATGATGGACTTGAATATCAGTGAAGACAGAATTATTTGCCAAATGCAAGAAGAAGGATATGTCAAAGTAACCTTGTGTATGGTACAAAAGCTATCCTTTGTTGATTATCTGATCCTAGTCTGGAAAGGTGAGGACAGCTTATGGTGGAATCTAAGGAGCATACACTAAAAGCAAACATTTCCTTAAGAGTCAGAAGTGCATTCACGCTACAGCTCTAATGTCGGTTATACTTTCATAAAGTATGAGGAGGAGGCATGCAGAAGAACTCGCATGAAATGACATGACATGAAATCATGAAATCTCTCTTTGTCTGCTCCTGACGGAGGGGGTGTGAGCTGCCGCCTTCAACAGCTTTGTGCCGCGGTGCTTCGCATACTTAAAAGCCAAACAGACATATTGATTTGTTTGCTTCACTCCTTTGAAGAGGAAGATATGTTTGCATTCTTTTAATTGTGAGACGGAACTGTCATCTCTGTCTTGTCATGGAGCACAGTTTAAACTTTGAAAAAGAGACAAATGTTTGTTTGCAGTGTTTGAATAACGTTCCTGTCTCTCTACAACCTCCTGTGTTTCTGCGCAAATCTGTGACCCAAGCATGACAATATAAAAATAACCATATAAACATATGGTTTCTACTTCGCGGATATTCTTATTTCGCGGGTGGCTCTGGAACGCAACCCCCGCGATGGATGTATAAGCCGGACTTATGTATAAGCCGATATTCTATTTTTTCATTTTCACAACTTTTTTCCTTAGATAAGCCGCGGCTTATAGACAAGAACTTAGGGTAGATGTTGTTGCGATCCACACTTGGGCAGTACACAGAAGCTATTAAAAAGGCTAATAGGGTTTTGCGTTGTTTTGTGTTATATAGCACGGTTAGTAGAGTACAAGTCAAAGGAGGTTATGCTTAAACTATGTAGCGCAGTAAGGAAGCCTCTCCTGGAATACTCTTTATAATTATGGTCTGCAAGTTACAAAAAAGACATAGCAGCAATGGGGAAAGAGAAGGGCAACTATGCTGAATCCAGGACTACAGGAATATGCGCTGTTAAGAAAGAAAAAGAACCTTTCCTCTATGAGCAAACAGAGATTATCATCAGATTCCACAACTGATTTTTTTTTTTTTTTCTTCAAACTGTTGTCACACACGTGTGATTAGGGGACAACTAAAGGGGTTGAATAGATGTAATTCCACACCGGACCAGGGGGTGGCGAAGTGCACTGATTCTCTCTCTCAATTCCTTGCACAACATTCTCGGGAAATCCCGCCCGGCTCTGGGGCAACCAACGACGTCACTTCCGGTTCCGGTCTTGATGACACCACATCCTCTGCAAGCATTTAAAAGCTGCCATCTTAAGACAATAGTCAGTTCTGTTTTGAACTCAGTCGTCTGAACATGTCTGTCCTATTTAATCGATATTGCAGCTGGGAAATATTATATGGGTGGCTGCCCCAAACCTTCCCAATGTCTCTTGGTCATTCTTGTTACATTGTGATAGGAGTACGGTGGATCATGCTAAATACATTTTTTAAAAAGAACACTGAGGCACAGATAAAGACTTAAGGGAAAATTTTGCACAAAAGTTAGAAAGTTCGTCTTTACACAGAGAACCACAGAAACTTTACGGATGTTCAACACGTGACTTGATATTGTTTCGGAGAAATAGGTGAACATAGTTGGCAAGCTTTGTTGGGCTAAATGGCCTTTTCTTGTCAAAATTATTCAAATGTTCCAATCTGTAGCTGTTCATCAGGAGCTGGGAGAAAAGATGGACTTTTCTCAATCTCCTATAAAAGGAAAGGTGCTTCCGGATTCTTTTTATGAGACTCTTTTCTAAGCCTCACATGTAACGGCCTTGAACAACAATTACATGTTATTTAAGAGTGTTGCATATAAACAGTATTGGCAATGAAATTTACCAGACTGTTAATTTTGAAGAAGCAAATCCTTACAAATTCTTACAGTGACTAACGTACAAATTTGTGGTGCTCCATGTATGAAATGTGATGTTAAATCTAAAAATGTTTAAATTCAATCATGTACAGAAAATGCTGTGGAGTTGCACCAAACTGAGCAAGTATGGAACCTCTATAATAAACACAATAATAAATGGGAGACAAACCTGGGCCTGTACTGAATCTGCTTATGCACAATTAAGCATTTTCTACAGCAAAAGATACAGGGACAATTTTTTTTTAATAATTTATGATATCAGCTATAAGTAGCTATTCAAAACTGAATAAGTTAAAACTATTGGGAAGCCAAGGCAAAAAAATACAGGTTAGGTCACATAAACAAATAGATGAATAAGGAGGACTGTAATTGCAGGAAATACTAGTTACCTGGGAAATGTCAGCTAATACTGCCTGATATAACTTATGAACTGTGTATGCGTACAGCTCAGAAGTATTTGTGATCAGCTGGATCAAATTAGGAACCGTTTCATCCCGAACATAGCTTCCTGCCTAAAAGCAAAACAAAACAAATAAAAAGTAGATAAAGTATAAAAGTTATTTTGTACACAATTTGAGCAATATACTAAGGCTTCTGATCATACCGTTGTAAGTACTCTGAGGATGGTATCTATATGCCAACGCTTAGATGGTGCATATCTGTAGATGCAGAGCAAAAATGATGAATATAATACATTTACATTTATTTGCTTGGCAGATGCTTTTATCCAAAATCACTTTCAAAAGATATAAACATAACTGAGTAAATTTGGGTCAGGGCCTGTTTGTTCAGCAAGTGTAATAGGAAAGGTAATAAAAGTTGATTGTGAAAAGATGTAATAACTAATAAATTTACAATCACCGATTAACAATCAATAGAATAATAGTATACAACAACAGAGTTTAATGAAAAGTTAGGCAATACTTACTTCTCTGCTGCAAGAAAAATTCCAGAAGCACAGTCTGAACGGAGCTCTGCAGGACAGTGGTCAAGAAACTGAAGCAGCTCCTTAATCATTGAACGGATATTGTGGCCATTAATTAAGGCAAAGGTCAGATCAAGAGCACGCCTGCAAGAAGAGTAGAAAATGGGTTACTGAGGAATGTTAGATTCACTGTAGCAGGTATTAGCTTTTTCAGCTGGACTACTGCTACACACAAAATTTTTGGCTTCAGTTTGGGTTATGAAGGTTTAAAAATAGCTTTTTAACAATTAATTCTAATTTATCTTTAAACATGTGAAAATATGATAATATACAGTATACTGAGGAAATTAATAAGTATTCAGAAAAATAAGAAGTTGCCCTCAACTTTTGACCTGGTCAAAGATTTCAATGGAATATAAAGAGTATACCTTTACTATAGAAATGTTACTTGTGGAGGTAATTTTCATGTTATAAAAATGTTATCCAAATTAGGGGTACTCAAGCAGAGTCAGTGCTGTGAGCATGTCCCACCTTCAGGAGAAGACCTTGGTCCTAGCAGTGGTTTTGCAGTGAAAAATCAAACTTCCATAACCAACTTAGCTAAAGAGAAGACTACTTTGTAAGGTACAGGGCAAAGGGATGTACACTGTGAACTATATAACTGGGGTCCTTAAAGGATCCTGCAATGTAATGTACCTGAAGTCAAACAGGGACACATTTGACCAAGGACATGACATTAGCACGATTTTAAAGGCTATCTGACATAAGTGGGCGGAGGGGTCTGAAGTTAAATGGAAAGCAAGTTTGAGGATCACTGAAAAAAGAGGACAATGTTGTGAGAGAAATGGACTGGATGCGAGATCGCGGAGTCCTTTAGACAGCAAGTAAAGAAGCAGGTATGCCATCATTCTAGACAGACAAGAACAATCAAGGGTGTGTAGTTAAAACCAGGATGGGCAGCAAATATAATTTTTGTTTTATCCTCCTTTGTTGTTTTGTGTCCTCCCTGTGTAACTCAAATCCATGTATGCATTTTTTAAAATAAGGAAGTCAAATTTGATTGAATAGCATATCATGCTGCTGGCATTATTGTGGGTAGGGAGACTACAGACTTCAATAGGGTGCTTTCTATTTAAAAAATTAACACTTTAACCACCAATCTACTATTAAACAATTAATTTTTGCTTCCTACATATCAGTGATCTGGAGATGTTTTTTCAAAGACTCACCTCTTGACAGATGCATCAGTGTCTTTGAGACAGTCAACAATTGTTCCTCTGTGTCGCTGGACTGCATTATGGTCTGTCTGCACCATCTTTAGCAGGGATGTCATAGCAATATAGCTGCAATATCAAACTGGAATTGAGAAGGGCATACAGTGTATAGACTCAATAACATTATAGGAAGCATGAAAGACTAAAAGAAATGAAAGGCTAGTAAAACGTATTAAGTAATTTGGCTTACTTACCGAATGTTCTTGTCACTATTTAACAAAAATCTACCAAGGATGTTCACAGCAAGAACCTTCAAAGTAAAACAATTTTTATCTATTTTTTATTCATTTTCATGAAACAGCTTCTAATCTCATTATACAGAAAAATATTCTGATAATTATGATAATGTTATTTTTAATTGAGAAGAACAAATATACAGAATTTATGAAGTCTGATCAAAATACAAGCATTTTATTTCTTCGACTGTTCAAAACAGTAAATATATAAATCATCATGCCATAGTAAATATTCTAAAACTTCTTTAAACTTTGCTCCACTGTGTCACCCTCTAATGTTACTGCTTAACAGTTAAAGGAGACTGGGTTTGAATCCCCTTGGTATTGTGTTAGAATGGTTCACTTGTTATCTTGTTTGGCAGAAAGAACACATCACCATTGAAAGGTACAAGTTAAATACAATACAATACAATACATTTTATTTTTGTATAGCCCAAAATCACACAGGAAGTGCCCTTACTTGTTTTTTTCTGGAGCCCTTTGAAGGTAAATTCACGGTCCAACTCTGTTCTTGATCTACCTAGTACCTCTGGGTACAATTTTTAAAGTTAGAAAGTTCTATTTCAAGGCCTCTCATTGTATTCATCTTGTATTATCTCACTGCACCAAATGCTTGGATGACATTCAGTGCTCGATGTATGAACATTATTTGCAGCTAAACATTGGTAAATCAGATACTGTTGTTGCGTCAGTAGACCATGCTAGATAAAAAGGGCTTGCATTACTCGTTCTATTGTTACTGGATAGTTTATTCAGCTTTCCTCTTTAGTCATTAATATGGGAGTCAAGTTTGGCCATCTCTTTTTCTTTGGCCTCTGTTTGTAAGCATTTTTTTCACTATCTTAGAAACATGTCATAACTTATCATATCATTACTTCCATCTATACAAGATACTAAGAAGTTACTCTATGTTGTCACCCATTTCACCAAATCTGATTGTTGTTCTTCCCCAATAGATCATCCAAAAGCAACGATAAGTCCAAAATAGTGCTGCAAATGTATTTATTCTGCGGTGGGTTGGCACCCTGCCCAGGATGGGTTCCTGCCTTGTGCCCTGTGTTGGCTGGGATTGGCTCCAGCAGACCCCCGTGACCCTGTGTTCGGATTCAGCGGGTTGGAAAATGGATGGATGGATGTATTTATTATTAGAACATGGAAGCTGGATTAGAACTGAAGCAGGATTTTTATTTTGAACATTTGCCTCTGTATAGGTATAGGAATCCCAGTACCAATGCTACTTTTTGTGGTTCTTTATCTGTTGGAATGTACTGTAGAATCAGTTTATTTTATTGCTACTTGCATAGTAAAGCGATTTGCTTTTATATTTTCACAGATTTGAGATGTTTGCTTTGCACTAAGAGATTCTTATATCAAATGCTCGGTCCAGGTTTAAGTTGAGTCTTTTGGTTTAGTTTTCATAGTTTTACAATGAAGAAATAGCTTAACATGGAACAAGCACTCAACAGACATTATCATATTAAAATCACGTTCCCCAGAACACTGCAAAGTGGGACTATTTCTCCAAACCCCTGGTGACAACATTCACTTGAAGGCTGATACATTATTGAATTTAGAATTCCCCATGTGGCTAATCTTATGTAATAAAAGTAAGAGTGAGAAGCAACAAACTTAATTTGTAATCAGTAATATATTTGGACACAGTGTTCACAAGCTCCTATATTTGGATTAGCAAAAATTAATCTCAATGTGAAATGTAAAGCTGGTCTGATTAGTGTTGGGCACTACAATTCTCTTTACTGACTTGATTGTTTAGAACTACGTGTTTAAGTGAATTGATCTACTTGATTCATTACTAGGATCTATGGCCGGTGTCAAGAAAAAAGCTTTAGCACAGGGATGGAATGATCCCCTTTCAGTTCAGTTTATATGACATATGTAAAGTTACAATGAAAAAAACAATCTTTAAACAATATTTAGAACAATAAATTTTGATAACGTTCAGTGTGACTGCAATTTAATTTATTAAATGCACAAAGAAGCCTCCCAAAATGAATTCTACAAAATTGTATTACTGTAATACATTTTAATATAAACATGCTCTGAGAGTCACGGGAATCATGAACCACACAAGGTACTTATACATGTTGTCATCATCTGCCTGGAAACGAAAAATACTGATGACATCAGTCATGACACCTAGCACAAGTGTTGTGCTCAGTTGAATCCATTTGCTCTTACCCACAAATCAATTCATATGACTCACTGAAAACAGCTGTTGAAAAAAGGATGTTTCATGTGCTAATTGCTTATCAGTTGGCCTGAGCTGCAATAGAGTACCACTAGCAAAAGAAAGTAAGCTAATGTCCTTAAAATGAAAAAGCTGTGAGATGTGAAGGATCACTGGATAGTTTTTTCACTGTGGCAAATTAACATGCAACTTTTCTCACTATATTCGAATATATGTTTTTTATGAAAAATTTTCATGCACTGCGAAACCAGCATGTTAATGGTCCGCATGTACCTCATGACAACATACATTATTATTGCATCCTTGAGTTCCTGGTAATCTCTATCACTGCTAAATGGTAATGTTGAACTGGCTTGGGTTAAATGAACAATGGTGTGTGTGTGTGTGTGTGTGTGTGTGTGTGTGTGTGTGTGTGTGTGTGTGTGTGTGTGAACATACCCTGTGTGATGAGATGGTACCTTGTTGAGGGCTGATCCATGCTCTGGACCTGTTAATCCTAGAATAAGCTCTGGTTCCCTGTGAAAGTTTACAGGATCAACCAGGTTTGGTAAAAGGAATGGATAATGAGTATTTTTTAATATATCCTCAGTTTTAAATTAAACTACAAAGGGAAATTTCTGATTAATCATCATTCTGTTTAATCATTAACTTTCAAAATAATGAAACATATTTAAGTATAAACTACTTATTAACATTAAAATAGCTTATGAACAGATGTCAGTATTAGTGTGAAAGATCAATTCATTGATAACCTCAAAGGATTTAAAATAAATACTGTACTTTAAATCCTGCACTAGAGGTGACATTTTTAAAGAATGCAAACTTAGAATATATTTTACATTAACTATAGAACTAAGATTCAGTTGTTTTCTGACAACCCACAATAATTATGCTTACCCGCAAGCCACTTTCTGATCTGATATCCATTATTGTCAGTACTGTTTCATATAAAATTGCATTCCCTGCATTTTTGCTAGTATCTGTGTTTGTTGCCACCTATGCAATGACAAAAGGAATTAATAAGATAACAATAGATACTAGATAACATACAACATGCTAGATATAACGACACCCACTAACCTGTGCCAAAATATCATTCATTGCTTCACTGACTTCATCATCATTTTGTCCTAAAATTCTCATTAAGCACAGCATCTGCACCTAAAATATCAAAATATAAAAATATATCAAAAATCATATTACATACAGTATATATAAATTAATGTAAAACAAGAGAAATACAAGAACGTGAATAACAGATACAGGATAGACATAATTGATCTTAAAAATGTTTAATAAATTTGAAAAGACTCATTTATCCAGCCATCCATCCGTTTCTCTGCCCCACATATCCTGGGCAGGATTGCAGAAACAGAAGAAATGACTCATTCACTAAAATCCCATAAAAAATCTCATTCTTCAATAGTGCATAAAGAGTAGGATCCATTATTAAATCAAAGCAACTGCTGAAAAATACTATTAAATGTCCCGATTTCTCGTGGCATTTAAAAATATCTTTTAACATATCTTACATATGTTTATCATTACAAAGAAACCTGAAAGGATATATACACATTAAGAAGGAAGTATGAATAAGCTGGAATTAACTTTATGCTTGAATGGTATAAAAAGCTTTCCCTTTAAGACGTAGCCTAGAACAACCAAAACTTGTAATTAATGCTGGATGCTTACTGCAACCATACCAAACGTCTGATGTACAATAAGAGATTCACTTTTATTTTTGGTACAAAATATTTAAGATATCAAGTACTTAACACTATATTGGATCAGGAAATTTTCTGTTTAATACTAACCCTTCTTAAAATCTTGTGTATAAACTCACATTCTTGTTTGTCATCAATGTCACTATTCTGAGTAGGAACAGTTAAGTATCCTGTTATTCCACTACATTCCAAACAGACAATGTGCAGAAAGGAGGAGGTCTGAAAGTGCCAGTCCACTGAGCCTCAAATGTACATTACTGAACCACAAATGGAGCAGGAGCATGGCAATTATAACAGGAAGGTTAAGGGCTAAGTATGCAAACAAAGCAATAATATGCACACTTTAATTTATAATACAAAGAGTGAACCTTGGTGAATGAAATTCTAAAAGGTGTTTGATGCATAAATTGTTTCCACAATGATTGCTATGGAAAATGTTTTCTGGAGAAACAGTGTAAAGGGGACTTGGTGCAATATAAAATATACTGTAGTACCTTAGCATTGATAGACATTTGGAGGGTGGATTGGAGCATAGGGCGAGGAGCACTATAGTTTGGTGTTTATCAGACAGTATACACATTCTTGCATCTGTGCTTATTGTATACATAAGGCAACTGTGATCATTATTGCACTTTCCCAAAACTACCTCATTGAGTCTGATCTATAGTTGTCCTTCAGCTGAGACCATCAAGGCAACTTCTAAAGGTGGAAGTCATATAACATTTCATAATTGTTACCTTAACTTGAGAAACGCCAAGTCTGGTTATGCAGTGTTTTAATATTTTATCAAGAAGATGTGAAGGCTGTTAAACTAAAGTTAAACAGTCACATCAACAAACTAAACAGACTGGCAAAATCTCTTTTCAACCAAGTTGTTAAATGACAAAACTTTTTTTGAATCAAATTTCTAAAAGAAGAAAAATGTTATAGAATAACAAAGAATACAAATGAAACATCTAATAAAAAACTCTCTACATATGACATCATATCCTCCAAATGAGACAGACCTATAAATAAGAAAGATACAGAAGAGATAGCAATGGAAAAGAAGAAAAAGAAGGCACCAGATCACAGCTATTGAATGTTGTGTAGGTGTGTAGGTAGGTACATAGATACTTTGTTACACATTGTGAATTTCCCCTTGGGATTAATAAAGTGTAATACCCATACAGTAGATAATGAGCAATTTCTGTCAGTACTAGAATTCTGCTACATATCACAGTATACTATGTCTGGCCTATATTCCTAGTCTACAACAGATTAATTCATTACTTTATATATGTGAAAAAGGTGTGAAAAAATGCTATAAACAAAGAATGCTTTCAAAAATGGAAGTGTTAATCATTTATTTTCATCAATCAACAAAATGCATTTTGTGAATTGATAACAATAAACAATCATTTATATTTCTGAAAGCATTATTTGTTTACTGCATTTTTTCACACCTGGCTAAAACTTTTGCACAGTACTGTGTATTTACCCACAAAGTCAGTAATAGAAATGATAAAATTCACTCTGACACATAATCTATTCTCTTTTGGACAGGATTGCTACTTGCAACAAATGGGGACTGCAATGGGATGTCGGTTTGCACCTCACTAAGCAAATCTTTTTATGGCAAAATTGGAGGAAGATTTCATGTCAATGTGCATCGTAAAACCAATGTTGTATCTCCGTTACATAGATGACATCTTCATAATCTGGACTGCCAGTGAAAAGGACCTCCTCCATTTTCATAATGAATATAATTGTTTTCACCCCAACATAAAGCTGAAGCTGAATTACTCAAAAACAGAAGTCAGCTTCCTTGACACCACCATTCAACTGAAAGACAACACCCTTGTAACTTCTATTTTTCACAAACCGACAGACAGACGGACCTACCTGAAAAGTGATAGCTTCCACCCCAAGCATATAAGGCGCTCCATTATTTTCAGCCAAGCAATACGGTACAATCGTATTTGCTCATACCCAACAGACCAGGATCAACAACTGCAGGAGCTCAGACAAGATTTCATCAGACAAGGTTACACCCCGAAAACAACAGACACTCAAATAAGAAGAGCTACTGCCATACCCAGAGACAACCTTCTGGAATATAAAAACAAAGACAACAAGGATCGCATCCCCCTTGTTGTCACCCACAACCCACATCTTGAAACACTTCAAAAAATTATAAAAGAACTTCAGCCAATACTAAACAATGACCAAACACTGAAAAATGTATTTCCTGAACCTCCCCTCCTGGCATACAGACAACCACCAAACCTTCAACAATTAAATGTCCGAGGCTCCCTAAGTGAACCAACAGAAAATGGCACATCTCCATGCCTACAGAAAAGATGCAAAACATGTGCCCACATCTATGATACAGACCGTATAGTTATACCACACTGCCGACTTGAACATCACATCAAGGGATCATTTTCCTGCAGATCATCTAATGTAGTCTACCTAATTTTCTGCATGAAATGTCCTGACACTGCACTCTATGTGGGAGAAACTGGACAAACACTCCGCCAGAGAATGAATTTACACAGGTTCCACATTAAACATGGCCACACAGATGTTCCTGTGGCGGCCCACTTCAAAAGCCATGGACACTGTGAGAAGGACTTTAAAGTCACAGTGCTTATGGGCAACTTCAAAACACAGCAAGAGAGAAAAGAATGGGAAGTTAAACTCATGCTAAAATTTAATACTTTACAACATGGATTGAATAAAGACAAGAGTTTTATGGCCACATATGAGAATTGTTTACATCTCTCAGAATGACAGACAACCTGTCTACAGACCCACATTGTTTTGAAAAAACTCATTACAAACTTCAAAAGACTTTGTTGGACAGTTATCTTATCCAGAGATCTTGACATTGTTCTTTTCTCTCTTGTTAAATTAACCCTAGCCTGAATGAATCTATTAATTTTTTACATTCAAAATTTCTCATTTAAATATTTACCAATGTTGTTTCTTGTCCTAGAGTGTGTATATAAACATAGGAAACTCCAGTTTCTGTATTACATATTGCCTGAAGAAGGGGCCTGCGTTGCCTCGAAAGCTTGCATATTGTAATCTTTTTAGTTAGCCAATAAAAGGTGTCATTTTGCTTGGCTTTTCTATATATAAATATAAATATATATATATATAAATATAAATATATATATATATATATATATTCACTCATGGCATTCGTAGTCTGAATCACAATCTGATTTTATGGGTGGTTACCTACCAGGTAACGCTTGTGGTTGGTCAGCAAGTCGGCTAACATCCGCCACGGTGCCCTCTTTCAGTTGCGAGAAGCAGATCATAGAATGGTTGAAATTGTTTTACTGTCAAATGATGCAAAGACTACACAACATGTGTGTACGCCTGATGAGCCCACCATATATTATATATATACATTATATAATTTTGGTTCTGTACATTACCACAATGAATTTTAAATGAAACAACTCAGATGCAGTTGAAGTACAGACTTTCAGCTTTAATTCAGAGGGGTAAACAAAACGATTGCATAAAAATGTGAGGCAACTAAAGCATTTTTTTAACACAATCCCTTCATTTCAGGGGCTCAAAAGTAATTGGACAATTGATTCAAAGGCTATTTCATGGGCAGGTGTGGGCAAGTCCGTCGTTATGTCATTATCAATTAAGCAGATAAAAGGCCTGGAGTTGATTTGCGGTGTGGTGCTTGCATGTGGAAGATTTTGCTGTGAACAGACAACATGCGGTCAAAGGAGCTCTCCATGTAGGTGAAAGAAGCCATTCTTAAGCTGCGAAAACAGAAAAAACCCATCCGAGGAATTGCTACAATATTACGAGTGGCAAAATCTACAGTTTGGTACATCCTGAGAAAGAAAGCAAGCAAGCACTGGTGAACTCAGCAACGCAAAAAAGACCTGGACGTCCACGGAAGACAACAGTGGTGGATGATCGCAGAACCATTTCCATGATGAAGAGAAACCCCTTCACAACAGCCAACCAAGTGAACAACACTCTCCAGGGGTTAGGCATATCGATATCCAAGTCTAAAGAGAAGACTGCATGAAAGTAAATACAGAGGGTGCACTTCAATGTGCAAGCCACTCATAAGCCTCAAGAATAGAAAGGCTAGATTGGACTTTGCGAAAGAACATCTAAAAAAGCCAGCACAGTTCTGGAAAAACATTCTTTGGACAGATGAAACCAAGATCAACTTCTACCAGAATGATGTCAAGAAAAAAGTATGGAGAAGGCGTGGAACAGCTCATTATCCAAAGCATACCACATCATCTGTAAAACACGGTGGAGGCAGTGTGATGGCTTGGGCGTGCATGGCTGCCAGTGGCACTGGGACACTAGTGTTTACTGATGATGTGACACAGGACAGAAGCAGCCGAATGAATTCTGAGGTGTTCAGAGACATACTGTCTGCTCAAATCCAGCTAAATGCAGTCAAACTGATTGGGCAGCGTTTCATGATACAGATGGACAATGACCCATGTAAAAACATAAAATGATGTAATTGAACAAAATGTATGTGTGTACAGAAAATAGGACAGAATGATCAAACTTGTTTGTGTTTTGCGTACGTGACAAAAAGCATGTATACTTTCTGGAAGTTTTCTTTTGATGATGTGTGTGACAAGAAAATATACCTTTAGGGTAATGACTTTACAAAATTGGAAAAATACAATGAGTCAGGACGCTATTTTTATTGCTTACGTGGTCAACGATCAGGAGATTAGAAAGGTATAAAAGAGCAAGGACATCTGCGCTCGAGGCAGATGAAGTGCGGTGTCCTAGGACTGTGTTTCTCTGTCATTTTACCCTTGTCTGGTATGTATCAATAAAAGGTTTTGACTAATTTTAATTTTCTTCTCTGTCTTCAGTCACAAAAAGTGTCCACAGTTTTTGGCGCCCGGACGTGGGGCAAGAGACGGCCGGTCGACTCCTCCAGCGAGACCATTTCAGTGATCCGTCTTACCAGCGGACTGCCGTCAACTTGAGCTCCGGCAGCAGAGCATGCAGCTCCGGCAAAAGTTAGGACTGCCCTGTCCTGAAACAGTTCTTGCGTGAGGAGCCCCTGGTCTCCTCTTTGCTACATCCACGGTGACTGAACGGATTTCCAGACAGAGCTTGCACACTTCCAGGCTGGGGTAAGCACCGGGGGATTTCCGAACATTTTTTATTTTCTAAATAACGGGAGGGCGAGTTTCCTGTTGACCGTCTAGTCATACTCATATCTCAACGGGTTGCTTAAGGTGATGGAGACTTGACCCAAGCAGTTTGACGCATACGAAAGGATACTGGCCTCACCCATATCCTAGACTCGGCTGGACGTATTGATGTAGTATTCTGCTGAACCGAATCGGACACGAAGTCACCTGAGCTGGAATCCGGGGATGTGAGCGGACAGGCTAACGGGACGAGTAACGGGGTGGTATATATATATGTATGGAAATATAAACCGAAAAAGAGCACAGATTGCAGGATTGCTGTTAGGACGGAATAAATAAATCTACATACGGAATAAGCAACAATACCGTGTTCTCCTGGGAACTGGGACAGGACCGATAGTTAGGTGTCTCCCCTTGGGAAAAAAGAAGGGAACAGTAAGGGAACAGTGAGTGGCACACTTAATACCTCGCTGATTCATACGGACAAGGGATTAGGCGAATCAGTATATAGTTGGAAAATTAAATACAGGACCCGGGAGGGCAAGGGGACATAATGGGAACTTATAACAGTAAGCCTGTTAATCGCCGCACAGGGGGATCAAAATCATTAATGCTGGAAGAATTATTTTCGGAGGATCAACAGACGCCCCGTAAAAATGGGTCTCCTAGGAAATTTATAGAAAAGAAGACAGGTTTAGATTTCAAGAAGGCATGTAAGAAATGGAATAGACAGAGTGGTGGGCGTTGGCCGATAGAGGGGACAGGAGATGTAAGTGAAATACAGGAAGTCAGGAAGATCCTGTGTAGGAATAAGCAGGGTTGTTATAATAGTGGACCGTATCGAATGGATATGTTCGATAGATGGGAATTAGTAATAAAAGACAGAAATTTAGAAGCAGTACAGAAACAGAATGAATTGTTGCGGGCAAATGAGGGAAAGGCTAAAAAGGAGAAAGAGGAATTACTAATTACATTACAGAAAGTTCAGATAGGCACTGAACCACAGGCAGATGGGAGGAAAAGGAAGAATAATCCAAATAAAGACCCCCTTTATCCTATTATTTTTTCCCCTCCTCAGTACCAACCTCAGGCACCTCCATTATCCCCTCCTCTATCCCCCATTCCGACTGCCCCCCCTGCACTACAACTAGCAGAAGTTTCCCCTGATGATTCCCCAGGCACAGATCACTATGACCCCTCTACCCATCGTGATGACCCACCCTGTACTAGACAAACCCCCGTCTCCAAATGCACTCGAAGTCAAACCTCCACTCACAAACCAGCTCCAACTTTTTTCTCTTCTGATCCTTCACCTTTACTTACTTGCTCTTTAATAGAAGTTCCCAATCCTCATTATAACCCTGCCCATCCAGCTGGACCCCAAAATCCCACAACAGTTATGATAAATCGGAACTGGGACATCCAAGAACTAAAAGATGTCGTGAATGCACTTCCAGATCCAAAGGAAGTAGGAGGACTAAAATTTGTTGAACAACTTGATCAGTTAGATAGCATGTATAAGCCTAACGCTGCTGAATGGACCCAGGTACTTCGTCGAAAGCTTGGGACCACATGGGCCACTGTTAGCAGGGGTGTCCGCAATGACGTTCCATGGGTACGGAACCCAGCTTTAACTCGAGGACAGGGGATAGGTGGAGAAGGCGAATTTAACCCACAATGGGAGGCGTTGAGACAAAATATTGCAGAAAAATATAAAAAAGGAACGGACTGGTCCCTTATTTCTGCTGCAAAACAAAAAAGAGACGAGACGGTTGATGAATGGGCACATAGGATTCAAGACCTTATGGCTAATCACTCGGGCTTGGAAAATGTTGATGACCGCACTCGAGCTGCAGTTCCACCTTTTGTTTCCGGTTTGCGCCTTGATATACAAAACAAGGTCCGCACTTCCTGTATTGAGTGGGAAAGTGCCACGTTTGATGAAGTCAAACGACATGCTGAACATGCCGAAAAACAAACTAAGCAGAAGGAATCGGACTCTCATGCCAAATTATTGGCAGCACAGATGAACTATTATACCAGGAATGCTCCTGACCAAGGTCGAGGATATGGCTTTAGAGGACGAGGACGAGGAAGAGGACGAGGTGGTTTTAGAGCTCCTCCTGTTGACCACAATAAGAATCCTTTTATTCCCTCTCCCTTAAATTCCAATGCTAATTCCTTCTCTTGCTACGCCTGTGGTGAAACTGGACATTTTCGTCGGGAGTGCCCTCACAGACAGCAACAGCCCCCACCTCCCCTTATTCCACCTGTTTTCTCTGACACCCCTGACCAACAATACTGGCCATAGGAAAACGCAGGGACCTCCAGCCACTCTTTTCAACTACCTTTGCTCACCCATAATTCAGAGACTGATCCTTTACTGACATTGTTCGTTGATGGCACTGAGACTATTTTCTTAATCGACACTGGTGCCACTCGATCTACCCTCTCGCTGGCAAAGGTCCCTGCCTTGAACGAAACTGTTACTGTGCTTACTGCTTCTGGACAACCTCACCTTCTTCAAGTATCAAAACCTCTTCAAGTCCAGTCACGTCCTGGCGGACATACCTTACTGCATCGTTTTCTTTTGAATCAGCTTTGTCCAGTTAACCTTTTAGGAAGAGATCTCATGACAAAACTTTCTCTTTCTATTTCTATGACTGACAAAGGTTTTTTCTGTTCAACCCCCAAGTTGTTGTGTCAAATTACCCCTTACCCCAAACCCTCTTTTGCAGCATGGACTTTAGATATTTCCCCACACACCATTCTCCTCAAAGCCCTACACTCTTTTTCCCCTTGTCTCTTTCCCAATTTACAGGCCCCTGACATTTTACACTGTACTGCCCAATACTTCCCTATAGAAGTAGACACCCCCTGGCTAGAATCTTTCCTTACTTCTGGTACTTGCCCCGAAACCCTTCACATCTCCTGTGTTTTTATTTCATCCACAAAGGCAGCTGCTTCTGTTCATCTTACATGCTCACAGCACATATATTATCTTGGCGGCACAGTGCCTCATATTTCCTTAGCTAAATCACGCACTGTTAAATGGGGGGAAATAGGACCATGGGTAGAAAAATGCCTTGAAAGAACAGACTGGTTACAAGTTACTCCAGGTATTTTTGATACTCCTGACCGTTTAATAACTAAAGTGGTGTTTCAAACTGATTTTTTAGTACATCGCGCTTTGTGCCGTCCTTCCTCTTTTGCTTGTTCATTGCAAACCACTTTCCCTTCTTGGCTCTCTATGCTCCCTGATTCACTATGGTCCCAGGGAAAGAATGATTATGGAAGGATAGCCCATTGTGAGCCTCTGGTGATCCACCCGAAATCCTCCTTCCGCCCGCACCGTGCCCAATATCCTCTGTCTCCCGAAGCAGAGGCTGGCATCTCCGCCGTACATTCCGATCTCGTCAAACGCGGTGCCATTATTCCAATCGAATACTCTCCAGTCAATTCCCCCATTCTACCTGTAAAAAAGGCTGACGGTTCATGGCGTTTCGTACAAGATTTGCGACAAGTAAATTCTGCCATCTTCCCTAGGGCCCCTATCGTCCCTAATCCTTCCACTATCCTCTCTACTATCCCTCCTTCCGCTCGGTACTTCTCCGTTATTGACCTAGCTAATGCTTTCTTTTCTATCCCTGTTCACCCTGATTCTCAATTTTGGTTTGCTTTTACATTCCAAAACCGCCGTTGGACATGGACCGTCATGCCTCAGGGATACACTGAAGCCCCTTGTGTTTATGGACAAGCTCTTGCCCAAAATTTAGAAGGCTTTTGGCCGGAAAGAGGTAGTACATTGATACAGTATGTAGATGACATAATGATATGTAGCGCTACGGAAGAAGATTGTACAAAAGATACCCAGAAATTGTTGCTGTTTCTGGGGGAAAATGGCCATAAAGTTTCTAAAGTTAAGCTGCAGCTAATCAAAACAACTGTAAAATATCTAGGTCATGACATTATGTATGGAACAAGAGCTCTCTCTAGCGATCGCATTACAGCCATCCAAAATCTTCCTAGACCGGTCACAAAACAACAGGTTATGTCTGTTTTAGGTATTCTGGGCTACTGCAGACAGTGGGTTCTAAATTTTACTGAAAGAGCACAGCCGTTGCAACAATTGGCTAATACTCCTGGCATCCCCCTTTCTGGCCAGGTCCAATGGAATGAACAGGCTGAGAAGGCTCTCTGTAACCTCAAAACTGCTCTTCTATCTGCGCCCGCGCTTGGTTTGTCTGATCATTCTCGTCCATTCACTTTGTTCGTGGACGAAAAGCAGGGATTTATGAATGCAGTACTGACGCAACAACATGGAGATAAACAAAGACCGGTGGCTTATTTTTCTAAAAAACTGGATCCAGTGGCCGCAGCACTTCCTCCGTGTCTTCGTGCTGTGGCTGCAACAACAGAAGCTGTATTAGCAAGCACGGATGTAGTTCTCATGAGCCCCCTAACAGTTAAAGTGCCTCACGCTGTACATTCTATCCTAGTACAAGCCAAAACTTCACATCTCACTACTGCTAGGGCAATACACTATCAGAATGTACTTTGTACTTTGTCAAATGTTACAATTGAAAGATGCTCCACTTTAAATCCAGCCACTCTTCTCCCAACTAACAACGAAGGAGAACCACATAATTGCCATGACGAAATAGCAAAGGTTGTAAAACCTAGAGTAGATCTACAGGAAACACCTTTAGAAACTGGAGAAATGATTTTTGTGGATGGATGTTCCTTGCGATTGAAAAATGGAGCACCCTCAACCAGTTACGCAGTGGTCCAAGGGGACCGCCTGCTGGAAGCAAATCGAATTTGATCAAGCTTGAGTGCACAGGCAGCTGAACTCGTAGCACTCACTCGAGCATGTCAGCTGTCCGAAGGGAAGATCGTAACAATTTATACGGATTCCAGGTATGCTTTTGGAGTCTGCCATGATCATGGAGCACTATGGAAACTAAGGGGATTTAAGACCAGTACTGGCAAACCCATCCAACATCAGAAATTGATCGAATCCCTTTTAGAAGCTATAACCAAACCATTGAAGCTAGCGATTGTTAAATGTCAAGCTCACACAGGAAAACAGGATCCTGTTAGCAAAGGAAATGAATTAGCTGACCACTTTGCTAAAGAGGCTGCATATAATAACACACCAATTTCTTTATTCCAACAGAGAAATGACCAGGACCCTGATAATCAAATTATTTCTTTACAGAGTGCAGCCACGGATATCGAAAGGAGAAAATGGTCCAAAGAAGGGTCCCTCTCTGATGGAGTCTGGACTCATAAACACACTAACAAACCTTTTCTTCCAAAAGCCTCTTTCCCAGGAATGGCAAAAATCGCCCATGGCCTCGATCACGCAGGTAGAGATGCCATGGTTCGAGATGTTGAAAAACATTGGGAAGCTGTAGGTTTCTCTACATATGCAGAGCAATTTTGCAGACGCTGTGCAATATGTCAAAAGTTTAATGTGGGAAAAGGTACCCAGGTAAGTCCCGCCGTTACCCCTAATCCAATGGGTCCGTTTGAACACCTCCAAATGGATTTCATTGAACTAACCCCGTCTAAAGGGTACCGATATTGTCTTGTGATTGTCGATGTGTTCTCCCGTTGGGTAGAGGCTTTCCCTTCAAAACACAACGATGCCAAAACAGTAGCTAAAGCACTAATTAAAGAGATTATTCCAAGATGGGGTATCCCTCAAAAGTTACAAACAGATAATGGCACTCATTTTGTGAACTCCGTTATAAATGAATTAACCACCTGGCTCCAAATTAATGTGCACCATTATTGTAAATACCATCCCCAAAGCGGAGGCATCGTAGAACGATGCAATGGCACTTTAAAAGCTAAACTCGCAAAAATTTGTGAACAAACTAATTTATCATGGCCGGATGCACTACCCTTAGCTTTAATGGGACTAAGGGGACGGACACACCGACAACTGGGACTATCGCCGTTTGAGATTCTGACCGGACGTCCCATGCCCATTGGCATGGTTGTAGGAAATGTGAATTTGCATACTGTGGACAATGATCTTCTCTCTAGTCTTGCAGGTTTGCGAACCTCGTTGAAGGAAATCCACCAGCAGGTTAATCAAGCCTGGAGGACCAGCCCCCTTTCCAAGGATTTACCAATTCCCTTGGGCACCTGGATCCTGGTTCGAGATACTCGGAGGAAACACTGGCATCAGCCTAGGTGGAGAGGACCATTCCAAATTCTTCTATCCACACCACATGCAGTGAAAGTTGAAGGACTGCCTGCCTGGATCCACGCATCACATTGCAAGAAATGGCTATCTTAAAAATACTTTTTCTGTTGACTGTTACCCGCACCCTCTCAGGCTACCCAAGGATGGGTGGTGATCTCTATCTAAGTACTTTACTGCCTCTATGGAAAGGGCATATATGCTACATGAGGAGCACATGTCTCGTATAGCTTCTTCCATTTTCTCCTCCCCATCCCCTTTTCCCCCCCCTTCCCCTTCATCAACCATTTCAATTTAATTATATTGCCCACATCATTTTGTTCAAAAAGGGAGGAGTGTAAAAACATAAAATGATGTAATTGAACAAAATGTATGTGTGTACAGAAAATAGGACAGAATGATCAAACTTGTTTGTGTTTTGCGTACGTGACAAAAAGCATGTATACTTTCTGGAAGTTTTCTTTTGATGATGTGTGTGACAAGAAAATATACCTTTAGGGTAATGACTTTACAAAATTGGAAAAATACAATGAGTCAGGACGCTATTTTTATTGCTTACGTGGTCAACGATCAGGAGATTAGAAAGGTATAAAAGAGCAAGGACATCTGCGCTCGAGGCAGATGAAGTGCGGTGTCCTAGGACTGCGTTTCTCTGTCATTTTACCCTTGTCTGGTATGTATCAATAAAAGGTTTTGACTAATTTTAATTTTCTTCTCTGTCTTCAGTCACAAAAAGTGTCCACACCCAAAACATACAGCCAAAGCAACCCAGGAGTTTATTAAAGCAAAGAAGTGGAAAATTCTTGAATGGCCAAGTCAGTCACCTGATCTTAACCCAATTGAGCATGCATTTCACTTGTTGAAGACTAAACTTCAGACAGAAAGGCCCACAAACAAACAGCAACTGAAAGCAGCTACAGTAAAGGCCTGGCAGAGCATTAAAAAGGAGGAAACCCAGCATCTGGTGATGTCCATGAGTTCAAGACTTCAGGCTGTCATTGCCAGCAAAGGCTTTTCAACCATGTATTAGAAATGAACATTTTATTTCCAGTTATTTAATTTGTCCAATTACTTTTGAGACCCTGAAATGAAGGGATTATATTAAAAAAATGCTTTAGTTGCCTCACATTTTTATGCAATCGTTTTGTTCACCCCTCTGAATTAAAGCTGAAAGTCTGTACTTCAACTGCATCTGAGTTGTTTCATTTAAAATTCATTGTGGTGATATACAGAACTAAAATTAGAAAAAAGTTGTCTCTGTCCAAATATTTATGGACCTAACTGTGTGTGTGTGTGTGTGTATATATATATATATATATATATATATATATATATATATATATATATATATATATATATACAGTAATCCCTCCTCCATCGCGGGGGTTGCGTTCCAGAGCCACCCGCGAAATAAGAAAATCCGTGAAGTAGAAACCATATGTTTATATGGTTATTTTTATATTGTCATGCTTGGGTCACAGATTTGCGCAGAAACACAGGAGGTTGTAGAGAGAGACAGGAACGTTATTCAAACACTGCAAACAAACATTTGTCTCTTTTTCAAAAGTTTAAACTGTGCTCCATGACAAGACAGAGATGACAGTTCTGTCTCACAATTAAAAGAATGCAAACATATCTACCTCTTCAAAGGAGTGTGCGTCAGGAGCAGAGACTGTCATAAAGACAGAGAAAACAAACAAATCAATAGGGCTGTTTGGCTCTTAAGTATGCGAAGCACCGCGGCACAAAGCTGTTGAAGGCAGCCCTTTGAGCTTTTAAGTATGCGAAGCAACGTGCAGCATACTTAAAAGCTGCACACAGAAGGTAGCAACGTGAAGATAATCTTTCAGCATTTTTAGACGAGCGTCCGTATCGTCTAGGTGTGCGAACAGCCCCCCTGCTCACACCCCCTACGTCAGGATCACAGATAGTCAGCGCAAGAGAGAGAGAAAGAAAAGTAAATTGGGTAGTTTCTCAGTCATCTGCCAATAGCGTCCCTTGTATGAAATCAACTGGGCAAACCAACTGAGGAAGCATGTACCAGAAATTAAAAGACCCATTGTCCTCAGAAATCCGCGAACCAGCAAAAAATCCGCGATATATATTTAAATATGCTTACATATAAAATCCGCGATAGAGTGAAGCCGCGAAAGGCGAAGTGCGATATAGCGAGGGATCACTGTATATATACAGTCATATGAAAAAGTTTGGGAACTCCTCTTAATTTTTTGGATTTTTGTTTATCATTGGCTGAGCTTTCAAAGTAGCAACTTCCTTTTAATATACCGTATGACATGCCTTATGGAAACAGTAGTATTTCAGCAGTCACATTAAGTTTATTGGATTAACAGAAAATATGCAATATGCATCATAACAAAATTAGACAGGTGCATAAATTTGGGCTCCCCAACAGAGATATTACATCAATACTTAGTTGTGCCTCCTTTTGCAAATATAACAGCCTCTAGACGCCTCCTATAGCCTTTGGTGAGTGTCTCGATTCTGGATGGAGGTATTTTTAACAATTCTTCCATACTAAATCTCTCCAGTTCAGTTAAGTTTGATGGCTTCCGAGCATGGACAGCCTGCTTCAAATCATCCCATAGATTTTCGATGATATTCAAGTCAGGGGACTGTCACGGCCTTTCCAGCACATTGCACTTCTCTCTCTACATGAATGCCTTTGTAGATTTCAAACTGTGTTTTGGGTCATTGTCCCTGCGTAACTTCAACTTTGTGACTAATGCTTGAACATTATCCTGAAGAATTTGTTGATATTGGGTTGAATTTATCCGACTTTAACAAGGGCCCCAGTACCTGAACTAGCCACACAGCCCCACAGCATGATGGAACCGCCACCAAATTTGACAGTAGGTAGCAGGTGTTTTCCTTGGAATGCGGTGTTCTTCTCCTGCCATGCAAAGCGCTTTTTGTTCTGACCAAATAACTCAATTTTTGTCTCATCAGTCCAAAGCACTTTGTTCCAAAATGAATCTGGTTTGTCTAAATGAGCATTTGCATACAATAAGCAACTCTGTTTGTGGCATGAGTGCAGAAAGGGCTTCTTTCTCATCACCCTGCCATACAAATGTTCTTTGTGCAAATTGCGCTGAATTATAGAACGATGTACAGATACACCATCTGCAGCAAGATGTTCTTGCAGGTCTTTGGAGGTGATCTGTGGGTTGTCTGTAACCATTCTCACAATCCCGCGCATATGCCGCTCCTGTATTTTTCTTGGCCTGCCAGACCTGGGTTTACTTGCTTGCTCATTTTGCCCATTTTTTATAGGAAAGCAAAACCCATTCAGCAGAAGCATTTTAATATACTTATAAGTAGTTAAATTCCAGTAGATGAAATATGTTACACCTAAAAGCACTGTAACTTTACTATCATTACCATGCAGATGATGTATTTAGCATTATTTTCACTTCTTGCAGATTTTATTACTAATAATGGTAAGTGGTATTCCTGTTTGTATTTATTAATGTTTTGTTAGAAAGGTGACACACATATTAGAAATTGAAAGTACTGTATAAAGTGTATGTAGGGGACACACTTGTGTTAGGAAATGCTCATGGCAGTAAGTCCAACAGACATTAGGTGGTGAAGCAGTTACATAATTTTTGGCTTTACATACTATTTCAATCCCCCTGTCCCTGCAAAATCTGTGACTCAAATTGTATATATTTATAGACACACTCATAAAATCACACAATAGGAAAAGATGGCTTTGACTTAAGGTCTGTCCTAAAGGCACTGTAACTTTACCATTATTAACAGGAGGCTTTCAAATTACCACTGTTGAAATCTAAAAGACAAAACTACTAATAAGTCAGAACATTCACCTGCAAAAATGGGTCACTGATTCCACCTACATTATGTTCAGGGGAGTAACCTGACATGATTAAATTTTTCATGATCTGAACCAGCTCGGGTACTACCTGAGAAAAAAAAAGAAAACAATTAATTTGAGTAGATGCACAGAAGAATAATAGAAGAGCAATAGAGATGTTCATACCTTTTTGAATTTGCACGTTGCTTCTGGGTTTCGTACGCACATTTCTGTTATCAGCACAACTGCACTGTGAAGTACACCTGTTATGAAAATACAGAATAGCTTAGAATTGTTGTGAAAGATCAGAGTGTCAATTCTTCATAAAATGCATAAAAATATTATTATAATGACTTGGAAAACCTTCCAGTATTGTATGTTTTACATTAGTAAAATAGATTACCCATACTGTGCTAACAAACATAGAAAATTTTCAAACCCTAAATTACAGTATACTCCTGGTCTAAGCAAAGCAAAAACAGGATTACATTTCTAAAAGAAGAAGCAATAAATTTGATGTTTCTGCAATGGATGAAAAATGTACAGATGCACACACAATGAGGGAGAGAATCAACTAGAACAAATATAAGGAGTGGTAAGAAAAAAAAAAAACATGCACAGAACTACAAAGACAACTTGAAAGGAAATTAATCTGAATCCTGATCATGAAAAATATAATGTATGTTATATATATTTGCAAGTCTGCACATAATGTTATAAGGGTGACAGCACATTAGAGTGGAGACACACTTAAGAAAAACAAGCATCAAAATATAGGCATGAAGAAGTAAGAGCTTACGATAGAATATATGAAAATGCAAGGAGAAACACAAAATAAATAAGTAAATAAAAAAAAACAAAGTAAACAATTCTAGATCAGCAATACCATGATTCTTTCCTCCTAGCAAACTCTCTGCAGCTGGGATATAGAGTTCAATCAACTCTGGAACCTTCCTCACAACATGTACTGCTGAGAGTGCTGCCTAAAGGGAGAAATCATCATAAAATCATTCAATTAAAAATCACCAATAGCTTTAAATGCAAAGTAAATCTGGACAGGTCATAAAATCTTATGTTATGCTGAGGCTCCAATTATGAAATTTGTCAGTCACCTCTCTTCCCAAAGCATCAAGGAAATAAAATGTGATTACTGGGCGTGTCAAAATTATGTTAACATTTGAATGGCAGAAACAATTTATTCACAAAACGTACTTCATATGTGCAAGATGATTTACAGGAATGTCTCAACCTGTTCTTCATCATGTTCAACACACAAAAACAAACAGGCAACAGTACCATTTAAAGCCCGGACACACATTTCGCAAGGAATAGATGATACCACAGTCCGTATTCTGTCCTTCAGGTCATTGATATCACGAACTTTCCTGCCATACACTTTTGCCGTTTACGGGATTCGAACCGGCCACCTTCCGATTGCCAGTGCAAATTCCTAGCCTCAGAGCCACCAGTCCTCATTTTTCTCAGGAGCAATTTGTACTACAGAATAGGACACTGAATAGTACTGGCAAAAATTACACAAAAATTATGCACACAAGAAAAAAAGTGTGTGAATTATTTAGAAGAGCTATTTATAGCATGTAACAAACAAAGCTAAAATGTTTAATAAAGTTGAATTTAGGTAGTTTCACCATTTTACCTGAAATAGTGTATCGTTTAATGTCAGGGACATGCAGGAAGGGGTGGCTACAGTGACTCGAGCTTCTGACACTTTCCCCTCTTTTTCCTCAAGTGCTCATTTATCCCGATTATACCTAATTTATTGTTTCAAAGCACAAATGCACGCCTTTGTTGTAAAAAAAAGAGAAAAAGCAGCGATAAGCAATATGCTTTGTTAAAGCTAAGTAAGCTACTTCATACTATCCCATATAAAAATAAAGTATAGTCTATAATAATCATTGCTATTAACTCCATAAAGAATTTACTAAATATTTGTGTGCTGGCCTTGTTGGGTTTGTATGACATAGATGGTGACTGTAATGTCTACACACAAGCATGCAAAATTTCACTTTGCCAGATTTTCAAGCAGGCTTGTAAAAATTATTAGCTGCTCCATACTTCAATAAGTATTATTGAGATTTATATAAAAAAATATTTTTACAGCATACAGCATTTTCTGAACATCAACTCAAATGCATTACAACCAAGCAAAGCATCATTAAACCACAGGTATCTGTGAGAGAGCACCTCTGTGTCAACGTAAGTGTCTGCTCATTCTGAGAGGAAAGAAAGGAACTGATTATGGTATTTCATTTGAGCACAGTTGGGTCAGGTCTGCTAACAGATCTCAGGGTATTTCATTCTGCAGTCATGTGCCCAAACAATAGTGCCCAAGCAATGTTAGGTATATTCAAAGAGTTTGATGTTAATTTAGTGTTTCCAACACTGCTTCAATTTCTGAAATTCTATGGCACACTGTCTATATCAACAGCAGCCACTGAAAAAAATATTTTCCAAGCTCAATTCAGTTAAGACTAAACTCAAAAATCTATGTGGAGATGCTTATCTGACTTTCCAATTCTGCAGAGGAAAATATCACTATTAACAAAGATGATAATTGCAATCTATCAAAACTTGGGATCTAAAAGGCCTTGGTAAAAAACTGAAAACCCGACAACAATTAGAAAGCAAACAGGTATTAGTGTTTTTGGTATTGAAAGAATTAAATATGTAAAGTACTGTATTATCTAAAACCATGTTACATTGTGCTTCAGGGTTCTTGATCATAATAATTTCACTTTTCCTTGCCAAACATCAATGGTGATATATCTTCTGGAATATTTGGCTGACACTAGGAACTTTATGGAGGAAAAAAATCTTTGATTTGATGTTTTATGATGTGGACTCTTGCTGTTAATATTAACTTGGTATTTACTTGTAACTAGATTTTTTTTTATTTGCTGTTTTTTTTTTGTATTTTGCTGTTTTTGCTTGTTAAGATACAGTATGTTGTATTAGGAAACTATATTCACAGTAATGAAGGTGATCTAACATAATCAACAATCAAGGTCAGATATTTTTTGCCAAGGTTGTTAATATTATA
The DNA here is from genome assembly GCF_900747795.2 of Erpetoichthys calabaricus. Lineage (NCBI taxonomy): Eukaryota > Metazoa > Chordata > Cladistia > Polypteriformes > Polypteridae > Erpetoichthys > Erpetoichthys calabaricus. The sequence continues at coordinate 46,573,842 of NC_041395.2, read as the reverse complement.
ATGCCAGTGAAGTTACATCCAAGTGACTTGTGAATTAAAAACACAGAAATTTTGTGTCCAGGATTAAAATACTGTATAACAAATTCTAAAATGTTCTGTGCTCCTTCTCCCCTTTTAAGCCACTGCCCACCAAAAGGTTTGGGCTTGTTATTGCTTAATATGCTAACATTAGCAGGTTGTTTTGCATAGTTTTACCTTTGTGGCCTATTTGATGTTATTTAGTAGTATACAGAATTTTTTTATTTATATCTGTGTGGTACATTATAATAATGAAATCCAATGTTGAGTGGTCTAGGAAAAATGAATGTTTACCTTAATGTGTCTTATTTCAATGTAGCTCAATATCACTAATGATGGTGGGCTTTACATGTTAATGCTTTTTTGGAAGTGTTGAGCATAATGCCCAATCTGATTTGTGCTGTTTCAATGCAGTTTTTTTTTAATCATTATAAATAAAAGTGCAACATCATGAGTTTAAAAAAACATTTATGAGTTGCCTCGAAAGCTTGCATATTGTAATCTTTTTAGTTAGCCAATAAAAGGTGTCATTTTGCTTGGCTTTTCTCTAAATTCATAATGGCTAACACGGTACAACACCCTAGTACTATAAAATATTCAAAAAAAAATCAACTGTTAAGAAAAGTGGTATTTGCTAGTTTCTGTAATCTGAAATATGATCAATTTCTTTTGTTTAGAAATAGAGTTATAGGCAGAAAATGACACCTGTAAAGGTGTTTAGTCCCATGTAGGGACCAAGCATACTGGGTAACTAATTAAAATATATATTAATAAGTTTATATTATCAGTAAGCAAATGTACCTATTGTATTCTATAACTACTGTATAATGCTATATACTATAACTACTATAAAACAAGAAAAACAGGAGTGTTACTGTACAGTCAGAATGGGTTAAAATGAGGGAAGTCGTGTTTTACTAACATGCTGGAATTCTATTAGAAGGTAATAAAACAACACGATCAGAGGGGTGCATGTAATATTATCATGAGAGGTTGGGAATCTAACTAAAAACAGGGGGGAGTTCAGGTTGTAGAGTGTAAGATGGGTGCAGAACTGGCTGAAACAAAGGAAGCAGAGGATTAAGATGCAAGTAACCTTTTCAGAACTGGGTGAAGTTAGGAGTGGCATCTGTCTGGGGTGAGTGCTGGCACAGCTGCTATTTTTAATATGTATACACATTATCTGGATAGGGACATGAATAGCAAGCTGGTTAAGTTTGTATAGGATATCAAGCTAGGTAGATTGGTAGATAATATAGAATAAATTGAATTCTTACAGGGAGAAATGGACAGCATAATGGCTTGGGCAGATTTGTGGCAGATATAAATTAATGACAGTAAATATAAAGTATTACATGTAGGAAGTAAAAATATTAGGTCTCAATACACAATGGAAGGTCGAAAATTGCAAGTACTGCTTATGAGAACGAATTAGGAGTCATGGTGCAGGGGATGAATTATGAGCAAATATTAAAAGAGATGAGCATTTTCAATTTAAACAAAAGAAAATTAAGAGGATACATGATTGATATGATTAAAATTATGAAGGGAATTAGTAGAGTGGATTGAGACAGTGACTTTAAAGTGAGTTCAACAAGAACATGGGGACACGGGGACACCGTTGGAAACTTGGTATGGGTAAATTTTGCACAAACATTGGAAAGTTTTTCTTCAGGTACGGAACAATAGACACTCAGAATAAGTTACCAAGTAGTGTGGACAGCAGGATTTTATGGACCTTCAAAACTCAACTTGATGTTATTTTGGAGGAAATTAAGTGGATAGGATTGGCAAGCCTAGTTGAGCTGACATGCCTGTTCTTGTCAAAATTTTTCTAAGTTTCTAAAGCTGCTAGAACCATTAATTAGACTAGATTAGATACATTTTATTAATCGCAAGGGATAATTTAGATGCATACAAAAGCAGAAACAAACAAAAAACAAGGATACAGACTAACAGGACAAATAATAAAGTCATTCAATCAAAAAATAAGTAAATACATAAATAAACAAATGTATATTGTGCCAAAATTTGATAATGAACTTACAGAGTATGTCGAGAGGAAGCATTGATGAAAGTAAGTTTATAGCAGTGCTGTTTTTTTACTTCTCTAATGGCGTCAGCTAATAGAAAAACTAAGTGCCCAGCTGCCAAAAACCTATGCTCTTTTCATAATTATTGTGCTTTCCTAATAAATGTTTAGATAGATAGACAGATAGACAGACAGACATACATAAAGTATCTATCTATCTATCTAAGGGGAAATTCACATACTCCAGCAGCAGCATACTGATAAAAACAATGCTAATTAAAGAGCAATAAAAACACAGTGCAAGTTAAAAAGTGCAAGGTGGAGAGTGCGAGGCAGGTATTAACAGTCAATAAAATTTTATCATGTTAACGTTTACCCCCCCCCCCCCCGGAATTGAAGAGTCACATAATGTGTGGGGGAGGAACGATCTCCTCAGTCTGTCAGTGGAGCCGGACAGTGACAGCAGTCTGTCGCTGAAGCTGCTCCTCTGTCTGGAGATGATACTGTTCAGTGGATGCAGTGGATTCTCAGTGATTGACAGGAGCCTGCTCAGTGCCCATCGCTCCGCCACAGATGTCAAACTGTCCAGCTCCATGCCTACAACAGAGCCTGCCTTCCTCACCAGTTTGTCCAGGAGTGTGGCATCCCTCTTCTTTATGCTGCCTCTCCAGCACACCACCGGGTAGAAGAGGGCGCTCACCACAACCGTTTGATAGAACATCTGCAGCATCTTATTACAGATGTTGAAAGACGCCAGCCTTCTAAGGAAGTATAGTCGGCTCTGTCCTCTCTTGCACAGAGCATCAGTATTGGCAGTCCAGTCCAGTTTATCATCCAGCTGCACTCCCAGGTATTTATAGGTCTGTACCCTCTGCACACAGTCACCTCTGATAATCACGGGGTCCGTGAGGGGCCTGGGCCTCCTAAAATCCACCACCAGCTCTTTGGTTTTGCTGGCGTTCAGTTGTTGGTGGTTTGAGTTGCACCATTTAACAAAGTTCTTGATTAGGTTCCTATACTCCTCCTCCTGCCCACAATAGCAGTGTCGTCAGCGAACTTTTGCACGTGGCAGGACTCCGAGTTGTATTGGAAGTCCGATGTATATAGGCTGAACAGGACCTGAGAAAGCATAGTCCCCTGCGGCGCTTCTGTGCTGCTGACCACAATGTCAGACCTGCAGTTCCCAAGACGCACATACTGAGGTCTGTCTGTAAGATAGTTCATGATCCATGCCACCAGGTATGAATCTACTCCCATCTCTGTCAGCTTGTCCCTAAGGAGCAGAGGTTGGATGGTGGTGAAAACGCTAGAGAAGTCCAGAAATATACAGTAATTCTTACTGCACCACTGCCTCTGTCCAAGTGGGAGAGGGATCGGTGTAGCATGTAGATGATGGCATCCTCCGCTCCCACTTTCTCCTGGTATGTGAACTGCAGAGGGTCAAGGGTGAGGCGGAACCTGTGGCCTCAGGTGGTGAAGCAGCAGCCGCTCCATGGTCGTCATCACATGTGACATCAGGGCGACAGGCCTGAAGTCATTCAGCTCACTAGGACATGATACTTTTGGGACTGGGGTGATGCAAGATGTTTTCCAAATCCTCAGGACTCTCCCCTGTTCTAGGCTCAGGTTGAAGATGCGTTGTAGAGGACTCCCCAGCTCCAACGCACAGGCCTTCAACAGTCGTGGTGATACTCCATCTGGACCCACTACTTTGCTGGCACGAAGTCTCCTCAGCGCTCTGCTTACCTGGGCTGCTGTAATTGTGGGTGGGGCGAAACTCTCTCCTATGCTGGTATCAGCAGAAGGATGGGTGGAGGATGCAGTACTCTGAGGTGAGAGTGGGTTAGGGTGGTCAAACCTGCTAAAGAAGTTGTTCATCAGGTTTGTGCTCTCCACGTCTCTCTCGGTGGAGGCACCCTGCTTCGAGCTGCAGCCAGTGATGATCTTCATCCCATCCCACACTTCCTTCATGCTTTTATTCTGCAACTTTTGCTCTAATTTTATCCTGTACTGCTCCTTCGCCGCCCTGAGCTGGACTCGGAGTTCCTTCTGCACGCGCTTGAGCTCATGCTGATCACCGCCTTTAAAAGCCCTTTTCTTCTGGTTCAAAAGGCTCTTGATGTCACTTGTAATCCATGGCTTGTTGTTAGCATAGCAGCATACTGTTCTTACTTTAACTACAATGTCCATACAGAAGTTGATGTAGTCAGTAGTGCAGTGAACAACCTCCTCAATGTTCTCACTATGTGACCCCTGCACGATATCCCAGTCGATAGTTCCAAAGCATTCTCTCAGTGCCTGCTCTGCCTCAGGGGACCACTTCCTGAATGAGTGTGTGGTTGTAGGTAGTTCCCTCACTCTTGGTTTGTAGTGAGGCTTAAGCAGAACCAGGTTATGATCTGCTTTCCCAAGTGCAGGCAGCAGGGTGGCACTGTATGCATCCTTAATGTTTGCATACAGTAGGTCAATAATCCTATTTCCCCGGGTGTTACAATCCACATACTGGGAGAAGGCAGGTAATGATTCGTCCAGCATCGCATGGTTAAAACCTCCAGAGATTAGCACAAGAGGCTTGGGGTGCTGTGTTTGTAGTTTAGCAACAGCGGAGTGGATGATGTCACCCGCTATCTCCACGTCCGCGCGACGAGGGATGTAAACAATAATAATAATGATGTGTCTAAACTGTCTGGGCAAGTAATAGGGACGCAGACTTACGGCCAACAGTTCGATGTCCCTGCAGCAAGTGGAGATTTTGACGTTTACATGTCCAGGATTGCACCACCTTGTATTCACATAGAGAGCGACTCCTCCTCCTTTCCGCTTCCCACAGGTATTTGCGTCTCTGTCCGCTCTAACTGTGGTAAACCCAGGTAGCTCCACGTTAGCATCTGGGATGCTAGTTGTTAGCCATGTTTCACAAAAACACAACTGTATTCTCTGTAGTTCCTGACATTTTCATTATCTACAGTCTGTATTTTTAACTCATTGTTTGGTCCTTCTACCAAAGATTTCTCATCTCAGTTATTACATATATAGCAAGGATATTTTAGAGAGCTATTATTGTGACCTCTGGAGAAAAGTATTCTGATGCATTGCCAAGAATCAATATTTATTTGCATTTGTACCATGTATTGTATGGAACTACAGCAACTAATACAGTATCCTGCAACTCTGTGTGATATCTAGTACTACAGCTATTTCACAAATTCAGTCTTTATATTCCCTTGGGTCAGCGTAATTAAGTGTGTGGATGTGAGTGTGCCTTGGAATGGACTAGCCCCACATCTAGAGTTGCTACTCACATGTGCCCAGTGCTGCCAGTAGAGGCTCTGACACTTCCTGAGTGTGAACTGAGAATATTATGTATTACATGACACTGTTCAATACCAATAGTAAGTGCATGTTAAAATAATAAATATTAGAAATGCAATTTTATTTAAAATAAAACAGCTTATCATATGCCTTATCTTTGAAATAACCTATGTTTTATATTTGTTTTTTTGTATTAGTTTATCCCAACGACCACTGTCCTACGATCGTGATTCTTTACTTAACATATTTTCTTGCTTGCTTTCCTCTCAATTTTCATCTCCTGTTGGGATATTATGTGATCCTCCACCTTTGTTTTATTCATCTGCTGACTTCTTCACCTGGACGCCGGTGTTTACCTGTATCAGTGAGCTGAATGCCTCTCGGAGACGCAAACGCACCTGCCGCCAATGTGGAAAAAGAGCCGGTATTGTTGTTAAACAACGCCACCTCAAGTCCCAGAGCTTGGTTTCCCGATGCCTGCAAGTTGCCTACGACCCATCTTCTCCTGCACAGGATTCCACCCCTGGTTCATGGGCACTGGACACCAAATTTAATTTCTCCATTTTAAGGCGGCACCACTTTTCCTCGGTGTGCTCTCAGGGAGTAAACGCTGCTAATCTTCACATGCTTACCCGTGCTCATCCCGCAGCGAGCTCTTCTATTTCTATCAAGGCTATTCTCTTGAACGTGAGGTCAGTGTTTAATAAAACTTTTATTCTGCAGGACTTTATTATCTCAAACAATCTGGATTTCTTTTTCATCACTGAGACCTGGATTGTAAATGGTGACTCTTCATGTTTTACTGACTTGGTACCATCAGGTTATTAATTTTTAAACTCTCCTCGCCTGACTCATCGTGGTGGGGGTGTTGCCACTGTTTTTAAAAGTATGTTCTTGTGTCGGAGCCTTACAAAGCCTTGCAACTTTTCAAAATGTGTAGCTCCCCTTCTTTGTTGTTTGCTGTGGTTTATAGACCTCCTGTAATTAATGATATATTCATTTCTGAATTCTTTTATCTCCTGGCTGATATCACCCTCTCCCATGACAAAGTACTTATTGTTGGTGATTTTAACATTCATGTTTGTTGTCAATCGAAACCTTTGGTTAATGACTTTTTATCACTATTGGAATCATTTGATTTTATCCAGCATATTAATATGCCAACTCATTCTCTCGGTTCACACCCTTGATCTCGTTCTTACACGTGATATTTCAGTTAATGATATTGGTTTATGCAATGTTTCTTTTACTGTTCACTTTTCTGTAATGATGGATTTGAATATTACTGTAGATGTCCCTACTACTAATTGTGCTTCACGCTGCTCTCGTTTTTTAAATTCTTCTATTATATCCGATTTTAAAATTTAAAATGTGCATGTCCAATATGATTGTGTCGATGATTCTGTCTTAGAATTTAATTCTTCTTGTAAAACGATATTAGACTCAATTGCTCCGCTCAGGATACGCTGTAATAAGGGAAGACCTGCTCCCTGGCTAAATGAAACTACGCGATCGCTGCGTCGCGCCTGTTGTACTGCAGGACGGTGTTGGAAAAAAGATGGTCTGATTGTTTCTAAACAGATTTTTAGAACTTCTCTATTCAACTTCCAGGTTGCAGTTAAGAAATCTAAACATGATTTCTTCCCTGATTTAGTTTCCCATCATTCTAAGAATCCTATTATTATTTAATTCAATTAATGCAGCCATTCACCCTCATTCTGTGATGGGATTAAATAGCACTGTTCTTTCATGTGAGCAATTTCTTTCATTCTTTGTCATTAAAATTGATAACATTTGCTGTGGTATTGTTCCAACTGTCTATGAACTTCCTACTGTTAATCATGGTATTGTATTCAAATCTTTTGATCCTGTCTCACTTTCACAGTTAAAAAGAACTATTGACACCCTTAAACCAGCTCCCAGTCCTCTGGATATTGTACCACCACGCCTCTTAGTGGAAGCCTTTGATATTTTGGGCCCATCTTTACTAGCCATTATCAATGATTCTATTAGTGCGGGGGTTGTGCCCTCATTTTTTTAACACTAGAATTACCAGAGCCTACGAAAAAACTCATGGATCCGGCCCACCTTAAATCCCTTCGCACCTCTCCACCAGCCTCTTTTGTCCTGTAAATGTGCCGATAAAGACAAGCAGCCGGCTATTCCATCCCCCCACCGAATTAGAACGTGCACGAACTTCTCCCACCTCATGCCTTGATTGATTATCTGGGAGTGAATTGGAATTTTAGAGTGGAAATAATAGATCGTTATTTGGAACACACACATTTCATGTATGTTACGTTTCTACAATAATCTGTGTGAACACATTTTTAAAACAGAAACATTTTTCATATTTTAGTAGTAAATGACAAAATGTAGGCATATACTATATAATGTATGAAGCCTGAAGTCCAAAGATCAAATAAACACTTTCACAAAAGGTTCAAGGAAAAGACAACAGCTTTCGTGGCGTAGCGGTAAGATTTGCTGACTTATAATCAAGAGTCCCCGGTTCGATACCGACTCACTCCTATATTTGCCGTTTTCAGTAGTGAGCTGCTCTTATTGTTAATATTATACAGTACACACATACACTTGGTTTGCGTCTGTAACACATGGTGTACATTTATAGGACTTGTAAAAGTTACCTTTTTTTTTCACTTTTATTCTCTCTAAATCATGATCATGATAGATACTACAGCCCACCCCCCCAGGCCATAGACCATAAGGTGCATAATTCAGCGTGCGCAGGAACACTCAATAAAACTGAATAAAAAAAAAAATCAAGTGACAGTGAGATACGAAGAAGGCAGATTCGCCAGTGTTTGTGTGTCAGCTTTTATCCCTCCAGATGAGAGAATGTCCAGTTCCATTGTCTCAAAACACCACTCACATCTCTAATCATTTCCAGTTTCAAATAAAAACTAACAGCGTCAGATCCCTGGGTATGGGCGTGGCGGTAGTATTTATCATGATCATGATTTAGAGACAACAAAAGTGAAAAAAATAACACTAACTTTTACAAGTCCTATAAATGTACACCGTGTGTTACAGACGCAAACCAAGTGTATGTGTGTATTGTATAATATTAACAATAAGAGCAGCTTACTACTGAAAACGGCAGATATAGGAGTGAGTCGGGATCGAACCGGGGACTCTTGTTTACAAGTCAGCAAATCTTACTGCTAAACAAGAAACTGAAGCTGCTGTCTTTTCCTTGAACCTTTTGTGAAAGTGTTTATTTGATCTTTTGACTTCAGGCTGGGCGGCACGGTGGCGCAGTGGGTAGCGCTGCTGCCTCGCAGTTGGGATATCTGGGGACCTGGGTTCGCTTCCCGGGTCCTCCCTGCGTGGAGTTTGCATGTTCTCCCCGTGTCTGCGTGGGTTTCCTCCGGGCGCTCCGGTTTCCTCCCACAGTCCAAAGACATGCAGGTTAGGTGGATTGGCAATCCTAAATTGGCCCTAGTGTGTGCTTGGTGTGTGGGTGTGTTTGTGTGTGTCCTGCGGTGGGTTGGCACCCTGCCCGGGATTGGTTCCTGCCTTGTGCCCTGTGTTGGCTGGGATTGGCTCCAGCAGACCCCCGTGACCCTGTGTTTGGATTCAGCGGGTTGGAAAATGGATGGATGGATGGACTTCAGGCTTCATACATTACATAGTTTATGCCTACATTTTGTCATTTACTACTAAAATATGAAAAACATTTGTTTTAAAAATGTGTTTACACAGATTATTTTAGAAACGGAACATACATGAAATGCGTGTGTTCCAAATAATGACCTATTATTTCCACTCTAAAACTCCACTTCACTCCCAGATAATCAATCAAGGCATGAGCTGGGAGAAGTTCGTGCACGTTTTAAGTCAGTGGGAGGATGGAATAGCCGGCTGCTTGCTGCTTGTCTTTATCGGCACATTTACAGGACTAAAGAGGCTGGCGGAGAGGTGCGAACGGATTTAAGGTGGGCCAGATCTATGAGTTTCTTCGTAGGCTCTGGTAATTCTAGTGTTAAACGTTCTGCAGTGTGTCCTGGTCTAAAAAAGGCAGAATTAGATCCTGGAGTTTTAGCCAATTTTCATCAGATTTTCCAATTGCCATTTCTGGCTAAAATATTAGAAAGAATTATTTATAATCAATTGGTTGATCACCTTAAATCCAATAATTTATTTGAGATCTACCATTCTGGCTTTAGGCATTATCATGGTGTTGAGACGGCCCTCCTTAAAGTATTCAATGACATCTCTATTATTACTGACTCGGATGGTGCTGTGGTCCTGATCTTCCTGGACCCAACTGCTGCCTTTGACACTATTGACCACAAGATATTGCTGTTGTGGCTTCAACATCTTGTGGGGCTTAAAGGGGCTGCTCTTCACTGGTTCAGGTCATATCTAACTGGTAGACACTTTTCAGTGACTTTAAATTCCTCTTTTTCGTCTACTGCTTTTCTTAAATGTGGTGTTCCTCAGGGATCCATTTTAGGTCCTATCTTATTCTCTATATACCTTCACCCTATTGGAGCTATTTTTAGGAAATTTAACATTTCTTTTCACTGCTATGCTGATACACAGGTTTATATTCCCGTCTGCAACTCTGCAATAAATCAACTGCACAACTGTCTTTCTGAACTAAGATCCTGGATGGCTAATAATTTTCTTGATCTGAATCAAAATAAAATGGAGGTGCTTATAGTGGGTCCATCAGCTAAAGCCCAAATTGGTCTTGGACTTCTCGGCTCTCTCTGTCTTTTGCATACCTCAAGTCCGCAATCTAGGTGTTATCTTTGACATTAACCTCTCTTGAGAAACAACTTAATTCTGTAGTCAAGAGTTGCTTTTTCCAGCTTCGTCTAATAGGTAAAATCAAGCGTTTTCTCTTGTTGTCCCTCGTACCAAGTGTAAAACTATGGGGGACAAGGCTTTTGTGGAACTCTTTACCTCATCACATAAAGGAGTCATCTACAACTGAACTGTTTAAAACAAGATTAAAGACTCATTTCTATTCACTTGCATTCCGTGACCTTCAGTAATACTGATGGTTTCGTCATTGTGATTATGTAACATTACTTCTATTTATTATTTATTTTATTTATGTTCATTTGTTTTATTTCTATTTATGTCATTCATGTTAATTGTATGATTTTCTTTAATTCTACAGTATTATTGTAAAGCACTTTGGCCACAGCATTCCAATGTTGCTTTAAATGTGCTATATAAATAAAGTTGACATTGACAATGTAATACTGTACACGTTTCTTTTCAATTAACACATTGTGTTACTATTTTTAAAATAATAATTGCTTATTTTGAAAGTTGACAAAAAGTATACTAATAAGTGTTTCTAATAAAAAATATGGAGACAAATTGTTTAACATGCCAGAATGTCAATGTTTTTTTCCTTAATAATATAGAACTCTTAAAATTTTTTTCTTCTACTTCTACATACTTTTATAACATTATGTTTTAAAAATTACAATATGAAGAAATGCTAGTTTAATAAAATTTATAACACTAGAACTGAATAATTAAATACACTTCACACTTCATTTTACTTAAAAGGTTAAATTACTGTTTGTATACCTTCTTCTTAATGTAGGAATTAGATGTCTTCAACAGCCTCTCAACCTCTGTTGCAAGGTCACGGCACATCTCAGAGGATCCCATGCAGCCCAGTGTACACAGAGCAAGCCCCTGGACGTACTGACTATTGTGGTTCATATCACTAAATAATCAAAAACAAAACAAACACAGTAATGAAATTATAGAAAAGCTGATGGGGATAAGCTTAGTGAAAAGGACAGCTTGGATTAAAAAACAAAATATATTCAGGAAAAACACTGAGAACATTATTTTAGGCTAATACTTTAATTTAGGTCTTCCACATTTTAGTGCACTTAATTTATAATCACTTTGCATATAGTTACACTGTACATTTATAGTGTAAAATGTTCTTAATCTATAATTTGAATTAAGGTAAAGTTAAGCATAAAATAGCAGGGACATAGCCAGGGGTTTGGGTAGTGTTAGCAGTCCAAAAAATAAAACATAATAAGTAATTAATTTACGTTCTATGGTTTTTATGTTTAATAAAAAAAAAAAAAAAATTACAAAACATACAAATTAAATGCATAAATTAAGATTGCTATGCATACTGGAATGCCAAAAACAAAGTGTAGCTGCCGTGAATCAGTTGATTTACTCATGGTACCTTTGTAGCAACTGGTAGTAGGGCAGAAGCAGCAAGAAAAAAGGAAACGTAAACATTCGCCTGGGTGGTCCCAGATTATAAAGCAGTTGTTCTGAAGATAAAATAGCAACTATAAAATAAACAATCACATGAGAAAGTACAGTGATATAGATAGACAGATAGATAGATAGATACACAATAAACAGGAACTTACTTTTTAATTGAATTAGTGATCAAAAGGCTTGCATCCTGCCTTTCATCAAGCAGCAACATTGCCCCTAGGTAGCCAACACGCTTGTCACTGAAGCGGGGTGATGCTATAAGCTTCAAGCACTCCATCTAAAAATAAATACATTTGTCAGTGGATTTATTAGGCTGTCAACTGATTATATTGAAACAAAATACTTCAATAAATGTTGACACATAAATCTTATTACATGTTTGGTAGTTATTTCTTCTGGCAATATTGATGATCTCTTTTGCAATGGATATCCCATGACTTGTATGCTGGGTATATTCTATACCTTACTTACAGCACGCTTCCTAACTTCCCACTACTACTAGCACTCCATTCAAAATTCAAATTTTTAAATAAAATATCCTATATGGCCCTGCTCCTCGCTACCTTTAGTCTCATGCCTTTCAGGCACTCCTCTATGAACTCTCTGTTGTGCCTTAGTTTCATCCTTATTACAGCTCTGATGTACAGAATCAATAAAATGTTAGAACATTACATTATTAAAAAAAATGAGAACAGGCCATTCAGCCCAACATCCATGTCCTTCCTATTTACTTACATTGTCTAAAATAACCTTTATTCCTCCAAATAACATTGAGTCAAGATTTAAAGGTTTCTAAAGTCCTACTCTCCACCATATGACTCGGCAATTTTATTCCATCTTATAGCTCTTTTCTAACATTTGTGTGAAATCTGAGCTTAACAAATGTTCAACTGTGTCCCTATGTTCATAAATAATTTGTTTTAAAATAACAGCTGAGATCCACTGTACTAATTCCTTTTGTGATTTTCAATCCTCCGATCACATCACCTCTTAACCTCCATTTGCTTAAATTGAATTTCCATTTACTTAAATTGCTATTGATTTTTCTCACTGTTTGTTCTAAATATGTGTAATAAATTTCTAGTAGTTAGAATTCCTCTTTGTCTACTCTTCAGGTGCCACTAACACCTCTGGACAGTTGCTTTGGATTTCTAACTGCTTTTTATCTGTCCCTATCTGGCCTCAGTTTTAACATACTCTTGTTTATAACTTGCTCCTTTGTCATCAACCCCTTGTGCTAACTGCACTGTTACATTTCTTAAACCCTTTAATCATTGTTATTTTGATTGTCTTATAAATTTGAATTATTTTACTAAGCAAACATGCATATTGCATGTATGCCAATTTTTTTAGTTGTCTTGGATTAATAGGCTTAAAAATAAAGAAACAACACAATAATAAAGTAATTACATTGTTTTTGGTAGTCATGGTAATCACTTTTTCAGAAATCAGTTTAAGCTATATCTCAAAGTATATGTGAATACTAATAACTTACTAGAACATTTTTTTACTTTAAACATCCATATTCAAAATAAACAAAAGAAAACAAACACTAACACTTATCAAACATTTTGTTATAACATTATTCAGAAATTTGGAAACATTGCTACCTGGCCAAAATGTGCAGGGTATCCTAACATATGCATGTATAGTAGCTTGGCAACATTTCGACAGCGGAAAGATGGATCTTCCTCTCGAAAAGAAGAGCGAATGTCAGCACACTCCTTTTGAATAATAGCACGTTCTTCTGCCTGGGTCTTTGCTGTACGTATTAGACGAATTAGTTCTTGTAGCTTTACTGAAGATGGAGCCATTGCAGAACTTCTATACATTGAAAGTAAAACACATTAGAAAATGAAAATTTGTTTATCAAATAATGAGTGTATAAAACAAAAGTAGGATGTGTTTGAAGAAAAAGACACATGGAGCTATTTAAATCAAATAATTTGTGGAAAACAAATGAACAGGATTGAATGATCTGTGGAGCCAAGGTGTATACTGTATTTGATTATGCAGAATATACAAAAAAGGAAAAAAATGACACAATGACACAAAGGTAAAGATCCCAAACATAACCAATAGAGATGATTTAATTAGCAGTTAGTATTAATATGATAAAAATATAATGACAGAGAGGGCTGGGTTGGGCTACTACAGCAAAAGAAGAAATGTGTCATTGAACTTATGCCTAGTAAGACAATCTCACCAAAGCAAAATTATTACTTAATTGCCAACTTATCAAATAAGTGGAAAATTCACCCAACACAACATTACAACACTTGCCACAGCTATCTGTTCCAATAAAGAGTCATGAGACGCCAAAGTAAGTCATCAGGATCAAGGAAAGAGCAACCAGTGCACAGATTTGCCAATCCATCGCAGACCATATTTACTTATGCTGGACTAATAAAACTAACCTACACATCTTTAGGATAAGGGAAAAACTGGAGCATCAGGAAAACCCTCACACTGACATGACGAGAATGTGCCAATTTTCCAAAGAAACTGACTGCTTTCAAGTCTAGTCCCTGAAACTGTGAGGTAGTCATGCTAAGCACATTGTGTTATTACCAAAATCCTTTTTAATTTAATGTGATGTGAACATTACATTCTCAAACCATGTTAAACCAATGCATAGTCGTGGAGGAGCCAGAGCCTGTCCTGGCAGCACTGAATGCAAGCCAGGGAACATTTGTGGATAGGCATTGTCCACTCAAGTAGAGTCCTCCACTCAGAATGGGCCCTTTGGAATCATCAAGTAACTTCTGTATGCTTTTGTTAGTTTGGAAGAAAAACCAGGGTAGATGGGAGGAAAATCCCTAGAAACCGTAGAATAACATGCACATGAGAAATAAACAAAACACCATTTTATTAAAAACACAATGTACAATTACACACTGACATATGGCATGATGGTAGTTGATTAGGCAAATTGCAGAGGGTGTAATATATGAAACACTTATAGGATGTAAATGATATTTATAAGCAAACTTAGAATACTCAAAAAAACACTTATTTTTAAATTCAAAGCACACTCTGTACTGTAAACAGCAAGAATTATTGTTGATACAGTATTTTTCCAGTAGTACACATTTTAATGGGTTAATGAATGTAAGGAGAACATCTACAGGTATAAGCATTTTGTTATACATTATTTCAGCAGTATTCTGCATTTTGTCACCACTTACACTAACTAAATAGTGGTATTATGTTGCAAACTGGGTTGAAATCACATGTTGTAATGTTCTTGTTGCAGTTCTTTATGCTGAACAGGTATCTCACTTTTGCACCTTCAAGTGAAATATCATTTGTAGAATCTTACACTATTACATTCTTAAAGTAGATTAGTCTAATATGATATACATTTTTCTGTTATTAGTATTACAGTATTCTGGAGTATCAAAAACAAAATTAGTCAGGATGTACCTAATATAATTCTTGTAATTGTCCTCACAGGTGGCGCAGTGGTAGTGCTGCTGCTTTGCAGTAAGGAGACTGTGGAAGATTGTGGGTTTGCTTCCCGGTTCCTCCCTGTGTGGATAGTGCTTTGAGTACTGAGAAAAGCGCTATATAAATGTAATGAATTATTATTATTATTATTAATATCCCCCAGAAATCAGTGAGCTATTTTATTTGCATATGAAGGGAAAGTAATTTAATAAAAGTATTTAATAATCTTTACATTTTCATTTTGCACATTCATTATTGATTATTCCATTTGCACATGCACAAACTAGTTTAATGGCCAGTGGCTCAGTTTACCATGCCTGACAAGCTTTTTGCACTTCAAAACAGTCTTTTCCAGTTTTAGGGGTGAAATACATCTCCCTCATGAAACTCACCACATTTCTATCCACATCTTTTCTGACCTCTCTTGATGTATAACCAATTCATAGTAACATTTTCGCTTAGGCTTATAGCTGCATACAAGGCTTTGTCTAGTAAATCCACAGACTTTAGATAGATACTTAGGTTGCGTTAACAGCTGAAGCCTCCGTGTCTCACCCTAAGTCTGCATTTTAGAGTGGACAAAATGCAGAAAAGGGACTTGAGTTACTCAAATGAACTATAGCTCTTCTGTAGCCTTTAACATCAGCCATGATGTGTGGGCTGATATTCACCTACCCTTCTGAATTTCTTCAGATAAAGTGGCGTAATAAATCTCTGCAGACTTTGCCAGGCCAAGAAGCACAAAAATGACTAACTACAAGCCACCCTCTTCACTACTCTAATAGTCACAGTCTGGCAGTTTGGTACTTGAAAATAAACTATCACCTAATACGCTGAAACTACATTGACTAACTATAAGCCACCCTCTTCACTACTCTAATTGTCACAGTCTGGAAGTTTGGTACTTGAAAATAAACTATCACTTAATACGCTGAAACTATATCATCCCTTAAACCTAGGTGTACATCTCTCTTGAATTACCACCTGCAAGATCAACTCCAGTTGTAAACACAGGCTCTGTGACAGTGACATGACCTGATCTTGGGTGAGGTAGGGGCTCTGCTCAAGGAAGAGAACCTCTGTAACAATGTGAAAGATGCTAAAAAACATTTGTTAAGCTTGTTAAATTTTTATGGACTACTGCATGCAAGTAGGAATTTCACTATAGTCTGTACAATAGACAATAATCTTGACTTTGAACTTCAATGGCACCTTAGATGTTATCACTTTAATTTTCATTAATATGATCAACAATAACAGTACAAGTCATTTAAGTCAATAATAGCAAAAAAGAGTCTGATTAAAAACAACCACTACCACAATCTCCCGAAATATAAAGGGTGGAAAAATATGTGAATCTCTATAAAAGAGGGCACTTAAGAGTCAGGTGTTTCAATCAATGAGATAACAATCAGATGTAGGTTTGGGGTGCCCTACCCTATAAAACTGATGACGCTTTTGCATTAAGGCCTGCTTAAAAGTACCTCAAAACAATTGTTTTTGAAGTGCATAAAGCTGCAAAAAGACAAAAGTACTTCTAACAGTAGAATTACTTCAGTACTGTCAGAATAGATTTCATGAAAAAGTCTATGTAAAAATGTGCTGCACCTTCAATTAAGTGACAAAAACCTCCAGGGTTTCAGCTATGGACTTCCAGGCATTTCTATGTCTTGGCTGTGTGCAATAGGAAATCACTGATTAAGATGGCCATATCAGAAACCACACTTCTTCAACAATCACACTGCTACTCAAATTTGTTAAAGACCAACTAAATATTACACAACATGACTGGACATAGTTCTGTGGACAGATAGGACAACAGTAGAAGTTTTTGGTATGTGCATACAGTGTTATGTTTGACAAAAACATAACACTACCTTTCAACAGCAAACTGAAATCATCTCATCTGTGGGATCATCATTGGATACGACTTGTTTGCTGCCTCAGGATAGTTTTTTGAGGGAACAATAAGCTCTAAGCTGTACCAGGAAATTCTACAGGGATAGCAAGGCACCTCTTCATAAAAACCAAAACAGTAAGTAATGCAGCATGACACTGACCTCAAACACAGAACTAAACCGAAGAAAGTAACAATTTGTGGATGTTGAAGTCACAGCTTTGACCTCTGTTCTGAAATCCTGTGGCTTGATTGGACTGAACTGAAACAAGAATATGTGAAAATACTAAATTCTGTACAGGTTTGGTCAGTGTCAATGAGAATCATTTGATTGAAGTTATAGGTATAGGTAATTAATTGTAAGTTTTCTTGAGTTTGGAAATATATATTATACACACACACACACACACACACACATACACCCACTGTGTACATGATACCTGTCATGAATTTCATGAGACTTATTGGTGAAAGTACCAATATTTAATTATTTTTGCAATAAGCTATTACCTGAAAAAGTCACACCACCAAAGCGAAATGTTTATCTCATTTTTCAGAGTGAATAATCTTTTGACATTATTCTGTTAGCTTTTTTGGTTTATAGCATACGCAAATACTTAAAACAAAAAATGCAGAAATGAAACAAATCTTATGTTTACCAAACCCTACACTTTCACTTCTGTTTTATTTTTTATATTCTATTAGTAGCTTCCAGACAGGATAATTTATAAACTAAATGCAAGATTTTTTTAAAAGAGACACCAACATTAGAAACATTCATAATAAACAATTAATTCAACGTGTTACATTGAATAAAGTACTGCTTCTTTGCTATATACCCTCTTCCTCAAGCTGACTTTTTCTGTTGATGGTGCTGCATTTTAGCTGTCTGTTTATACTAAATCTACATGCTCCATGGACAATGTGTACAAGTAAACCAGTTCTCCAGTTCACCATATTATAAATATTAAGTCTGTAAACTACTCACAGTGGCTCTTACATATTTGATATAACATTGTTCCACAAAGGTAACACTTGTTTACACATGAATTAATCATTCAAATTGTACTTATATCCTTCATCATTTTAATGTTCATGGTATCACAAAACACAGGAGGGTTTCTCAGGGTTTCTTCCAACAGGTTTCAGAAACTGGGAGTATAATTAAACAAGTGGAAACAGTGGTTAGGGGCACATCAGTTAAGCAGACGTGTGTTTTCTACTAAATAAACTGAAGTTATATATTTTATAACATTTTTGTTTACCAGTTCAGTTGAAAGTAGTGACTTAATGCATGTTGGTTGGCCATGCAAGACAAAAATTCAGAAAATACCATTACAAAAGGAAGTAACAATAAATAAACCTAAGGGTTCATATATTTTTTTTTTTCTACATTTGTAGCCTGGAAAAATGCAAAGTGTATTCAACACAAATATGACAATGGACAATTTTGAGTGTGACATTTGTTTAACCCTCTGGCTAGGCTTAGGTCCTGCCTTGTGCCCAAATTTTGCCAGGATGTGCTACAGTGCCTTGTGACCCTGAATTGGATTCAGTGGGTTGAAAACATTATGTTGTGTGTTCACATAACAGAAAATTTCCTTTATCTATTACTATGACACAGATTAATATTATACTGCCCTTTTTAAAAAGGAATACAAAAAATTTCAACAGGTTTACATATTATTTCTCATAACTATATGCTAACTAGCAGTACGATTTCAACAACCACACCATGCTGCTGTTTTTTTTAATTTGTTAATTCCAACAATGTAAGGTCTATCAATAATTTTTTTTGTTTACAGAAAAAGTCTGCAAAACCTTTAGAATAACCAGGACTTCTACATTAATTGACCACAATAAAGAAACATTATCTATTCAAATTAATAACACACAAAAACTTTACTACTCGTTAATACTAAATATAATTTTTAGAAAATTAACTGTCCACACTGGAAAAAGTATGTGAACCTCTAGGGCATTGGCTTCTCAAAAAGCTAATTTTTGTCAGTTGTTCCACTCAATGAGGCGAGATTGGATGTGCCCTGCCCTGTAAAAAGGCACACAAATGTTGGATATATGGACAGGGCCAGATAGCTGGAAAAAAACAATTAAAATTGTTGTGCAACTGTTTAAAGCTAAAATAGGACAATTACGACTCTGTAATAAAACAAATGAGTTAAAGCATATTGCTTTAGTTGTAAATATACCAGTTCTAATTAAAAAAATATTTTAAAGCAAGAACCTGCAGCTACTGTGGACCTCCAGGACCGGAGGTGAATACCCACCATAACGTAAAGGAGCTAAACCTGCAGAAACCTCTTGAACTTGTCAAAGCCTTTGTTTATATGGTAATTATAGGAAAAATGCTGAACAAGAATGGTTTTCACAGAGGAAACCATTCCAAAAAAAATGTTGCATGTGTGTTTCAGTTTTCACGATCACAACATGTCTGGGACAAATGCCTGTAAAAAGCTGAGACAAAGGTTTAACTATTTAACAGAAATGCACAAACTTGAAAAAAAAAAACTCTCCCACAATACCAAAACCTTGCCCCTACCATGAAATATAGTGCAAGGAGAATGCTTTGCAGTCTCAAGGCCCAGATTATTTGTATTACAAAAAGTAAAATAAATTCAAAATTTTACAGGAAACTTTCAGAGCAGCATTCTGTCACTTCAAGCTCCATATATGTTAAGTGATGCAAAAAGATAATGACCTAAACACACTGAATTAAATAAAGAACTGAATATGTAAACCCAGGCCTCAACCCAATTGACAGGCTGTGGCATGACCTGAAGAAAGCTGTTCATACAAAAAAAAAAAAAAACCAAAATATCACTGAATTGCAAAAATTGTATCAATAGAAATGATATAAAACAACAGAGTCAAACTCAGATGCTGGAAGGACACAGCGGCTGCAGGTTTTCATTCCAGCCACTTTGTTAATTACCAGTTACTACTGACAATGAAACACACTTCTTTTATCTTAAATGTAATTAGTTTGTTTTTCAAGACTTGGAACTCTTAAATGTTTTTCCATAATCATCAAACAATAATGATATGCAAAGCAAGCCAACACAACAAGATTCTGTGTACAACTGTGTGTTCATCAGGTGAAAGTCTAAGAAACTTTGGTTTGTTTTAGTCAACAAAACACACTTATGGTGTCCTCAGAAAAAGGAAAATCAACAGTTTTGATAATTACTGGTGTAGGAAAATATGAACACCAGCAAGCATTGCAATTAAAATAACTGGTTTCATTGACAAGAACAATTGGCTTATAATTAGAATATTGGTGGGATTTGTGGTTCTCTTCTTAGCTGGTCTTATATTGGCTTGCTTTGTGCTCCATTTTTGTTTATAGACTTTATGTATAAACTAACAATTTAAGTTTATAAGTCTAAGAACTAAATGAAATTTGTTGAATTAGCAGCAGTACCTGGTTAGTAATAGGAAAACGTAGCAGAAACAAAAACCTGCAGCCATTGTGACCTTCTAGGATCAGAGTTTGACACCCCAGTTTAAAATTTCTCAAATCTATTGTACAGGTATGATCAGCATCTGCAGACAACATTTGTTGGAGGTTATTGCTGCTAAAGGAGTTTCTACCAGTTACTAACTACAAATTTTGCATGATTTGCATGGAGTTTTCCACCTACACTCTGAATGTTTAAATGTTGTGTTTAGTACTGACTTGAAGTACAATTGTGTGCAGGATTAGTTTAAGACGTTTTTCTACGATTGTGACTTAGTTGGAGATCAGACTACATTTTATGATGAATTAATGCAAAAATCCAGCTAATTACAAAGGGTTTACAAACTTTTTCTTGCAATGGTAGACAGGCATGGGGAGGCGAAGCTTATCCCTGTCCCAGAAGAATCTGGTATGGACAAACACTGGTTGATACACCAGTCTATCACATGACGACCACAAACACTCATTTCTTTTATCCCCAAATCCCTCACCCCACCCGTCATACCATTTCAACAGCCAACCTACTACGGATACCTGTGGGAGAAGACCAGAGTATCTTCTGTCCATTTTCTAAACCCAGTTTATTCCGATCAGGATCATGGCAGAGTTGGCGTCTATCCCAGCAACACAAATCCACTTAACCCGCCTGTTTTTGGACTGTGTGAAGAAACTCGCACAAACACAGGGAGAACATTCAAATTCCATGTAGGATGGACCCAGGATGTAAACCCTGGTCTCCTTACTGAGAGGAAGCAGTGCTACCATGCAGTCTACCTGCATATAATGAAGAAAAAAAAATCAATACGGACATGAGGCGTATGTGTTATAATTCCAAACATTCACTGAAGGGGTCGAGAATAAAACCCAGGTCTCTGGTGTTGTGAGGCAATAACACAACCCCAGTGCTACTGGGTCTACAGCTATGACAGGCGCTACATTGAATGATTGAATAACTCAGTAATTCCATATTCTGTTGACAAACTAGATCTACAAAATACACTGTCATTTTTTAATACTGCAGCACTTTACATTTCCTTGTTTATGCGATCGCAAATTACCTTGTAATTATATATTTTTATGTATTGTTAAATGAGTAACGACAGCAGCGTTTGAATTAGTTAGCGCTGGTGTAGACAGATTGTACCGCGTAAAATGTAAAGCGATATGCAAGCTAAAGACGGACTATTAATGCTTTTATCTTCTTAATCCGCTTTTTTTTCTTCTTAGCTTCACTTCCAGTATACTTTATTTCCTACCTTACCTTGTTTAGAATGAAGAATATCCACAGGTCTGCGGCATTAAATCAGCACATCTCCTTGCAACCTCCTCCGCACTTCCTGTTCATGGGGCACAAAGTGAGCACGGCAACGCCCGCGTTTCACCTGAAGGAGGAGAAGGCGACAGCGACCTGCCACCTAGCCAGTGGTCTGCACCGGACAGTAACGCCTCCCTGCCCTGCCACATAGTGAGCGCGCCTCACCAGAACGCTGACAGGCATGTTGTCTATTCAATGAATAAAGTAACGATGCCCTAGCATAAAATGGATGTGCTTCACCTGTGAGTGCGGAACACTAACCAGCTACTGTATTACCGTGTGGCACCCAATAGCCGCGAAGAAAGGAATTAACGATTCATTAGGAAACAAAGCGGCAATGTTAAGGTCATCTGGCAGAATGGGAGCACACTTTGTGCACATTTCACCAGCCACAGTTTATTACAGCAAATTCTGAACAGATGTCCCCTTTAACCGGTGACATACTGCAAAACAATGAGTGCGCTTCACCTGTAAGCCGCGACCACATCCGGCCACATTGTGAGCGCGCTTCACCTGAAAAAGAAAACGACTTTCTCACACAAAAAGAGCGCGCTGCACCTGAAAGCGTGGATGACGTCCTGCTATAAAGTGAGTGCGTTTCACCTGGGAGGGACTGGGTGCCAGAACCAACCATTAAGCTGTTACTGAGTTCAACCAACGACTTCACTAAGCCATCTGAAATAGTCTTTGCTGACCGCCCATTTCCCTTGACATTCATGCCTTGTATTCGCCCTCAAAAATTCCACAATTCAACCCAATATTTTCGTATGAAAACAAATGTTTTACCCGATATCACACGCGCATCGTTTCCGGTTTACCAGCCGTTCGACACCAAGGTTCCTCCTCCTCTTTCAGCAGCAGGAAGCGACGCTGCCTGTCGAGTTCCACTCTCGATCCGCTGGGAGGAAGGGCGGGCACTGCACACTTAACCCGCGCCTTTCCAAGGATGATGCGCGTGCACGCGAAGGCAACTGCACCGTAGGGAGACACAATTACAAATGCTGGACCTCGTGAAGTTGCGTTTATTTACATTTATATAAGAAACAGATGCGTTTATTTACATTTATATAAGAAACAGAAAATGTCAAGTGTCTTAACTACAAAATAAGCAGGTTATTTATATTTAATGAATAAACTAAAAGTCTGACACATACCGATTTACTGGTCTCTCCAGCTTCTATTGGGATTTTAATACACAAATAGTTCATATTATATATATATATATATATATATATATATATATATATATATATATATATATATATATATATATATATATATATACACACACACACAAACCATATACTGTATAAGCGCGCACACACACACACACACAGAGCTAAGACATTTCTTTTATTATGCTTGGGATAATCCTCATCAAGAATGCAGGCATTATTGGCTCACAACCCATCTTCCAAAAGCCAACTAGCAGACTTCATTCTTCTTATATCAATGGTCAGTTTAACTGTGGCTTGGCAGAAACTGGCTTGAGGAATTCCTTCAGAGTTGGAATGAAAGTGTTGTACTTTGTTTTTTGGTATCTCTTGAAAAACAGCTGTGAAAAGAAGAGATGCAAGAATTAGAAAACTGGGACTGACAATATCAAACTATTATTTGGAGTGTTATTTCTTCATAAATGTTTACAATCCTTTTTACAGACTTGTGCTTGCAAGATTTCTTTATTCTGGGTTTCAGTCTAATAATTACTATTCTTAATCCCAATAGGTACTAAGCATAAGTAAGCATAAGAAACATCTATTCATCCATTATTTTTCCCCAATGCCAACAATGAAGCTTGAGAGTGGGAAATGCTCCAGTGACTAGTTCAACAGAGAAACACTCTCTGGACAGAACATAAGTCTACTGGGATAACACAAAAAGACTAATCAGTCTTTTTTTCCATTGCGTCTTTGACAACAAGCACCTTAAAGTGCAACATATCAGATAACAATGAAAAATATTGGGCGGCACGGTGGCGCAGTGGGTAGCGCTGCTGCCTCGCAGTTGGGAGACCTGGGTTCGATTCCCGGGTCCTCCCTGCGTGGAGTTTGCATGTTCTCCCCGTGTCTGTGTGGGTTTCCTCCGGGCGCTCCGGTTTCCTCCCACATTCCAAAGACATGCAGGTTAGGTGGATTGGCGATTCTAAATTGGCCCTAGTGTGTGCTTGGTGTGTGGGTGTGTTTGTGTCCTGCGGTGGGTTGGCACCCTGCCCAGGATTGTTTCCTGCCTTGTGCCCTGTGTTGGCTGGGATTGGCTCCAGCAGACCCCCGTGACCCTGTGTTCGGATTCAGCGGGTTGGAAACTGGATGGATGGATGGATGAAAAATATTTTCAGTGATCAGTAAAACTATTTATAAAGAATTTGGTAAAGCATGACTATTGTTTTTTCAATATTTCCTCTAAAGCAAGACACAATCAAAGAACATTTATGCTTACAACAAAACATAATCTACAGTAATCCCTCCTCCATCGCGGGGGTTGCGTTCCAGAGCCACCCGCGAAATAAGAAAATCCGCGAAGTAGAAACCATATGTTTATATGGTTATTTTTATATTGTCATGCTTGGGTCACAGATTTGCGCAGAAACACAGGAGGTTGTAGAGAGACAGGAACGTTATTCAAACACTGCAAACAAACATTTGTCTCTTTTTCAAAAGTTTAAACTGTGCTCCATGACAAGACAGAGATGACAGTTCCGTCTCACAATTAAAAGAATGCAAACATATCTTCCTTTTCAAAGGAGTGCGTGTCAGGAGCACAGAATGTCACATAGATAGAGAAAACAATCTCTAGCAAACAAATCAATAGGGCTGTTTGGCTTTTAAGTATGCGAAGCACCGCGGCACAAAGCTGTTGAAGGTGGCAGCTCACACCCCCTCCGTCAGGAGCAGGGAGGGAGGGAGAGAGAGAGAGAGAGAGAGAGAGAGACAGAGTTTGTTTTTCAGTCAAAAATCAATACGTGCCCTTCGAGCTTTTAAGTATGCGAAGCACCGTGCAGCATGTCGTTTCAGGAAGCAGCTGCACAAAAGATAGCAACGTGAAGATAATCTTTCAGCATTTTTAGACGAGCGTCCGTATCGTCTAGGTGTGCGAACAGCCCCCCTGCTCACACCCCCTACGTCAGGATCAGAGAAAGTCAGCGCAAGAGAGAGAGAAAAGTAAGCAATGTAGCTTCTCAGCCATCTGCCAATAGCGTCCCTTGTATGAAATCAACTGGGCAAACCAACTGAGGAAGCATGTACCAGAAATTAAAAGACCCATTGTCCGCAGAAATCCGCGAACCAGCAAAAAATCCGCGATATATATTTAAATATGCTTATATATAAAATCCGCGATGGAGTGAAGCTGTGAAAGGCGAAGCGCGATATAGCGAGGGATTACTGTATATGTATATGTAGATATGTGTATATGTAGATATGTATATATATGTATATATGTTTATGTATATATAAATGTTTACATAACCTCTTTAACACACTACTTCTCCGCTGCGAAGCGCGGGTATTTTGCTATATATATATATATATATATATATATATATATATATAATATGTGTGTGTATATTATATATATATATATGTGTGTGTGTGTGTATATATATATAATATGTGTGTGTATATGTATATGTGTGTGTGTGTATATATACAGTGGTGTGAAAAACTATTTGCCCCCTTCCTGATTTCTTATTCTTTTGCATGTTTGTCACACAAAATGTTTCTGATCATCAAACACATTTAACCATTAGTCAAATATAACACAAGTAAACACAAAATGCAGTTTTTAAATGATGGTTTTTATTATTTAGGGAGAAAAAAAAATCCAAACCTACATGGCCCTGTGTGAAAAAGTAATTGCCCCCTTGTTAAAAAATAACCTAACTGTGGTGTATCACAACTGAGTTCAATTTCCGTAGCCACCCCCAGGCCTGATTACTGCCACACTTGTTTCAATCAAGAAATCACTTAAATAGGAGCTGCCTGACACAGAGAAGTAGACCAAAAGCACCTCAAAAGCTAGACATCATGCCAAGATCCAAAGAAATTCAGGAACAAATGAGAACAGAAGTAATTGAGATCTATCAGTCTGGTAAAGGTTATAAAGCCATTTCTAAAGCTTTGGGACTCCAGCGAACCACAGTGAGAGCCATTATCCACAAATGGCAAAAACATGGAACAGTGGTGAACCTTCCCAGGAGTGGCTGGCCGACCAAAATTACCCCAAGAGCGCAGAGACGACTCATCCGAGAGGTCACAAAAGACCCCAGGACAACATCTAAAGAACTGCAGGCCTCACTTGCCTCAATTAAGGTCAGTGTTCACGACTCCACCATAAGAAAGAGACTGGGCAAAAACGGCCTGCATGGCAGATTTCCAAGACGCAAACCACTGTTAAGCAAAAAGAACATTAGGGCTCGTCTCAATTTTGCTAAGAAACATCTCAATGATTGCCAAGACTTTTGGGAAAATACCTTGTGGACTGATGAGACAAAAGTTGAACTTTTTGGAAGGCAAATGTCCCATTACATCTGGCGTAAAAGGAACACAGCATTTCAGAAAAAGAACATCATACCAACAGTAAAATATGGTGGTGGTAGTGTGATGGTCTGGGGTTGTTTTGCTGCTTCAGGACCTGGAAGGCTTGCTGTGATAGATGGAACCATGAATTCTACTGTCTACCAAAAAATCCTGAAGGAGAATGTCCGGCCATCTGTTCGTCAACTCAAGCTGAAGCGATCTTGGGTGCTGCAACAGGACAATGACCCAAAACACACCAGCAAATCCACCTCTGAATGGCTGAAGAAAAACAAAATGAAGACTTTGGAGTGGCCTAGTCAAAGTCCTGACCTGAATCCAATTGAGATGCTATGGCATGACCTTAAAAAGGCGGTTCATGCTAGAAAACCCTCAAATAAAGCTGAATTACAACAATTTTGCAAAGATGAGTGGGCCAAAATTCCTCCAGAGCGCTGTAAAAGACTCATTGCAAGTTATCGCAAACGCTTGATTGCAGTTATTGCTGCTAAGGGTGGCCCAACCAGTTATTAGGTTCAGGGGGCAATTACTTTTTCACACAGGGCCATGTAGGTTTGGATTTTTTTTTCTCCCTAAATAATAAAAACCACCATTTACAAACTGCATTTTGTGTTTACTTGTGTTATATTTGACTAATGGTTAAATGTGTTTGATGATCAGAAACATTTTGTGTGACAAACATGCAAAAGAGTAAGAAATCAGGAAGGGGGCAAATAGTTTTTCACACCACTGTATATATATAATATATATATTATATATGACAGTAACACTCATAACAATGACAACACAATTACATTGACAATCATGTTACGTTATTTTTAAAATGTTTTCTTTACTTTTTCATAACCTCTTTAACACACTACTTCTCCGCTGCAAAGCGCGGGTATTTTGCTAGTCTATACTAATAAAAGGCAAAGCCCTCACTGACTGACTGACGTACTCATCGCTAATTCTCCAACTTCCCGTGTAGGTGGAAGGCTGAAATTTGGCAGGCTCATTCCTTACAGCTTACTTACAAAAGTTAGGCAGGTTTCATTTCAAAATTCAAAGCGTAACGGTCATAACTGGAACCTCTTTTTTGTCCATATTGAGTAATGGACGGCAGCTCGCTGGCCGTGGGAGGCGGGGTTGCGGGGGTTGCGTATCGCGTCATCACGCCTCACACGTAATCACGTGAACTGACTGTGAAGGAGAAAGAACGGCCTTATATGGCGTTCGTTTATAAAACAGCGGACAGGCTGTGTAAAGGCAGCTTCACAAAAAACAGATCCTTAAATTGTTATTGGTATATTTTCCCTCAGTTTAAAATGGTTTTCTTTTCTTCCTAATAAAAATTTAAAAGCAGAACTTCGCCGCTGCAAAGTGCACCTGACTTTATTGAAAAGAAACTAAACTTGCAGCGCCGCTCTTCAATGACGTGCCGCTATTCAATGACACTTGCCTAACGCCTGACTTTATTGAAAAGAAGCTAATCTTGCAGCACCGCTATTCAATGACACTTGCCTAACGCCTGACTTTATTGAAAAGAAACCAAACTTGCAGCGCCGCCGCTATTCTATGACACTTGCCTAACGCCTGACTTTATTGAAAAGAAACTAAACTTGCAGTGCCGCTATTCAATGACGCGCCGCTATTCAATTACACTTGCCTTACGCCTGATGAGCCAAGAATTAGGGCGAAACACGTGTCGCGTACTCTTTGCATTATTTGACAGTAAACTATTTTCAACCATTCTATGATCTGCTTCTCACAACTGAAGGCACCGTGGATGATGTTAGCTGACTTGCTGGCCAGCCATAAGCGTTACCTGGTAGGTAACCACCCATACAATTAGATTGTGATTCAGACTACGAATGCCGTGAATGTAATTACCCCGATCTACATACTAGAGAAAACCTCAATGAAGAAGAAACAGTGTGTAAGCATACATATTAACACATGTGCAATTAAACGTGTGCATTTACGGGGTGATTTCTCAGGCTTAAAAGCTCGCCTTTTATTAAAGAGGTAAATGCAAACTGTTTTCATTCTAAAGGGCACAAACCACGTTGGATTTCAGCAGTTAAACGCGCAAAAATGTCGGTACACCAGATAAATAAGCGCAACATATTATCAGTTGTATTGTATGCTTACAATACATATAGAAATGTGTTAATCGTTAACTAATAGTATGGGATGGTGTTTTTCGACTCGCGCCTTGATTTAAACGATTCCATGTCTTGGTGGGTTTGCATAGCTTATTGTCAATATCTTTACACCTGTTTTTAAGACTTAATGACTGAAACGGGCTTTCACAGAAACAGAAATATATACCTTTATTTTTACTTCCTTGACTTGTGGGGGGTGTATCCTGTAGCAAAGCCCTAACTTTTTTTTCATGAAAGCCACTTTCAGTCAATAAGCCTTAAAAACAGGTGTAAAGCTAAACTTGCAGCACCGCTATTCAATTACACTTGCCTAACGCCTCTCCTAAGGGGAGATACTGTGGGATCTGGGCATCAGTCAAAGCAACAATCACAGGCCCGATTAGAAAGCGGGAAGCTGTGATTTGTTGTCTCCCTCCCATGTAACAATCACAGCCCGTGTTACAACGCACTATGTATGTATATATGTGTAGATATGTGTATATGTAGATATGTATATATGTTTACATAACCTCTTTAACACACTACTTCTCCGCTGCGAAGCACGGGTATTTTGCTAGTATATATATGTGTGTGTATGTATGTGTATATATATATGGTTGAAATAGTTTACTGTCAAATAAATGCAAAGAGTACGTGACACGTGTTTCGCCCTCATTCTGGGCTCATCAGGCATACACACTCCACTGCACTCCCTCTCGGGAATCGAACCTTGGACGTCAGCGCCAGAGGCGATGCCCCTAACGTTGCGCCACGGCGTGTGGTTCGTTTTTATTTGACAGCATGTAGATCGGGGTAATTACATTCACGGCATTCGAAGTCTGTGTCACAATCTGATTATATGGGTGGTTACCTACCAGGTAACGCTTGTGGTTGGCCAGCAATCTGCTAACATCCGCCACGGTGCCCTCAGTTTGTGAGGAGCAGATCATAGAATGGTTGAAATAGTTTACTGTCAAATAAATGCAAAGAGTACGCGACACGTGTTTCGCCCTCATTCTGGGCTCATCAGGCGTACACACTCCACTGCACTCCCTCTCGGGAATCGAACCTCGGACGTCAGCGCCAGAGGCGATGCCCCTAACGTTGCGCCACGGCGTGTGGTTCTTTATTTGACAGCATGTAGATCGGGGTAATTACATTCACGGCATTCGAAGTCTGTGTCACAATCTGATTATATGGGTGCTTATATATATATATATATATGCATGTGTATGTATGTATGTGTATATGTATATATGTTGATATGTGTATATATATATATATATATATATATATATATATATATGCATATATATGTGGATGTGTATATATATATATATATATATGTATATATGTATATATATATATGTATATGTAGATATCTATATATATGTTTACATAACCTCTTTAACACACTACTTCTTCGCTGCGAAGCACGGGTATTTTGCTAGTATTATATATATTTTGCTAGTATTATATATATTAAAAAGTAGCTGCCCTAGTACTGAGGGATGTTATTTTTATAATAGAGAGATATATATATATATATAAATATATAAATGATTTGAATAGGAATCTAAATAAGTTAGTTAAGCTCCCAGATGATACTAAGCAAGGAGGATTGGCAGATAATCTGGAATCCATTGATTCATTACAAAGGGATTTGAATAGTATAGAGGCTTGGGCAGATTTGTGGCATATGAAATTTAATGTACAGTAAGTACATGTAATAAAACATTACATGTACAAGAAAAAATGTTAGATTTGAATACACAATGGGAAGTTTGAAAATTCAAAGTTCATTTAATGAGACGGATTTAGTAGTCCTAGTGGACTCATCACTATCAACTTCTAGACAGTGTTCAGAAGCCATTAAGAAGGTAACTGAATGTTAGCATGACGTGTAGAGTACATGTCAAAAGAGGTTATGTTCAGTCTTTATAATACAGTGATTTTGGTCTCCAGGCTAAAAAACACATAGCAGTGCTGGATAAAGTACAGGGAAGAGTGATTAGGCCGATTCCAGGACTGCAGAGGATGAGCTATGAGGAAAGATGAGCCTTTTCAGTTTAAGCAAAATGAAAAGGTTTTAGATTAAGAGGTGACATGATTGAAGTGTTTAAAAGTATGAATGGAATTTATAGATTTGGATCTAGATTGTTACTTTTAAATTAGTTCAACAAGAACACAGGGACACAGTTGGAAACTTGTTAAAGGCACAAACATTTGAAAGTTTTTCTTCATATAGAGAACCAGAGATACATGGAATAAGTCACCAAGTAGTCTAGGTTTCAGAAAGCTTTCACCCATCAACACACTACCACCCTGAACTCCCATGTTTTAGTTTGATGCTCTACTTCTCATGTGTGACCTTATCCAATGCCTTCTGAAAATCAAGATAAATAACATCATATGCACAACTCTGACTGTAAATAATATCGTATGCACCACTCTGACAGTGTCCTTTTGCCGCTACCTTGTGCAATTCCAGCATGCTAGTAAAACAGAACCTTCCTCATCTAAACCCATGATGACTACTCAGTAAAGCTCCTGTTCTTGCCTTGTGTTTCTCAATCTTTTCTTCAATTCTTTCCATTAATTTACAGTGGTGTGAAAAACTATTTGCCCTCTTCCTGATTTCTTATTCTTTTGCATGTTTGTCACACAAAATGTTTCTGATCATCAAACACATTTAACCATTAGTCAAATATAACACAAGTAAACACAAAATGCAGTTTGTAAATGGTGGTTTTTATTATTTAGGGAGAAAAAAAAATCCAAACCTACATGGCCCTGTGTGAAAAAGTAATTGCCCCCTGAACCTAATAACTGGTTGGGCCACCCTTAGCAGCAATAACTGCAATCAAGCGTTTGCGATAACTTGCAATGAGTCTTTTACAGCACTCTGGAGGAATTTTGGCCCACTCATCTTTGCAAAATTGTTGTAATTCAGCTTTATTTGAGGGTTTTCTAGCATGAACCGCCTTTTTAAGGTCATGCCATAGCATCTCAATTGGATTCAGGTCAGGACTTTGACTAGGCCACTCCAAAGTCTTCATTTTGTTTTTCTTCAGCCATTCAGAGGTGGATTTGCTGGTGTGTTTTGGGTCATTGTCCTGTTGCAGCACCCAAGATCGCTTCAGCTTGAGTTGACGAACAGATGGCCGGACATTCTCCTTCAGGATTTTTTGGTAGACAGTAGAATTCATGGTTCCATCTATCACAGCAAGCCTTCCAGGTCCTGAAGCAGCAAAACAACCCCAGACCATCACACTACCACCACCATATTTTACTGTTGGTATGATGTTCTTTTTCTGAAATGCTGTGTTCCTTTTACGCCAGATGTAATGGGACATTTGCCTTCCAAAAAGTTCAACTTTTGACTCATCAGTCCAAAAGGTATTTTCCCAAAAGTCTTGGCAATCATTGAGATGTTTCTTAGCAAAATTGAGACGAGCACTAATGTTCTTTTTGCTTAACAGTGGTTTGCGTCTTGGAAATCTGCCATGCAGTCCGTTTTTGCCCAGTCTCTTTCTTATGGTGGAGTCGTGAACACTGACCTTAATTGAGGCAAGTGAGGCCTGCAGTTCTTTAGACGTTGTCCTGGGGTCTTTTGTGACCTCTCGGATGAGTCGTCTCTGCGCTCTTGGGGTAATTTTGGTCGGCCAGCCACTCCTGGGAAGGTTCACCATTGTTCCATGTTTTTGCCATTTGTGGATAATGGCTCTCACTGTGGTTCGCTGGAGTCCCAAAGCTTTAGAAATGGCTTTATAACCTTTACCAGACTGATAGATCTCAATTACTTCTGTTCTCATTTGTTCCTGAATTTCTTTGGATCTTGGCATGATGTCTAGCTTTTGAGGTGCTTTTGGTCTACTTCTCTGTGTCAGGCAGCTCCTATTTAAGTGATTTCTTGATTGAAACAGGTGTGGCAGTAATCAGGCCTGGGGGTGGCTATGGAAATTGAACTCAGGTGTGATACACCACAGTTAGGTTATTTTTTAACAAGGGGGCAATTACTTATTCACACAGGGCCATGTAGGTTTGGATTTTTTTTTCTCCCTAAATAATAAACACCATCATTTAAAAACTGCATTTTGTGTTTACTTGTGTTATATTTGACTAATGGTTAAATGTGTTTGATGATCAGAAACATTTTGTGTGACAAACATGCAAAAGAATAAGAAATCAGGAAGGGGGCAAATAGTTTTTCACACCACTGTATATATGATGCATGTTAAGCATACAACCTATAATTAGTTGGATGTGCCCAATCACCCTTTCTGTATAATGGAATAATATTTGCCATTTTGCCAATACTCCTCTATAACGGCCTTTTAGGTTACAGCTAATTAAAGCGGATGGATAAACTTTATCTGTGGAAAGCTCCAGATTTGTTCCATGTTTCATATAGTGGCCCTCAAAAACAGAATATAATGTTTTCTTAATACATATATGTAGTACTAGGGTGTTGTACCATGTTAGCCATTATGAATGTAGAGAAAAGCCAAGCAAAATGACACCTTTTATTGGCTAACTAAAAAGATTACAATATGCAAGCTTTCGAGGCAACTCAGGCCCCTTCTTCAGGCAAGATGTAATCATCTTGCCTGAAGAAGGGGTACATCTTGCCTGAAGAAGGGGCCTGAGTTGCCTCGAAAGCTTGCATATTGTAATCTTTTTAGTTAGCCAATAAAAGGTGTCATTTTGCTTGGCTTTTCTCTTAATACATATACATAAGTTACATACATAACTAATGGCCAGGCTGGATCAGTGTGGCACGTGTGTCTTTGGAATATGGAAGGGAAGCCAGAACAGCGGCAGAAAATCTTATGCAGACATGGGTTAAGCTTGTGAACTCTAAGCTCAAGTAGCAATTGCTAAAGCTAGATTTTAGCTATTGTGAATTTTAACCAAAACAACACCAGAAAAGGAATGAAAACTTAAAATCAAAAGGTCATGGAGAAATAGCTTAAAACAGTTAACTGTTGCACAAAACAATTTACCTCTGAGTATAACAGATGACTTCAGTAAATGCTTGGAGGACTGTCTGACTTATAAGACCCATTCATTCCTATTCTACCTATAATGTAAGAGCTCTGATGTAAAATTCTTGATGACATTTAACTCTAAAAGGAATTTGTGAGAATATTTATGAATGTGATTAATATTTTTTTAATAAAATTAATATTGAACCAAGTATATATTTGCATCAACATTTTGCTTAATTTTGACACTGAACAAGGGATTCTTAATATTAGGTTAATACCTCATAATATAATTTTTCCCCCACAGGTATTTAAAAGAAAATACTGTTTTAATTTGAAATCTTGTTACTTTTAAAACTTACAAACTGTCACTCCAACTTCTATAAAGTTAGGTATTAGAATTGCATCATTTTGTTTCATATGAATGAATTTTGCACACATTACTTACTCATGTTTCTAAAGCTGCATGGACCTACACTCAAAGTTGATTCCTATTCTGTTGTTGTGCTTTAATACTAGCAAAAATGAAAAACTATTTCACAAACCTTAAATCAACAAGTGTTTTAATAAATGTTTAACTTTGCTGCTGACAAAGACTTCCCTGTTAATTTGCAATTGTCTAGTACTGGAAATAACAGGCTAATTCTATGAATTATGGCACTAAACAGCTTTTTAAAACAAGATGAATCTACTTTTAACCCTGATGATGTTAACAAGTCATTAGATCTTTAAACACCATTAAAATTCTCATGGTATACAGTAAAATACTGTTAGAATTAATTAATGCAGTGTTGCAAAATTACCTTTTTTTACACTACAGTAGACATATTTACAGTTTATTATAAATTCTGATCAGTGTCAAAGACTTCTTTGGTTTCACCTAACATGAAAGATACTGTACATATCCAATTTACACTATACACTAAAAACAATGTCTACAGAACATAGGACTATAAGAGTAATTGTCATAATTCATCGTAGTAGAAACCGACAATGTCTACCTCTTATTCACTTGTCAGACCTCCTGCCTCTTTTTTTTTTTTATTATTAAAATGACCAAATGTTTCTGTCAGGCCAAGACCAGAATGCTCATCCCAGTGCAGGTACTACTCAAGAGGGGGACTCCGGCTATAGAACAACAATGGCTTTACAAAGTAGTTCAAATTGACATATTAGGTTAATTGTACAGCTGTTTAGAAGACAGCAGTCATGCTCTAAGTATGCTAGAATATACATGTAGAAGGTGATTGTGCACCAGGTTACAGTGTAAATGTAACAATTGTGAATAAGAAACAATGTATGTTAATCTAGGTCCAACCATAATGTAAATACACTTAGTGACACCAACTTTATTAAACCAGACTTACAGCTATATATTTCATACCAGTCCCTGGCATATGGGAAAGGTATTTTAGACTTTTAATATGTTACGGCTATATCCAATCATTGAACAATTTTCTGATTTCATTTTTCCATTGCAGGGCTGAAGGAAGCAAGAGCTACAGTATCTGCCATTAATAAATAATAAAAGGACAGATGAAGAATACAGAGTAACAGTTTCAGTCTTGTGACTGAGGAGTATCATCATATTACAATGACCCTTTAAAAGGTAAGCTAAAATCTGTCTGTACACTTAACAGGATTTTTTTTAAGGTTATAAAGTATAAACTTTATGGATCCAAACAACAGCTGAGTCTTTTATTTTTAGACGGACCATTAAGACAAGGTTGTTTTACAAGCAATTTTATCCACAAAAAACAAAAAGTGTGTAAAAGGCAAGTATACACAGTTTGTAGCACATTATATGCTTATTAGAAAAATGTAGCTAGAGTACATAATGGCATAATTAAAATGTATTGTTTTTGTCATTGCCTAAACACATCACCGAAAACACCATTCAATCAGCTTTCATGTGCAGCATAAATATTTTGCTTGTTTGTTTATTGGCCTTTTAAGATTTCTAAGTAGTATTTGTCATACTCTGACATTATTATTATGTAGGGCTGCTGTTTGATTTAAAAAATGTTACCAAATTTAACTGCATATTAATTGCAAATTGCTGTATTTCCTTAAGCATATTAACATTTTTCTATAAAAGAGAAATAACTAAGTGATTTATTTCAAATACAAATTTTCATAATCACTTGCCTATGCATATTAAATTATTTCAGTTGGTTAATTGAACAAATTTTATGTAACAAACATCACCCAATGACCATCAGCCCCCAGGGGTTGCAATATATGTGGGGAACACCAGTACATATGGTTTAAACTTCTATGGTCTAAGACCACATGTCACAAGCACTATGAATTACACAAACAAATATTAAAAAACAGAAACCTCAAATGATGGTTCAGCGTTTGTGCACAATCAGCACTACGATAGGCGAGGTTGTTCTTAACTATGTAACACATACGTGTCAACTCCACAGCTGTTATCTGGAGAGGCGAAGTCATATTAAATTGAAAATGTGTACAGACTAGACTTATAAATAGAAAAAAAGACAGACTGAAAAAAATCTGATTGGGTTATTTATTTAGATGTTTTAAACTGCACATTGTTATATACGCCATTATTTATTAATCTGTATAACATCCACAAAATCAGACCTTATCTTAATAAGCATGCAGCACAACATCTGGTGAAGGCTTTGGTCTTTTCAAGTCTGGATTACTGCAACTCAGTACTAGCACGAGGATCCGCATGTGCCATCAATCAAATGCAGATGGTCCAAAATACAGTGTCCCTTCTTGTATTCAACCAGCCAAGATGGGTGCATGTCACTCCTCTCTTCAGGTCGCTACATTAGCTCCCTGTAACAGCACATATCAACTTCAAATCTTTGATGCTTGCCTATAGAGTATTCAATGGGTCAGCACCTGTGTATCCAGACTCTTTTCATATGTACAAGGTCCCAGCTGGTAGAACAAGCTACCCACTTCCATCGAACTGCTGACTCTCTCAATGTGTTTTAAGAAGCAACTGAAAACCCTACTATTCTCTAACTTTCTGTCAAATGGTTAATAAATGTTTTTTGCCCTGTGTATATCTGTTGTAACTGATCATTTTTTGTTATGCTAAATTTATAGTTCTTCACTTGTGGTGATCAACCTCTGCAACATGTCCTGATATATTTGCCCAAAACAGTCTCCAGACTGATGTTACTTGAATATGTTCACCTCTGTTGTAAGTCATTTTGGAAAAAGCACCCGATAAGCAAATAAATGTACTGTACATGTAAATATAAAAATAAGTCTATCTTAACCGTCAGCCCAAATGGAGGGAAATAGTAGCATGATCAATTTGCACCGAGTATTGTCTAGTTTTTCCTGGTTACAGTATAACGTAGGCTATTGTAGGTAACATATAATTAATTGAATAACAACAACAATCCATGTCAGCTTTAGAGGAAATCTAAG
Organism: Erpetoichthys calabaricus; assembly: GCF_900747795.2. Classification (NCBI taxonomy): domain Eukaryota; kingdom Metazoa; phylum Chordata; class Cladistia; order Polypteriformes; family Polypteridae; genus Erpetoichthys; species Erpetoichthys calabaricus. The sequence continues at coordinate 46,537,028 of NC_041395.2, read as the reverse complement.
TGAGATATAAGGAATCAAGCAACTTCACTCTACGTTATCTGCTCTTTAGCTGCTCGGACATGGGAAGAGCCTCCACTGTGCCATTTCAGGTCAGATATCCATCCATGGGAGACCAAAAAAGCAGGACAGCAAGCATATTCATATGGAAGGACGGGCTGACACACTTGCATTCATTCTCCCACTCAGACCCATACCTCAACAGCCTCTTACATTTCACAGGTATACTTGTATTAGCAGACATCACTGCATTCTGTTTTGGACATTCCACTATACTATGTTATACGACTGTCCCCCCCCCCATCATTGTGTGTATGCAGCATAATGGCAAGGATGACACGACATGCACTCTCACACAATGCACAGTGCTTGTCCATCTGCAACATTAGTGTGGCATGAAAATAAAACTCATTCACTCCACTTGTATAACTGGTTTGATTTTAATTGTTCTCATGCAAAATTAAGGACATGGTGAAAAGGTGTATTTTTGATTAAAGTGGATATTTCGGCTTTAAACTCGAAATGTCCACTTTAACCTTGTAGTTTACTTTATCATTAAAAATAGACCGTCATAAACGTCATCTTAAAACCGACCCAGTTGTTAATTGCTACGTGCTTCTGGGCTTCCTCCTGACCTGACAGCAGCAATCAACATACAGAACACATTACATTTATGATATTCCAGCTCTCTGCACATTTAGAATCTTTAGATGTTTACTTGATATCACTTTCATGATGAAATGCATTAAGGTTTATATGTTATATATTACAGATACGTCATTAATTTAAATAATGAATACTGATAATAATTACACCTGTTGTGGCGGCACGGTCTGCCTCGCAGGGAGTCACATCCCTTGTGTTGCCTGCCTGGAGTTTGCAGGTTTTCCTGGTGGGTTTCCACAGTGTGCTCCAGTTTCCTTCCAAAGACATGAATGTTTGGGGATTTGGCGATGCTAAAATGATGCTAGTGTATGCAAGTGCTTGTGTTCGCCTTGCAATGATCTGATGCCCTGTCCTGGGATTGTTTCAGTCTCAAGCCTGATGTTTGTTGGAATGGGCGCATCCCTGGACTGTTGGATTTAATCATTAACACTAGAATTACCAGAGCCTATGAAAAAACTCGTAGATCCGGCCCACCTTAAATCGCTTCTTAAATCCGTTCACACCTCTCCGCCAGCATCCTTTGTCCTCTAAATGTGCTGATAAAAGACAAGCTGCCAGCAGCCGGCTATTCCATCCCCCCACCGACTTATAACGTGCGCGAACTTCTCCCAGCTCATGCCTTGATTGATTATCTGGGAGTGAAGCGGAGTTTTAGAGTGGAAATAATAGATTGTTATTTGGAACACACACATTTCATGCGTGTTCCGTTTCTACAGTAATCTGTGTAAACACATTGTTAAAACAGAAACTTTTTCATATTTTAGCAATAAATGTTACAAAATGTAGTAGGCATAAACTATAGAATGTGTAAAGCCTGAGTTCCAAAGCTTCAAGGAGGATACAACAGTTTCCGTGGCGTAGCGTGCTAAGATTTGCTTCTTAGAGCACAGCAACTTTGCCATGCCTCACAGACTTGAGTTCGATTCCCCGCTGGGGATAAAGTGTTGTTTATTTTTTCTTTTTAACCTCAAAACGGACATAAAATTTATAAATTGGTTATGCACTGTCAGTTAATGAGATCGTTATATTTTCATATGGGATGCTCCTTTTAAAATATTTTTTTTAACAATTGAGACTGCAATTAACATGAACAACTGTCCCTATAACTTATTTTTAAGATCCATAACACACAGACAGACAGAGCACTGCGTAATAGAGAGACAGACAGGCAGAGATATATAAATAAACAGGGAAGGCACATGTACTGAAAGAAAAAAAAGATCAACATGCGCGTTGTTCCTGCTGCACTAAATAAGCTCACGTGCTCTAACATCACCCCTCCCCCATCTGACTCTCTAAGTAACAGCACAAGTACAGACGCAAACCAAGTGCATGTGTGTACTGTATAATATTAACAAAAAGAGCAGCTTACTACTGAAAACGGCAAATATAGGAGTGAGTGGGGATCGAAACGGGGACTCTTGATTTCACTTGGTTTGCGTCTGTACTTGTGCTGTTACTTAGAGAGTCAGATTGGGGGGAGGGGTGATGTTAGAGCTTGTGAACTTATTCAGTGCAGCAGGAACAACGCACATGTTGATCTTTTTTTTTTTCTTTCAGTACATGTGGCTTCCCTGTTTATTTATATATCTCTGCCTGTCTGTCTGTGTGTTATGGATCTTAAAAATAAGTTATAAGGACAGTTGTTCATGTTAATTGCAGCCTCAATTGTTAAAAAAATATTTTAAAAGGAGCATCCCACATGAAAATATAACGATCTCATTAACTGACAGTGCATACCAATTTATAAATTTTATGTCCGTTTGAGGTTAAAAAGAAAAAAAAAAAAGCAACACTTTATCCCCAGCGGGGAATCGAACTCAGGTCTGTGAGGCATGGCAAAGCTGCAGCGCTCGGAGAAGCAAATGTTACCGCGCTACGCCACGGAAACTGGTGTAGCATCCTTGAAGCTTTTGTGAAAGTGTATATTTGATCTTTGGAACTTGGGCTTTACACATTCTATAGTTTATGCCTACATTTTGTAACATTTATTACTAAAATATGAAAAAGTTTCTGTTTTAACAATGTGTTTACACAGATTATTGTAGAAACGGAACACGCAAGAAATGCGTGTGTTCCAAATAACGATCTATTATTTCAACTCTAAAACTCCACTTCACTCCCAGATAATCAATCAAGGCATGAGCTGGGAAAAGTTCGCGCACGTTCTAAGTCGGAGGGGGGATGGAATAGCCGGCTGCTGGCAGCTTGTCTTTTATCAGCACATTTAGAGGAAAAAGGATGCTGGCAGAGAGGTGTGAACGGATTTAAGAAGCGATTTAAGGTGGGCCGGATCTACGAGTTTTTTCGTAGGCTCTGGTAATTCTTGTGTTAAACATCCTTTTCAGAGATACTGCAGCAAGGTGTCCTCAGAATTTAATGGGTGTTTCAGGCAATTCACAACAGAGCGAAGGCGAACCTGTTCTCACCGTGATGATAATTTGCACTGCCACCTGGTGGAATCTTCCAGATTTATGTAAAGTACGTGCGCAAGTATGAATAGTACAACGCTTGCGTAGCAGTAGCATCCACTGGAGCATACATCACATTAAGTATAAACCTGGCCTAACAGTGAGCAAATGAAGGGTTTCATCTAGCAAATGAAGCATCTGATGTGTCCTATATAAATTTAGTTTGTACTTTTGAGTCCTTTTTTTGGTTTTGATCTGAAATACAACATTTACCAAGCTCACCTCTCATTCTCTTATCACTAAACAAACATCTTAAACATCTCTATATTTATTAAGCCCACTTCAAGCACAATTATTCCTTTAATCATTTAGTTCAAATCAACTTGTTGTGCCTTCCACCTCACAAACTTTCTTTGGATTTAAAAAAACAGTCTTTATCCCAGAAGCTCAACAAAAACCCTTTTAATGCAGCATCTGCTAAGGGATTTTATAATACATTTTACTTACCCGACTCTTGAAGGATTTTGTCATTTCATCTTCAGAGTCCAGTATAACATCATCACTTATGTCTAATGGGGTCTGGCTCACTGTTGCTGTCAAAAGATGAAACAATAAGGAAGTTATAATTTGATCCATTTTTATACTTTATTTTATTTTTTATTTTTTTAGGTAGAATGCCTAGAGGGACTGGGCAGTCTCGTGGCCTGGAACCCCTGCAGATTTTTTTTTTTTTTCAAGCCGTCTGGAGTTTTTTTTTTTTTTTCTGTCCTCCCTGCCCATCAGACCTTACTTTTATTCTATGTTAATTAGTGTTACCTAATTATAATTAGTCTTTTTTCTCTTTCCTCATCATGTAAAGCACTTTGAGCTAAATTGTTTGTATGAAAATGTGCTATATAAATAAATGTTGTTGTTGTTGATGATGATGATAGAGTGTATATTTATTCATAATGTTCTGGCCCCTTTTCTACATTGTATATATTCATACATAAAGATTTTAGTCACTTTGTTTAATCTCTGTTTTTAACTTGTATTGCCTTTGTATAAACTTTTTATGTAGCACTTTGTGATTTACTACAAATGTAAAGTGCCCTATAAATAAAATGCATTAATATTATTACTTATATTTTTGTTAAAAATGTACAAGTATTTCTTATATAAAATTCAAATTTGGAGGGTGAAAGCTTACATGTAATGAATAGGTATAGCCTGTTAGTCATGTGGCATATCTGGCATCCCTTGTTTTTCAGGAAGATTCTGGCAGCATTATATAAACCTAGGCAGTTGAATTTATTCTTAAAAAACAATGACTTAAACTATGAAAGCATGTTTACAAGATAACTAACTGACATCACATGCAAGAATGTTTGGCTTTGGACATAAAATACTTCATGAATTACCCTAAGTCCTTATAGATGCATGAGTTTATTTTATGCCGCTTTATTAAATGTGATCTATGAATTAAGCAGTATAAAAGAAAACATAATTAACATATTACACACTATGATCTGTCCAGTGTTGGTATCATTTTCAGGTATGTCATTTATATTTACTATGGCAGTGAGACCACAAGCATAAAACATGGAATAAATTGCACAGACTTTATGTCATGCTAGTAGACATTCTGCAGGCACAGTGTGATCAATGTGAACATCCAGTGCTTTGCAGAATTCACTAAAAACGAAGACAAACATCAAATCTGCCCAAGTAAATGTTACCACAATTTTGATTCTTCATATAAAACATTTGCTAAAATTTGATTCATAAATTTGATCTGAACATCCATAATTTAGATACCAGTGTATTAATTACACGGATACCTTGAATTTGCTATGACAAATTCTTTATAGGAATTTGCTACATGATGATCATCACAAGCTCAACTTTACTAATTTATGGGAAAACAAACTAGAACGCAAGTTTGGCCGAAGGTTTACAAAATATGACATGCTTATTTTATTCAGTGTAGGCAAAGTTAATGCAGTTAATGTCTGCAGAGGTGTGGGTAGCTGTTGCTTCTCCACTAGTATTCTTCTAGTTATGTATCTTTGCTATATTTTATTCTGTTAAGTTGGTTATTGCTGACATTATCTTATTCTTGTATTAGAATGTGATCTTCTATTGCCAGAGCAATTTTCCTTCAAGGAGGATGCTTCTTTAACAACTGATGTCTTCTGAACAAAGGTCATCTTACTGTAGCTCATATGTATCTGACCTCTTTGATCTTTGCAAATAGCTTATTTGACTGTATGCTGCTTAGTTAAAGCTACTTAGCCTTTTACAACTGTGAATCCTTGACAACCGGTTTTGATTCTGCTTCTGGAAAACCCAGAGTCAGAAATTATTATTGTTATTAAAGTGTATTGTTGATTTGGCAGTTGTTGAAAGCAAGGAGCAGTGGTATGTATTCAGCTAGCAACACCGCCCAAAGATGACTACAGATTGTGAGGCTCAAGAACTGTGTCTGTGATGTGGATGTCAGCTACACGGTTATACCACAAGAAACAATTCTATCTGCCTTTCTCTTCACCATGTACACCTTAGACATAAATAATAGTACCAATTCATGTTACTTCAAAAAATTACATACTTATGGGGTGTATTAAGAATACGGGGTGGGGGGGGGTTAGAGAGGGGTTGACGTAAAGTATAGGTGTCAGATGGAGAACTTTGTTTTTTGGTGCATAGAGAACTGCATTAAGCTCAATATCAACAAAGCTAAGGAACTGGTTATTGAATATTGCCACCACAAAGAAAGAAAGAACCATTATTCTGGGAGTGGATATGCTGAACTTCGCTACTGCTAAAAGCATCTGGGGGTCCACATCAATGACAGGCTGGAATGGTCTAATAATGCTGAATGTCTATATAAGACATGGCAGATCAGACTCTTTCTTACAGAATTACATTCCTTTAATGTGGACAATGAAATCCTTCATGTGTTCTACAACTCTATGATAGCCAATACAATTTTCTACATTGTAGTGTGCTGGACCGGTAACATTAAGAAAGGCCCAATGAATCAACAAGCTAATTAAAAGGACAGGCTCAATTATGGAGTGCACTCTTAATGCTGGCTATAGTAAGGAGAGAAAGACGACAAAAAAAAAAAAAAAATATTCAGCCATTATGAACAATGCTGCACATCCTCTCTTTGACAAAATATCATTAAGTGCTTTCAGCCAACAAATTATTCTGCACAAGTGTACCAAGAAACTATACTGCGGCTCCTTTATACCTATGACAGTACCCCTTTTATTATGACTCACAGTGACTGTTCTCTTCCCATCAGCCAAGTCAGAAATTTTCATCATTTTCTTTTCTTTTTTTTTTTTTAATTCCTTGTATGTATTTCAGGAGGGTTGTTTTTTGTTTGTTATAATATTCTTTAACTTCTGTAAAAAGCTAAATTCGGGACAAATAAAGTACTATCTGTTTTTAGGTTGAATGTCACAGAAAGAAAAATAAAAAGGTTTACCTTTATATGAAGATAAAAAAATATCACACAATTAAACACCATTCACTATAAATAGAAGAAAACAGTTTTATCTAGTAATTCAATTACTGTTCCTCAGGATTTGTTATTGATTAACCTAATTAATAAAAGCTTATCCCGTAAAGTACTTAAGGTTGATTTACTATGCACATTTTGTACAAAACACACATTTTGTCCACAATAGCATTCAATTTACAAGAGTAATCATGTACGACTTCAGAATGATGTCCACAAAATATGAAAGCTTATCTTCTGTGTATCCTGTGTTTTTCTTTTGTCCAGTCCAGCCATTTGTCTTTCCATGAAGCATGCTTAAATCCTAAGCATCCTTACCTGGCTCTTGTGGCACTGTAGACTTTCTTTCCAATTCCATTTGATCAAAACAATTCCTACACAGAAATATACAAGTATTTAGATAAAACCTTGAATAAATGCACTTAATAAATTTTAAAAAAAATTAAAAATTGGACTAACTAATCCATATGTTCAAATGGTAATTTTCTACTTTTTTTCCCCCCTTGAAAATTATTTTAAGAAAATGTCTTCACTGAATGCATTCAAAGCTACATTACTCTTATTTCAGATCCTGTGGCATTTCATTTTAATTCAAAAACTGATCAAAACATTTTTGTATCACCTTTTTGATTTTGATTAATCCTATATTAATTTTAACTACCATCTTGTAAGATAAATCTTAGATAAAGGCTTTTCTCTTCACCATAGGTCATATCAAAGCTACATGGCTCAGTTATATCTTATTGGAAAGCTCATATATATGTAAACAGACTATTAAAAAAAAAAAAAAAAAAAAAAAAAGTAAAGATCTGTAGCTTCATGAGATAAACCTGCAAACTTAGAATTGTTAAGAAATGTAATTTCTAAGCCTCAAAAAAGGCATAGGAGTGTAACACTTTTTCACTTAATTGAGAATAAAGTTATGTGTACCTGATTTCACACAAAAAAAAGAAAAAAAAGTGCTGTTATTCAAAGGGGGCTATGAGCTATAAGGCTCTGAACCTATGAGAAAAGGCACTAATTTAATGGCAGCCCATAAGAAAACTCTTTAAATTACCTTCTTTTTTTTTTTGTCTCTATCCGATGTGAAAAAAACTGCCCATACTGCAAAGTTGTTTTTTTTTCTTTTTAATAAACAAAAAATATTTAAGCTCTGGTAGTACGGTGTAATATATATGCCAAGATTAATCACAATCAAAAATAGTGATGCAAAGGCCATTTGTTAAATTAAAATGGAATGACCTTCTGGCAGTCTAAACGAAGACCCTCAAAACAGCTTGCAATTTTTCTTCATACTGTATATTCTTAATCTGTTAAGACTGAAAAATCTGCCTGGGGATCAAACTCAGTTCCTGGATGACCAGAGTGGCGGCAGGCTTTCGATTCAATAAGTCGTCCACTCAGTAGTCACCCATGGCCGTTACTTTAATTCTACTATGTGTTAGTGTTCTTATTCTGCTATGTCAGCAGTTTTAAAATATATTAATTACTGGACTAGATCACATGCCTGACTTTTTTTTATTTTCTGTCCAATATTTTTATTGAAATAGGTATTTACTGTTATTATGGGCAGTGACAGGTGTAAACAAAAAGGTGTATATTAATAGCATAATTGGTTGAAATGAAAATTTGCCGCCACTACAGCACTCTAGGAACACAGTCAATGTGTCAGCTTTTAATTTGGAACATGCTAACAAATACAAACATTTTTTGAAAGGAAGAGACAATGAAGATGTAAAAAAATACACATATACATACATATATATACATATGTACACATACACACATATACAGTAATCCCTCCTCCATCGCGGGGGTTGCGTTCCAGAGCCACCCGCGAAATAAGAAAATCCGCGAAGTAGAAACCATATGTTTATATAGTTATTTTTATATTGTCATGCTTGGGTCACAGATTTGCGCAGAAACACAGGAGGTTGTAGAGAGACAGGAACGTTATTCAAACACTGCAAACAAACATTTGTCTCTTTTTCAAAAGTTTAAACTGTGCTCCATGACAAGACAGAGATGACAGTTCCGTCTCACAATTAAAAGAATGCAAACATATCTTCCTCTTCAAAGGAGTGCGTGTCAGGAGCACAGGCTGTGACAGAGATAGAGAGAAAAGCAAACAAATCAATAGGGCTGCTTTTAAGTATGCGAAGCACCGCGGCACAAAGCTGTTGAAGGCGGCAGCTCACAACCCCTCCGTCAGGAGCAGACAAAGAGAGAGAGACAGAGTTTGTTTTTCAATCAAAAATCAATACGTGCCCTTCGAGCTTTTAAGTATGCAAAGCACCGGGCAGCATGTCGTGTCAGGAAGCAGCTGCACAAAAGATAGCAACGTGAAGATAATCTTTCAGCATTTTTAGACGAGCGTCCGTATCGTCTAGGTGTGCGAACAGCCCCCTGCTCACACCCCCTACGTCAGGATCAGAGAAAGTCAGTGCAAGAGAGACAGAGAAAAGTAAGCTGGGTAGCTTCTCAGCCATCTGCCAATAGCGTCCCTTGTATGAAATCAACTGGGCAAACCAACTGAGGAAGCATGTACCAGAAATTAAAAGACCCACTGTCCGCAGAAACCCGCGAAGCAGCGAAAAATCCGCAATATATATTTAAATATGCTTACATATAAAATCCGTGATGGAGTGAAGCCGCAAAAGGCGAAGCGCGATATAGCGAGGGATTACTGTACATATATATATATGTGTGTGTGTGTGTGTGTGTGTGTGTGTGTGTGTGTGCATATTATATATATATATACACACACACACACACACACACACACACACACACACACACATATATACACATACATATACATATATTCACATATACATATATACACATATATACACATATACATATATTATACACATATACATATATACACATACATATACAGGTGCTGGTCATAAAATTAGAATATCATGACAAAGTTGATTTATTTCAGTAATTCCATTCAAAAAGTGAAACTTGTATATTAGATTCACTCATTACACACAGACTGAAGTATTTCAAATGTTTATTTCTTTTAATGTTGATGATTATAACTGACAACTAATGAAAGTCCCAAATTCAGTATTCAGTAAGGAATGACTTTACCTTAGGCAGACAATCTACAATTTAAAGAGATTGTTATTTTCTTGTGAATTGTTACATATGCATTATTTTCACTTTTACTTTAAAAACTTTTGTAAAAACAATACTTGTTTCTTTATTACCTGCCTCGCACGAGGTTACATCTCTTTCTTCCCAGACGTATAATACTGCTCGTGTTGTGAAGGGTGTTGCAGCTGAACGAACGCTAAGAATATGCCTTTGGATCATTTGCTGTCTTTTTGCTGCTTGCTAGCTGCCTCTTCTGCCTGACGCATGTCGTTGTTTTAAGAGCTCCGAGCACATGATGCTTGCCTGCCAAAAGCAATCCAACAACTGCTAGCTTAGAGGTCTGTTGACTTGTTTTAAAATGATGGCTCATTGCCTGGTCTCGCGTGACGTTGTAAAAGCATACCGGTCTTATTTCTGGCCACGGGTGTGGTTGAATTCTTTCTTGCAGGATGTATAACGCTGCTCACGTTCGTTTGGGGTAGCTGCTGTCGCAGCTTTCTCCACATGTGCATAGCGCCGTTTTTTTTTTTTTTTGAGCCTTTCTAATTTCACTGGTTTCATAGTCTCTAACCTGCTCTGCATGTGTTTAGCATCAACGTTTGTAAACGTGTTTATGAAATTCTACTTTCTTTTATTCATTGTCTTTTAATTCTGAGCCGGATTGGACGTGCTTTTTTTCCCCCACTTCCACTTGTTCCGGGCTGATAATTACTTTCCTTATTTTCTGAATTTGCACCTCGATTATTCTTTTTTGCTCTTTTTTCTGTCCAACGCATTTGAGTCTCTCTTCTCCGCACCCAATTGGACGTGCTTTTTTTCCATTTCACTTGTTCTGGGCTGATCATCATGTTCCTTATTTTCTAAATTTGCACCTAGATTATTGTTTTTCTTTTTATCATTTTTTTTCTCTCCATCGCTTTTGGGTCTCTTTTCTTCGCGGTTTTCTTTCTTCTTCGTTTAATCGTCGACGTTTCATTTCTACCCTATTCATTTAATTTCTACCCTATTCACTTCTACCATATTGACCTTATACACTTTATATGCACTGAGAGCCCTGCAGCTGTGTGTGCTGCATGACTGCCTTTACAATACTGATTTGTATTTTTTGATATTGCTTGTAAGTAGGGTGTGTCTTGCAAGACTCTCGTTCTATGTTCCCGTGAGACGCACCGTGGCAGGTCTCTTTCGTCTCGCGGGTCTTTAAATTATCTTCCGAGAAAGATCACGTATCGTAGACTATCAGGACAGGGGACAGGATTTCTTTTTATAATAGAGAGATATATATTCTTTGCAAAAAAAAGCATCTGTATAATGACAGAATGAAAACAATCTTAAGTCTTCCTTTTAGTTATTATTGTCTAGTTGTCTACAGAACAGAGATATCAATTCACATCTGCACATCATCATTTAATAATATCAATAATCAGTGCTTGACAATGACTCCATACGGAACACGATGAAATGGGCAGTTGGCAAAGCGAAATGTACAGCCACAACAATGGTTAAAAATAAAAAAAACGCATCTAACAAGGTCTTACCCAGGTATAATTTTAGAATTTATATATTGTTATTATGAGCCATAAATAGTATTCCAAGTCTTACTGTGGAGTAGGGTTGCACAGTATACCAGTACTGAAAAAGCAGGAACCAAACCCATGAAACCACGCTAGAAACTCCACTCATCTCACACTCTCCCCAACCACCACCTCTGAACACCTTGAGGGAACCAACCATGTAGTATGTCAAGGCAGAGAGGTGCAAGTATATACAGTACACACACCAGGGAAGTGGGATATTTTGAGGTTCAGAATTGCGCCAACAGGGAGGAAGGACTGAGATGCAGCTATGATGGAGTTATCCGTTATTTTCCTCGGTACCAATACTGAGGTCCAAAATAAAACAAAGCTGGCATCAATGAAGTCACAATTTTGGTACTTATCCATCACTACATTGCAGAGGTACTTGAAATCCCTCTCTACAATTAAAAAATGGATGAAGTTGAGTGAATTGAGTCAAGCTCTTTTTGTATAAGGTGTAACCAATTAACTGATTTCTTCCTACAATAATATAACTTCAACTTAAATTTCAGAAAAACAGAAAGGAAATTAATTCATTACAACATGCCATACTCATACACAATATAAACACACAAAAAACACTAATATATTATCATTTTGTGACCCAATTAAAAATGAGAATAGTACTATATCATGGGGTCGCAGCCCATTCTCACCACAAGCATATATTACTTTTTAATAACTGACCAGATTTGTGATCAGCTGATGAGTTCTTCCATTAATTTTTTTTCTTGGTGTCCTGATGTTGAAACTGGCACTGCTGTCACCTGATCAAAATATCAAATCTAAACTTGGAACAGGACTTTAAAATGGATATGAGACACTAACCTTCACCAAAGACAGACCTAGAGTTGGGCGTTTGTCATATTTAAACAAAGTCAGAAATGCTAGCTATTTATTTATATCATAGCTACCAATACATACTTTATGATATGTATGTCTTAATGGTAACTGTATATAGGTATCACACAATAAGCTTGTAAACAGGACCAGCACTATACAAAAATTAATTTAGCTGAAATGTGTATAATGAGATTCTACCAAAGGCAATCAGAGAAAGCTGATGAATGAAAATATAAAGATTGACGTGCATGTTTTTTGGTTATCCTTAACTGTATTTATATGTTCTACGGGCAGTGTAGTAATTGTAAAATGGGTAATAATGCAGAAAATACTATATAACTTTGGAAGTTTTTGTCAACTGAAATAGACCATTTTAATTTGAGAAATGAAACAATACTGCTTGCTCTTCAATAACAAAACAGTTTTTACTAAACTAACCAGGATAAGATTTGTATAAAATATACGAATAAAGAAAAATCACTAGTGGCCATTTATGTGTAAACTGCATTTATGAACAAAAATTCATTAACCGTGCAGACAAAATATTACAAAACTGATTACTTACTCCTTCTCTTCCAATTTTCTTCTCTTTCCTGACGATGCCCATACTTTTGAAGAATTAATGATAATGTCATTTCCATGTTGCCTCTTCTGAGGGCTTAATGGAACAGTGAACAAATCCGGCACATGATCATGATGATCTAGAGTGTTTACTTCTTCTGCTAGGGTACAATGGACATAGTTTGAAGGAAGGACACCGAAATCCAAACGATGTATCAAAACTATAGGCTTGCGACTTAAACAGGAAGCAGCAAGATTCTTCTGCAGGTAGTCAATGTTTGATTCATGATCTTGAGAAGAATGGCAACATGATCCATTTGATAAACACTTTCCTGACTTCTTAGAAGATTGATTAGCTTTCACACAGCCCTCACATTGTTTCAAACAGCATTTGTTTCTACTGAAAGCACTTATATTTTGAAAATTGCATTTGATAGAGTCTAATCCTTTCAGCTGTGAAGATTTTCTGATGGCATGGTGTCCAGGACTCCTCATACTTCCCATTTTACCATATCTATCAGAAGAGGGTTTTCTGCCCAAGGAACATGATGCAGAACATTGCTTCTCCACCGACCTACAGCTGTGGTCTTCAGAATCGCATTCAGCATCAGAGTCAGAGTAAATAATTGATCTGTCACAGTGGCAATGTGGTCTCCAAGATTTCCTGGAAGGGGATTTCTTATTACAAGATCTATAAAACAATTCACATGGAACAGATTTCTTCTCGGAATGCACCGTCATAGAATTTTTACTTTTAGCTGGCTGCAGTCCTGAAAAGGAATTTTCTGGTGACTGAGAAGAACATTTTCCAGGAGAGACAGCACAATAGTTATTACTGCCATGTGGTATTTCCTGGTCACCTGAAAAAGAAGTAGCAGTTACTTAGAAGATAAATTTTACACACAAGAGAATCTACTCATTCCCATCAAGCTAATGATGAAGGTGCCGGATATCCCTTTACACGTATTTTTGAAAAATCTTTGATTCGATTACATGGCTAAGTACTTTGTTCTATATTCCCATGACAGCTGGTCTAAAGAAGTGTTTCCCTTTTTACAAAATGAAAGAAAAACGTTATTGATGTCTTTAAAAATTTCTTTGATCTGGTACATAACGTTTTTAAGTCTTGAACAGAAATGTTTAAAATCCCTTAATGTGAACATACCCTTTAGTCCAGACCTAAACTGCACATAATACTTCAGATATGCATTTCTCTAGTGCATTTTAGAGTTTCAGGATAATGTTCCAAGATTTACATTCAACAATGTAATAAAACATTTTAACAATTTACCTTTTTAATTTCTTGTGCAGATTCCTATGAGAAAAGATGTCTCAATATAAACCTCTTCATCCTGTTCAGAGTTTCTCACTTATAGGTCAACATCATCTACCTTTAGCTGAATGGAAAATGAATTACAACTACATGTAGCAGGCTACACTTTTACAGTACATTAGTCTGCTTTAAGTGTTTTGAAAAGTCTTTGCATCATTTTGAATCTGTTTTGTCTCATTAGCATTTACTATCCTTGTGTTCTAGTGTCTTCTGCAAATTTCACCAGTTTATTATCTAGATATTAAAGATGCCATCTAAACACATATTGAGAGAACTCCAATCTGGTTCAGAGACAGAAGTTACAAGGAGGCCGTTTTGCAAATTATGTATGAAATTCATTTAAGTTGCATAAGATGACAATTTCTAACCTCAGGATTAATGTCTGATAACTGAAACAACCAAATGCTTTTTAAAAGCCTAAATAAATTATGTTGTATGCAGGATGCTATAACCCATCTACCACAACAAAATTGGAAGAGTGTCTATTTTAATTAAAATTATGAAAAAAATTAAATATACAAGAAACAGTTTAAAACATCTTTACAATCTGACAAGCATTTATCAAACACTGTCCTCAGTTAACTGAAAATAATTAACCATTGATATCCTTTTGGAAATTTCAATTTCTGAAATTTCTCTTCTCTCTAAATAAGACAGACTTGGGATACCTGATTTGATTTAAAGAAATAGCTTATGTCTTAACGGTTTGTATCTTATTCAGTGCAATGATATCTTTAAAATCAATTACATTAAAAAAAACTCAAGTTTCATAAATGGCAGTTAATGACATATGCTTCTGGTTTCAACATTAAATCGCTAGTGTAGAATTATATCAAATTGTTTATGAAAGTCTAATAATCAAATTATAATGTATGATTTTGTTTTGCCTACTGTTATAATTGTCCGATTCAAAGTCTAAAGATTAGAATTACAAAGATTTCTTTCTTAAACACTAGGGGGCTCTGCCCCCTGCTCGCTTCGCTTGCCCACCCCCGTGTTCGGTTTACCAGATATACAATACAATATTTATTTTTGTATAGCCCAAAATCACACAAGAAGTGCCGCAATGGGCTTTAACAGGCCTTGCCTCTTGACAGCCCCCCAGCCATGACCCTCTAAGAAGACCAAAAAAAACCCTTGTAGGGAAAAAATGGAAGAAACCTTGGGAAAGGCAGTTCAAAGAGACCCCTTTCCAGGTAGGTTGGGCGTGCAGTGGGTGTCAAAAACAAGGGGGTCAATACAATACAGTACAATACATAGAACTGAATAAATCCTCAATATAGTATTAGAAGTACAGAGTAGAATTTCACATTAGATGATACTAGGGGGCTTTGCCCCCTGCTCACTTCGCTCACCAACCCCTGTGTTTGGTTAATTGGATATACAATTTTACATTTTTTTTTTTTGAAATTGTTTCAATTTCATTATTTTCACTTTTACTTTAAAGCTTCATTAAAAACAATATTTTTTGGAGACACATTGTGACAACGCAACATATAACTGCCCGTGAGTGAATATTGTTTCTGTAATAAATAATCCGAGTTTTTCTGTTTGTCCCTGTGATTTATTGATTGTCATAGCAAAAGCTATTCTCACGGTAAACTGTAAACATTTTACTACGAATGGCATATCACGATCTCCTTTGGTGTGTAATGTTATTCGTGGAATATACAGTATACATCACCTTTCTCTTTGCCTGTTAAAATTTGCATCGCTTCTCCGAGATCTTCAATATACACCCGACCAAATTGTGTACTCTTTGAAATTTAACTTGTCGTTCCTTTAACTGTTGTGGGACCACAGATTCTCATAGCATATGGTCCATTATTGTGTAAATCCACGTTTTGTCCATTGAATGATGCGAATGCGAAAAGACTTTGTTGTCTACTCTTTTTTTCAGACCTCAATTTGTCCTGGTATTTTTTCAATTACACCTGGTTCTGATGATTAATCACCTTTTGTTTGCGGTAATGCAATCGTTTCTATCTTTTCTTTGATACTGTAGTGACTGACATGATAAAGTGTCACAAAAGTTTTACTTGAACAATCACTGACATCCTAAACCCAAACACAACTTTCTAGCACCCTCTCCAACACCCCCCTTACTGCATCAAATCAATACTCTGCTATCAGTCCTCCGTGCTGTACTCCGCCTTCCCTCAATTGGACCTAACAGTCACTTAAAACCAAAAAGCCCTCAACCTGGCTAGGACGCTACAATACTTTCGAATTTTACCGCTTTCATATTCTGTACCTTTGTCTGCATGTGTATCGCGCCATCGTTTGTTTGAGCCTTTCAAATTCCACTGCTTTCATAATCTCTTATCTGCCTTTTTTTCTCTCCAATGCCTTTGGGTCTCTATTCTCCGTATTGTCCTTATACGCTTTATATGCGCTGAGAGCAGATGATTTGTGTGTACTGTGTGCTTTTACACGATTGATTTTTTTTTTTGATGGGTGTGCTCTTATATATTCCGTACTATCTTTGTGGACCTTTGCGGACCCCGTAGTGTCTTACATTTGACTGTGGGGTGCAGTGCAGAATCCTCTTTTCTGTGTGGCTGTGTCGTTAGTCCTCAGCTATGGGCGCGTTGTTTATCCAGGCGGGCTCGTGTTTGTATATCCGTCAGTCAAGCTCGTTCGTTTTGAACCCGTGCCTGCTTTGCTTCCGCAGTTTCAGACGTGCGTTGTAGGCGCCTGCGTTCATTGATCTTATCCAGGTGGGCTCGTGTGTGTATCGTTGAGCTGTATTGTGTTTGAATTTGGTGTAAAGCGTTCAGCGGTTTGTACAATCCCAAGCACCACATTATTCCTAACTTCACTCCGCAGTAGTGCCACTCACAATATGGCGGTGACGCCTGCGCCTTCCGTATTATCTCGGGTTTCACTATGCTGTGTAGTGTGGACGTTTGCGGCATCCGTACTCTCTCCGGTTTGACTTTGGGCGGGGCGCCGAATCCTGTTGTGTTTGTTTGTTCTGTGGCCGTTCTCTGGGGCCGTGTGTTAGTTGAGCTGTATTGTGTTTGAATTTGGTGTAAAGCGTTCAGGGGTTTGTACAATCCCAAGCAGCACATTTGTTTTATTTGCTATTTCCGTTAGTTGAGCTGTACACACCTGCGCAGTACGTCTCATGATCCCATCGCTGTGTACCTGCGTCCATGCCATCCGGTTTACCATTCTCAGTTAGTAATATGGATCATATAATATGATTTGGATTTGTTTTAAGTCCTGGAGACCTCATTCATCAAGCTGCCTCCCCCATTTTGCCATTCCACATCTGAAATAGTGCTAATCCGATGAAAGGACCCCTCATTCCCACGTCCCCAGTCATCAGGGATGACTTTAAATTGTAGATTGCCTGCTTAAGGTAAAGAGATTGTTATTTTCTTGAGAATTGTTACATATGCATTATTTTCAAAATTACTTTAAAAACTTTTGTAAAAACAATACTTGTCCTTTATTTTCGGCCACGTGCGTGGTTACATCTCTTCCTTGCCAGACGTATAATGCTGCTCGTGTTGTGAAGGGTGTTGCGGCTGAACGTACGCTAAGGATATGCCTTTGGATCATTTGCTGTCTTTCTGCTGCTTGCGAGCTGTCTCTTCTACTTGTCGCATGTCGTTGTTTTAAGAGCTGGGAGCACATGATGCTTGTTTGCCAAGAGCAATCCAACAACTACTTGGTTAGACGTCTGTGGACTCCTTTTAAATGATGGCTCACTGCTTGGTCTCACGCGACATTGTAAAAACAGTCCTTTTCCTTTATTTCTGGCCCTGGTTAAATTCTTTCTTGCAGAACGTATAATGCTGCTCGCATTGTCGGCTGGGGCTGCTGTCGCGCTGCCCTTCGATCTTTTTAAAGCCTGTACAGCCACTGTCATTTTTGCTACGGCCCTGGGACAATCTCTTGGCACCAAGTCTCATGTTTACGGTCCCCGCGAGATGCACCATGACACTAGTGCTGGGCGCTATACTGGTTCATACCGAAAACCATTTATTTTTTTATTATATGGATTTTTCTTATACCGCAACACCGGCTTAAATTGCCTAAACGACATTTGGAACGTGGCGCAGCGGGAAACTGTTCAAGTGGGGTCCTTTTTCACTGCTACACCGCTAAACACAGATTTGTTGCGCGGGGGCTCTTTTTCACTGCTACACCACTAAATAGGTAGTGGTAGTGTAGGTATTGCACGGTGAAAATGGACAGAGAACATTCCGAAACTGAAGCTGTAGCTGACGATAAAGTTGAACATGATGACACAGAAGAACTTTTGCCGAAAAAAAAGGAGTCACGTCCGTTGCCTGGAGATACTTTGGTTTACATAATGGATGTGGACTATTATGTTCAAATGTGTAAATATTGTTTCTATACTACTGGATAATACTGCAAGCCAAATTGTACTTGTTTTATTTGTTTTCAATACAGTGTAATGTACCTGGGTACTGTGTAATAGTGTGACGACATGTTGACTTTATTCTCGACGCTTATGTCAAGATTAAAGTCGACATGTTGACTTTATTCTCGTAATTTGTCATTAAAGTAGAACATCGTAAACTAAACTTCATCGTAAAATGAATATTTAATTTACTAGATTTTCTCAAACCCCATCATAAGTTATATAGCACATTAAATGCTTTGTGTTAAGTGTTCCCCGAGCTTCTTAAACTGACTTCCTCTTGCACTAAGAGGAGGCGCCGGCAGCGATCGCCACACAGAATACATTCACTTCAGGATATTCCTGCTCTCTGAACATTTAGAATGCCAAGATAAATACTGGATATAAATTTTCATGGTGAAATGCATTAAAGCATGCATTAATCATGTGGGGGCACAGCGGCGTGGAGGTTGCACTGCTGCCTCACAGCAAGGGTGTCTCGGGTGTACCCTGCCTTGCATTTGCATGTTTTTCTGTTGGGTTTACTCGGTGTGCTTCAGTTTCCTTTCAAAGTCATGTAGGATGTGGGGTTTTGTTATGCTATGTTGACCCTGCTAGTGTATGTTTTGCTCGTATTCACCCTGCGATGTGCTGGCGACTCGTTCAGGGATGGGCGCAACCCTGAATGGATGGCATAATTAAACATGTATAACAAATATATTTTTAAGTTCTGAACACTCCGTGGGCTAAGTTTATAACTAGTTTTAATTTCACAAAAACGTTTATCGTGTGGTGATTGTTTATGTGGAGAAAGAAAAAGGAAGGATAGGAACTGGGGTTTTGGTACATCAGAAAGAGACAGCATGCATGCAATAAAGATAGCCCGCTTAGAAGAACATGCATTGAATTCTGTGCTCGTGTCTCCGACCACCAGATCACAAACCCAACATTTACACAGTATTTACGTTAAACCTGTGCGATACCCATTCATAAATCCAGTTTTTTGGAGCCTCGTCACACCTGCCATAAAGTTCTCTACATTGAACATACACCTGGGAACCACTTACTGCGAGGGAGCAGCACTACCGCCTCGCTATCGTGCATGTTTAATACCTGCTTTAATGCATTTCATCATGAAAATGATATCAAGTATTTATCTTAGCATTCTAAATTTTCAGAAAATAGAAATATCATGAAGTGAATGGATTCTGTGCGGTGATCACTGTCTCCTCTTAGTGTGGAGGAAGTCAGTTTAAGAAGCGTAATGATTAACAACTGGGTCGGGGAACACTTAACACAAAGCATTTAATGTGCTGCATTAACTTATGATGGGGTTTGACAAAATCTAGTAAATTAAACATTGATTTTAGGAAGAAGTTTAGTTTACGACATTCTACTTTAATTACAGTATGAAGTAAACTATGAGAATAAAGTGGAAATGTCAACTTTAATCTCGACATAAATGGCGAGAATAAAGTGGAAATGCTGACTTTATTCTCGACATATAGTTTGTTTTTTTCTTCCCCGTGTCAGTATTTTATTGTTTTTCACCGCGGCCCTAATATGATTCCGTAGGGCTATACCACAAATAGCATTATAAATGCAAGTTGCAGTTTTATTATTTATGCATATAGCTTAGCTTGGAGCAAGGTCCATATTAATGCAGTTTGCCTAAATGATGGTTCAGTTGGTAAAGTTGTCATCACCGTTGCACTTGTTTTATTTTATTTTAATTTGGTGAATACTGTGTAATGCACCTGGGCTTGAAGCCTTGAAGTAATAGTGCAACTATCAGTAATAATACTATTAATTATTTTATTGTTATTATTTATTAGTTTAAATATTATGCAGTTTAATGATGGTAAAGTTGTTTAAAAAGTCACTTTAACGTGTCAGTGGACAGAGATTGTTAACATTAACAGAAAGTGTAGTTGGTTTACAAAAAATATTTACTATTTATTCCTTTTCTAAGACATGTTCAGTGCAATACAACTTTTGACAAGCACTTCTGGATATTTTACTAAAGTCTAAATGCCTCTTTGGATGGTTGAAAACATGTTGTCAAAATTACAGTTTAAGTTTTTGCAAAATTTGTTCAATAAAAAGGTTCTATATTTTGACTGCATCCGTCATGCAATGTGATTCCTTCTCTTCATTAGTCTTCATCACTTTATGGGGCCATGAAAACTGTTAATACTTGTGTGCACATTAAAATGTTTTTTTTGTACAATGTACAATGCTCTTGACAGTGGAATAGGTTATTCTTAGCTAGTAATTACAGTGGAAAATGTGGTTAACATCCACTCATGCATGGGGGAAAAAATACCGTTGAATACCATGAAACCGGGATAATTTAGAAAAATATCATAATATAGAATTTTGGTCATACTGCCCACCCCTACGTGACACGTCTCACGGGTCTTTTAAATGTCTTTCGAGAAGATCACGTATCGTAGCCTTGCTTTTGCTTCCCAGAAGATTTTTTTTTTTTTTTTTTATAGGGAGATATTTTTTGTATTATGATGTTCATATCTTCAGGCTCTATGATGGACTAGCACCCTTGATCCACGATTGATTCCCGTCTTGAGCCTCATACTGGCAAGACAGGCTTTAGACCCAGAAACTTAACATTGGATTAAATAGGTGTGAGAATATTATGTTATGATACAAACCTTCAAATATAATTCTACACACAATGTGTACTTCTGTTACATGTTAGGTTATCGATTTATAAATATATTAATTGATTTCACCTTCCTTGTTATGGATTATTGACAAATTTTGAGCTACAGTCATGTGGTACATCTCTCACCTGAAAAGATTGCTGCAATATGTTTGCTAAGGGTTTATGAAACAGACACAGATTGCCTAGCATCTTGGCCAGGGAGGATGATTCTTTACCCGGCTTGGAAGCCTTGATAATGGAAGGAAATGGATGAACGGATATCTCGACTGGGTTGGTTAGTGGTACCTTTCCAGGTCAGGAGGCCATTAGGAGAGAAGGACAGAAGGTGACTACCACCCAGGGCTATGTGTTCCCCCAGTACACTGGGTGGCAGTAGCCCTCTGGTATGGTTCCCATTTCAAAACCCGCAGTGCTACATGGGAGTTGTAGATTTGCTGAGCAGCCCTGTTGAAATGAAAAGGAATTGTAACTAATTTACCAGGTGATAAAAATCTGTAAAAGGTATTTTTTTAATAAAAATATCCTTTGTTGAATCTGCACTGTGTGGTTTAGTTGTGTACGGGTGTTTGAGGTATAGGTGAGCCTCCTACATGTCACAGTCTTTAATTTCTTTCTGGTTTACCAGTCATATCCCATAAAAGCTAAAATTTTAGATGTTTTTCTCTCATGAATCTTTGAAGGATTTAAAATGTTTATTTGGTATAGTAGTACTGGAAAATATTTTATTGCTCACCTTCATGTCCAATGCAATTTGTTTTAGTTTCACTTAACTTGTTAAACTGTTGCTTTAATTCCTAACTGAACTTAGATATTCCTCTGGTTCCAATTGTTTTTCCCTCTTTGAAAATGAGTGAATATACAGTCTTATGTTTTAAACAACATGGTTATTCAAATGTATTTGCGATTTTATGTGCATTTTCATTTTAACTTTTTGGAATATATTTATACATTTGGAACAAAATATTAACTTATTTACCTTCTTCACCATTTATAATAACCAGTTTCATCTTTGGAAACTGGCTAATCAAAAATATTTGCTGTAAAACAGTTTTAATCTTTAATTTGAGTAGAATCCTTAGATTATTTAACAGACTCTAGTTGCTGAAGGAAACTATGCTAAAAAGGTAGCATTAACAAGAAAATTCAGACTTAGCAAAAAGGGGGTGAGAACTTGCCTAAATAGGAATCCACAGTTTTGTGATAATGCAGAAGATTCTTGAAAAGATGGTGATCTGTATTCTCCTTCAATGACTTTTGCAATTCTTCAGGCAATTCATTTAGGGTTGAGACAACCTATTTGAGGAACAAACAGAACAGAGGACACTGCTTATTTTTACACAATAATGTCATGATACTACCTAAGTTAGTGTCAAGAAAACATTTAATAGTTTCTCTGTACCAAAATCATTGAGATAACAGCTTGTGGTTAGCTCTTCTAATGTTCTGCGTTTCTAACCTGATGTGAGACAGAGAGAGACAGAGAGAAAGAAAAAAAAATACAGCCTATAAAAAATCCATTTGCTAACTCCACCAAGATATTTTTTTTCTCCATCATAACCAGGAAATCCCAAGTTCAAATTTCCACCTAGATACTGTCAGTGTGGAGTTTACTGTATATGTTCTACCTACTCTCTAAGTAACAGCACAAGTACAGACACAAACGAAGTGCATGTGTGTACTGTATAATATTAAAAAAAAAGCAGCTTACTACTGAAAACGGCAAATATAGGAGTGAGGATCAAACTGGGGACTCTTGATTACACTTGGTTTGCGTCTGTACTTGTGCTGTTACTTAGAGAGTCAGATTGGGGGGAGGGGTGATGTTAGAGCGCGTGAACTTATTCAGTGCAGTTGGAGCAACGCACATGTTGATCTTTTTTTTTTTCTTTCAGTACATGTGCCTTCCCTGTTTATTTATATATCTCTGCCTGTTTGTCTCTCTATTACGCAGTGCTCTGTCTGTCTGTGTGTTTTGGATCTTAAAAATAAGTTATAAGGACAGTTCATGTTAATTGCAGTCTCAATTGGTAAAAAAAAATATTTTAAAAGGAGCATCCCACATGAAAATAGAACGATCTCATTAACTGACAGTGCATACCAATTTATAAATTTTATGTCCGTTTGAGGTTAAAAAGAAAGAAAAAAAAGGAACACTTTATCCCCAGCGGGGAATCGAACTCAGGTCTGTGAGGCACAGCAAAGCTGCTGCGAAATGAGAGGCAAACCTTACCGCGCTACGCCACGGAAACTGTTGTAGCATCCTTGAAGCTTTTGTGAAAGTGTTTATTTGTTCTTTGGAACTCAGGCTTTACACATTCTATAGTTTATGCCTACATTTTGTAACATTTATTACTAAAATATGAAAAAGTTTCTGTTTTAACAATGTGTTTACACAGATTACTGTAGAAACGTAACACGCATGAAATGCGTGTGTTCCAAATAACGATCTATTATTTCCACTCTAAAACTCCGCTTCACTCCCAGATAATCAATCAAGGCATGAGCTGGGAGAAGTTCGTGCACGTTCTAAGTCAGAAGGGGGATGGAATAGCCGGCTGCTGGAAGCTTGTCTTTATCAGCACATTTAGAGGACAAAAGATGCTGGCGGAGAGGTGTGAACCGATTTAATAATAATAATAATAATACATTTTATTTATATAGCGCCTTTCCCATGCTCAAGGCACTTACAGAATAAATAAAGAACGGCACAATATACAGTATATAGCATTGTACAAACCAGATAAATAAATAAATAAATAAAGATTAAGACAGTAAATTCTGAGAAAAAAAACAGACAACATAATTGATGGTCTAGCACACACATACAGGTTACATTGGCATCTTGACAGAGAAGTAAACTGAGAGAAAGGTAATAAAGTCAAGTAGAGCTAAAAGCCTTCCTGAACAGATGAGTTTTGAGTTGTTTTTTAAAAGAATTCATGGAGTCAGCTGACCTGATTAATTTTGGTAGGTCATTCCAGAGTCTGGGCGCTATACAGCTGAAGGCCCTGTCACCCATGGAGTGTAGATTAGTGAGGGGCACAACAAGACTACCAGAATCAGAGGACCTTAGTGGGCGGGCAGGCACATAGTGATGGAGAAGGTCACTGATGTAGTTTGGTGCGAGGTTATTTAAAGCTTTGTAGGTTATTAGTAGGATTTTATATTCGATTCTGTAGGACACAGGGAGCCAGGGAAGACGGAGCAGGATGGGTGTGATGTGCTCGCTGCTGCTGGTTCGAGTAAGGACTCTTGCAGCTGAGTTTTGAATAAGCTGGAGCTGTGATATAAGATTAGAAGGGGCACCTGCCAGTAGGGAATTACAATAATCGATGCGGGATGTGATAAAAGCATGGACAAGTTTCTCAGCATCAGAGAAGGAGAGGAAGGAGCGAACACGGGATATGTTACGGAGGTGAAAGTAAGAAAGTTTCTTAATGTGATTTATGTGGGCGGAATAAGTGAGGGAGGAATCAAAAATGACACCAAGATTTTTTTACAGTAGAGGCAGGTCTGATGAGATCACTGCCAAGATGGACTGGGAAGGAGCTCATTTTATTAAGTTGCATTTTAGTCCCAATTTGCAGGAGTTCAATTTTATTGCAATTTAATTTTAAAGAGTTCTGCTCCATCCAGGTTTTAATTTCACTAAGGCAGGTTGTGAGCTGAGAAAGCTCTGATGAAGTTCCACTTTTAACATTGAAGTAGAGCTGAGTATCATCTGCATAAAAATGATAACCCAATCCATAACTACGGATAATATGGCCAAGGGGAAGCATATAAATACAGAAAAGCAGAGGACCGAGGACCGAGGACAGAGCCCTGAGGGACTCCTTGTGTGACTGGCGCCGAGCTGGATCTGCTGTTGCCAAGACTAACAAACTCTTGCCTATCAGTCAGATAGGACTTGAACCACTGGAGGGCAGTGCCAGAGATACCCAGCATGTTCTCCATTCTGGACAGTAGGATGTCATGTCTAACAGTGTCAAATGCTGCACTGAGGTCTAACAGAATTAATATGCTAGTTTGTCCTGAGTCTGCTGCCATTTAAGAAGCGATTTAAGGTGGGCCGGATCTACGAGTTTTTTCGTAGGCTCTGGTAATTCTAGTGTTAAAGGAAGTATGTAAGAATGTAGTAAACAAATAAGACTGGTGGATTTTGATTGACTACAGTTAACCAAAATTGCTGCCTTGTGTCTGTAGCTGATGGGATGAGATGTAGATGTATTGGATAATGTTCTGACACTACTATGCCTTTAACCAAAAATATGTCCCAACAATATGGACTGTGAAATTATTCTATATTATTCAATAATAGAAAACAAAACAGAAATGAAAACATTTGTATTTCTAATGCTTGAAACACCACCATTTCAATGTGAATATTACCTGGTTGAAGTTAGGAACAGACATAGTTTCATCCAGTCTCACTAGGAATTCCCACAATAGTTTTTCCAAAGCCTGAAGAAACTCTTCTCCATACTCTACATGCAAGCAGTTCTGCGAAAAGCAGCAAAAAATGTGTGCATTTTAGTGAAGAGAGACTTTGTTTTTAAAATTCCAAGTGCTTTTGTTATCTATTATAGAATGTTCTTTTTATTATATGAAAAAGAAACAAGTAGTAGGATGAAACATACAGAAAACCCCCACATTTATTTGAACTTACCTTACATTGTGCGCAAGATTTTATAAATGTCAAATTATATATGTACGGTTACTGTACAATTTAGCCCATTTTGGATTGATTTTCTTTATTTAAATCAAGGTGATAAATTTATATTAAAACTGTGATGCTGCTAAATTAATTTATGTTTTATTTTCATTATGTTAACCTCCTGGTGGTGCAGTTGTAGCGCTGCTGCCCAAGTCCTCCCTGCGTGGAGTTTGCATGTTCTCCCAGTGTCTGCGTGGGTTTTCTCCGGGTACTCTGGATTGCTCCCAAGGTCCAAAGACATGTGGGTTAGGTGCATTGGCGATTCTAAATTGGCCCTAGTGTGTGCGCCCTGCGGGGGGCTATCGCCCTGCCCGAGGATTGTTTCCTGCCTTGCACCCTGTGTTGGCTGGATTTGGCTCCAGAAGACCCCCGTGACCCTGTAGTTAGAATATAGCAGATTGGATAATGAATGGATGGATGTTAACCTCCATAGTGTTAAGTTTACCCCCATAAAAAGAGTCTAATACGTTGAATTTTATACAAAAAACTTATGCGCAATAGAAAAATGTAAACAAATGTAGGAAAGATATGTCTAGTGTCTATTGCTGCGCTGATGGAAATTTAGTATGTATCCTTCATGTGATATTTAAAACAGTCAGTAAAGCACAGCCTGATATTGCAATCGGAATAGTAGAAGCGCGTTTCAGTGCATACTTTTCATAGAATATTTTTCTGGTGCTTGAGCACTGGAAGATAGAAATGTCAGTGCCTAAACTGCATGATTGATGTGCCTTGTATTATTGTAGGCTACCACAGTGCAAGGTTTAGTGACTTCCACATTTCCCCAACATGAACAAGATGTTGTACTATGGACTATACTTTGGGAGCTAGCGTCTTTTTGTTCTTTTACTTGATTGCAATCAGTTTGTCTTCTTGCCACGTGTCTACTTGCTCAAGCTGAAGCTTCAGGCAACTGAATTCACCAAGCATATCATGACGGTTCTGTTGAACAGTGCAGTTTGCAGTGCCCAATAACCAATTGTCTTTATCATTTGATTCAACTTGATTCAGATTCAGTGTGTTTTAGAACTGGCTTACAGCTTCTCATTTATATGCCACTGTGTTTCAGTTGAAGGCCCTGCCTCAGTCATGAATATTGAGTTACCAAGAGTGGCAAAATGCAAAGAAATAATTGTGATTGTTTTGCAGTATGTTATTTCATCTAGTAGACAGCAGAAGAATGCTGTCCCGAACATCATTCGGGCTTAACTCTCAAGCTGATTGTCATATGTCACTTAATTTTAACTCCTTAACAAGCCACAACAAACCAAATGCTCACAGAATCATTAAATGAATAGTGCCCGAGGAACAAACGATGTTCCTGAAAGTGAATAGATGAGTGATACTCACAGAACAAAAGCTAATATAACATACCATAGCTTGAAACAGGAGTGTCCAACTTAATTCTTGAAGGTCAGCCATGCATGTAGGTTTATGCTTTCATCAGTTTCAGTTATAAAACTTTTTTTTTTTTTTTTTTAAATCTGACCTTTTGTTATATTTGTCAATAATAACATTGTTTATCTTTTGTTTTCTCGTCTCAGAATCCAGTGGCAGCCTTAAGCCAACCACTCATCTGAATGAAATTCCCTGAGGCTGGGGAAAAGAACAACCACCCTGCGGTCCTGTACCTTTTGATGTATGCACTAGCTAACTTTCTGTACTTTTATTCTTTTTTTGTATCTTAGATATACAATAGATTGTCCCATTCACACTTAATCCTGACATCTATGACTGTTTAAAGCAAATACCTTCTCATTAAAGCAAATGGAAAATTGCTATCATAATTCAGATTTTCCTTTTATTGTAATGCTTTAATACCCCAACTTTAAAGAGTCTCATTACCTAAAATGTTTGTCACCCAACTAGTCTCCATCTTATGTGGCTGCTGGTTTGACACATGATGCCTAAAACAATGAGGTAGAATACAAAATATCCAGTCCACCTTTATTAAAATATTGCTGTATCTGTAATGAGTAAAAAAAAAAAAAAGTATACAAATTGCATTAAGTTAGTGTTTGCAGAATAACAATCCTGTTTTACTGAATGAGTCCAAATACTAACTGTACCCTTCTGCTGCCCATTTGACAATTCCAAAATAAAACAAATCCGCTTTCAGCTTCTCTGTCTCTTGCCTGCTTTTTGTTTTGTTTTTTTATAAAAACTTTGTTAGCTGTTCTCACCTTATTGCTGTCTTACTAATTAACTGGTATTCCCCCTGATCTAAAACTGCTCTGACTGTTTGCAGCAAGACACGTCACAGTACATTTGCACCGCAGGACTCTAGCCGAGTGTTGAAAATGGGTCTTATGCAACATTGTCATAAGAATTTAATGATTTGCAGATCCATGAGTTTAAAAAGAAACAAAACTTCCTGATGACATCATCTTGATGTTCTTTTTCTGAGAAAAATCATCAAAATATATTGGGGTTTTGGCAAATGAGCACGTCCCAGTTCTTCATTTTTTAACCTTTGTCTAAAACTCTAATATTGTATTTAATTGTAACATTGACTTAATGATGAACTGATGCACATGAAAAAGGTTATCTATTGCTAAACTAGACTTAAAACAGATTGTATGTTGCAATTTTAAGAGAATTGAGGGTTTTGCACCTTAACAAGAGAGAGAAGTAAATGCAAGATAAAAAGGGGGAACGTTCCAGTACTAGAAAGAACTCATTTCTAGATATGAAAAGTAGTAGTGTGAACTGCAACAGTACAGGAATAGCTTTTGACTCATGGTCATCAAAATATAAACAAAAAACTCTTTCATCTAAATTAAAAAAAAAAATTTGATATACAAATGCAGAAAAGTTGAAAAATTAAACAACCTCTAACTATAGCACAACCAGAAAAAAAGCTTAATTTCCAGAAATACAGAATATGTATACCTACAGATATATAATTTACAGAACAAAATGATCATAGCTGATGGCACATCCACATACTGTATGTGCTGAATACACTTCAAAGTTCATTTCTTTCCCAATTTCCAATTTTTTTTTTTTTTTAAATAACATTTTTAAACAATTCTAAACTCCAAGTATAATGTGTACTTGCTTAAAACGAAAGAATGTATCAGTCCAGGGCCTTCACTACACTTATGTCTCTGCTGCAGCTCCTGTAATAATGGAATCTCAGTTTCACTTAAACAGATCAGGTTTGTTTGTTGTGCACTCAGTGGATCTGTGAATCCGTTTCTGAAATAACCCAAGTACAGCTTCACTCAATGCTTAAGTAGTTTAATGGGTTTTTTTATTGTTTTTTTTTACAAAAAAAAAAAAAAACATTTTAGCTTCCCTTACACTCAGATTTTTTAGAAACATTTGGTAATCCGCTTTGTAGAACCAAAGTCACACCGCCAGATTTTGTGAAAAGCATCCAGTAGCAAACTAAATTGTCCAATGCCATTTCATATCCCTTCCTCGAGACAATCATTTTTTTTACCTGCAGATAGTGAGAACGCATCTTCTTGCACTTCACCAATGACAGGATCAAGTTTTTGAAATTTTCAACAGACTCTAACACCTTCTTTTTGTCCTGCTTTGTCTATACAAATAAACATAAGAAAAAAATGAAGCTGTAATATTTATTACATTCAAATATTTCATCATCCTGTAATGAAGAATGCTTCATGGCTTTTTAAGTACAATAATGAAGCACTTGTTTGTATATTTTAACATATGTAGCACTGCCAGGTTGTGTCAATTCTTCAGAGCCATATTATGAACTAAAGGAAAGTATTCATTCAACAACTCAGTCTAAAAACTTAGCCACTGAACCAGACTAAAGATAACAAAAGACTTATGAAATATCTCTGTACAGAACAGTAGCATTACTTACCAGCTGTTGATCTGAAGGTACAGAAGGTGGTCCCACTCTCTCCAGTTCAGCCTCAATGTCTGCTGGGCATGCAGAATGAACCATCTTCTCTAAAATGATCTATGTTAAATAGACACAAAGCAGAGTAACTACATAATGCAAGACTAGCAAAACAAATCAATAGCCATGGTCATATCTAAAAATTCAGTACCGCATTAATATTAATTTAACTATGTAACAAAACCTAATGTGCATAATTATGTAGTAGAGTGTGACAGCCCTGGAGATAGACCTACTGTGCTGTTAATAACTTCTTCCCCATTTTTTTACAAGACTAAGCCTCACCTTAGCACGCAATCCAAGAGTCAGTTTGGCCCTGTGCCGATAACTGAGGATTTCAGGTGCTGCATCACACACCATGTCCACAAAATCAATCAGCTTCCCATAATGCCGAGTGTCACGATGTTTCATGACAAGCCAAAGTGCTGCTGAAGTGATGCGGAGTGGAGGTGTAGAAAACTGTACGGCAGCCAGGGACAATGTTGTTTTATCTACAAATGATGAAAAAAAATTTCATATTGGAATGCAACCTAAATTGGAATAATAAAGGTGCTCCTTTGTTCACATATCAATGTTAACCTTGAAATTAACCAAAATGAGGAAGAAATGGACAACTAGAAACAGCCCAGTTTCACTTTTTCTTTCAAACAATGTTTAAGTTTATAATCTTAAAACCAACACAATACTTCAGACTTTTTTATTCATTTTTTTCATTAAAAAATAAAGCAGAGCTAAAATTTGCACACAATTAAACTGAGGATCTAAGTGAATGAAAATTTGACTTGTAATTGCAAACATTTCTTTCGATAAAATGAATCAGACAATTACATCATTTTTTTTTCTTTCTATGTATTTCCTACACTTAAAATTTACAACATTGTATATGGCAGGCTGACTTATTATTGTAATTTCTGGCAATCCTCCGAATACCGGTCCCAAATTATTTAACAACTGTTTTCCTATCGAGTGGACAATACTACACTGAAAGCCGCGAAAAAACATTTATTGCAAGACAATAAGATGTATTTCCAATATTTTGTATTAATTCCAGCACAACAGCTGCAACGTCTCTTAGTGGTAACGGTTCAACACGGAGCAACTAAATGTTGTAGTTATCGCTGAGCAAATGCATATAATTGCC
This sequence comes from Erpetoichthys calabaricus, assembly GCF_900747795.2. NCBI lineage: Eukaryota > Metazoa > Chordata > Cladistia > Polypteriformes > Polypteridae > Erpetoichthys > Erpetoichthys calabaricus. Next base: position 46,506,219 of record NC_041395.2, on the reverse strand, counting down.
GAAAAGATTGCGTTTGTGCCAGTTGCGCCACTGAAAGGTCGACAAGTAACTGGAGAACAGTCCACGGCTTGTAAGCTGGTTATAACTAACCTTATTGCTCCCGCTCCTAAATATTGTCCACTCGATAGGAAAACAGTTGTTAAATAATTTGGGACCGGTATTCGGAGGATTGCCTAATTTCTTATGCTAATTTCTATTTTAGGTATCTACAATTACATTTTGACTAGTCTAAACTAATCAGAGACAGCTGTAATTATATTTTGAATTGTCAAAACTTCACATTGTATTTTAGCAAGTGAAAACAGATGGACATTTCCCATTGACTTCTATGTTACCTTCAATTACAGATATCTGTAATTATATTTTGATTAAAGAAATCTTGAATTCAATGTCTGATACACAGGTTGAGTTTTAAGAAAAGAAAAAAAAAAACAAACTAACTAACCAAGGGTAGGAAATAAAATTTACAAGGGTACTTTTTGTCCCCACTACCTGAAATCCAGGTTCTCTTTTTTTTAATAATTAGGTGCATTTTTCAAAATAAAATTTTACCATATAACAATGGAAAAGATCACTGTTTAGTCTTAATAGCATAAAAAGAATACAGCATACAGATTCAATTTCCTTTTTTATTGAAAATGATCAAGAATGCTAAAATTTTAACCTACTGTTGCTTAATTTGTATTTCAAAGCTCCATATTTCAGCCCTGATCGATAATACCACTTTAGGCAGACTGACAATAGTGATGCAACAGAAATGGCACTTCACCAAGCATACAGAATTAAAGGATTACATTGGCTACAGGTGAGCTCTCTAGGCCGACATCAATGGGATTTTAACAGATAAACATGTGCAGTAACAAATAAAGCTCGGGGTGAGTTTGAAGAAGTGTTAAACAAGGGAGAAAGGGGACAATCACAGCAGAACAGGAAGGAACAGCCCTGACATAAAATCTATTATTACAGGGGTCCTCAAATTTGGTCCTGAAGGGACACAGTGGTTGCAGATTTTTGTTCCAACCCAACATCTCAATTAAATGACAATACTTTCCAATAATGTAACTTATTTAATTTTGTTAATGTTGTCATTCTGCCATATCAAATCATTCCTGTTATAGATTTTATTAAACTATAAATTTTTCACTTTTTCCCCTTCTTTCCAAATATTCAATAAACCAGGTAATTCTCAATGAGCACATACAGTTGTAAATGGGACCAAGTTAGATTTTTTTTCCCAAACAGTGAGAGAGTGGGTCAGAGTGATTTGGGATTGATATCCATCTGAAAGTAGCATTCTCACCTAGCCCCAGTCTATATTTCACCTGCTAATATGTCTAACTTTACTGACAGGATTCAAGCTCTAACTATGCACAAAAGCAAGTCTAGGGCTGGTATTAGCTTGGAGAGTTCTATGAAGTTGTTGTGTTAGCTTTGCAAGACTGGAATCACATCTTCTGAGTATATTTCAGTATAAAAATGACCCTTAGTCATAACTCCCAAAGCATCGAGCTCCAGGCAAAGATTGAAGATTCTGCATGCAGTGTTTATTATTTAAATGATAACTTGTGCTTCTTGAAAAATGTTTTCCTTGTAAATGAAACTGATTGCTTAGGGGTACATATAAACAATAAACTGGACTGGTCTGACAAACAGTGGCACTGTACAAGAAGGGTTAGAGGAGACTGCTTGCTAAGAGGACTCTGGTCTTTTGATGTGTGCGGCGAGCTGCTGGAAATGTTCTACCAGTCCATAGTAGCCAGTGTGATGTTCAACGCTGCGGTCTGCTGGGTAAGTAACCTGAGCATTAAAAAAAAAAAAGTACAATGCCTGAAAAAACTTATCAAGAAAGCCTGCTCCATCACTGGGCAAACCCTGGACACACTTGAAGCTGTTTTGGAAAAGAAGGTGATGGCAAAATTGAACGCCATCATGAAAAATCCTCTCTATCCAGTGTACGAGGTGCTCTCTTGGAGCTGTTTTAGCCACACCACAGTGTGCTAAGAAGCGCCTCTGGGGGTATTATCTGCACAGTGCTATCAGATAATTCAATGCTTCCAACTGATGTTCTTGTTAAATTGTATTCATTTATTTAATCAATTGATTGGATATATCATCTGTCCTGCGAGTCTATTCTTGTTTTTTGTGCATTTCTGCTGCTGTAGGCATGGGATTAACAGTTTATCTAAATATATTTTAGGATAAACACCATCGAGTTATTCATTTTAAAATGGAGCTACTAATATCAGAGCATAACATACTGTCTTTACAAGTCTAAAGGTTTGTTTACATCCATCCATCTTCCTAACCTGATTAACCAGGACATTGAGCCCACCCCAGCAATCATCGGACACAAGGCAGGAACACCACCTGAATAGGAATCTCCTCTCCTAAAATCACAGGCTGAACCCATACAGTTGGGACAATTTAGCAATGCCAATCTACCTAACCTGCAAGTTTTTGGACTGTATGAAGTACTAGGGTGTTGTACCGTGTTAGCCATTATGAATGTAGAGAAAAGCCAAGCAAAATGACACCTTTTATTGGCTAACTAGAAAGATTACAATATGCAAGCTTTCGAGGCAACTCAGGCCCCTTCTTCAGGCAAGATGTAATCCAAGATGTAATACAAGATGACTTCTCCACTTGAACTTGGGCCTGAGTTGCCTCGAAAGCTTGCATATTGTAATCTTTCTAGTTAGCCAATAAAAGGTGTCATTTTGCTTGGCTTTTCTGGACTGTATGAGAAATATATATTCAGTAAGCTAGATAAACTTTAGTATTATTTCAAAACACATTCACTGAGTTTTTTTCATTAGCATGACTGTTTATCAAGATTGTTCATACAATTTAACCTGGTTTGGATAGCAAAAGGCGCCAATCATTTGTAAATATGGATTTAAGAAGTGATTTAAGACCCATCCGTTCTGTGAATATCTGTCTTATTTGAAATGATTAAAGAAAAAACTTGCTCTGTGATACTTTATATTGATGGTTAATTTGTTTAATTGCTTTATTGATTGTAATCTACGATTGTGAATGCACGCATTGTGACATCTTTTGACTTGTGCCAATCAACTTTATTTACCTGTTCTATTACACTTGCTGAATAAACAGGCCAAGGCCTAATATTACTCGACTGTTTACCTCTTTTGTAAGTCGTTTTGGATAAAAGCGCCTGCTAAGTAAATAAACGTAAATATAAATGTAAATACTCTTCATGTAGAGCAAACACATGCCCATCTTTTGAATATGACATACATTAATTCACATATATTTTCATCGCAGTAACTTAAAATATATCTTAATACAACTGTTTAACTTAGTTAACTAGCTCGGCAACATAATTTACCTGTACAAGTTAAAAAAAATATACAAGAAACGTTTCTTTACAGTAGATCAATGTTCGGTGTTTTGAAAACGGCCTTTATTGGGCGTCTAAATTACTAGAGAATATTTCCCAGATATACTTTTTAGAATGGGTTGATTGCCTTGTTAATGAGGGGGGTTTTATTAAAGTACTTTGAAACCCTGCCGAAAACTCACCTAAGGAGGCAGCGACTGGGCGACACAACGATCAAGGAAGCATTAGAAACCCAGATCCCTGGACCTATGAGGCGGCGGTGTTTACAACCGTGCATCCCTGGCACCAAGATTAACATCTCAACGGAACACTTGGGCTGTACAGACGTTGTCCGCACACACTGAGTAAAAACTTAGGGAAGCGCGCACCATGTATATGTCACTCATCATTTTAAGCTAATGCCACACAAAACACCAAATCTAGCCAATGGAGACGCGTCAGTTAACGACGAACCTGAAAATCCACAACATTACACTGCGTGTATTTTCCCACGCGGCTGATAATTAGACACTTTTTAAATTTCCTGCCACATACCTGCTCCGACAGCTGTGGACTCGACTTTACCCGCCATTCCATACGATTTCTCTCAGACACGCTGGATAAAATTACAACGGACTTGCCTTCGCTAGTCAGACAGCAATCCGAATTCACCTATTTATTGCGGACTTTGTCTTCAACAGGCTTTACTTTAAGTTAATTTCACAGTGTAAAACTGAGACATGAACGGGAATTTGTCTTCATAGAGACCGGAAACGCGCCAAGTCGTCGGAGATGCGGCGTGTTAACGCTATGCTTGCTGGGATACGTAGTTCTAGGTCTATTGGCGTTCAATCCGGTCTATTAGGTGTGGCCCAAAACTCCACACACACACACCAGTCTTCAAATCAGCAGATCGTCTCACGCGTTTGTGCTATTACCCTTCTCTATTATCGTGATGCAAATCGGATTTTCGTTTTTAACATTAGGCACCCAAAGGGGACATTAGGTACCTATAGGCAACTTGCCCCACCCCCACTAACTTTAAGGTTAATATTTGTGGTTGGGATGGGCCAGTCTAATAATTTAAACTCCAAAAATTAAGCAACCGGGGCGCCTCCCCCACGGACCCCAACACTAGAATGGGTAGGAACTGCCGTCCGTTTAGTACACAAGTACCGTTATTTAACAGCTCACATAACATTAACTGGAAGAGAAGCATACTTCTATTAATACTTTTAACATCAAATATTCAATTACATTAATTAGGAAGCGGAAAAACAAAGATGTATGAATGAAAAGGCAATACAGTCTCTTGGAGAAACAATGGTATGGTAACACTTTAGTTTAGAAACCATTCTGAGAAGAGTGAAAAGTAGCCATTACTGTACTTTAAGGAGAAGACTTTAGCGCCTGCACTCTTGTGCCAGAAAGAGTAACGCTTTTTAGTATGAAGTTACTGAGGGCAAGGTAAAAAGAATAATAGTGAGCTGAGTAAGGCACTATCACACCACACCACAGACAAAGGACCATGCAGCAAACACCAAGAGAATACTCCAAATACAAGATGACTTCTCCACTTGAACTTGGAGCAACAATTCCACACAACACTGGACATCATCCTTAAACACTTGGTATCAAAAAATTTTTATCTGTGCCAAGATACAGTAAATTAGGACTCTAAATAGCCAGTAAACAGCCAGTCTCTTCTTTGTTATATAATTGTCTTTTCCTTTGTCTTGCATCCACCTTCTATGTTAATATATATATATGTTTAGCAATAAATTGTATCATTCTGCTTCTTAAAACGAGTGTGCTTCAGTTGCCCTCATATAAGTCTAACAGACAAAAATTCTTCCAAAAGGGAAGGGAAAGGAAAATAAAATGGGAGCCTTATGTTCGTTGTGTGGTGGGTGCAGCAACGTGCTCTATCATTGCATGCTCCCAACCTCTTTCTCTCTCTCTCTCTATCGCACACCAAATTATTTAATTTATTATAGGCATTACCAAAGAATCTATTGATAAATATCATTTTGGCACTCAGTATCGTTGTTAAATTGGTGTTAGAAATTGAATGAGGATAAGACCTACATTCTGCTTTTGCAAAACAACATGTGCCACAGAGACCTGCAATGGACTTGTTTGGCTCTTCTGAGGAATTGCTGGGTAGTCCTGAAGCTGAAATCCACAATTTGCAGTGCTGTTTGCAGTATCAGTTCAGGTAGGAAGACAGCAGAAAAACTGCTACCTCTGCATCTCCAGCATTTCTAAATCTGCTAAGGTCCACTGGCCTGGGTGCGCAGATGAAGACAGAGCGAAACTGGGAAAATCTGTGGCAGAATGAATTGTCACTGACCTCGATAAGCAATATGATGCAGTGCCGAAGGCAAAACTGTGCAGGCAAAGGATGAAGCAGATCACAGAGGGGTTACAGGACAGCTGCAGAGGAAGAGTCTCAAATCTGAGATCCACACCTGGGACACCCTTTCAGGTCAATGAATAAAAACAGCCTAGAGACTGGTATTCTGCAACTCCACACAAGAAGGTCGATCATTTCTTAGGAGTGCAGTATCTAACACCTCTGCTGTACTGCATGACAACACAGCACTCAATATCCCTGCTGGGCCACCTAACAGCAAAGGACTCAAGACCCCTGCTAATGTATTTCTGCCATCAGCTGCACAACCTCAGCAGAACTACAGGGTACCAGAAGTACTCCCGGGTCCCACATAAACGAATCAGTTATCATTGCACCAGATGTTTAACAATGGATGTTTGCAGTTCAAGCACTGTGCATCATAAAATTAGTAATTTAAAGGGTTGTAATATATGTAAAACTGGAGAATTTGCTGGAAGGCATGTGCAACATTATAGGAATATACTGATACTACATTAGGTCATATACAAGCCATGATGTCAGAGAGGGGCAATGAGTTGCATGTTGATTATCATATGTAAGGGAGAATTTCATTATACTCTTTACATGTGACAATTGTGACCATATATCACCTTTTGTGTGCAGGGAGGCATATATAGCAAGGTTGGGATGTTACACAGTAATAATGTCATGGTCTATCAAGAAAGACAAATGAAAGATGCAAGGAAAGAAAAAAGGAACAAACCAGAAGATAAAATAGTGAAATGAAGCAGATGAAGGAATTATGGGTTACTCCACTGTGTGGTGTTCAAATTTGTGTTGAACTTCTTACGTTTTCAAGTCTTTTATTTATGTTGCTGTTACTTTTGTTGACTACAGTATTTGGTTTATTCCCTATACTTATGTTATGTTCCTTTTGTTTTGTGGGTGATTCTCCAAGAGGTGTGGCCATCTGCCTATCACTGCAATGGAATGCCCTCAGCCCCATAAAGGCAGGGATAACCCACAGTCCCTTGTGGTTCATTCAAATGCATTTGGGAGTTGATGAATGATTCTTGTGTCTTTGTATGATTGTTATTTATTGAAATTTTTGACATTTTTGCTCTGTTTTGACTTTGCTTTACGAATTCTGTTTTAGGACTTATTGCTTGGATTCCCTTTATTTTCAGGGAACTTCTCTTTTCCTTTTGTGCTGATCTTAAATACTTAATTTTAACTGCTGTTACCTTAGATCTTTGCTTTTCTAATATTGCCCAAGATTCTACAGCAGATAACATTGTTGACACATTATATTGTTTTATATAGATGCATCTTCACTTTTATACTTAATTCTTTATTCCCTTTTAGGGTGTTACTAATTTTATAGCATATGTTAATTTCCTTGTTTAATCAGTTCCTCATTTCTTCCTCTATCTTTCCATCTTCATCTATTAATACTCCCAGGATTTCAAATATTGACACGTTTTGTAGTTGTCCATCTATCTATATCCACATTTACTGTTTCTTTTCATGTTCTTCCCATGTTATTTTCATTACTTTAGTTTTCCCTACACTTATTATCATATCGTTACTTGTAGCTTACCCTTCCATGTTATTATTTCCTTTGTAGCTATTGCTCATTTATTGCATTTAATGTAATATTGTCCTTTTTACATCAGATCCTGGGTCAATACTGGATTTAATTTAAAATACCCCAAAATGGTATTTCTGATATCTTTCTTGCCCATGTCAATTATATAATCACAAATAATACAGGACTTAGGCTTTCTTCCTGTTTAATAACCCCTTTCCAAATTTCATTTGGATGTTTGAATATTTAATTATATCATTACTACACACAGCCATTCTTTGTGCATACTTCTTTGTGGTACTGTGTCAAATGCTTCTTTAAAATCATGGAATGTCAGGCACACTTCTTTCATTTTATTCAATCTTTTCTCAATTATTGTTCTGATGGTGAAAATGTGACCTTGTGTCAATGTCAATCTTCTTTCTGTTATTCTTAAATATAATTTTACTATCACTGATGAAAGAAATATTGCTCAATAGTTTGCACAGTTCATGGGATCCCACATTTTAGTGGTACAAATATATTCCTTTCCAGCTGACATGGTGGCATATTGCTAGCATTGCTGCCTTATGGTAAGAGACCAGGGTTTTATCTCAAGTCCTCTGTGTGTGGAGTTCTCTCCATATCAGCGTGAGTTTCCTCTGGGTGCTCTGGTTTCCTCCCACAGTCCAAAGACATTCAGGTTAAGTGGATTACCACTGATAAATTGTCTCCATTGGGTGAGTTTGTTCCCCTGTGATGGACTGGCATCCTGTCCAGGGGATTGATTGCACCTTTCACCCTATGCTTCCTAGGATGGGTCCAAGCAACCCTGCTTAGGACTTAGTGGGCCTAGAAAATGGTATACTATATTCCTTTTCTGTTCCTCCTGTATTTTCTCTATGTTCCATGCCTGCCAGAAGATTCTCTTGAGTCATTTAACTACTGAACTGTTGCTCCTCTATAGTTTAACATTTGAGGAGTTATCTCATCTGCTCCAGCTACTTTACCTTTTTTGTTTTTATTAGGGAATTCATTCTTTCTTTTTCCATTATTCCTCTGTACTTTTCTGCTTCATCTTCATTCATTCCCTTCTCCTCTAATGGACTTTTTTCTACCCTCATTTCTTCTTTAAATTTATCTGCATAATTTTCTGTCCATGCTTTAAGCATCCTGTATGCCTCTGTTTGCAACTCTCCTTTTGATTTTTTTAATATGTAACATTTTTGGTGTCTGATTTCCCTTTAACCTTTTGACTACATTATAGAACTGTTTTTGATTTGCAATATAATTTTCCTCTATTTTCATCCCATATTTTTCTCAGTACTTCTTCTTTACTGATTTTGTAATCTCTTTAGCCTTTTCTCACTTTTCTCTATATACTTCTTCTCTTTTTGTCCTTAAACATGTTTCTATGCTTCTTTTTTCACTGTCACGTTGCTCCTCAGTTCATTATTCCACCACTTACTCCTTTTTTGTTCGGGATTTTGTCTTACTATTTTAACTCTGCCAATGTCTGTAGCCGTTTGTAATAGAATTTTCTTAATTTTTTTTATCTTTTATTTAAAGTCTTTTCTTTGCTAAACTGCTTTTTTATTTTCTTCTGTTTCTTCAGTTTTTTTTTTGTTTGAGTCTATTTATGTATTCCTGCATTTTGCCACTGAGATGGTCATCCTTCTGACAGATTCTTCCATCTCACCAGAGGATTTCTGAATCTTTGTTAAAGTGATTGTTGGGTTCTTGTTCACCTCCCTGACCAAGGCCCTTCTTACCTGGTTATTCAGTTTAGTCAGATGGGCAACTATTACATAGGAAGAATCCTGGTGGTTACAAACTTCTTCCATTTCACAATTATTAAGGCCACTGTACCTTTGGGAATACTCAGAGTTTTTGAAATAGTTTTATACTGTAACTCTGATCTATGCCCCACAACAACTTTATCACATATATCTACATAAAGTTCCTTGGTCTTCATGGAATTTGACTTGATATGCAGTGTGAATTGTGTGACCTTCTATACAGAGGTGTGTGCCTTTCTAAACAACGTCTAATTAATTCAATTTGCCACAAGTGAACTCCAATCAAGTTTTAGACACATCTCAAGTGAGAATTAAAGCAAACAGGATGCCCCTGACCACAATTTGGTCAGCAAAAGGTGTAAATACTTAAATGAATGAGAGACTTCCGTTTTTGATTTTTAATAAATTTGTAACCCTTTCTGGAAAGCATGTTTTTACTTTGTCATTAGGAGTTATTGAGTGTAGATTGAAGGGCAAAAGTGGCACATTTGTCAATGTAAAATTAAATCCAACAACAACAACATTTATTTATATAGCACATTTTCATACAAATAATGTAGCTCAAAGTGCTTTACATGATGAAGAAAGAGAAAAAAGACAAAATAAATAAGATTTAAAATAAGGGAACACTAATTAACATAGAATAAAAGTAAGGTCCGATCGCCAGGGAGGACAAAAAACAAAAAAAAAACTCCAGACGGCTGGAGAAAAAAAATTAAATCCAGAACTCAATAAAGTGTGCATAAAGTGAATCAGTGTAAATACTTTCTGAATCCACTGTATCTGTACCATTTCATGAGGTAAAGAAAAGGGGGTCATTTTTTGCAAGGCCTCAAGATAAGTAACAGAGCTTGTGTCAAGATAACATAACTCCATCTCTGCTTAACCACTGTGGGGCTCAGCTGTCCCTGGAATTTTCTAATGTATTCAACAGTTCATCATGAACACTGCCAAAATGTCTTAAAAGTCTCTTCAGAAATTATTGCTGCTAAGTGACCTTTGCTTACTTTTCTTAATATGCTCAGGTCTATTAACCTGAAATAAGTGTCCTTGAAAGCTGTATGGTGTCTGTGTCTGGCCTAACAAAATCCTGCTGTGTCCCCAGGCCGGGCTCATAACAGTTTCATAACGGTTCTGCTTACCATCAAAATTGTCTTATTGATAATACAGTCAAATCAGGATCCACATTACACCCTGAAATCTTGTCTTAAGACAAATAACTCCTGCATCAGTACCTTTAATTCTTCTTAACTGCTCTACACAAAGACGGACCTTATGTGTTGTTAGAACTTGGATTTTTTAAGGACCAAAAAGAATCTGGACATTATGAATTCATATTAAAGAAAAACTCCAAGAGTGCATGCTGTTCTCTGCACCTCTGTACCTCTTTAGTCACAATCTTGCATTGGAAGCAGGTTCAATCAAGTTCCTGAAGTAAGTCGATTATACCAAAATTGTCTTTTCTCAGATGAGCATTAAAAATTACAGGTATATAATTTGGAGGTAAAGTGAAATGAGTGCATTCCAAACACTGAGAAAACCCAAGAATTCAAATTAAACCTCAGACTGGAAAAAGTAAATACAAAGACATTAAATGAGTTTGACAATAAGTTCATCAGCAGCAAGTCTCTCATTTTTTAGAAATTCTTAGATTAGGAATGCCTAGATATGGTACACTCACTGAAGAGCGAAACATAAAAGAAGTAGTGAGGCAACAATTTGCTTATATGCACTGAAAATCTGGAATACTTTACTAATAGAGATACACCAGGCTAATATTAAGGACCATGTTAAAAAACTAAAATCTCACTTTTTAAATGTACCTTTTTCATAGCTACAGTTTAGTTGTACTCCTAATATACTATACATGCATGGCATAATTATATTCTTCATGGGATTTGCAATCATTAGAAATTCCTACTTTTCCCTGCTCACCTTTCCGCTTTGCTCCACCACCACTTGATCAGAACTGAGCAGCCACAGTTGATGCCAGAATGAAGGCTGGTGCCCCGGCTGTCCACGGGGCCCACTGCATCGAATCCTCTGGTATGAAGCCTGGTAACAATTAAGAATGACTTAAGAGCATTATGTTAGGTAAAATGTGCATTGGAGGAAAGGTGGTCTTTTGGCCTTGGAACCCCAGAGGATTTTAGTGCCATCTGAGCTTTTTTGGTAAGTCATAGGCAGCTCAGTGTTCATGTGTGCCATCATTGTACTCATCTTTAGAGACTCTAGAGACTGCACATAAAAATTCTACCTTTCTACTAATTATGTATCTATGTCATGTATGCCTGTATTGATTTATTTTTTGTTATTTAATCATTATTATCCTTACCTTATCTAAGTAACTACTTCTTTGACATCTTGAAAAGCACTTTTGTGCTACATACTATGTATGAAAATGTGCTTTAGAAATAAATGTTGTTGTTGTCACAATAAAAACTAAGTAGTGTCGAGTAAGGAAATTTAGAGTGAAATACAGGTTACTGGTGCAGATTTCCATTGCTGTAATGACTAATATTGGGACAGTATTCCAGGAATATAAGCAAACATTTAAGAATAACAAAGAAAATGTGATTTTAAGAGCATGGAGGACCTTAGGCTTCCACCTTCTTCCATTACCCAAGTGGGTTATCTTGAGTTGGTCTGCTGAGATTACCAAGCTCATCAACTGTGCAGTATGTCTTATAGATCGGTAGGTACACAAACTGCTGCAATTATCGGCTAACTGTAACTTTAGCCACTTTTAAACAAGGTGTATATTTTATATTTATTAGACTGTGCTGAATTGATGCCTGACAAAAAAGACATACAGTATTTATCTGTTAGAGTGATCAGAGCATTTTGAGCACTGATCTATTAAGGTAAACACTTTTATATTATTTACTTAGAAGTTTTTCTATAATACTCAAATGAAATGTTTTGCCTTGTTTATGACACCACTTTTCTATAGCTGACTTAAGGCCTTCAACTTTGTCATAGCATGTCACCTAAAGTTAGTCCTTTGAATTAGGAAAGAGATGGTAGATACATGGGGTCATGTCTGGAGAACTCTCAGTTTCAATGAGTTTTTCCAACCTATGCAAGTCAGCATGTTATTAACCGGTTAAGTGGGCCTTTTATGACCTTTACAACTTGCACACTCAGCATTATAAGAACATTGTGTCTATAATCTTGCCAGTACTGACTTGGAACTTGAATTTCTTTGATGATGGAGAATTACCATGCTTCAATTGCTTTAACTGATCTTTGCTCTTCGGATGATTGAGATGTATCCACTTTTCATCTAAAGTTATAAAACGTGTTTTAAATTTCTCCCAAATTCATTAGCTCAAGATTCTCCTGGGAACATTGGGTGTGGTGATGCTTCATTTCAGGAGTCAACACTTTGGAGACCCAATACCCTGTGAGAAGAATGACTCTCCAGACATTATAAAGGTTTGGGGCAGCCACCCGTGTATTATATCCTGGCTGCAAAAGTGTGAAATTATTGAACAGAGATGTTCACAAGACTGAGTCCAAAACAGAACTGAATTTTTAGAGGTAACATGGCAGTTTTAAGGGCTGGGGAAGGAAATTATGTCATCTATGCCGGAACCAGAAGTGACGTCACCAGAAGTGCCGGAAGTGATGTCATCAGAGTAGCCGGGACCTGGTGAGATTTCCTGAGAATGGTCTGCAAGAAACTGAGAGAGACAGTCAGCATACTCTGCCACCCCCCTGGTCTGGTGTAGTATTACATTTACTCAGACCCTTTAGCTGTCTCCTACTAGCACGTGTGTGACAATCCACAGACATTTTTTGTGTTTAATAGATCATGAAGAAAAGAGACAGCCAAGCCATAACCCAGTTTAATTTATGTGTGTCACAATCCCACTCTTCACAGCAATTCAATCCACAATGGCAACATTATTTTTTCCTATATCAAAGGCTAGCTGGAACTTTCATCTTGGAGGGACATCCTGACATAACTGACCTATGCAGCTAAACTCGTAAATGTAGCATATGTGACTGGTCCTGGTACATTAGAATTAGGTAAGAGTGAAACTCTAAAGGCAGATTGTTATCTATTATTAGATATTCAGTAACATCATACATGTAGTTTGGTGTTTGTTGACCTCCAAAACACAACAAGAAGCATGTACTATAAGCCCCAAATGTGACTCAAGTATTATCTAATCTTAGGTCATTTTCAATACAAACACATGCTCAGGCTGAAAGATTTTTGATCACTCAGGTGTTTTTAAAGAAAATAATGTGCTCTTACTTCAAATCAATCTTCAACTCTGAAATTATGTAGCATTCCTCCAATATATTTTGTAAAGACACAGCCAACATTATTTGTACTATTCCACTACTTAAAAAAGAGTCATAATTTTTCATGAAATACAGTTAAATTGAAACTACCAAAGGTAATAGGCATCTGAGTTTCTTTATTCCATATTCCATAGGGCAAATTCTTTGTTTTTGATTTAGGATTTAATAAAGTATTTAAGAAAAATAAAACAAATGAAAATGACATGGACAAAATTATAGAAACCTGTAATGTAATATTTTGTAACTCACCTTTCTGAGGCAATAACTGCCATCTAGCCATTTTTGGAAGTTCTGAATGAGGCTTGTACACCTCTCAACTGGTAACATGGCCCAGTCTTCTTGAGAATAATGCAGCAGTTCTCATAGGTTCGATGGATTGCTTCTCCCATCTGTGTGCTTCAGCTCTTTCCATAGATGTTCTTTTGAATTCAGATCAGGTGGTCACATCACCCATAGCAGGTAATTTCAGAACATTTCAGTGTTATTATTTCAATCATTGTAGATGTAGGTTTCGGGTTATGGCTTACAACTGAGACACACCTTTGTGACGTTGGGCAGCTTGCTGCTCCAGAATGCCTTGATAACCTTTTCATTTCTTTGTGCCCCGCATTCATGGCACCCAGTTGCAGAGGTAGCACAGCAACCCTGTAGCATTAATACGCGTCCTCCATGTTTGAGAGACAGATGGCACATCACAAACTGCTTTTGAAAATCCCATATCAAAAGGCATATAACACAGACATAGCAATCGGATTGACATACAGATAAAGATACACAGATATACCGACAAACACACAGATGCTTGTCCTTTTATTAAAGTGGATCTTAAAGAAAAAATATCTGTTGTATTTTAAATGGACTATTAAGCTCCTATTTTTGTCAAACGTAATGTAGATAGATAGATAGATAGATAGATAGATAGATAGATAGATAGATAGATAGATAGATAGATAGATAGATAGATAGATGGATAGATGGATAGATAGATAGATAGATAGATAGATAGATAGATAGATAGATAGATAGATAGATAGATAGATAGATAGATAGATAGATAGATAGATAGATAATACTCTATTTGTTCCCAAGGGGAAATTACATTTTTTCAAAAGCACAACAGAATTAACAGAATTATCATCCAACCCGCTATATCCTAACTACAGGGTCACGGGGGTCTGCTGGAGCCAATCCCAGCCAACACAGGGCGCAAGGCAGGAATCAAACACCGGGCAGTGCGCCAGCCCACCGCACACACACACCCACACACCAAGCACACACTAGGGCCAATTTAGGATCACCAATGCACCTAACCTGCATGTCTTTGGACTGTGGGAGGAAACCGGAGTACCTGGAGGAAACCCACGTAGACACGGGGAGAACATGCAAACTCCACGCAGGGAGGACCCGGGTCTCCTAAGTGCGAGGCAGCAGCGCTACCCACTGCGCCACCATGCCGCTCTATCTATCTATCTATCTATCTATCTATCTATCTATCTATCTATCTATCTATCTATCTATCTATCTATCTATCTATCTATCTATCAGGTATGGAGTTTCAAAGACATTTCAGAGGCAGGGAAACGCTGAAAAAGGCATGTTACATTAAAATAAAAAATATGTGTATATATGTGTAAATTGGTTGCATATACCTGTATTAAAATTATTTTCGTCAAAAATTGTTTAATTATGCTTAGTACATTTAATCAACCTGTTCAAACAATGCAATATTTTTATGTAAAATGAATAAACTTTTTTCATGTTCTGTTAAATTAATTATTGTGAGGCATCCTCGGATATTGCTGCCAGGATGGATCCTGTTCCTTTACCAGGCCAGGAGGCCAAAGCAGGACCACTAGGGAGTGAAGATATTCCCCTGGCGTGCCAGGATGTGGGCACAAAGATGCTGCAGCAGCAGCTACACCAGGGTTAGCATCCCAGCAACTCCAGAAGGACACACTGACTGAGCTGGTGTACTGGGGATGCTAGGACAAATGGTCAATGCTTACTATGGACAGAGCATTTCCCTGTACAGTGGGTGGCAGCATTCTGTCTGGAGGTCTCCAGTGTGGACACCCGCAGGGCAGCATGAGAGTTGTGTTCCTGTAGGTCTGCCCTGTCAGCTGTGGAATATTAACAGTGCAAGTACTACTAGGGTCATGTCTGCTTCCCGGGGGTATTGCATTGAGCACTGGAAGTTCTGTAAGGGTCTGGGTTTGAAAGCAAGCCCTCTGCTTGACTCAGGGGGTTAAGGCTCAGTCAGAGTGGGAGTTGGATGTGGAACAGGGAGTGGAACAGAGACTGTTAGGAGAAGGTATTGTTGCAATTAAACCTCTTTAGTTGCACCTGGACTGTTATGTGCATAGTTGTGTCTGGGGTTTGTGTAAAACTAGCATGACTATGTCAATAAAACAATATTGTAAGTTAAGAATTTTTTTGTAACCTTTTTTAAAAAATTCACATCGCTGAGTTACTTAGCTATAACAAATTTAAACTGCCTTTTTTACAGTTCATTGAATGGCTTGCATATGCAGGTATATTGGATGCAATTAATATTAAAATAGCGCTATCAATTATAGCATTCATATACTATCAATAGCTCAACATCCATCCATCCATTATCCAACCCATTATATCCTAACACAGGGTCACAGGGGTCTGCTGGAGCCAATCCCAGCCAATACAAGGTGCAAGGCATGTACAAATCCCTGTGTGCCAGCCCACTGCAGGGCACACACACACACACACACACACACACCAAGCACACACTAGGGGAAATTTAGAATCGCCAATGCACCTAACCTGCATGTCTTTGGACCGTGGGAGGAAACCGGAGCATATGGAGGAAACCCACGCAGACACGGGAGAACATGCAAACTCCATGCAAGGAGGACCCGGGAAGCGAACCCAGGTCTCCTTGCACCACCATGCCGCCCCTAGCTCAACATAAATAGTTAAAAATTTGAGAGTTTGTTTTATTTATTTTGTTCAATCTTTATAGAAGTAATTCTGTTGTACAGGAAGCAAGAAAAGATGCTTTCCTGAGGTAAAGTGGACACAAATTTGCCAGTGTATAAAAAACAAACAAAACAAAACTCATAAATCAGCTTACACAACCACAGAAAACCCACGACTTTCGAAAAAAAAAAAGAATTTACTATCAATGCTTAACTTTCTTTCCAAGTGCACGAAGATGTGGAGAGCCCTTGGATCCCAATGCAATAAAAGGTGCGGATATTCATGCAAATTTAGGAAATTTACATAAAACTTGTTTAAATTAAATTAACTTAATTTACTTGTTTGTTTCAAAATTATTTAATTAAGTTAATTTACATCCAAAGATATTATGTTAATGTAGCTATAAAAAGCAATATAATATCAATAAATATGATTGTTCGGTGTATCTTAGCTTAATCAGCCACGTTGGTTCATTTTTTCAGTGAAAGAATATAATAAACAAAGAATATAAACGTTTTTTTTTTTTTTTGTATTTGGAAAAGACAATTGGTAATCTTTTCGCAACCTTGGCGTAAAAATAATATGCAATATATCATAAGAACGCAAGTCGAACAATGCCGCTCTTGCCGACAAATCGCCGAAGTCAATGTCCAGTTATTCTGCGTTTTATGCACGCTGTACTTGTAGTCTTTTTATGTAATGCTCAGTTTCTTTGCCCTTATTCTGGGTGCGTAAATCAGAGAATGCCCCTGTTTGATTATTAAAGGATGTTTTAAGGTACTAAATACTCAACAATGTAGGTCCCAATGTTTCCTTTATGATGCTCTAACACACTTAAGAGAGTATCGCAAACAAAACATCTTTATTCTGAGCGTCTTTTGCACTGAAATATTTCCTAAAATGTGCATTTCAGATGTTTATTACTTAGATTCCCCATGAATCTTTAAGATCGTAAACGTTTGTTTTGTGAAAAGCAGTATTTGTGGGTGTGACGCAGTGACATTCCTATAAAAGGCAGGGACCGAACTTTAATCGTTGTTAATTCATGTGCAACAGTTTGCTTTAGTTTGAGGTAAATTGCTATAAAGCTATTCGGAGTGCTCTTTTATGTGACATCTGTCCTCTCTGGACCCGAAGTAGAAAAGCAAAGTACTTTCTTTGTAAATAAACAGTTAGGCTCCAGCAATTGGTAATTGCGTGAGTGGCACTCGGTCAAATGGTAAAATGCAGCCATATGTGCGGACATGCGGATAAAAAATGATCAGTCTCTCTCTCTCTCTCTCTCTCTCTCTCTCTCTGTCCCAATTCAAGTCTTTAACTTGTCTTTACTGCGGGGAGGAGGGGTGGGGTCGGAGGGAATCTTTGCTCAAGGAGAAATTTTTTGGGAGGTTGCTTAGTTGCCGTGGATTCACCACGATCTTCATGCTGATCACGGAGAGGGTCTTTCCGCTGCTTGTCTTTGTGCAAGGAAAGTGATGGATGTTTGAAAATCCGATACGCAGCGGCTCCTGCTGTCCGGCTCGACAGGTCCAGTCTGGAGGGACGCATCCAGCAGTCTGGAGCCTTCATAAAGGTAAGGAGTTATTTCATTCTGCATGCACCCGAAGGTAATATAAAACGATGGGCATTTGTAGCTAATGCAACTTTTATCTTTTAGCAAGCTGCGTACGCACGATTTATGGTTCATAAATTGATTTGTAAACAGAGCAATATAGTCTTCATAGTGAATTCCGTCTTCTTTGCAACAACTAAATAGTTTTTTATGAATCTTAGCAAGTTTGTATCATTGGGCATAGAGATGTACTTAAAGAATTAGCCATACATGCAATATTTGCTCATGTTTGTCTTTTTTAAAAGTATTTCAGATCTTTTATGTGGCAGTCTATTAATTTAGCACTATACACAATTACCATACATACATCATTTTAATAGTTGTTTTTCATTATACTCTCACCCTATAGACATTTATTCATTAGTTTACAATACAACCAATTCATTTTATTTTGACAGAAAAATCTCTTTCCACTTTGTGTAATCTTTAGTGTTTCATATCATCATTCTTTTGGTGTCTCCATTATCGCACTTAATCCTGGTCATTACCAGGTGCATATTTTTTTTATACACCCCATGTTACTGGGGGTCCATCCTTCCATTTTCTTTTATAGGCTATTTGATTCAGTAGAGAAATCCCAGAAGGAAGAACAAATCCTTCCATGAAAATGCACCAGACAACACCCCTTTCTGTATGGAATGCCAGTCTAACTTTGCAGAACTTTCACTTACTCGCACAGAGTTAATTGGGAGACAACCTAGACAGGGGGGGAAAAACTGGAGTCTCCAAGGGAAACTCACACAAAATCGTGGACAACATGCAAAATACACACAGGAAACAGCCCATCAAGTGACTTGTAATTGTACCTCTGGTGCCACCAAAGTACTAGGAGAAGATCTGAATTAGTCCTGAATTGCTTCTTCCTTGTAAACCGGCCAGCACTGCACTCCTAACTCTGACATTTGGCCATTGTAATCATCCAGCAATCTTCAGTAGCTTGTTTTAATTAAGCCACACTTTATTGATGGAATACATTAATTTCTTTATGCCGCAAACTGACTTTAAGAAATGACTAGTCCAAGTTTAAGAGTAAATATTTAGTGACAGGGCATCTAGCCATCTTTAGATATTTCTTGGCATCACATGTTTCCGTTGTATACTGCACAGTGATGCTTAGAAGCTGTGCATGCTGATGATGGCAGTGACATTCACCAGAGACCTTTTGAGAAGATCTGCAGGCAGCTCGCAGGAGCCAATGCTGGATGGGATGTCAATTCATTG
Organism: Erpetoichthys calabaricus; assembly: GCF_900747795.2. Classification (NCBI taxonomy): domain Eukaryota; kingdom Metazoa; phylum Chordata; class Cladistia; order Polypteriformes; family Polypteridae; genus Erpetoichthys; species Erpetoichthys calabaricus. The sequence goes on along the minus strand of NC_041395.2, from coordinate 46,487,052 downwards.
CAGTGAAAACTCATACTCTCACAGGTCAACCATGTAGAATATGTCTAAGATGTTTTGGAAATGGACAGCATGGTGGCACAGTGGCAGTGCTAATGCCTTGCGACAAGGGGGATGACATCTTAGGTGCACCCTATGTGGAGTTTACATGTTCTCTAAGTGCTCCAGTTTCCTCCAAGGGTGGCTTTGCCAAATTGGCCCTAAGGTGTGGGTTTCACCCTATGATGTACTGGTGCCCATGCTTTATGGATCAGGATTGTCCTTGCTTACTGGGATAGGCTCAAGCTTTCCAGTGACCCTGCTCAGAATAAGCAGGTTTGGAAAATGGATGGATGGATGTTTTGAAAACCTAGTGAAAATCTATGAGGAAATGGGAGAGTAAACAGACTCAAAGCAGACTGTGACTGGGCTGGGCTTTGAACCCAGATTTCTGAGACAGTGACAGTGAAGCACTACTAGTACAACTGTACCACCTGTGGTAACATTTGCACAGTTCATTTAAAATGAATACTTTTGGACAGCATGGTAGTACAATACCCATCTGTCCCTCCCAGTCAGCAACTGGGTCTAGTGTTCATGTTTTCCCTGTAACCATGTGGTTGTGCTATGGTGAATCTGATTTTCTTCTGCATCTCAAATACACACTTATTGTGTTAACCGGTGACTCTTAAGTGGTCTATTGTTGGGGTTTGATTGATACCTTGTTCAAATTTATCTCCTGCTGGAATAAAAAATAATGAATATTTTTAATAATGGAGGCAAAGTAGAGATGTATAGGATTGGTTGTGTCAGTACAAGCTACAACATAATTAGTGACTGGATTATATAGATTTTCAGGCTGACTTTGTGTGAGCTCGCTAATTCTTCAAGGGGGCCACCATTCTGTATTGTGTAAGATTACTGAGAAATGCAATGGTTTTGTCATTTAAAGCAGCAGCTCTAAGCTATGATCACAGTGGACCCCTGGGACTGATGGGTTTTATTCTAGCCAGTTTGACAAGCTAATTTCTCAGTTCTTTATATTTAATTTATGCACTGAGTTTGTGCGGTGTTTGTTTTAATTTTCTTTATGCCTTCATTTTCTGCTCTCCATGCATCTCATTAATATAGCTTTCAACAGACTACAAATATTCTCAAAAAATATTCCAATCACAGCATAAGTTCACCATTGCAAACAGTAGGTTTTCAGAAGTGATGAGCAAACTCCATGGTGTTTGCTTTGCCTCAAGTTCAGAGAAATCACAGAAGTGTCTGCGAATATCACCAAACTTGGCGAAATGCATTGAAGTCAATGGAGAAGGACTAACTGAACTAGATTTGATTGGATTGGATTATAATGGTGCAATCATCTGTGTCCCGGAGGGTTAGGGAAACATCTGCCAACTATACTGGACTGATTATTGTGGCCAAAAGGTAACCTGAGCTGTGCGGCAGCAGAGCCAACCATTGTGTCACCGTACCTCCATGAGATCAAAGAGGAAATAACACAGTCAGAGACGTGCAATCATATATTTCATCAAAACAAAGCAGAAATGCCAAAATTATAGTCAAAAGTCAGAAAAAATGTGTAGGTCTTTTAAAGGTATAAAATTTAAAGTGGCATGTCATGATTGAAGCTGCTGTCTTGTTCTGTTTTTTGAAGTTGTGCCGATGGCTCTCCAAACTGTCTGTGCTGATGCTTTGCACTTTTTCTTCCATGAAAAAGATAGAAACATCTTGTAGATAGCAATAAATCTTTTGTTATTATTATTATTTCATAGAGTCTCCTGTGTTGAGGGGGTCAGAGTCCTTTTTTTATTTTTTATTTCCATGCAGCTAATTATGTATGCACAGGGCACATGCCTTCTTCTCTAATAAAGACATGGAACTTGAACATTGACCTGAACATTGACCTGTGACAAGCAGAGATAACTTGTTATATATGTTGTACGCGAACGTAGCCAATTTGCTGCAAATAAAGCTTTGATGAAATTCGCTGATCAACACTTGTTGGCAGTTGCTTGACTACAGAGTTCATAGCTGTTTGAAAGTTTGCTTGATGATTTGTTATGTGGCTGATTTCACTGTGTTTTTGTGGAACTTAACAATTTAACTGTCTCGCCATCAGTTTACTGTGGAGGAGCCTCCATCTACTGAATATGGATACAATTGCACAATGCAGTTCATTTTGCCAGTTAGTATTAGCTTTATTAATACATATACATATTCTGAGTGCTGAATTTGTGTATTGCTAGGCTGCCCAAATATTGGATTGTCAGCACTGGGATTATTCCAGCTGAAATTCTAATATTAAAGGAATACTTCATCCAAAAATGATATATGAATATTTTTTATTTATTACTTACCCCATGTAGTTTGTAGTGATGGCCAAGTAAAAGTTTTAATCTCATGTTTATGTGGAGAATGGACATAAGAAAGTACCTAAAAGAACTGGAGCCAATGGTGACCAGTGCTGGACAACAGGAAACAATTTCAAAATTGTCCATGAAAAATCTCATATTACTTGTGTTTGCATAATCTTCACATCAAGCCATTCAGTTGCATGCTCACAATGTGCAAGACACATGTACTTCTTACTAAAATGTGATTAAACAAATAACTCTGGAGAACGGAAGTTGTCCACAAACAGGAAGCCCATCACAAGGGGTTGTGTTGAACTGAAGCCTTGCCTCTCCCCATCATTCACTGGTTAAGAGCCCTGTCTTCAATTCAAAAATCTTATCTGTGGACTACCTCTTTTTCCAGATTTATTTATTAAATAATACTTTATTAAGAAATACATGTGCTTTATATGCTGGGAGCATGCATCTGGATTACTTAATGTGTGGATTATGTGACATGAGTGACAACAGTTTTCTAATGGACATTTTTAATAGTGTTTGCTATTGTGTAGTGTTGGTCACCATTAGCTCCTGTTTTATCAGAACCTGTTTTATGTCTGTTCTACATGGAAATACACATTTAAAAAATTTTCTTGGCCATCAGTACATGAGCAGAGTGGTGATTCTGAGGCTAGGGATCTGCACCAGCAATCAGAAGATAAATGCCAGAAGTGACTCTACTCCGCTGGGGCCTTGAGCAAGGCTCCTTAACCTGAAATTGCCTCGTTCTGGGTATGATGTCAATCTGCAAGCAGGTCCTCCAACTTGCCAGGAAAGCTTGGGGCCTGGTGGTAGGATTGGCACTCCAGCCACTGTAAAAGAGTCCTCACACTGTTCCAGTGTGGTGTCACCCATTGCACAGCTGCTCTCGAGTCCCAATGTGGTGGGTGTGACAACGCGCTGTAAAATCAGTGCATGCTCCTAGCCTCAGTACAAACTACATAGGATAAATAACATATAACAAATGTAATTTTCGGGTGGAGAATTCCTTTAAATTGTATGTTAGGTTAGTGTCCATGACACACACAGTGGACCAATTTGGAATTGTCAATAAACCTAAGCTTCCCATCTTAAGAGGTGTTGGAGGAAAACCCAGGCATACACAAGGAAAATATGCAAAATCCACATGTACAACCAAGGAAACTGAATAGTTGAGATGGCAGTACTACCATGCTGCCCAATAATCTTTTAATTTGGCTAGAATTATCCTTCCAGATTCAATTTAGTATGATTGTCCCAGTTTGGCCTGACTGGCATCCTGTGTAGGACGGATTTCTTCATTTGTTTCCACTGCTGCTGGGATAGACTCAATCCCAACCCCCCTATCATTCTGTATTGGACTAGGCAGGGTCAGTAAATGGCAGGGATAATCAACTTCGCATTTCTCATTTCTTTTAGGCATCCCTACCAAGCGCAAGGGCCTCCTTTGTAAACCATGCAAGCATTTTTAAATACCCAGAACCCATATGGCTCATTATTTATGGTGCATTAAGAGAGTAAAGAAACAGGCATCAAGTGAAAGATTAAAGTGACTTGTAATTGCACATTTATTTGAAATGCAAAGCTGCAGCAGAAAAGGTTCCCAGGACTAAGAAACAATAGCAAAAACATACAATGTGGGCATTCTGTGTTCAAATGGCAGCATGTTGACTCTGTGATTCTTCACACGGCCTGTTCTCTTTCTTTTACTTTGATGTTTTCTTGTTTTTTGAAACCTGAGAAACGGAGTTGGAATAATGAGCTTATAATGTCTTCCTGCCATTGCGTTGATGATCTCTTGTCTGTTTAAAAATACAGGTAGTACGAGTCTGGGTGGTTGCTTTCACTCGACGTGTACGCTCGAGTCATACCAGACTAGACAGTACAAGCAGAATTGTTTGGAGGCTCATTCTTGTTACTTTTTCAGTCACTCAAAGAGACAACTGATAAGCAACAGTGTGAGTCCTGGTGAGCCTAATGTGGTAAGGCATCCCCTCAAGATTAAGGGGTTTGATTTTTTTCTAGTTTTTAGATGCCTTTCTAAATTATCGTACCAAAATATACCTCATTTCAATAATTAATTACAAAATGTGAAACTGTGCCTTTTAAAGTTTGTAGTAATTTTTTAAGGGTATGTGTTTTGATTTTTAGATATTATTAGATTGTGATTTTATATTAATTAATGGTATAACACAACATTCTCAAACGTGCTTGATCCAAGTCAGAGTTGTTAGCGGCCTGAGCCTATCCCAGCAGTGTCATGCACAAGGCAGGAACCATCCTTGATTTGGGCTCCAGTGCATTGTTGGGCATAAACTGACTTTTACTGCTGAAATGTTTTCATGAATTGAAGGTTGTCGTCATGCATTCTTTTTAAGACTGACAGCAAGGAGCTGCATTACAATTAGAGATTAATCCTGTTACGTGAACAGCAGTAATCTGTGGCCCGAACATCTGAACTGCTCCACTGCCTTTAGAATGCTGCGTGTTTAAACTTGTTTCAGCAGGCAAAGAAAACTTCATATTTCTTATCTCTGACATGTATTATGGGATATGCTATTCAAAATTAAATAATTATTTTTCTTCTCAATTTATGTAGAAAATGTGTTATTGATCGTTAGGTAATTGTACCACACATATATGTAGTATGCAAATTTTAATATCAGTTCACACATTTTATAACTTTCATTCAAAATTAAATATTTGTTTTAAATTTTGGTGATAGACAATCATTTTTCATTTTGTAAATGAATTTTACTACCCAAAATAATCAATTTAAGTGTGTACATAAAGTTATATTCTACCCCATGTAAACTATTATAGACTTTGCCGCATACCCTTCATGCTGTATGTGCCATTCTGGAACAGTAGGCACTTTTCTCCAGATATTTTGGGAATGTCCCATCATAGCTGTCTTTTGGTCCAATGTTGCCTATGTCTTTCATTCTTGTCTTTTATATAAATGTCTATGCGTGGAAGTGTGTGTGTGTCCGTCCGGCCTGGAAGTGAGAGGTGGAGTCGGGGTAAGGGCTCCACCTCCGAGGATACACAAGCGAGGCAAGCACGTCAGCAAAGCGAAACCTCCGAAGACAGAGTCATTTGCTTAGTGGCTAATACAGAAGCGAGGCGAGCACATCGCCAAAACAGTTATTCTCCCTGGGCTCTCTTGGTGTTAAATCTATTTATATACTGTATATATATATATATATATATATATATATATATATATATAACCGGTTGGAAATCCACAGACTTTCTATCATTCTCGGCTTTCAAAGCCTCTGTTCTTAATTTAACCCTATTGGAGCTAACAGTAGCAATGACTAATGAGGAATCCAGCATTAACACTAGCAAGTGTCAGCACTGGGTGAAAATTATTCAGGACCGTGATTCAAGTAGTCGACACTATGCTAATCATGAAAGTACTTCTAGGACTCTAGGGACCAGTTGGCTTCTCTGTCTCTCTCACTTGTCAGTTTAGACTTCTGGTGCATTGAAGGGACTTTATATTAATTAATAGCATAATACAATATTTTCCAACCTGCCCGATCCAAGTCAGAGTTGTGCGAGGCCTAAGCCTGTCCCATCTGAATCAAGCACAAGGTAGGAAGCATCCCTGGACTGGACTGCAGTTCATCATAAAGCATTAAAAAGTTACAGTGTTGCTGCCACCCAGCTCTTGAACACTGGTTTGAAATCCCAGCCCAGTCACTGTCCGTGTTTTGTCTCCAAATACTCTGGTTACTCCCATATGCTAAAGATGTGCTTGTTAAGTTAATTGGAGGCTTTAAATTGGCCTGGTGAGAATGTATCAGTGAGAAAGGGATCAGTCCTGTGGTGCACTGACCTTTCTTGTCTTGCTCCTGGCTCCCGCTATCCTAAAATGGTATAAGCACTTCAGAAGTGTGAATGAATATTAGACTGGAACAGTAGTTAGTGCCACTGCCCTGCAGCTCCTGAGTCCTGGAACCAAAACCTGTACTGGTCACTGTCTGCATGAACATTGTCCCACTATTTATGGGCTTTTACCCCTTTGTCCCCTGTCATCTTAAAGGTTCTAGTTTATTGCAGACTTGAAAAACAGTGCGAGTGATTGTGGGTGTGCGAGTGTGCCAGACAGTGGTCAGGCTGGGATTCTAACCCAGTCTTTTGGGGCTGTGTAGTAGCAGCTGAGATAACTACTGTGACATCCCATATAATTATATTCTTTTAAAAATGCTTCATACATACTACTGTGTTCACACTTTTGTTTACAGTGAAATGAGTATTAATGGTGAACAGCAGGTAGGTGCAACAGAGACTGGTTTTGTGACTGATACCTCCGTGACTCCTTATTGGTTATGATGAAGATGAAGTCTGAAGAATACTCAGCTGCTTCATTGAATTACAACTTCAATGCATGTAAGAGACTTTATGATGGCACAGAACAGCAGCCTACTTATTTGAAGTGAGAGAACTGATAGCATTGATTTTTATTCAAAATATGTGCTCTCCCTTCTAATTTTGCCAACTTTCTTGTCATGTCTTTTCTCGGCTCAACAGCATGTGGGTAGACAGCCTTTTTCCGTCTTGATGATTTATACACAATAGGACTTCTAAACGTGACTTGCACAGTGAACAGAATTTTGTATTTTCCAGTACTGCAAAAAATAAAATCTAAACAAGTGAAAAGTTTTGATAACAACTCATTAAAAAATCTTACTTTACTTATTGTAAGATGTATAGACTTCTCAAGAAATTTCTTGATTTAGCTTATTTTAAGAAAACTGTTCAAGTAATTTTTTGTTTACTTCATTGGCAGATTTGTTTGTCCAAAATAAAAGCAAAACAACTTGCATTTTAAGCCTTTTTTCTTTCATTTTTTGCAAGGAGGAAACAGTTTAGGTTCACATCACAAGCTAAAAGAATAAGAAAAAAATCCTGTAAAAGGGGAATATACATACAATTTCATATCAGACTAGACTAAATTAATTCAAATTGTATTTGATTCTTTATTTCTCCTTTGGGACAAATTAAATGCTATCTACAGTATATCTGTTAAAAAGCTAGAACTGTGGCAAATAAAAGCTTTGTCTTAATGTAGTCATCATTACTGAAAAGTCCTACCTATAGCCACCAGAGAGGCACACAATACATTAATATTTTGGTATTTACATACCATATGATTTAAAAAAAACACCAAAAAGGATTATTTAGGTATTTAGGCTGTATAACCTCTGAAGTGATTGAGGTAGCATGGTGACACAGTGGTGAGTGCTTTAAGAGGGGAAAGGGTTAGGATAATTAGAACAATTACAAGGGGATCTGAAAGACAGGGACCCTGAAAAATATTGGAATATAATGTTATCAGTTTTTATTAGCCAGTTATTGATTTAGATAAACTTTTTTTTTTGCCAAAAGTAGCAACCAAGTCTTTACATTGCATTCCTCCCTGTTTTAGCCAGAATGGTTCAGACTGGTGCTCATGAACTTGAGTTGTAGAGAGGTAATCCACACACTTGCAAGCCAACATTACATGTGTTTTTGTTTTGCTTAAATTGAAATGTTGTAGCCAGGTTCCGGGTTCTAGAAAAGAAAAGCAAGAAAATCTCCAAAGAGGGAAAAGATAGGGAGACAATTGGCCTTCCATTTTTTCTCAAATAAAAGTTCAGTTTGTTCAGTTTAATGTAAGTCCATTCTCCATACATGGTGCAAGCAAACCAGCTCACAGGATGATTGTACCAGTTGTATTCTTTGAATGCTAACCACATCCTACAGTTCTTGTGATTTCTCTCTATTATAAAAGAAAATCCTGTGGGATGGAATGACTAGGAGACAATACATGATCATCACGGAAGACAAATGAAAGACCCACGAGATGAAAGAGAATGGCCACGGAGTGTCTCGCGGGGATATAGATTCTTGCAAGACACGACGCGACAGCAGCTGACCAACCCCCCCGTTAACAACAAGAGCGGCATTATACGTCCTGCAAGAAAGAGATTTAACCATGCCCGGGTCCAGAAATAAAGGACATTTATTGTTTTTACAACGTCACGCGAGGTTGTGAGGCAGTGAGCCATCATTTAAAACAAGTCCACAGACATCTAACCAAGCAGTTGTTGGATTGCTTTTGGCAGACACGCATCATGTGCTCCCAGCTCTTAAAACAACGAGCAAAAAGACAGCTGATGATCCAACACTTAGCTTGCGTTCAGTCGACCGCCCCCCTCCTCCCCCAATGCGAGGAGCATTATACGTCTTGCGAGAAAGAGATGTAACCATGCACAGGGCAATGCAAAGGACAAGTATTGTTTTTACAAAAGTTTTTAACGTAAAAGTGAAATTAATGGATATGTAACAATTCCCATGAAAATAACAATCTCTTTAAATTGTAAATCCGTAGCATGCACAGATCATGTGCTCTCAGCACATATAAAGCATATAAGGACAATACATTCTAGATGAAACAACGCAAAGAAGAAAGAGCAGCACGCAGAAAAATTTTAACAGGCGACAAGAAAGGTGATGTATATATTCCGCGAATAACATTAGACACCAAAGGAGATCGTGATATGCCATTCATATTAAAATGTTTACAGTTTACTGTGAGAATAGTTTTTGCTATGACAATGAACAAATCACAGGGACAAACATTAGAAAAGTAGGATTATTTATTAGAGAAACAGAAACAATATTCACTCACGGGCGATTATACGTTGCGTTGTCACAATGTGTCTCCAAAAACTTATTCAAAATTCTATGCGATCTTGAAGAAAAGGTAATTCCAAATATTGTTTTTAATAAACAACTAATAAAATTGAAACAATTCCAAAGAAAAAAAAAAGCTTTTAAAATTGTAAATCCGATTAACCAAACAGTGGCACGTTGGCGCAGTGGGTAGCACTGCTGCCTCGCAGTTAGGAGACCTGGGTTCACTTTCCGGGTCCTCCATGCGTGGAGTTTGCATGTTCTCCCCGTGGCTTTCCTGCAGGTTTTTGCCCGGGGTTTGTTTCCTGCCTTGCGCCCTGTGTTGGCTGGGATTGGCTCCAGCAGACCCCCGTGACCCTGTAGTTAGGATATAGCGGGTTGGATAATGGATGGATGGATGGATTAACCAAACATAGGGGTTGGCGAGTGAAGTGAGCAGGGGGCAGAGCCCCCTAGTCTTCAAAAAATTGCTCTGTGTCATTTTTTAACTTTGTACTTTCCTGGTAAACACCAATCTCATTTTATAGAATTTGATATGCTTTAACAGCATCTGCTAAATAAAACTTATAATGAGGACTAAACAATTACAGATCATTACAATGCATCATCGAGTATATTCAGTTACTTCATTTGTGAGACACAAACACAGACATCATCCTATTGGGTTGATTGTCACCTCTCAATTTATATAAAAGTGATCATCTTCTGCCACGTGGAGCAAAAAGCCATTTAGCTGGGGAAGAATAAAATAATAATTGTGTCACAAGCCAGCTATGCCAGTAGTTTGGAACTTTAGCTTATTTATGTTTAGCTTATTTCAATGATTTCATCCAGGTTTCATACTCTATGACAATACTGGTACTGACATATTTCTTTGTGATTTTGCTTTCACACATCCCTTTTATTTAACGGCTGTGGTATCCACACAACGTTGTCGTAAGCACTTCATGCATTTCTGAAAATATTAATAATAATGTTGCATAGTCAGAGCCAGGATTTAAATCCCTTTTGTGGCTGATTTTATGGCTCTCTATCCTAGTTCTTTCTCACCCTGTTGTTAGGTTTAGGCTGAAGACAAGACAGATGTATATGTGGTATTTTGATATCTCTTAGATTTAAATAACAGTTATGAGTTTTCACTATTTTTTTCTTGCTGGGTATTGATATTGCCACTTTTATCATAATAATAATGTGTAAATAAAGCCTGTAAGTTCAAATATACTTGAATATTTACTTATTTTTAAATTGAATACTCAATACCTTATTTTTTAGCTAATCTGACAGCCCTAGTAGGTATGGGACTGGACTAGAACTATACCAGCCTCCATAGTTAAAGTTATCCAAAGCTTTGAAGGAGCTGTGGTTACATAGCTATTGTACATAAATGGTTTTGTCTCATGGGGTATAACATCTCTAGTGGCACCTCTGTTCACAGGTCTGATGATTAGGGGTTGACTCCAGGCTCAGTCACTGTCTACATTAAGTTTTCCTATTTCTTCTTGTACTTACTTGGAATTTCTCTGGTTGTTCTATTTTACTGCCACAACCCAGCAATGTTGTGTTAATTGGAAAAATCTGAATTGGCTCACTATAAATAAGTGTTCATATGCTGAATGACTGACCAGTGTCATGTTCAGAGGTGATATTACGTTCAGATGTGATATTTGTCTTGTGCTCATTATTGCTAGAACAGGCTCTCTCCTTCAGTCACATGAAGAAGCAGGTCAAGAAAATGGACAGATGGATATTTCTTCAGTAGGAAAGAATTACACCATTTGATAACTTTAAAGTTTTGTGGCACAAATGAATCATTTAATAAACTTTATAGACTTTGGCAACTCACAGCATCTGATATCCCCGTATTGGATTCTTTCGTAAAACAGACTTTGTTGTATTAGTAGTCAGGGGCAGGACCATCCCATAAGAGGCATGGACTTGAAAAGCTGTAAAAAGCCATAAAAATAAGTGCTGAAGTGCTAGTAGCACATTATGAGTTATTGAAATAACAATATTACTTGTGCAAAATATAAGACTCATTCAACCCATAATAATAATCATACTGTAATTCGCATGTTTGTTCTCTTTATACAACTATCCTCAGTTAATTTAACCCTAAATGTTCATTTTTGCTGACTTATGTAACTATGACTATGTGACTTTCTTTTTGATAAACTCGCAAACATGGCACACACCGTATATCACAAATTTTTTTTTCCTTTCTGAGACAACATGGCTGTTAAAAATTGGACTACATTTCATTTTTTTTTAAATTTTATTTATTAATTTTATTGTAATCATTCCATACAAATAGATCAATTTATATCAAAAAAAAAATTGAAGACAAATCAAACCCCACCCCTGAGAAGGAGAGCTTAGCCAAAGGAGAATTGCTTAGGGCTTTTTAATAAGGCAACAATAAACAAAAAAAAGGAAAAAATATATATAGGTAAATAAAAAATGGAGAAGGAAAATAAATGCGGTAATAGTTATTTCTCTTATTCTAAAATAATATTGATTAGATCCTGCCAGGTTTTGAAAAAATTAGGTACAGATCCTCTAACTGAGAATTTGATTTTTTCCAATTTCAAATATTATAAAACATCGGTTTCCCACTGACTTATCAAAGGAGAGTTAGGATTCTTCCAATTTAACAAAATAAGTCTGCGTGCCAAAATTGTAGTGAATGCAATCACCGTTTGCTTGTCCTTCTCCACTTCAAGTCCATCTGGAAGAACACCGAACACAGCTGTTAATGGGTTAGGAGGAATTCTGACCCCAAGGCTGTCTGAAAGGCACTTAAAAATTTTGGTCCAAAATGATGTTAGTTTGGTGCAGGCCCAAAACATGTGACCCAGTGAGGCAGGAACTTGGTTGCAGCATTCGCAGGTTGGATCCTGGCCTGGAAACATTTTAGACAGTTTTAAGCGAAACAGATGAGCTCGATATATAATTTTTAGTTGAATAATTCTATGCTTTGCACATATGGAGCTTGAGTGAATTCTCTGCTTTGCTACCTTCCACTCCTTTTCTGATATATTGATTAAGAGATCTTCTTCCCAATGTCCTCTTGGGTCTTTGAAAGGTAGGGACTCTAATAAGATTTTGTATAATGCGGAAATGGTGTTTAATTCCTCGAAATTGAGCAGTATTTTTTCCAGCATTGTGGAGGGTACGAGGTGAGGAAAATCGGGCAGTTTCTGTTTAATAACAAAATTTCTAATTTGAAGATAGTGAAAGAAATGTGTAGCTGGGAGGTTGAATTTGGAACGTAATTGTTCAAAAGATGCAAATATGTTGTCTATATAAAGATCTCTGAGCATTTTAATCCCAAAACTTTTCCAGGTATTAAAAACTGGATATGTTTGCAAGGGTTGAAAGAGGTGGTTCTCTTACAGAAGTGCCACAGATAAAAGATTTTTCCATCTTAAAATGCTTTCTAATTTGGTTCCATATTCTGAGTGAGTAAAGCACAATTGGGTTATTAGTATATTTGCAATAACTTGCATTTATTGGAGTGCAGAGCAGGGAATATAAAGAAGTACTACAGGATTTTACTTCGATTGCGAACCAAGCCTGTGTATGTTCATTTTTTTGTGTCCAGGTTTTTATGGCTTGTATGTTTGCTGCCCAGTAATAAAACTGAAAATTAGGTAAAGCCATGCCACCTTCTGCCTGAGGTCTTTGTAGGGTCGCTCTTCGGATACGTGGGTGTTTTGAGTTCCAAATGAATGAGGTTATTGTTGAATCTAATTGCTTAAAAAATTATTTATTGATATATATTGGAATGTTTTGAAATAAAAAAAGAAGTTTAGGAAGGATATTCATCTTAACAACGTTAATTCTTCCGGCTAGAGTGAGATGAAGGGTTGACCATCCATGCAAGTCTTGCTTAATTTTTTCCATACAGACGGCAAAATTTTGTTGATAAAGAGCTTTATGTTTACTTGTGATATTTACCCCTAGGTATTTAAACCGATCTGCTATGGTAAAAGGTAGAGTGCCCAATCTAATATTATATGCTTGTGAATTCACTGGAAAGAGTATACTTTTATTCAGATTAATTCTGAGACCGGATATCTTTTGAAATTCTGTTAGTGCTGTTAAAACTGCAGGCACAGTGTTTTCTGGGTCTGATATATAAAACCATATCATCTGCATATAGAGAAATTTTCTGTTCCAGTCCTTCTCTGATAATCCCCTTTATCTGATAAGAATTTCAACAGTGAGACAAGGGACATCCTTGTCTGGTACCACGTTCTAGCTTAAAGTAGTCGGAACAAATGTTAATACAAACTGAAGCTTCTGGATTGGTATACAGTAGTTTGATCCATGCACAAATATTCAGGCCAAACCCAAATTTCTCCAATGCAGTGAAAAGGTAGTTCCATTCAATCATATCAAATGCTTTTTCTGCGTCTAATGATAGTAATATCTCAGGGGTCTTTGATTTTGCTGGTGAATATATAACATTAAACAAGCGTCGGAGATTGGAAGATAGGTGTCGGCCTTTAATAAATCCAGTTTGATCCTGTGATATTACCGAGGACTACATTTCAAATCAAATTAATGTAAATAACAACTATTCGTCAGGGCCTGATTAACTATATGGGCAATCCGATGAGTGCCCAGGGGCACCAGGACCATGGGGTGGGTGTGGAAACCACCAAAAGACCTAAATGTGAACCATTGGACTCACACTTAACCATTTGTTGGTGGCATTCCAAGCAACAATTAAAATTAAATAAAAATACTTTCAAAAAGCAAAAAAAAAAAAAAGAAATAACTTAATTTTTGATGTACAGTAAGTGCTGGCTACAGATTTTTATTCCATTACAATATCCTAATGAGACATCAGTTATTGCTGTTGAAGCACTTATTGCTCCAGCGTCATTTTTAGTGTCCAGTTTTAGTTGTCTTGCCTGTTAAGACTCCCCGCTCTTGATTTCTTATTTTAGACTTGAACAACTGCATTCACTATTTTTAATTATTCTGTTTAAGCAATAAAATGCAAATGAAAAAGGAGCCAGCAGTTCTCCGTCTAACTTGTTTCCCCGCGTGTATGCATTGTGAACTAACTAGACTAACTGCACATACTAAGGCCCTACGGGACTGACTATACAGACCCAAGCTAAAGGTTTTTTGTACATCATGTGGAAGCTCACATTAAGAAACCTAAATGGAGAAAAATAAAAAAAATAGAAAATGCAGCCAAAATATAGAATCGTTAGATTTTTTTTCATTGAAAGATGAAGCCTCACAACCATTGGGATATAACACCAGCAGGGAAGAAGCTAACATCAGCTTGGCCAGCAGCAGGTCAGAGGGAAATGCTAACACTGTGGTAATGTCAGCTGGAGATGCACAACTACCCAGAAGCAAGAGCCTAAAATTAGTGAGTCCAATGATGATGATGGAGCCCAGCCCTAACATAATGAATGGCAATGGAACTTTACAGCATTTAGACCCTGCATTATGGGGACAATATGTGGAGCAAGAAGGGAATTAGCTATTCAGCAAGGCTTTTCCATTTAGAAAGAAGACAGTTGGGCCTTTTGCCTATTTTTATATTTCTTGTTGAACACTGTTCAGATTTATAGATTACTAGCACTAGCATCCAGTGCTGCTTGGGTAAGTTGTTTTAAGGCCGGGGATATACTTAACGTTAAAACCGTGCTCTTGAGGATACAGTGTACTGTTTATACTTGAGCGTATACTTTAAGTAAATCTGGAGGATTCTGGAAGGTGGCATTGCAAGACATCATCATCCTGGTGAGAAAACCATCTCTGATTTTGCTGTGCTGTGAGTTGAGGGAAAAAGATGTTAAAAATAACATTTCTTTGCATTCTGATGCTGTTGCAAAGGTGTTAAAAAAAAAAGGCAGCAACAGCAATACAGATGGTATGTGGACGTTATTATGATGGGGAATATGTGACCCTTGTATTGCCTGTGCGAGAAATGGATGAAGAAAAAGGTCATTTGCATGTCAGCATTCAGTTTCGATGACTTGCTTCAGATCTTTGCATCAAACCATTCGTCAAATATCAAAGCACGCAGATTAGTCCTGTTGCAACTGCAAACCTGCTGTCACATGTTGGTAGTAAACAACAATGCTAACATCATGTACCAAAACGTGAACACACATACGCCACCTATATTTTTGCTGGTACTGCAACTTGACCACGCGTTCCGTTAATTTCTGACAAAGTGCTCAGAAGACGTGTCAAACCAATGCTAGGAATGATTGGGAGCCATGATGTGTGCACGTAAGTGTTCTGAGCATGAAGTATAAACCGGCCCTAAGGCTTAATTATCTAACTTCTTGAAATGGTGCTTCTTAAAGTGAACTTTCCCCGAGAACATTTCCCAGATTTTGAGCTCAGAATTAAATTATATTAAAGACGCTGTCATTAAAACTCACAGTAGTAAAAAAAGGAACCCCTTCTTTCCCCCCAAGCTCCTGCAGGGTCAGTCAAAATTTTGGCTCTCAAAGTAGTCTGTTGTCTCGTCCCCATAAAGTGGGATATGTGTACCAAATTTTACTGAGATTGGACCAAGGAAGAAAAAACACACACACATCCAGATTGAGCTTTGTATGTTAGATGCTGCTTTTATGCAGATCACTAATACCTTATTCTGCTGATTTATTATAAGAATTGAATACTGAGGTAGTTAAAGTTCTTTTTCTATTAAATGTGGTTTTTATTCAGATTGTGTTCCCCTGCTTCAATATGTGCCATGCCTTATTTTAGTTTGATTGTTTCACTTTTTGGGTACAAAAATGAATATGGCTAGTTCAAAACTTTAAAAAGTAAAACACACTAATTTGAAAGAACATAAATGTAAGCTCTGGTTTGTCAAAATGTTGTGTATGTTGGAAAGAATAGCAAGTTTATGATTCACAGCTCATTAACTATTCTGATTGATTGCATAGATTTTAATAGCAAGCTGCTCCTATTGGAATTTAAGAGAATGGCCCCAAGTGTCTGTCTTTTGGAGATGTGTTTGCTTTTAATACTGACTTATTAAATTGTTATTAGTGCATAATTTATTGCATTTGATTTGTCACTATGTGTGTGTTAGGGAATTGGCCAACCAGAGGTGTTGCTGCACAGGAGCAACACAGAGTTGTAATAAACTAATACAAGAATGTGTAAACAACTGTAGGTGCTACAGAGGAAGGACAGGCATCCTGGTTGGGGTGGAGGATGATTTCTTGTCCAGCCAGGAGACCATAATGGATGAATTAGGCAAACATGCATGCCGGGATCAGTTCATTCCTCCTTACGACAGGTGGCAGTGTTACTCAGGGTTGAATCCAATAAGGACACCTGCAAGGTGGCACGGGAATTGGTTTCCAAAAATGCAGCCCTGTCTTTGGAACTTTGGGTTTGGGTTAGGGTTAGGGTTAGGGTGAGGGTCCTGCCGGCTTTGGGGGGGCTGTCCTGGTTTCTGCATGACCTGGAAGTGCTCTGGATGACCTGGGTGTGACACCGGAAACAGTTCCCATATATAGTTCAAAAGGAAACCTACAGACTCATTTTGGAAAGTCAGAGTTGGGAGGCAGCTGGAGACACTGTGCTGGAGGTGAAAGGAGAGTATTTTGTAATTGTGTAGTGAGGTTGGTGCTTGTGTGGAAAAGTGTTGGTGAAAAATAAATTTTTTTTATTTGATCCTGGAATTGTGTTGGGTGACACTGTGTCTGCAGCCTGGGGCTCAGTGGTGGCCCCTTGTGGTTACACCATTAAGCAATCTTAATTAAAAAAACAAGACATTGAATATTGTTCATTGATTGTGTTGATTTATGCTATATTCGTACTATTTCAGTTTTGTTTAAAAATGCAGACATTAGTTTCCATTTTTACCTTTCATTAGCACTACCCCAACATTTTCAATTCCCAAAAAGAGAGACTTTTTAAAATGCTGTCCAGAGCTTTATATTTCTGAAAACCCTGGCTCAGTGCTATAATGTGGACGGGGATAAACATAGACTTGTGAAAATGAAGACTCTAATCCCGCTCTGATTGTTCATGCTTATTACATAGCCCTTTCCTGATTGCATTTTATTTATTACAACGTCTCATTCTCTGATTGGTCACCTTTCACAGAAGAAAACCATAATCCAACATAGCATACCAAGAAGAGCTGCTTTCTATGGTGCTTGTTCTGTTGCTTACCTGTATGCATCTAAATTGCATTTTGTAGTTTTAATGCTGCATATTTGCTCAAATTGCAAAAAATGTACTGATCGCTGCTGTTGTGGCTGGCTGCATTATTATCCCTTCAAGGATTTTTCTGCTGATGCATGTATATCCAATTTAGGCAAATGTCTATGTCATATGCCTTTTCAGTTATGTTAGTGTGGACAGAGATACTATGAAAATGTTAGTGTGGAAGGAGATCATTTTTGTTTAAAAACAGTTTTTTAATGAGAACACAGCAGTGTGGATGTAGCTTTAGTAAGGTGCTTAAAGAATGTTCAAATATGAACTACATCCAGTGTAACTGACTGGCATTAAACCAACCACAGTGATCTGCAGTAGATTTGACAAAGCTGTTTTTTTTCCAGTTACTAAACACATCTACATGACACCTGTTGACATAACTGGCTGGAGCTATTTCTACATTTTATAGCAGATTATTTTCAAAATTTTATATCTTTAATTTTCTTAACTGATAGGGCAGCGATCTCCTATTAAATCTTCCTTTTCCTAATGGTCTTTTTATTGGATATCATAGCCAATCCACTCAATCTCTCTTCAAATATAATTGTTCTCAAAAAATTGTAAACACAGAAGAACCTTTTAGTTGAAGACTCATGATAATAAAAGTGTCCCACTGCAATTCAACCATTAAACATCGTAGTTTATCCTGCACAGAGCAACTGATGTACTGTAAGCGTGTGACAAAACTGCCAATGAATTTACAAGAGTTCCCATACTGGATTAGGCACAAATCAAATGAAATTAAAATGTGAAATTTTATATTTTGAGAAAAATAAATTGTGTTTAATGACACACATTAGTGTATACGTTTTTAAAATATAAATGAATGAAATGAACATAAGAAGATTGCAAACAAGGTGAGAACATTTAGTCTAGTCCATTTAGAAACCAGGTCATTTTTAAAAGTCGTCTGCGTTTTAACTTTATCCACAATAACATAAAAGTTATTTTGGTTTCCCACAATGCTTTGTGCAAAGAGGTGCCTCCTGGCTTAACTCTTCTCTCAGTCTACTTTGCTTTACCTCAAGTATTTCATCAAAAGAATTCAGAAGGATGAACTTAATCAATGCCTTTGAAAAATCTGAAGACTACCACAAGTTCCTCATGTAGTCGTCTCTGATTTAGTCTGAAAAGGGTTTAATTCCTGAGCCTGTCAGAGTGCTAGGACACACTTTTCTGTGCAGGTTCTAGTGCCGCCATGTCTTTGTGATAGTGTGGTGACCAGAACTACACACAATACTTAAGATGCAATTCAACTGGTCCATTGTCCAATGTGAGCAACATATTGAATCTTCATGCAAACCACTGACTTTACAAGTAAAAAGCAGCAAATAAGATGTTAAGTTCAGTCTTGTCAGATATCAACCCAATAAAACATGTAGAGAGATGACAATAAAGGAGAGAAAAGCAAAAATGGCAATTTCTAGCAAATTAGATCCACTTAATTCATGTTTTTGGTGTCTTTCCCCGAAGCGTGAGACCCAAGGCAGTCATACCTGCTTTAAACTCATTCGCATTGACGCCAAGGACACACAGGGGACGGCCCACTAGCAACAGACTTACCTGATAAAGTGCTGGTGATGGAAGCTTTGAAATGTTCTTTTACCCAAGGTTACCCAAAAGCTACAGACATCATTAAAGACAGAAATTTGGAAATTGAGTTTTAATAATAGTCAGAAAAGATGCAGGAAATACTCTGTAAATTGCGGGCCCAGTCAGCAAAATAATAACATTGTATTATAGCCGACTAGCTCTGCATCTCTTTATTAGTAAAAGTTCATAACTTTAACCAAAATGGTTCTGATAACAGCTTAATATTCATCCACACCTATACCAATGTACTGTGAACATAAATATCTTAAATAGCGTTGATGTGAAGACTCCATGTGCAGCAATGTCGGAACCTCATGTGACTGACAATGTTGCTAATGTCATAAACAAAATGGTCACAGCCATGCAAGCAAGCCATAAAATGATAATATTATGATATCACAATAAATAAATAAACATTAAAAACCACACAAACCGATGGGAAAATTTGAATATAAATACTTCAGGTTAATTTAGCCAAAACCAAAATGTATCACATAATGAAGATTAGTTAAGCTGTGAGCTGTTACAATCAAGTGGGCAAAAAACCAAGCCACAGTAACAGCCACTCATGCTGCTTTTATTGTTTATGACCAGGAGATGATGAAATTAAGAAGAGAAAACCTAAGACTGAGCTGTTAAAAAGACAGATGTTCATTACTAAATCATCAAAACAAATCTGAGCCTCAAAACTGAACAAGATGGTTACAAATGTACTCAAGAAAACAAATTAAAAGATTAGTTAGTTAAGAACTTAATCTTACTAAAGCAATAGTGATTTGAGGTTTGCTAAAGGATTTTCAAAACATTTAACACATCAAACTGCACACCACCTCCTTGAATTATTTACCCAAGATTTTATATATATATATATATATATATATATATATATATATGACACTGACATTTTTCCCTCTCCATCTTTCCTGACTATCAATAGTTTTGCATTTGGCTACGGTCACTGTCACTACTGGTAGTATCAGGCGATACCTGGACCCTATAGAGGTTGCACAGGTTGTCCAACTTCCCCAGGATGGCACATCAATACTTGCCATTGCCACAAGGTTTGCTGTGTCTCCCAGCACAGTCTCAAGGACATGGAGGAGATTCCAGGAGACAGGCAGTTACTCTAGGAGAGCTGGACAGGGCTATAGAAGGCCCTTAACCCATCAGCAGGACCGGTATCTGCTCCTTTGAGCAAGGAGGAACAGGATGAGCACTGCCAGAGCCTACAAAATGACATCCAGCAGACTACTGGTGTGAATGTCTCTGACCAAACAATCAGAAACAGACTTCATGGAGGTGGCCTGAGGGCCCAACGTTCTCTAGTGGGCCCTATGCTCACTGCCTGGCAACGTGGAGCTCGACTGGCATTTGCCATAGAATACCAGAATTGGCAGGTCCACCACTGATGCCCTGTGGTTTTCACAGATGAGAGCAGGTTCACCCTGAGAAACATATGACAGACGTGAAAGGGTCTGGAGAGAAAGTAGGGGTTAGTACAGACTTTGGAGCCTCCATTAATGATAATAATAATTAAGAGCATATACAGAATATCAGGATAAACTAAAATGAAGCTATGAGAAAGCCATGCTAAAATAATGAATTTTTTGCAGTTTTTTTAAAGTGTTCCACCATATTAGCCTGGCGAATTCCTATTGGTAAGCTATTCCAGAATTTAGGTGCATAACAGCAGAAGGCCGCCTCACCACTTCTTTTAAGTTTAGCTCTTGGAATTACAAGCAGACACTCATTTGAAGATCTAAGGTTACAATTTAGAGTGTAAGGTGAGAGGCATTCCAAGATATAGGATGGAGCAGATTATTTAAGGCTTTGTAAACCATAAGCAGTATTTTAAAGTCAATTTTAAATGCCACAGGTAGCCAATGTAGTGACATCAGAACTGGGGTGATGTGCTCAGATTTCCTT
Organism: Erpetoichthys calabaricus; assembly: GCF_900747795.2. Lineage (NCBI taxonomy): Eukaryota > Metazoa > Chordata > Cladistia > Polypteriformes > Polypteridae > Erpetoichthys > Erpetoichthys calabaricus. The sequence continues at coordinate 46,466,263 of NC_041395.2, read as the reverse complement.
TTCCTAGTTAAGATTCTAACAGTTGCATTCTGCACTAGTTGCAATTGATTGATGTATTTTTGGGTAGTCCTGAGAGAAGTGCATTACAGTAATCTACAGTAATCATACATTACATACAAGTGTATATTCAGTGTGACATGAATTGAAAACAATGATTAAAACTGCCAGCTTGGGCTTTAAGTTAAATGCCCTATCTATTGTACCAAACAGCACACCAATCTAATGGCATCAATCATTTGGCAACACTAAATGTGAAAGATGAGGTGGAAAATTAAAAGAAAAGCTCATTCTGTCATTAAATGTAATTTTTTAGTTGAACCCCAAGTCACTTACACTTCAGATGCCAACAAATGTTTCTTGAGTGGTTTGTCTCGTTCTTTAAGTATGCTTTATATGCCTGTTTATTTGACCTGTGCCTGTTTTATTAGGCAATACCTTGGCATACTGCACTTTACGTCAGCAGCGTACTGCCTGACCAAGTCTTCAGAGCTGAGTGCCCTCTCAGCACACTGCTCTAGCTGCAGCTTTCCAGATGAAAAGCATGAGGGCAGTGAGCAAGGTGTGCCCTGTTAAACTTGGTACACCATCATATGAGTGCAGATTAGGGCACGTCAAGAGAAAGAAAAGCATGATGAAGTACTAAAGCACAGCTGTAGTTTATTACTTGAAATCTGTGTTTCAAAGGAGAAGTCAAGAAAACAGTCATACAAGACGTGGTAATTATTGGGCAATACATATCAACAAACCTTAGGCCAAGACCGAGTCTGAAAGAGCAAACAGCACCATAACACCAGAAAAAAACGAAACCTTAGATGGTTAATTCAAAAGTAGTAGTAATAGTGGTAATCAGAAAGGTGGCATCTATGGTGGGGGGGGGGCACTGGGTTAGTTTCCTTTAGTCCTAAAGTTGAGGGGGCACTGCTCCCCCAGTCCTGAATCAATGCTAGAGACAAGTTGTACTGGTAAAATTCCATAAAAGATGTTGCTATAGGATACTTGCACACCTCTACTCCATCTGTCAGCATAGTGTTACCAGGGCAGTCCTATAAACCATACACATAAACGTTTAATTTATGCTCGCAATCACAAAATTTTTACTGTTTACTCTGTTCAGGCCAGAGAACACATCATCACCTTACACTTTATGCACCATATCAGAGAATTTATTAAGGAAGAAGGTGACTGTGGAGAAGCTTTGAGTGAACCAGGTGCAAATGTAAGGAGTATCTGAAGTAACCTACAATGTTTTTCAACAAACAGACAAAGCATTTGCTGTGTCAGGACATGCTCCTCAAACGTATCAGAGTTTAAAAAGCTTTGTTTAAACAAATTCATTGCAGCAATCCTCTGCTCCTGAATGATGAATCTCTAAACCAAAGCAATAAGTGCTGTCAGGGTGGACTGTTGAATGTGGTGAAATTGAACAATTAATATTCAAGTCGTAGTCTGTAGCCCTAATGAATATTATAATCTGGCACCCATGGCAGTAATATCAGTACTTTAATCAGTAGATATACAGTAAGAAACAGAGTGAAAAGGCACCATGGTCCTCAACACAATCCCTTCATCCAAGCTCCATGTTGTTATTGTCTCTTTTCCTTCCATTATATGACTACTGTGTAATTAGAATTGCGCAGAAAAGAAGAATAAATAGCAAGCAAGAAGAAGGGCCAGGAGTGAGGCCCCAGTTAAGTCCTGTCTTAGTTTCTTTTCATTCCTTATTTCTGGCAGTCTCAGTGATGGCCGTTGCTGCACTCCCTAAATACTGTATGTTTTCTTCAGCCAGCAGCACATAGCGTGGTTTGCTTCATGCACAGAGACGATGGCTTGTTCAACAGAAGCTGGTTTCATGCAAAGCAGACAGACACACGAAAGTCGCCTTATTATTCTGGATATTGTTGACGGCCCTGTGTATAATGATGGTGCATTCATTGCCACAGTCACTGCAAGTGTGGAGTGTTGAGTATTTGGTCTTCCCAAGCACTTTAGCTTAATTGGATCAGCGTTTCAATCTGCCAGTGCTGTGGGTTTTCTCTCACTTGTTTTTTCTTACTATTGAGACACTTATTTTTAATAATTCTGAACTCCTCCAGACATTTTTAATCCTTTTTAAAATGTTTTGAGAAATCCGCTTTTTTCCAGATTGTAAAATGTTAAGCCTGAAAGTTTTGTCAGATGCTCGTTTTGCTTTTAACCAAGCTTTACTTTTCCCTAATAAAAGTTTAAAGCGTATTACATTGCTTAAACAAGAGATTTGTTTGTCCAGCTGTAGCTCAGCTCTTTGAATAGTGAGGGCACAATGCTCATTAGGATTTACCATTAGCCATTTAATTGAATAAACAGAAGAAGAAACAGACATTCACATTTTATGATTCACATTTTATTTCCACTCATGTTTATATTCTATTTTAGGAATTGGTTAAACAATGGAAGAGTGTGTAACCTTTGCCCAGCTGGTACCTTCATAAAAACACTGAACTTCATTTAGAATAGAATAGAATGCCTTTTATTGTCACTATACACATGTACAATGAGATTAAAAGCAGCTCCTTCAGTGCAGACATATATGTAGAACACAACAAGTAAATAAACAAATAAACAAATGGTGCAAAAAGTTGCAAAAAAAGTTCTGCGACGCTATATACAAATGGAAAGAATAATAACTAAATTGAGTTATTGCACATTATTTAAATACTGGAAAGAATAAATAACTATTGCACTATTGGGTTATTGCACATAATTTAAATATTGCACAATAATGATGATCATGTGCAGTGAGTAGTGGATGTTGGACCCTGAGAGTAATGATATTGTACAGTATATAGATATTACACAGTTATTATTCAGTATACCATTTAGATATTGGATATTGCACAGTTGATTGATGGCGACAGTGATAATATTTTAGCAAAGTTGAGTTTTGTATGTGGGCCTAAACATGTTATGACACAAGTTAAAGTAATTGGACAGCCATATGTTTAAAAATGGGAATGAAAAACACATGTATACAATTCTCAAACTGATCCAATTCAAGGCTACAGGGGACGTGAGACTATCCTCGTAGCACTAGACTGTCGTGAGGTGCTAAAACATCGTTTCTAAGACAAAAATGTATCTAAAGTCGATGCTACATTACGTGACTTTTAGTCATGGGGTATATCAGACTTGCCAGTTGAAGTTGTTGATCTCATTACTGAACCACGTCAGTTTAAATGTCTCTGGGCATGTGTTTTGTCTATGTAGAGTGTTATTTTACTCTACTTTCCCCTTTTGTATTATTAATATGTAGCCTTTGTCAGAATGCCTTAAAACTCCCAGACTTACTACTGTTTATAAAGTATTGTGCCATATAACTTCTTCCCACCTTCCTTTCTACATTTATTACCTCAGGCAATTAGGTATAGTAAAAGACAAGCAGGAGTTAAGTTACACATAAAACAATGTATTATTGATAATATTCATAAATAATAACAATATACAAAGTACATTTGAATATTGGCAACCATACAACCTGATAAATGTTGATGTGTAGTTTCAGGCGGCACACAGACTTGTTAGTTACTTAAAATGTCTCCAGTTAAGGCATCATTGGTGGTCAGTTTTCTTCAGAACAAGCCGCATGCCTGTCTCAATATGGCTGCTGAGCTGTGCTCTTCATTGTGTTGTCCTTTTCAATTCATGGTGTGTGAGATGGTCTTTCATCAGTTTGGTAAGAGAGAGATAGGGAGGGTAAAGCAAGCAAATTTATAGGTTTTCTGTCCAACCCCTAGAGCCAATAGGATGTCATGGTACTTAAAGGCTTCTGATACAAGCCAGTTCCAAACAGCCATACTTCAGACCAATGGAGCAGAGAACACATTCACACCTACACCCGTGAAGCTTGCCAGTTTGGCAGTCTGGCTTTCCTGTGGGGGTTGATTGAGAGAACCCTGCAGAGAAACATTTGCCAAAGTTGTTTGAGGCATTTCCCCCAACCCTGTCGTAAAATTCACTATCCCGACTTAGTCCTAGGAGGTAAACATGAATGCTCCTCACTAATGTAACACTAATATTACATTGCTTTGCCTAAGTTACAATTAAAGACATACAAAATATTTATCAACTTGTATGCAAAATTTCAGACCACAACAGCATGTCACATGTACTGACTGTATGTCGACCATCCAGCACAGTTGTGCTCGCCACTTTTTGTGACAGCCACTAGCAGAGCAGGTGCTGTAAGAACAGTTAACAGATATAGTGAGTTCAGCCACTTTTTTTCCTTCCTTCTTTTCTATTGTGGTATATAAAACAGGAGACATCAGACACACAAGTTTCCCTTCTGATTGTGAGGTCCAAAACTCCTGGGTTCCTTATGTCTTATCATTGCTTTATATGAATTGTTATTGATTCTCAGTTCTCATGCACACAGTGCCCACCCCTACCATTAACGTCGGCTTGAGTCGTGGACTAGTTGGACTGAGCTGCTGGGCGTGTCAAATTATACGACTGCTGACTGCCTCTGACTTGCTAAGATTATGTAGAAGAAGGCGACGACTCCAAATCACTGTAAAAGTAATCTGACCTGACATGGCCTTTACATATCAAAGTGTCTAAAGGCAAAATCTATTGAAGTCCATTTACTAAACCCTCCATTCACTTCCAACCCCATTTAATTAAGTTTTAAAATTTCCACAAGCTATAGCCTACTCAAGCATTAGCCACATTACGTCTTGCCTGAAGATGGGGCCTGAGTTGCCTCGAAAGCTTGCATTTTGTAATCTTTTTAGTTAGCCGATAAAAGGTGTCATTATATAGCATTAGCTATAAATCAGAAAGCAGCCCAAGATAGGATACCAGTCCATTCAAGGGCACACTCATTTACATACCCATGTATGGGTAATTTTGAGTTACCAGTTAATCAACATGTGTGCTTTTGGCCTGTGAGAGAAAACCAGGAGCTCACAGGAGCTGTAAGGCAGCAGCAGCAAGAACTGACTGAACTGCTGTAACAAAAACACAAGGGCACCACCCACATCTCTAGTGTCACATTACTTATCCAGGACAATTGAAGATGATCTGCAACTTCAAAATGCTGTGTCATTCTAAACTGTTATCCTTGAAGTGCTGAAGATCTCTGCATTTAATGCCCAGCCATCTTGGGTCTTGACTTCAGTACTTAATTGTATCATTACTAACAGTGAGCCGGATACTGGATACTGATCTATCATCTGTTTTGTTTTTTGTGAACATTTTTTTTAATTGAAGAGTAGAAATGAAATGCAGAAAGAAACAGGATGCATCTCTCTATTATAAAAAAAAAAATCTTGGAAGGAGACAAGACGTGATTTACTCAGAGAGACACTTTCATGTCCTGCGAGACGAGTCGTTGACGAGACATTGGTATGGTACACATGCAGAGCAGGTTAGAGATAATGGAAGTATGAAAATTCGAAAGTCTCAAAAAAAGGATAGTAAAGGATAGTTTTACTCAGTGAAATAATGGAACAGCAAAAAGAGATCAAATATAATGTTCAGAGACTTGTACATCGTCTAATTCGTGTTGCCATCAAGGAAAAAAAAGTAGTGTTTCTTCCCAATGAAGCAGCATATCAACGAGAATTAAAAGATATGTTGTTTGGTGAAAGTGAAATCCCGTGCGAGAAAAAGTCCTGCCCACATAGCCACGCACACAGTTCAATCATTTCTCATTTGTGTGAATGTTATTGTCAGACACATTTCTTGTAGAGAGAAAGAAATGATATTCACTCACAGGCAGTTATACTGTACGTAGCGTTGTCACGAGGCAATTCCAAACACGGAATCAAAATTCAATGAGATATTGATGAAAAGGTAAAAGCGAAAAGAGATCAAATATATGGACATAGGTGATATGACAGACGTATATAGATATTGATTGGCTTTAAACTTTAAGTCGGAGACTTGTAGATCATCTAATTCGTGTTGCCATCAGGGAAAAGTAGTGTTTCTTCCCAATGAAGAGGCTTATCCGCGAGAATTAAAAGATTTGTTATTTGGTGAAAGTGAAATTATTCTGATCGGTTGACTACCAGTACTGGTGCCATCTTACAAATCTGTTAGTAGTTTAAGCTTAAAATTTTGCTTTGCTGGCCTAGCTCTCTTTCTCATGGATGGGGGTTGATTTGTTTCAAACCTATTTTTGTGAAACTTGACTTATTTGTATGGAATGTTATTTGATTTTAATAAGTCATGTCAGTCATTTTCCAACCTGCTATATCCTAACACAGGGTCACGGGGGTCTGCTGGAGTCAATTCCAACCAACACAGGGCGCAAGGCAGGAACAAATCCCGGGCAGCTCACCAACCCACCACAGTGATTTTAATAAAATCAATAATAATAATAAAAAAACAAATCTGTTAGTAGTTTGGACATTGATGAGTTATTGGCAAAGATGGAGCGCCACACTCCACACCACATCACTCTTCATAGCCACCTCCCTGATGCGCCGTGCCATGTACCGCATCAAAGCAATAATCTGACCTATGAAATCACAATCGCTTCAAAGCAGTAAGGTGGGTGCTTCTGATCACTCCTCACTTCACACTGTATCACTTTTTTTTGCACATCACATACCTTGCATAAAGTTTACAGTTCCTGTTGTGTGGTGGGAATACAATACAACAAAGTGGCCAGGGACCAAAAATGGCCCAGGGGTCTACATCATTCAGGAACTCATTGGTTTCTGAAAACAAAGTCCCTGGGTGGGAAAGCACCTTATGTTTTATGTTGCTGCTGTAGTAAACTAATTTCTATCTATCTATCTATCTATCTATCTATCTATCTATCTATCTATCTATCTATCTATCTATCTATCTATCTATCTATCTATCTATCTATCTATCTATCTATCTATCTATCCACATTTTGTTATGTTACAGCCCAATTCCAAAATGGATTAAATTCATTTTTTTCCTCAAAATTCTACACACAACATCCCATAATGACAACATGAAAAAAGTTTACTTGAGGTTTTTGCAAATTTATTAAAAATAAAAAAATTGAAAAAGCACATGTACATAAGTATTCACAGCCTTTGCCGTGAACCTCGAAATTGAGCTCAGGTGCATCCTGTTTCCCCTGATCATCCTTGAGATGTTTCTGCAGCTTCATTGGAGTCCACCTGTGGTAAATTCAGTTGACTGGACATGATTTGGAAAGGCACACACCTGTCTATATAAGGTCCCACAGTTGACAGTTCATGTCAGAGCACAAATCAAGCATGAAGTCAAAGGAATTGTCTGTAGACCTCTAAGACAGGATTGTCTCGAGGCACAAATCTAGGGAAGGTTACAGAAAAATTTCTGCTGCTTTGAAGGTCCCAATGAGCACAGTGGCCTCCATCGTCTGTAAGAGGAAGAAGTTCGAAACCACCAGGACTCTTCCTAGAGCTGGCCGGCCATCTAAACTGAGCGATCAGGGGAGAAGGGCCTTAGTCAGGGAGGTGACCAAGAACCCGATGGTCACTCTGTCAGAGCTCCAGAGATCCTCTGTGGAGAGAGGAGAACCTTCCAGAAGGACAATCATCTCTGCAGCAATCCACCAATCAGGCCTGTATGGTAGAGTGGCCAGATGGAAGCCACTCCTTAGTAAAAGGCACATGGCAGCCCACCTGGAGTTTGCCAAAAGGCACCTGAAGGACTCTCAGACCATGAGAAAGAAAATTCTCTGGTCTGATGAGACAAAGATTGAACTCTTTGATGTGAATGCCAGGCGTCACGTTTGCAGGAAACCTGGCACCATCCCTACAGTGAAGCATGGTGGTGGCAGCATCATGCTGTGGGGATGTTTTTCAGCGGCAGGAACTGGGAGACTAGTCAGGATAAAGGGAAAGATGACTGCAGCAATGTACAAAGACATCCTGGATGAAAACCTGCTCTAGAGCGCTCTTGACCTCAGACTGGGGCGACGGTTCATCTTTCAGCAGGACAACGACCCTAAGCACACAGCCAAGATATCAAAGGAGTGGCTTCAGGACAACTCTGTGAATGTCCTTGAGTGGCCCAGCCAGAGCCCAGACTTGAATCCGATTGAACATCTCTGGAGAGATCTTAAAGTGGCTGTGCACCGACGCTTCCCATCCAACCTGATGGAGCTTTAGAGGTGCTGCAAAGAGGAATGGACGAAACTGGCCAAGGATAGGTGTGCCAAGCTTGTGGCATCATATTCAAAAAGACTTGAGGCTGTAATTGCAGCCAAAGGTGCATTGACAAAGTATTGAGCAAAGGCTGTGAATACTTATGTACATGTGATTTCTCAGTTTTTTTATTTTTAATAAATTTGCAAAAACCTCAAGTAAACTTTTTTCATGTTGTCATTATGGGGTGTTGTGTGTAGAATTCTGAGGAAAAAAATGAATTTAATCAATTTTGGAATAAGGCTGTAACATAACAAAATGTGGAAAAAGTGATGTGCTGTGAATACTTTCCGGATGCACTCTATCTATCTATCTATCTATCTATCTATCTATCTATCTATCTATCTATCTATCTATCTATCTATCTATCTATCTATCTATCTATCTATCTATCTATCTATCTATCTATCTACATTATGCTTGACAAATAATGGTGCTTCATAGCTCATTTAAAATCAAACAGTTATAAGCAGTTATAAGCAGTTTGTGATGTGCTATCTGTTGGAATGAAAAACGCCATCCATTTTTTTACTACATGCATGACAAGTTACATTCCAATAAATAGTACACTGCAAACGTTAACACTGAATATGCTGAGGTTCATGTTGATTAGTTAGATTTCAACCCATCTTAGATGGGTAGCACAGCTAGTAACACATAAACTGATATAGTCATTTCTATTTTTGCACTTCAATTAATGCAGGTCTGAACCTCTTCACTTCAAATCACTGCTCCTTCAGTCATGGTATTTGAAAACATGCTTCATGTTTCTAGAAGAATACATTTTAATTTTAGGGAAGATCTGCCTGCTACAGAAATACTGAAAGCAGAGTATTTCACAAGAAAGCAAACAGTTAAGAAATGATTCCTTATTTGCATATCCTGTGCCCAGTCTCCGGCTGGAGATAAACAGCACATTTGCGTCCTTTGCGAATATTTTTGTGTTTTCAATGCCTGTGCCTGCTCATACATGCCGTTTGGAGAAAAGTGATGAATCAAGGAATAGGAAGTATGTGCTGCCAAATTTCACTCACAGTTAACATTCAGATTCACAGGTCAGTAAAATGGTGTTTACTCGGGCTTATTCTTTGTGAAAGCTGCATCAAAAAATGTGATCCATATATTGTGCCAGGAGGTAAAGGATCCAGCTAAATGGCACAGGAATCAAAACACTTTTAGAGTTATTTACAATTTGTAGTTTATTGGAAAATGTGAAGACTGAAGATGGAGCAGCATTTCAGTTGCCTTTGACTGGCAGGTGACTCAGTTTTGTTTTCAGTGAGGGAGTTTGCTGTAAAAGCTGCCCCAGGTGCTTTCCACAAGTTTGAAGACCTGACAATGCAAGAGGAGTGAATTAAAGTTAACAGGCTTACTTCAAATCCCCCCAGGCTAGCAAGACCGAAAGCTCTTCAACACCGAACATTGTGCACCTCTCAAGTTCAGCACATACAGTGTATATAATTTTTGCTACATTGCAATATTTTATACATACATTTAGCTTGTATTTATACACATATAATTATTTTTTTGCATTTGGAATATGAGATGTTGTATAAGCATTAGAACATGTAAACATCCAGATAGACATTTTAAAAGAAAATTACATCTGCAGGTTTAGAAATGGCTGGAATTAATGATTACAGTGAGATGGATGGGAGCACATGGAATTATTTCAATTATAAGGCAGCAGTGGTCTATCTACTGTATCTTATATGAGTTAACATCTGAAGTGCTGTCTTGCTGGAAGTCATCAAATCATCATTGTATTATTTTCTGAATCAAGCTTCCATTGAACAGCTGAAGACCAAGGAAAACAGAGACAGACAAGAACCTGCCTATATTACTGTCACAATGATTATAATAATATACTCCTTGTATCCATGGTACAAGATAGGAAACAGCTGTGGCCAGCATGGGGCACACCAGCTTCCCAAAACTGGCACAGACAGAAGCAAGGTGCCAGTTCAGCAACACACACAGGTTTTATTCAGCTATGGGAAACACTTTCCAGCTGTTTCCCACCAATGCATAGTACAACAAGCACCAAACACAAATAAAGCAGCAAACAGCACTTCACTTCTGTCTGTCTCCTTCCACCTCTACTCTTCCTCCAGCAAGCTTTGTCTTCTCCCTCCTCTTCTCTGGCTCCCTGAATGAAGTGAGGTGGTTCTTTTTATACTGCACCCGGGAGCACTCCAGGTGGTCCATCAGCATGATGCTGAAGTACTCCCAGATGTGCTGGAAACCTGATGTAGTAGGGCTCTGTTGCTCCCACAACACCCCCTGGCAGCACCCACAGTGCTGTGCTGAACTCCAACTCCCATGTCGCCCTGTGAGAATCATGCAACTCGGTAGGGGGGCTGCCATCTAGCGCTTCAGGGGAGGTAGTTCCTGGTGCATGTCTGTTCCTCCGGTCCTTCAATTATGGTTCCTGGCTGTCTGTCGCACAGCTCATTGTCTGGCCAAACAATATGATTATTATTTTATTTCTAATAAGAGTGCAGCTGCGTCTTTTCCACATTTCCAAATGAATTGGCAAAGTAGGATCCAGCACAAGTCAAAAGTGTAACAAAAGAAATTCCACAGTCCAATAAAGTTTATTCTGAAAACGTTAAGTGAATATTAAAAAAACAAAATCACAAAAATTCAGAACAAAGTTATTACACATGCAGAATAAAAGACAAAAAGGGAAATAGATGTCTTCTCTGTTTCATTACAATCTTAGTTTTCTCACATTAAACTTCAGTTAATATCTATACTTAAATTTGTGTTACTTTTCTATGGTTTCACTTTAATACGCTCCCAACGTTCTGTGTGTTCAATACGTCCAGTAGGGTTTGAAACTTTTTGCCCTCCATGCCTTACCAACTACAAGGCAGATCATAGACTGAACAAGTCTGTAGTCAGAACGACAAGAAATAATTTGAATACTCCATTTACAAGTTAGCTTGTAGCGATTAAAATAGAACCTTCCATTATCTATGCACTAATATATAGGGAAACATTTTAACGTAACTAGGAAAATACTTCTATCAAATTAACATAACCTAACTAGCTAACAAGTGGATATTACAAAGAGTATAAGCAATGCCATAGCAAAAAGACTTGCCCTATAAGGATTTTCATGCTCTTACCACTGCAGTTTGAGACACCATTTTGGATTGTAATTTTAAAATATGTACTTTTGTGGGAGATAAAAAAGAATTTGGCTAAAGTCAGTGATTTAAAATGGATCAAGTGATGCATAATAAGCACAGAGAAGCCAACGTCACCCTGCACCCTTTACCTGTGTTTATAGTAGTAAAAATAAAATAGTGCTAAAGTTTTTATGGCAAGTGTGATATCCTGTAAGAGTGAAAATAACAACATTTTAAAATCCACTTATTGTAAATGAATAAAGGGTTGTGGGGTCTGGCGCTGCTCCCAGCAGTGTTGGGCACAAACCCGTGATGAAGCAACAGTCTACCATAGTAGAGTGAAAATGTCATTATTCAGTTCAATGTGTGCTAAATTTTGAGCTAAAGCAAGTGTACATTTATTGAATGAATATATTAACAGTTATAATTATTCAAAGTGAGTTTGGCACTGGGAAGCCCTGTCTGAAATGAGAGTGACTGTCTGCTGCCTGTTAAATGATGTGTGCATTTGGGCACAGTTTGGTATGGACAGCAAAGGCCAAAAGTGTTTGAATAACACTGGTCTATAACTAATCATAACATTTAATGGAATTTTTAAACAGTTATTAGGAGTGTATCAAATTCAGGGTAATTATGTTCAAGATGATTTTTGTTCCACAGTGTGATTTAACCTTTTTTTATATCAAATGATGTTGCAGATACACGTACTGGTAAAATGTGTCTGGGCTCACCGAGCATGGGTGGGCATTCTCAACAGTCATCCTTTTGCTATTGATTAGAAAACTCAAAATTGGAAATTGAAAGTAGGCATTAGCAGCTCTTTTTTAATAATTATATTCCAAAGGAGTTCTTAGAGTTGTATGTGGTGCAAATGTCAATGAAAGGATGAAAATACAATACACAACTTTTGGTGATGATGGCACGCGCGCCAAAAAACAATGCAAAAATGAAACTTAAAGTTCAATGGCGTCTGCAGTGTTGCAGGCTCTGCATCAGTCTGTCGTGGCGAAAAAGGAGCTGAGCCATAAGGCAAAGATCTCAATTTACTGGTCCATCTACGTTCCTACCCTCACCTATGGTCATGAGCTGTGGGTAGTGACCAAAAGAACGAGATTGCGAATACAAGAGGCTGAAATAAGTTTCTTCCACAGGGTTTCTGGGCTTTCCCTTAAAGATAGGGTGAGAAGCTCAGTCATCCGGGAGGGGCTCAGAGTAGAGCCGCTGTGCCTCCGCATCGAGAGGAGTCAGATGAGGTGGCTCGGGCATCTGGATGCCTCCCTGGTGAGGTGTTCCGAGCACGTCTAACCAGGAGGAGGCCCCGGGGAACAACAACAATAACAACATTTATTTATATAGCACATTTTCATACAAATAATGTAGCTCAAAGTGGCTTTACATGATGAAGAAAAGAGAAAAAAAGACAAAGTAAGAATTAAAATAAGACAACACTAATTAACATAGAATAAGAGTAAGGTCCGATGGCCAGGGAGGACAGAAAAAACAAAAAAAACTCTAGACGGCTGGAGAGAAAAAATAAAATCTGCAGAGGTTCCAGACCATGAGACCGCCCAGCCCCCTTTGGGCATTCTACCTAACATAAAGGAACAGTCCTCTTTGTATTTAGGGTTCTCATGGAAGGACTTGATGATGATGGTCATGTAGACTTCTGGCTTTAATCCATCAATGTAGGAACATCATGGTGCTTTGATTAGGCGGTGGTTGCACAGGTTGCCACCACAGAAAACCGGGAAAAAAACAGAAGAGAGAGCAGGGGTTAGTACGGATTTTAGAGCCACCATAAATAGTTATGATGATTAATCTATACTAATAAAAGGCAAAGCCCTCACTGACTCACTGACTGACTGACTGACTGACTGACTGACTGACTGACTGACTGATTCACTCATCACTAATTCTCCAACTTCCCGTGTAGGTAGAAGGCTGAAATTTGGCAGGCTCATTCCTTACAGCTTACTTACAAAAGTTAGGCAGGTTTCATTTCGAAATTCTACACGTAATGGTCATAACTGGAACCTGTTTTTTTGTCCATATACTCTAATGGAGGAGGCGGAGTCACGTATCACGTCATCACGTATTACGCCTCCTACGTAATCACGTGAAGTGAAAACAAGGAAGAGATTTACAGCACGAGTCAAACGCGGGAACGAAGGTAAATGACGTTAATTGTTGAGTGTCTTTTAATACTGTGTAAGCATACATATTAACAGATGTGCAATTAAACGTGTGCATTACGGGGTGATTTCTCAGGCTTAAAAGCTCGCCTTTTATCAAACGCGGGAACAAAGGTAAATGACGTTGTTGAGTGTCTTTTAATACTGTGTAAGCATACATATTAACACATGTGCAATTAAACGTGTGCATTTACAGGGTGATTTCTCAGGCTTAAAAGCTCGCCTTTTATTAAAAAGGTAAATGCTGTTTTCATTCTGAAGGGCACAAACCATGTTAGATTTCATGCTGAAGAGTAAGCTCAGCACACAGCTTGGTCATATTACAACCGGAAGGGTGAACTGACAATATGGTATACAAAGAGATCCTTAAGAAATAATTATTGATTCATTTTCCCTCAGTTTTAAAAGGTTTACTTTTCTTCTTAATAAAAATTTTAAAGCGGTACTTCACCGCTGCGAAGCGCGGGTATTTTGATATATATCGCGTCATCACGCCTCCCACGTAAGCACGTGAACTGACCCGCTGCCGTTTGCAATGCCATATTCGCGAGATACAAGTTTAATGAGAGGTATAAACGACAGTTTGGATCACTTTGTAATAGAGTTAAAATTGCTGTAGCGAGAAACTTTTAACTGCCGGGTCATTAAATAAACAATAACTGTGTTATTGTATTCTGTTATTTTAACCTTCAATATCTCAAGGTGGATAGGTAGTTCAGGTTTTCTCCATTTACACTCAGCTCTACGGCATGTTCTCTTTAAATCAGACATTCTTTGGGTCTTCCATGGTATAACAATGCTAGAAGATTTTTTAACTGTCTTTTCAGGTGCAACTATGTCAACAGCAGCTCTCACTTTAGTATTCAATTTTTCCAACATACTATTTACATTATCCTCGCTATTGTAGTTAGCACTATAAACGGATTTGTTGCTTAGAATGTTTGTAAATTTTAAAGCTGCTGATGAATCAAAGAAGCGTTTTTTTTAACAATATACTTCTCATGAATGTTTTCTATCAATATTTCTATATTAAATAGTAAAAGAAAACGGTCTGATAGACCAATATCAATGATCTGCTTTACATCAACTTTTAGTCCCTTGGTAATTACTAAGTCTAATGTATAACCTGCTTTATGTGTTGGCTGATTAACGAGCTGTCTCAAATCAAGAGTCCAGGAGGTTCATGAATTCTTTTACTTTTGGGTCACACTGATTATCGATATAAAAGTCGCCGACTATTAGGAGTGTGTCCATCCATCCATCCATCCATCCATACATCCATTGTCTCCCACTTATCCGAGGTCGGGTCGCGGGGGCAGCAGCTTGAGCAGAGATGCCCAGACTTCCTCTCCCCGGCCACTTCTTCTAGCTCTTCCGGGAGAATCCCAAGGCGTTCCCAGGCCAGCCGAGAGACATAGTCCCTCCAACGTGTCCTGGGTCTTCCCTGGGGCCTCCTCCCGGTTAGACGTGCCCGGAACACCTCACCAGGGAGGCGTCCAGGAGGCATCCTGATCAGATGCCCTGAGAGGGCACTCCACCCTTTTCCGGCTGAGGACCATGGTCTCGGATTTGGAGGTGCTGATTCTCATCCCAGCCGCTTCACACTCGGCTGCGAACCGATCCAGAGAGAGCTGAAGTTCACGGCCTGATGAAGCAAACAGGACAACATCATCTGCAAAAAGCAGTGACCCAATCCTGAGCCCACCAAACCGGACCCCCTCAACGCCCTGGCTGCGCCTAGAAATTCTGTCCATAAAAGTTATGAACAGAATCGTTGACAAAGGGCAGCCCTGGCGGAGTCCAACTCTCACTGGAAACGGGTTCGATTTACTGCCGGCAATGCGGACCAAGCTCTGGCACCCGATCGTACAGGGACCGAACAGCCCTTATCAGGGGGGCCGGTACCCCCATACTCTCGGAGTACCCCCCACAGGATTCCCCCGAGGGACACGGTCGAATGCCTTTTCCAAGTCCACAAAACACATGTAGACTGGTTGGGCAAACTCCCATGCACCCTCCAGGACCCTGCTAAGGGTATAGAGCTGGTCCACTGTTCCGCGACCAGGATGAAAACCACACTGTTCCTCCTGAATCCGAGGCTCGACTATCCGACGGACCCTCCTCTCCAGGACCCCTGAATAGACTTTTCCAGGGAGGCTGAGGAGTGTGATCCCTCTGTAGTTCGAACACACCCTCCGGTCCCCCCTTCTTAAAGAGGGGGACCACCACCCCGGTCTGCCAATCCAGAGGCACTGTCCCTGATGTCCATGCAATGTTGCAGAGGCGTGTCAACCAAGACAGTCCTACAACATCCAGAGCCTTGAGGAACTCCGGGCGTATCTCATCCACCCCCGGGGCCCCTGCCACCAAGGAGTTTTTTGACCACCTCGGTGACCTCAGTCCCAGAGATGGGGGAGCCCACCTCTGAGTCCCCAGGCTCTGCTTCCTCATTGGAAGGCATGTTAATGGGATTGAGTAGGTCTTCGAAGTACTCCCCCCACCGACCCACAACGTCCCGAGTCGAGGTCAGCAGCGCACCATCCCCACCATATACAGTGTTGACACTGCACTGCTTCCCCTTCCTGAGACGCCGGATGGAGGACCAGAATCTCCTCGAAGCCGTCCGAAAGTCGTTCTCCATGGCCTCCCCAAACTCCTTCCACACCCGAGTTTTTGCCTCAGCAACCACCAAAGCCGCATTCCGCTTGGCCTGCCGGTACCTATCAGCTGCCTCCAGGGTCCCACAGGACAAAAGGGTCCTGTAGGACTCCTTCTTCAGCTTGACGGCATCCTTCACCGCCGGTGTCCACCAACGGGTTCGGGGGATTGCCGCCACGACAGGCACCGACCACCATACGGCCACAGCTCCGGTCAGCTGCCTCAACAATAGAGGCACGGAACATGGCCCATTCGGACTCAATGTCCCCCACCTCCCTCGGGATGTGGTCGAAGTTCTGCTGGAGGTGGGAGTTGAAGCTACTTCTGACAGGGGGGCTCTGCCAGACGTTCCCAGCAGACCCTCAAAACACATTTGGGCCTACCACGCCTGACCGGCATCCTCCCCCACCATCGAAGCCAACTCACCACCAGGTGGTGATCAGTTGAAAGCTCCGCCCCTCTCTTCACCCCAAGTGTCCAAGACATGTGGCCACAAGTCCGACGACACGACCACAAAGTCGATCATCGAACTGAGGCCTAGGGTGTCCTGGTGCCAAGTGCACATATGAACACCCCTATGCTTGAACATGGTGTTCGTTATGGACAATCCGTGCGAGCACAGAAGTCCAATAACAAAACACCGCTCAGGTTCAGATCGGGGGGGCCATTCCTCCCAATCACGCCCTTCCAGGTCTCACTGTCATTGCCCACGTGAGCACTGAAGTCTCCCAGCAGAACGAGGGAGTCCCCAGAAGGTATGCCCTCTAGCACCCCAGCCAGGGACTCCAAAAAGGGTGGGTACTCTGAACTGCTGTTCGGTGCATACGCACAAACAACAGTTAGGACCCGTCCCCCCACCCGAAGGCGAAGGGAGGCTACCCTCTTGTCCACCGGGGTAAACCCCAATGTACAGGCTCCAAGTCGGGGGGCAATAAGTATAACAACCCCCGCTCGGCACCTCTAAACCGGGGGCAACTCCAGAGTGGTAGAGAGTCCAGCCCCTCTCAAGGAGATTGGTTCCAGAGTCCAAGCTGTGCGTCGAGGTGAGTCCGACTATATCTAGCCGGAACCTCTCAACTTCGCGCACTAGCTCAGGCTCCTTCCCCTTCGGAGAGGTGACATTCCACTTCCCAAGAGCCAGCTTCTGTAGCCGAGGATCGGACCGCCAAGGTCCCCGCCTTCGGCCACCACCCAACTCACACTGCACCCGACCTCCTTGGCCCCTCCCATAGGTGGTGAGCCCATGGGAAGGGGGGCCCACGTTGCTTCTTCGGGCTGTGCCCGGCCCGAGCCCCATGGGTGCAGGCCCCGGCCACCAGGCGCTCGCCATCGAGCCCCCACCTCCAGGCCTGGCTCCAGAGTGGGGCCCCGGTGACCCGCATCCGGGCAAGGGAAAACGCCGTCCAAAATTGTTTTCCATCATAGGAGGTTTTGTTTAACCACTCTTTGTCTCATCCCTCACTTAGGACCAGTTTGCCTTGGGTGGCCCTACTAGGGGCATAAAAGCCCCCCGGACAACAGAGCTCCTAGGATCATTGGGACACGCAAACCCCTCCACCACGATAAGGTGGCGGTTTAAGGAGGGGTAGGAGTGTGTCATAGTTCGTAATTATAATTGACACTAACTCTGAGAATTCCTCAAAGAAAGACTCATTAAATTGAGGAGGTCTATACACAGATAATACTAGAAAGTGAGAAACTCCATGAAGACCCAGGACAGTCTCTCGGCAGGCCTGGAAACGCCTCAGGATTCCCCCAGAAGAGCTAGTAAAAGTGGCCAGGGAGAGGGAAGTCTGGGCATCTCTGCTAAAGCTGCTGCCCCCGCGACCCGATTTCGGATAAGTGGAAGAGAATGGAGATGGAGATGGAGTTCAACATGTGGTAAATTTTTATTATTGATGCAGTTGTTAGTATAATTTCACTATTTACTTACTCTGTCGTTAGGCACTGGTTGTCCATAAAACTCAGTTTCCCTATGAGATGCTTCATCAACAGTGTTGTGTTACTTTAACCTCAGAGATTAAACAAGGCTTCACCCTGTCAGCGGCTGCTTCTTTTCTTCATAAACACATGTGGAGTTTGACCCCCAGACACAGGCAGATGGACTCAGAATGTCGCCAAAACACACAAGGTTTATTTTACTTTTCCTGCAACACACAATGCAACCACAATTACTCCTCAATACCTCAGTCCTTATCTTTCTTTTCTTTTCTTCACCACCTCCACTCCTCTCCTGCAAGCTCCATCCTCTTCCAACCAACTCCGGCTCCCTGAGTGGAGTGAGGCAGCCCCTTTTATACCACACTCCAGGTGTTCCTGAATTAAGTTCTGGCAGCACTCCCGGGTGTGGTGGAAGTGCTGCCTTTTAAATCCGGCTGCAGTGCTACAGACCACTGCTCCGAAATTATCCCAGCGGGGCCCTGGTGGTGGCCACATAACCCAACAGGCTTGAGCGTTACAGCCCTATGCTCATGGCCCTGATGTAACCTAGGGTGGCTGTCCTTTCCTGTCCCGGGGAATTGCTTGCCCTTTTCTTGGTCCCCTGCTCTCCCAGGCTTCCCGATAGGGCACAATCCCCACTATGAAGTATTTTTTCTTAATTATAGTCCCATGTGCAAATCAATAATTTTGTATTTCTGTTTACAATCTCAGATTTGGGGATGATAGCTTTCTTCATGAGTAAAAGAGTAATATCTGAAATTAGAATGGATTGGATAAACTTTATTAATCCTGAGGGAAATTAAGATGCATGCAGCAGCAGAAACATAAACAATAAGCCTGCCAACTCACAGGACAGATAATAGAGCCAAATATTATTACTAGGTATATTAACTTTAAAACATATTTAATGTCTTTTAAAAATTAGAGATATGCTGCTTATTATACATCTCTCTATTATATAAAAAAAACTTGGTATGAGACGAGACCTGTTCAGAGAGACGAGACGTGACCTTCTCAGAAAGACACTTTCTCATCCCACGAGATGAGACATTGTACCAACAGATTTAACCACACCCGGGTCCGGAAAAAGACTAAGAGTAGATAGATAACAAAGTAGAATGTTGTAAAGAATTCAAAAATGTTGCCGCAATACACATGCAGAGCAGGTTAGAGATAATGGAAGTAGGAAAATTCAAGTCTCAAAATAAGAATAGTAAAGATCGGCATTAGCGCAAACAAACGGAAAATGTTACTCGTTGAAATAGCGAAGAAAGATCGCATAGTGTTTGAGGATGTCTGAGGGAGAAGAGAGACAAGGCAGTGAGGTTGTCTGGGGGAGAAGAGAGACAAGGCAGTGAGACAAAAGGACAGCTGCTGTACAGGATTTTAAATGTTTGAAGCGCCACACGAGCTGCAGATCAGCAGCAGCAAGCCAGCAGCTGATCAAGCAAAGAGGAGGTAAAAAAAGAAAAAACTGTATTTGTTTCCCATTGTATCACTGTTTAAGAGGGGGTTTGGAGAACGACCGCGTCTCCTTGGTGTGTGTTTTTCACAACGGCGCATAGTGCAGGTGGGAGGGTGGATTGGCGAGCGAAGCAAGCAGGGCCCTAGTATTAAAAATAAACATCAAAATACATAATTTTTCCTAAACAAATATGAGATTTCTTTGTCTATGAACAGAACTAACTGGGTTTGATAGTGGAGGGGATTAAAGTTGTTATCTAACTGCTGGTGGCAAAGTGCTGGTAACACTGTTGTCACCTAACAGCTCCAGGCTCCAGAGACCATTTCCTAGTCCTGTCTACTCTGTGCAGTTTATACAGTCACTTGATGTTTAGATGGGTTTTCTCTTCCATCCATGCCTGTTAGGGTTTCCGTCAACTTTAAACGAACATGCTGAAAGTGAGTGAGAGCGCACCATGTAACACATTCAAGTCTCGTTTCTGTCTTGCACCTGATGGTATTTTGTTTTGTTCTTCTGTACTTGGGGGGGTTTCAGAAAAATTTGAAAGGCTAAGTATCAGGCTATGGGTTCCCATATACAGAATATCTTTCTGGTACAGAAAGTCGCACACAAATGATATAAAGACAAACCACTTTGAATTATACACAATTTCTATATAAGAAACATTAGAACAGCAAGTTTTTCTTTCTGCCCTTTATTTTATCATACCATCCTAGGAGGGAGTGGAAGAAAAGTGAGACATAGGGGTCACATAGTCATTTAGGGGTAGTATAGTTATTGCACATAAAGTGTTTTGGTATGCTTTCCACATTAAAATATAGCATCTATCTTAGAAGTTGTATTAAAGGGTTAATAAATGTCAGAGGCATAGTAGGAAGCCAGATAAAGGTCAAGTAAACAACAAAGAACAGGAAGGATCTGGTTGATGGTTCAAGAATCTGGCTGTCTGTCATTTACCCAGTAAGACTTGACAGTTGTTATGCGTGCAGTATTGAAGGACTATTGTATTGTAGTAGAAATAAGACTTTTATTTTGGGGTATGTAAGCTGGTTATGCTCTCTGCTGAATTACCTCATGTTTTTTGAACCAATCAGAGTAAATGTCAGATAAATATGTATACATTCATTTATAACTGTTATGCAAATTGAATTATCTATAAGACTGACTCTCTGTCTCTGTTCTGTGGCCATGACACTGTGCCTTAGTAGATTGCTCTTACTGGACACTCCCTCTTCAGCATTAATAAATGAACAAGTTTCCTCCTGCCTGGTTCTTGACTCAAAGAGGTCCTAGTTGAGGACAAATTTTCTTTCTTTAATGTATATCCAAATTTATTACTACAACAAGGGTGAAAGAAATGGAGTGCTAAAACTTAATCTGACGTGCTGGCCACTCTAATTAAGCGATTCAAATTACCAGGGGGTGGCTCATCTGAGCTACAAATAAAAAGATTTGCATGATTACCTTTGATTCCAGATGTGTCTAAAATAACAAAATGATCCATTTCATGTTATATTAATTTTTTTTGTCTACAATCATTTTGTTCTGTGCTTCTCAAATACTTTATAATGATTACAAGTAGCCCTTTATTTCCACATTAACTGGAAGATATAGTTTTGGGGGAGTTTTTAACCTGTGCCTTTACAATGGTCATTAAAATCAGATGTGAAACATCTCATGGACTTTCCCTGGGTGCAAACACAGGCCAGTTTCATCTTTCTGAGGGCAGGGATGCTGCCCTTTAAACCTTCTGCTCTGGATACAGTCTGTTAACAAGAAGATATGACTGCTGGTGAGTGTAGCCTAAAGCACTAAGGCTTTGGACTATAAACCAAAAGGATGATGGTACACTTCTCACTCTTATCATATTGTCTGATCCTGAGCCAGAAACATTAAATTCTCTGCTTGAAAGTGCCTTTGGATTCTTTGAGCTATTTATGGGTACTATACAGCTTAAAGAAAATGCTCTTGTTTGTTTGGGAATTCCACCTCCCCATGTGTGCTGGGTAATGTGCACAGAAGGTGAGTGCTGGCCATGCTGTGTGAAACACAAAAGGTCAGTTAGGACTCTTGTGTTTGTGCACACCGTGCACCACCTAATCCTTGCCAAATAAGATTTAAAGGGACTTGTGTGGCAGCTTGCTTTGTTCAGCTCGATTACTCCATCAGAGCCAATGCCCTGTTTCTAAATAAACTCACCCTTTTTAATTAGAAAAAAAACCCATTGAAAACGAAAACCAATGGGTGTCATTAAAACAATATTAAAAATAAGGGTCTACTGTGTAATAAAATAGTTTATTAGTGTTAAATAGCAAACTTCATATTACGCCTATTTTATCAAACTGCAAAAAGGGCTCACAGCTGATATCTCTGGATCTGAAAAACCTGATGCTTTGTGTTTTTGTACTTAATAACTGTATATTTATTATAGCTTTTAAGATATATTGGAGCCCACCCCAGTCATGTTTCTTGCCAAATCTATTAAAACAATTTTGGAAAATAAACTGTTTGCATATCTGAAACGTTCTGTAGGGAAATTTCAAGTTATCATCAGTCCCACAGATACGTAAGACTTCCATTGGTCAGTTCACCAATACATGAATGAATGCTCTAATAGATTGAGTCATATGCTTGCCCAGTGTTGCGCAAGTTCACACCTCACAAGAACTAGCTCAAAGTTCAGTTCACACAGATTAAAATGAATAAATTCACGTTCGTAGTTCACTATTTCAATTTTGAAGTAGTTCATGTTCAGTTCATTTTGTATTTTTTAAGGAGTGAGAATAAGTGACCCATGAGTTTACTTTTTTTCAATTTTGCATGCCTTATACTGTATTAGGCTATTACAGTGTTCTTGAATAAAATACAATAATTATGACAACTTATTTATTTAAATACAATTTATTGAGTTATATTGAGCAACAAACACGTATAACGATATATGTTAATATCCTCCTGGTCAAAAAAGAAATTAAATAGATGCAAGTATACATATAAATTACCGCTCTGTTTCCAACTGTGTGACACAAATGGTGACTGTAGAACCAACGTTTAGATCAGGGGTCTCCAAATTTTTCAGCCTGAGGGCCGCATTAACTATCAAACAGCAGTTTGAGAGCCGACTACACACTCTAGGTCCAAATAAAAAAGAATCAAAACATAGATGTTGTTTTTAATTATTTATTTAATATTATTTTATTCAGTTATTATTTAATAACACATTGATACACTACACATGAACACCTGTATTAGTGGGAATGGTGAAATTGTTTCCTGGATGCCAAAATAGCAGACATTTCTGGCTTTAGATTATCATCAGACAAGTTTGTTCTCAAATTGTTCTTCACGTATTTCATTCTTGAAAATGTTTGTTCACACAAGTATGTTGTTCCAAAGATTGAAAGGTACCTTGATACAAAAGTTTTGACATTAGGAAAGTCTTCCTTGGGCAAAAACTGGTAAAAACCCACCAGTCCTTCTTTGAACTTGTCCCTAAGGAAGTCATTTGCTTGCAACTCAATGACCTCCAGCTGCAGTTCATTTGGGCAACTGGCCACATCTGCTTCAAATGGGTTTTGAAACAGTCTCACTTCTTCTGACTTTGAATCCAAGTCAGAAAACTGCTCCTGAAACTGCAGCTGAAACTCTTTGATGATCTCACATGCAAATGACGTGGGGAACTCAGCTGTTGCTTCAGCCATGAAGACCTTGCACTGCTGAAAGTGCGTCAAGTTGTTGGCCTGTACTTGTTCCAAAAACAAGACAAGTTTAGATCTGAAGGCCTTTAGGTGGGTGTATAGATCAGAAACTAGATTTTTCTCTCCTTGTAGTTTTAGGTTCAGAAAATTTAAATGACTAGTTATACCTGCAGCAAAGGCCAATTTCCATACCCACTCTTCATCAGATAGTAATGGCTGTGGCTTGCCTTTACTTTCCAGGAAGTCACCTATTTCCTTTCTTAATTCAAATACTCTGCTCATAACTTTCTCACAACTTAGCCATCTTACTGCTGTGTAATATGGTAAATCTTGTACTTCTGTGTCAGTATCTTTCAACATGTCTCTGAACTGTCTATGGTTGAGCCCATGTGACCTTATTAAATTCACCATCTTCACCACAGGATTCAGTACACTGCTAATGCCCACATACTTAGCACACAAAGCTTGCTGGTGAATAATACAGTGCAGGAACATTGGTTGTGGAATGTTTTTCTCATTACGCATCTGCTTCACTTGTCCAACCAAGCCTTTTTTTATGCCACTCATGTTCTTTCCTCCATCAACAGTCAGGCAACTGAGGTTAGTCCAGTCCAAGTTATAATCAGCAAATGTTTTTTTCAATTCACTGAATATATCCTCTCCAGTAACAGTGCCATACATGCTATGCAGGGAAGCCAGCTCTTGTGTTATGTTCATGTCTTCATCCACACCTCTAATGAACACAAGCAGTTGAGAGGTGGAACAGCTGTCCAGCGATTCATCCATTGCAATTGAAAAATGGCGAAACTTGCTTGCATTTTTCGCTATTTGAGTCACAATGTTTTCACCCATGTCTGCAACACGGCGGGCAATGGTATTTGCACCCAAAACTACATTTTTAAATTGTTTCGACTTTTCTGGGCAAAGTTCCTCAGCCACCTCCAACAAACATTCCTTCACTACTTCACAATCTGTAAACGGTTTGCCACTTTTAGCCAGGACTTAGGCAACTTTATAACTGGCCTTAGTTAAGGATTCATTTTCATTTGAGGATTTACTGAACAATGCCCTCTGAGATGTGAGTTGATTTTGTAATTTAGAAAATTTTTCGGCACGAACTTTACCCTCCAACTGTGTATATTTCTCCTGGTGTTTGCTTCGATGATGATGGCGCAGGTTGTATTCTTTCATCACAGCCACGGTTTCGTTGCAAATCACACACAATGCTTTCTTGCCGGATTTGATGAAGAAGTATTTCAAACTCCATTCTTCTTGAAATTGCAGACACTCATCGTCTATTTTTCTTTTCCTCTTCTCGGCCAT
Source organism: Erpetoichthys calabaricus (assembly GCF_900747795.2). Taxonomy (NCBI): domain Eukaryota; kingdom Metazoa; phylum Chordata; class Cladistia; order Polypteriformes; family Polypteridae; genus Erpetoichthys; species Erpetoichthys calabaricus. The sequence goes on along the minus strand of NC_041395.2, from coordinate 46,441,693 downwards.
CGTTGGGCACTAAAATAAAGTGACTTCAACATGAATAAATAGTGAAACTGAAAGTATCTTGCACACAATATCGCTCAAAAAACCTGATTATGCAAACTAATTTCGTTGCAATTATAGCTGCAAATGACCCAAAAAAAATTTTAAAAATTCTTATGATTTCTTAAGTTAAACTTACCTGAATATAGTCTGCAAATATATCCACTTATGGTAGAGAGATTGTTGCTTTTAGTGTTTCCTCTTCAGAATATTCGGAAATTCTTGTTAAACTAACGACATTCCCAATACTTTATACACACTGGTAAGCAATTACGTGAAGGAAATTATCACTAAATAAAATAGAGTGCAACATGTTTCGCAATTAGACGCTAACTGACACCAACACCTCCTCATCGCAGCAGTCAACCGCAACTGGCAAACTGTGATTAAAATAATCAAGTCTTGAACAAGCAGCAAACCATTTAAAAACTCTGCCACTAGATGGCGATATATCATCTCATTGACTGTGAACAGAAGTAGAAAAAGTAAGCAGCGAATAAGGTTTTGCAATGTAGTGATTGGTTGTAAAACATAACACACTACTGCGCGCCTCTATTTTAATTCGGTAAAAACATAACGTCCACGTAAGCGGCGGCTGATCTTGGCAGGATACACGTACATTTCCGTAATTTTTTCCCGTAGATAAAAAAGTCTCCACGGGCCGGATGAGAGGGCCTCGCGGGCCGCATCTGGCCCGCGGGCTGTAGTTTGGAGACCCCTGGTTTAGATGAACTAACCTGTTACGCTGCCGGTCAAAATTCGCATCACATATTGCATGTCCAAAAAGGAAAAATATAAAGTGGCCTCACAAAGTACAACATTTTCTTAAAAGCAAAAGAGGAGCTTCACCTCATGCTCGTGTCAGTGGGGGTGCAGCTTAAGCACAAGCAGGCAGACACAGACAGTGTCTATTTGATTTTACGTTATTTTTTCCGAATACAAATAAATGGCAAAAAATTCGTACAAAATAAATTTTCGTAAAAATCCACTATTTGTGCTTATCCGAATACCGTATTTGAATTTGGCTCCTCCTCTACATTACAGGGTAAGGTAAAACACTTAATCTGGACCTAAACCAGATCCAGAAAGTCACATAACACTGAACTAGCTCACGTTCAAGTTCTTCACTTGCAAATATGTTACATTAAGTTCTCCGTTTTTAGATAAATGACCTTGTTCAATGAACGCGCTCTTTTGAACTAGTTCATGCACAACATTGCACTTGCCAGACATCTTTTTGTAGTTCGCTATACCGATAAATAAGCATTAAACGTTGCCAAAAATATCAAATTTGGATTTGTATTTTATTGATTTCCTTCCATTCTCAATTTATGGTTTATGGGGCCTTTTTGTTTTTCTGTAAAGGAAAACTATGTTAACAAAATGGATGAATAGCTGTAGCTACCCATCTTCCAGTGCGACAAAATGGATGAATAGTACAAGTAGCTGCAGTCTCCATTGCCTCAGTACTGAATCAAGAAGGATAATAAACCTTCTGAAGGGTTATAAACATTCCAGCCCCCAGCAACCCCAAAATTCACACTTTTGTTCACACAATGGTCACATGGTTATAGTTAGTGTGCCCCTTGTGACCCTGTATTGGAATACGGCACTTCATAACTTAATTGGAATAATAGGTCATAGGTAATTATGGCCATAAGGAAAATGGATAGGAAAGTATGACATTTTTTTACTCAATTAATATTTAACATTTTAATGGCTAAATAATAATGATGTTCTTGTTAAGATTAACACATCTTTTCCGTGGATTGCATTTCTTTTAAACAAGGATGTCATATTTGCGAAATGTTACGTGGTTCTTCTTCTTGGCTGACTACTATAAAAGAAATAATGTTTGCACATTCCTTGTTCGTTCGCTTCTCCCATTTGTACACAGACGACAATGAATAGCCGATGTATGGCAGCAGTGTTCAGATGATTGTCACTGGTTTAATGAGCTTTCTTTGCCAAGCTAGTGACTTTGGTAACACATGTCTGCACACTGAATTCTATTCTTGCTGACAGGTCGTGTGGCACTAAGCTTGGGGAAAATCTAGATTTCTTTATTTTTTTTTGCTTTTCTTAGCTTTACATTTTTTTTGTTGTGTTGCAATAAATACATTAACTTGTTCTGATGAGTAAATGTGCAGAAATTCAGGAGATGGAAGTAGACAAGATGTAAGTAGAGCCCTTTTTTCTCTCACTCTGTTGCGTAGTAGATGTTTGTACAAACGCGTTTAGCTGTACAATTTAAATAGCAAATGGAAAATAAATAAAGCATTTCTGGTGCTCAAGCACATAAGCGTTTAATCACAACACTATCCAGTTACAGTCTTCAGATGTAAATCTGAGCTAAGCAATCGTATCATCACAATCGAGGGTTTGCTCAATTTTCTCTCAATTCTGAAGTCTTGTTGATTCCTTTATTTTCTGTTAATTAATACAGACAGCACATTGAATAATCAAAACTTTGTAATGTCATGTTTTGAATGTTACTACACCACAGATATCCTGACTTTTATGGGGTGAATATCTAAAGCTTTAAACTGTTGCTTATCTAGAGTGTGCAAATGCTGCTTGTTATATTTAGATTGAGAGTCCTCTCCACATAATTGCTTTTAATTATATAATTATTTGCTGCATGTTTAAGTAGTATGTTATTAAATAGTTTAACACTTTTCAAATAAATACATTCAACAAACCTGTTTTGGAAGCACTTTACGTACAGTCATAAGGTTTGGAATGTAATGACGGGGTGTTGTAAGTGCAACCTTGAAGTATCGTTATCTTCAGGAAGGCCATCCAGCAAGGAATTCCCTTAGGGCATTTCATAATTCAAGTTTGGAGGCTTGTAGAATAAAAAATCAAAAGCATTATTAGGATAAAAATATTTATCAGTGAATCAATTTAAGTTGATTGTCAAATGGCTCTGACATTGAAGCAGACAGCATAGTTGGTGCCATGTGGCTACTAATTTCCTAATAAGCGACTCCTTCATGCTTTCACTTTATTCAGTTCTATTAGTTTTTACCCTCCATCTATCTGCCACTGACTGTCTTTGACATTAATGTTACGGTCATTATGACTTCCAGAGCACCCAGTACAGCTAAGAAGTTTTCTAGCCATATTGTATCATTAAGAGAACACTGAGATATATGACTGCTGTATGCTGATGACAGAACTTCAGATATTAGTACATTTATGCCAACGTTACCCATGGTGTGACTCTATCACTAATATTAAACTAAAAGAGTTCCAGAATAGAAGAAAAGCAGCTTCTTCCTACGGGATTTCAACAACCACTCCGTGTTACCTTTCAAAAATGTGTAACTGAAGCTTTAGGATTGCTTATTGCATAAGATGTACAGACTTTAAAGGGTTCATCACTTCAGTGTCTGATTAAAGAACTTCAACCACATTATAATATCCCCTCTATTCACCATTTGGCAACAAGGTCTTTATGAGGATACATGTCAATGAATTCCTATTAGTACTAGTACTGCTGCTACCATTGCGACTCAAACCACCTACAACTGAACACCAGCAAAACCAAAGAGCTGGTGGTGGATTTTAGGAGGCCCAGGCCCCTCACAGACCCCGTGATCATCAGAGGTGACTGTGTGCAGAGGGTACAGACCTATAAATACCTGGGAGTGCAGCTGGATGATAAACTGTACTGGACTGCCAATACCAATGCTCTCTGTAACAGAGGACAGAGCTGACTATACTTCCTTAGAAGGCTGGCGTCGTTCAACATCTGCAATAAGATGTTCTATCAGATGGTTGTGGCAAGCACCCTCTTCTACGCGGTGGTGCTGGGGGGGGGGGGGGGGGGGGGGGGGGGGGGGGGGGGGGGGGGGGGGGGGGGGGGGGGGGGGGGGGTGGGGGGGGGGGGGCAGGGGGGGGGGGGGGGGGGGGGCAGCATAAAGAAGAGGGACGCCTCACGCCTGAACAATCTGGTGAGGAAGGCAGGCACTATTGTAGGCACAGAGCTGGACAGTTTGACATCTGTGGCAGAGCGACGGTGCTGAGCAGGCTCCTGTCAATCATGGAGATCCACTGCATCCACTGAACAGGATCATCTCCAGACAGAGGAGCCGCTTCAGCGACAGACTGCTGTCACTGTCCTGCTCCACTGACAGACTGAGGAGATTGTTCCTCCCCCACACTATGCAACTCTACAATTCCATGGGGGGTAAATGTTAACATTATACAAAGTTATTGACTGTTATACCTGTCTCGCACTCTCCACCTTGCATTTTTTAACTTGCACTGCATTTTTATCACTCTTTAATTAATACTGTTTTTTATCAGTATGCTGCTGCTGGAGTATGTGAATTTGCCCTTGAGGATTAATAAAGTATCTATCTATCTATCTATTCTATCTATCTATCTCTATCTATCTATCTATCTATCTATCTATCTATCTATCTATCTATCTATCTCTATCTATCTATCTATCTATCTATCTATTAATGCTAATATTACTAGTACTATAGCTCTTACAGCAGACACATGAACCTCCATGACTCCATGAGTTACATTACTTTGACTTCTACATTCTTCTCATACATTTCATGAACTTTTTTTGTCAAATTCAACATTCTAAATATGAGTGAAATATTCTTATTTGTTTATAATTTTCTTATATATTTTCACATTAGTGTAAAAAACATAACAGAGAGCTGGTCTGAAGTTCTCAGTAGCAAACAAAAAATATTTTCTTGTAGACCAGTGTTATTAGTCATGATTTACATGTACACCCTGCAGCACTTACCTATTTAATATTCACTCATCACTCCTGTCCCAAACACAACAGTGGCCAAGGACCTTCCGCTGCCCCTCTGGGTTACAGATCAAATACAAAGCAAGAATACCTCAACAGAGGTCAAGGGCTTATCTCTGCCCTGGGGTCACTTCTCCTGAAAGGGCTACACTGATCTGCTGCTAAGCTTAAGCATAGCTACACCTGAACAAACATGTAAGACATACTCCAACAAGGTAAGGAGGTTTTCCTACCAGGTTATCTTTGAAAGAGCAAAGCAAATAAGAAATCACTGGGACAAGGACACTGGGCAGATGACATCATATTTTAATTTTGTATCTGCAAATTTAAATGCAAAACAGTTTTGTTCTTTCTGTATGCTTCACTAAATCACTCAGCAGCTTTAAACTGCCCTACCAGCTACAAGGCACTTGGTCTTTATAAAATATCTGTCCAGATATTCAATTAATGTTTAGTCAGTTTCTACCTTGGTCTTTGTGTGTTTTAACAAATTTGCACTTCTATGTGTACCAGTAATGTATGTAGTATATTAGAACAATAGAAGATTACAACAATCTAGACGAGAGCAAGCCATTCAGCCCAACAAAACTCTCTGGTCCTATTCACTTCATTCTCCCAAAATAACATCAAGTCGAGTTTTGAAAGTTCCATAAAGTCCTACTTGGTAGATTATTCCATGTGTCAATAGTTCTTTGTGTTAAGAAAACCTTCCAAATGTTTATGCAAAATATACCCTTAACAGGTTTCCATTTAGTAATATGTTTGATCTTATTCTTGTATTTTACCTGGGAATTGTTCACAGCAGCCTCGCAGTAAGGAGACCTGGGTTCGCTTCCCGGGTCCTCCCTGCGTGGAGTTTGCATGTTCTCCTCATGTCTATGTGGGTTTCCTCCGTGTGCTCCGGTTTCCTCCCACAGTCCAAACACATGCAGGTTAGGTGCTTTGGCGATTCTAAATTGTCCGTAGTGTGTGCTTGGTGTGTGTGTGTATGTGTGCGCGCGCCCTGCGGTGGGCTGGCGCCCTGCCCGGGGTTTGTTTCCTGCTTTGCACCCTGTGTTGGCTGGGATTGGCTCCAGCAGACCCCCGTGACCCTGTAGTTAGGATATAGCGAGTTGGATAATGGATGGATGGATGGATTGTTCACAGCGCTCTACACCTGCCCTCAATGAAAAGCACCATAAAAAAAATAAGGTGTTTTGTATTGTATTGTAACTAAATGTGCATGTTGCAAATTTAAGAAACTTTTAACAGACATTAAAGAATGTGACTGACACCTTAAATAGATTCAGAATTTTTTAAAAGTTCTAAAAATATTATAATCAATATACATTATGCCCAAAATAATAATATAATAATAATACAGCTTTGAAGTACACATGTGCCAATTTTTTTCTCAAAAAATCATGGTGCAGTGAAGCTGTGTGGTCTGTGTTATGTGCAATTTGAAACTTTAAAAATTAAAATACACAGTTTTTAAGAGTATATATAAATTAGGAACCAAATATGAATATAATTGTTATGGATCATAATTAACTGTCATTTTTTGTATTATTACTTTGTAATGTTAAAAATGTTTCCATGAAAATGGCATCCTTCCCAAAGTGCTCCCTTAGGTAGTCACCTCATATCCTCATCCCATATATGTAGGAGACAAGAGAAGATGAAGTATTGGGGTACCTCAAAGGCAAGCCATGTATAATTGATGGGAAAAAAGAACAAAAGATAACAAATTTATAAATGGACTTTTCAGACTGAAATCAAACAACAGACTGATGCAAAATGGTGAAGAAGCCAGATCAGAAGAGGCGGAGCCAGGATACCGTGACCTGGAATTGACCCCAGTGGGATTGTCGGTTGTCTGATCTGTAGAGGAGAAAGAAGGAGAAGCACCAGGCAACAGTGCCAGCCACTCGACTCGGGGTGGAATTATCATTTGATAAGCCAAGTGTACATGTGTGACAGCATGCAGAGAGTTCTTAGTTTACAGTATATTGGTTCACACCTGACATTCCCTGAGTATCACAGGCATAGCAAGATCTCATCTATTCTCTTAGTAGATGGAGGGCTCGCAAAATTTTTTCTGAAAAATATGTCTCAATATGGTATGTAAAATATACAAGGAAATAACACCAAACAGTTGTGTAGAAGTCCATCCTCATGTCAAGATTTCAGTGTCATTTTTCACCAGCTTGCTCATTGTCACATTTTAGGTTCGGATTAAAGCGAAATTTCATTTGCATGTCCTAATCAACATGCACCATATTGCCATTCTCCAGAGCTTTGATAAATATAACAGCCATACTGTGACATTTACTTCTTCCTTAACTGTGAAAGCTCAGAAACACAGTATACAGTGTTAGAAGACACATTAAGTTTAGTAAATTGTTGAAAAAAAGCAAAGCATCTTTCATTTCTGAATTTGGATATTGCAAATGAAAGCTTTGTACAGCAAGATTTTGTTCTGTCAGCCTCAGGTGCAACGCACAGAGCAATCCTGGAGTGGGTGCTCCATCCCTGTCAGACTGACTGTTTTCATTTTGAATTCTCACTCAAGCTAATGTGCAGTTCTTCGGGATGCACGACAAAGTCCACTTACTGTAGATGTGCAGAGAAGGTACAAACACCACACAGGTATTGACAGGGCTAGCAGATGAGGCACTGCCCCGCCATGCTGCTTCCCCATAACATTTCAAGTGGAAGAGAAATATCTTAATAAGAAAGACAAGTACAGGAAAAAGTAGGGTGAAATGACACCTTTTATTGGCTAACTAAATAGATTACAAATGCAAGCTTTCAAGGCAGCTAAGGCCCCTTCATCAGGCAAGGTCATTCACCGTACTTTTTCCTGTATCAATCTATGGCTAACACGGTACAACACTCTACTGCTAAGAAAGACAAGGAAAGGGTATTAATTGATGTGTATTAAAAATACAAATATATGTGAAATTCCTAGAGATAAAATGGAACAACCATGTTTGATTTTTCTGGATTTATACAACAAAAATGTAAATTGTGAAATAGCCATAATAGTCCAACTTATGACAGGAACTGGTTGCCCCAGGTGTGAGATCTTTTGTTTTATGTTGCATATAAAAAGATGAAATGGAAAATTACGAATGATTGATAGCAACTACCCTGGGACAAATACACTGTTAACTGGATGTAAATAGTCCTTAATTTTAATTAGTACAAAGCATGGTGGATAAAAATACATATAGCGATACATATTGCAGTAGTGGGCTTTTGGGGTTTATAAACGTTTCTGTAGGACTCCTTATCATTACAGGAGACAACACCAGTGATAACGTTAAAGGGATGGTTCAAAGTTGTATTGGCATCAAAGCCTAAAATTATAACTGCTTCATCATAAAGTGGACTTGAATAAATGTCTTGCAACAAGAGACAGTAAAACTTACTAATGTTGTCCATGATATTCTTAACAACAGCGACTTGGCATGCACTTAAAAATTACACTTTGCTCTGTTGCATCACGGCCTAGCTCTGTCGCACTTAGTAATGATAAGCAGGTGTATGACAACTCTTTCAAAAATCTAAGATTTTGCTTAGGTCAAAAAATAACATTTTATTGTCACATGCAGACAGTGCAATGATATTCCTGTCCTCATATTGACCAACACACACCACACTGCCACTGTTCTTGTCCAGCAACCTGAATCTCACTCCATGGGTTATGTAAAATATAACTTTATAAAATATGAATGAAGCAGATAAGTTTCCTTTCATGTACAGTTTGGCAAAATTAATTTCACCTGCAATATCACAACCATGAAACAAACTAAAAGGAGTTTTGGGATTTTTAAAGTGTTTTAGGGGTGGAAAGAAAGGAATATTGCTCTTTAAGGATTTGACAACACGTACCTCCCGTTTAGACCAGAAAAGAGTCTAGATGGTAAGGGTCCTAGGACATAATGTCTGCACTGGCCGGATACTAGTGTGCCAATGTGTTCTGAGATTAGTTGGCACAGAGTGTGATATAACAGGGTGGCACAGTGGTACAGCGGAACTGCCGATCGATTCCTGGCCATTGTGCCTTTTGTGTGTTTCCTTTGGTTTCCTGTTGAATTTCTCTAGGGCTGTCAGTCTCTTCTCACAACACAATGACTTGTACTTGAGTTGTGTGGGCGGCTTTCAGCTTCTGTTCCATGGGTGTGCATACGTTCTTGTACAGGCAAAGCTCCTCTTTGTTTTTCAAGAGATGAAGACACCACTTTAAAAAGAAAAGCGATGAAAAAGCAGCCATCAGAATATTAGTAGACATGCTAAGATCGTGGAGGAGATGGAGGGTTCGCATGAAAAAAATCTCAGCAATTTATATAATTCATTGACTTTGATGGTGGGTGTCAATGTAAACAAATAGGAGGATGGGGGGAAATGATAAAATATCAAATCAAACTTGTAAATATTAAACCGTTTATTCAGACTCAACCAAGGAATATCTACAATAACCTCAAGCTACGCTTGTAGCCATGTATTAAAATGATCTTATTTAGAATGTTAGCAGCAGTTGTGAAGTGGGTGTATTTGAACCAGTTGCTTTTAATTCTCTTGAAGCTCTGACCTAAATTTAAAACGTGGAATGCAATAAGCAGTGAGAGAGCTGAGTATGAGAGGATGCACTCTGCTTGCCGTAATACTTGCTTATTAAATACCTCTGTCAGATTTGACTGCTGGGACCTTCTAACTTTGTTCCTCCATCTTATAGTTTCAATGACCTTGTTTTTTGTTGTTTACATTAGGATTTTGTGGTAAAGTGAGGTCCGTGGTTCATCTGCATCTTTTTAAATAAATAATCGCCGCACTTGCGGCTTGATAGGAGGGGGCGTGGTAGCATGGTAAGAGCTGTTCCTGGGGCGCAATGCGGCCCACACTAATTGCACAGGTGTAGGATCATCCGTTAACCTAATTGGCTAATCGACACAGCTGTGCCACATCCCCATTTTAAAAGGAGAAGCGCGAGTGTGAAGAGGGGGAGAGGATCGAAAAGAAAAGACAGAACGGAGGTTACTGAGGGAAGAGGAGGAGGTAAAAAAAAAAACGGTGCGAGCGCAAGTGATCTTAACAGAGCAGGTTCATGAGAGAGAAGGCAGGCAGCTGGGAAGAGAGCCCCAGGGAAGGAGTGTGTGTCCAACACTCGGGGGGCAATTGGAAGTGGTTGCTCCAGCTGAGCTGTTACAAGGAGCAGGAGTGACCGGGAGTTTGCGTGGCCTGCCACAGAAGACTGGGAAGGCAGCAGGGGTCAAGGAGGCTTGGGAGGAGAGCCCTAGCGTGAGCAACATAACTGGTGGGGAGCCAAATCTTGGTCCACCAAGGAAGCCTGTTCATAGCCATGAGATGGCAGGCAACCGGACCTGTGAAAGGTCAGCTGCTCCTGTCGGTAAGACAACTCCACTGCTGCAAGGTCCGTACAGGAAAAGCAGAGGAACTGCCAGTGTTAAAAGAAGAAGGCAGCAGGCTTCTAGAAAGGACCGTTCCTGCCAGTGGATTATAACCTTGTTTTAAAGAAGACTTGGTTTGTTTTTAACCTCCACCTTTTCACCTGTTTTTATGGATTATTTATTTATGAATTTTGCGGCACTGCACTTTCTTTTTGGACACTAATTTGTTTGAGAATTGCTTTTAATAAAAGCGCTGAACTCTTTTGCACTTTCCCCTTGCTTCACGTGGTGTCCTTATTTGTGCAGCTCATCCCGGTCATGACTATTGATGGTGTCGGGTTCAAGAGGCTCCCAAATGAGAAGAGGGAGCCTAGCTCATGACCCGAACCATCATAGATTTCCAGCTCATCATAAATTAAAACAGACTCTATACAAGCTTTATGAAAAAGTGAGATATAAAGTTACAATTCAAGCTAAAAAGATGCAGCTTCCCAAGACCAATGACATGTTGTCATCCATTTTTGTTGACTGTATCCATGTTTTTTCATAGAATATGATGGAATATAAACCTAAGAATTTTAAAAAAGATTTTTATTTGCCTTGTTTTTTGAGAAAGTTTGAGAAAATATTAAGCACTATCTCCTAAATAGATAGATTTTTAATACTCAAAGAGCCCCTAGTTTGAAGATCAAGGTGAGGTTGTAAGCACGTTTCTGACTTCAAAACTGGTTCTTCATCTGTTAAGACACCCCACATTTTAAAGTTGAATTGTTCTGAATATCTAGCAGATGTAGGCCCTAATATTTAGCTTTTTGTGGCTTTATGCACAAAACTAACTCATTTCATATTTCCTATTTCTTGATTTTTATTATTATGTCTATGAATGAATGTTAGAGCATACAAATATAATGAACGTTTTAAGAAGCGCAGACCATTCAATTCAAAATGGCTGTCGCTCCCTGCTCATTTTACTAGTTCATAATATTGACATGATTGAAGGTACCTAAAGAGAGATGTATTTGTTGTAAACAAATGTAGTTTTTGTTGTAATAAGTGTATCAACATTTTATACCTAACGACTGAAACTGGTGTGATAGTCACAAATCTGCCTGTAGTGCCACCAGGACTTAGTGCTCATGTCCCCTGACTTTGGTGTTTGTAACTCTCCACAGGAAATATAAGAGGTTTGCCTCTGCAGGACACCAGCTAGACTAAGGCTGACAGCTGAGCTCAGCAACAATTCAATGGCAGGAGGAAGAGCACTCAGATCTGGAAGAATATAAATGAAGCTTCAAGGTGAGCAGGAAGGCAGTTCAGTTTGCATTTTTGCATACTGTGCATTGCATTTATTCTGTTTGTATGTACTGTATGCTTGTGCACCAAAGCCTCGAAATACATTGAATAAAGTCTGACAAATTTATAAATTAGAACATTCAAACAACTGTGACGTGAACTGACCATTTGGACCAACAAGTTCATCCATCCTATTCGCTGATATTACCTTAAATAATATGAAGTCAAGATTTGAAGGTCCCTAAAGTCCTGCTCTTCACCACACTACTTGGCAATTTACTCCAAGTCTCTATGGCTCCATCCACTAAGAAGTACTTTCTAACATTTGCACAATATTTGCCCTTAGCAAGTTTCCAACGGTGTCCAGTGTTCTTGTTGTAAAAATTATTTTAAAGTAACAGCTGGAATACACTTTATTAATGCCCTTCATAATTTTAAAAACTGCAGTCATGTCACCTCTTAATCCTCCTTCAATCCGTTGTCATAGTTCATACCTCATAATCCCAGAATCATCCTAGTTGCTCGCCTTTGGACTTTCACTTAAGCTGCTGTGTTTATATTTTTAATCTGGAGAGCAAAATACAATACATAGTACTCAAGGCTGGATTAAGACCCCCACAGGCCCCTGACTGAATTAACTCTTTAACAGAGAGTTGATCTTACTTTTAACAATGCAGCACTTCGTTAACCAACCCATTATGTCTTACTGTTGATTTTGGTGTAAGATCGCTTCATCGTCCCCTCCGACGGATCCCCTTTGGACATTTCAACATGCAGGTACTCATTTGTTTCGATGGGGAGGGGGAGTCCCCCTTGGTTGAGTCCCCCTTGGTCATTTCAGCTAACGAATATTTCATTGTTTTCCTGATTATATTTCTGAAAAGGCCCCTTGCTGTAATGGGCCCCTGGGTACGCACCCAGAACACCCTGATGGTAGATCCATCCTTGATAGTACTCCAGAAGAAGCCCCCTAGTGTATTATTATTCTGCTCTGTACTTGTAATATTTTTATTTTTATATTGTATTGAGGATTACTTGTGTTTTGTTCTGTGTATTGTATTGTATTGACCCCTTCTTTTTGACACCCACTGCACGCCCCAACCTACCTGGAAAGGGGTCTCTCTTTGAACTGCCTATCCCAAGGTTTCTTCCATTTTTCCCTACAAGGGTTATTTTGGGAGTTTTTCCTTGTCTTCTTAGAGAGTCAAGGCTGGGGGGGCTATCAAGCGGCAGGGCCTGTTAAAGCCCATTGCGGCACTCCTTGTGTGATTTGGGGCTATACAAAAATAAATTGTATTGTATTGTATTGTATTTAACCTAAGTATTGCCCATCTTGACTTGTACTCCACACATTATGCTATACAACCTAACATCCTATTAGCTTTCCAAATGGCTTCTTATACTGTCTTGATGTAGAGAGTGATAAGTCCACTATGATTCATAGACCTTTCTCATAATGTGGACTTTCAATTTCAGACCCCCAACTGTGTAATCAAATCTAACATTTCTACTTCCATTGTGTTTTTTACGTTCTACGATTAGATATTAAAGTCAAATGTACATGGACATTGGACATTGTTAGGGTTAGAGGAACTTTATTTGCATCATATTTACCAAAACAGCGGCCTTCAAAATTCTTAAAGGTATTGACAATTTGATACAGCAGAAGTCTTACAGTTAATTAATTATATATTCTGGGACACCTAATGGAGTGAAGTTTTTGGTCATTGTTGGTGTGTCCATCTGGAGCCCACCATATTTTTTTATGGTTAATTTTGTACGCATAGTATATAGTAGTATTGTCATGCATACAGCATACAGCCAAACTCAGCCTACTGATGTCCCACATTAGCTATAGACATATACCAGGGGTCTGCAACCTTCACTATCAAAAAGAGCCATTTTGCCCCCCCCTTCCTCCAAAGAAAAATAGTCTGGAGCCGCAAAACATAACACAGCTTATAAACTTTTAAAAGTTTTAATCTTTTTTTAGATTTTACATGTTACAACACGGAATACAACAAACAGAAGTGCAGTGTGCATGTGTAGGGCTACTTTGAAATAAATTAAACTGAACTATGCAGGCCTATTTGGGTCCTTCCTATACCTGTGTAAAATTAAAATAAAAACTAGCCCACTTTAATATAAATAAAACATTTAGCTGTAGCTTAGCAGCTTTAAAAAAGTAAACATTAAATTCCATTTCAGTGTGCTGAATCAACTGAAGCACCTGAACATACAAAAAAACCTACATCAGCTCCGGGTCCCGAAATGAATGTGTTTTGTTTTTCTGAAAAATAATAGCTTATTAAATGCTATTGTTGTCACCTGTTTAAAATGACTTCTGTTTCTGAAGTTCGCTGCTGATCATCTCTATGTCGGGGCTGTACAATGTGACTTTGACCTTCACACAGGACTGCAGGCTCTCATGTGTGAGGCGGGAGCGATATTTGGACTTTATGAAGTTCATGCTTGAGAAAACTTGCTCACTTAAGTATGTTGAGCCAAAGATGGACAGGACTCCAAATGCATATTTTTTCATGTTCATATACGTTTCGGGAATGGCACTCCATGTGTCGAAAACAAATTTGTCGGGTTTGGGGAGGTTTTCAATATCACTCCATTTGTGCTCTTTAGCGAGAGTAGCCTTCTGACGGGTGACTTCTTCAAGATCCGCTGTCAGGCATTTGAACTTGGACACCCATTAATCTTTATCTGCTATGTCGTCCAGTTCAATTTCTAGATCGGGCTTACTCCTGTGAATGCGGATGTGTTCAGCAGGGATGGGTCGATGTCCAGGGGTGTGACAGGGAAGGAGAGAGAGTGTGTTTATCCTTTCTGAACTCACTGAATCTTTCTCTAAATGCAGCTTGCATTTTCTGAACAATTTCCCGTTTGTTTTTAAAGTCGGAGAATAGATGTTCTGATATTTTTATGAACGATTCTTTCATGTATTCTCCGTCTGTGAACGGCTTACCCCTCCTTACGATCTGTTGAGCTGCCACAAAACTAGCGGCTGTAGTTGACTGTGGAGAAGTGATCCACTTTTTGAAAGTATGTTTGCTCTGTTCAGCTTTCCGTTGCAGTTCTGAAATTGCTCTCTTTCGCTTATCTTCACTTGGGTATTTTTCAGTGAATGCTGAGAGCTTGTTTTGAAAATGTCTTTCAACGTTACATTTTTTGTTGTTCGATAATTTATCGCCACATATTAAGCACACCGGTAAGCCAGCGTCGTTGGCGGTGAAGGCAAATGCTTCTGTCCACGCAGAATTAAACTCTCTAAATTAGATGTTAAAATGTATAACAGTAGTAGTAGTAGTAAATAAACATATATATAAATACAAGTTAAATTAAGAAATTGCCATTATTCATTTTTATGGTTTTTATTTTTTTGTCAAGGCCAAAGGGAGCCACTGCAAGGAGGCTGAAGAGCCGCATGTGGCTCCAGAGCCGCGGGTTGCCGACCCCTGACATATACCATTGTCATTTGTCTGCCATACTGTTTCACTTGGTAGCACTACATGCACCAGACCTTGTTGTCAATCTTTGCAGTAATATCATCAATATGTGGCTTTATGTATTTATTGGGAATATTGTTGATGGCATCTTGCAACTGGTTGTAGACTGCATCTTTCTCTCTATAATCAGTACCTTCAGTTGGCACATATATAAGGACCCACTGCAGTTTCCCTATCAGACAAAGATGGGAGTGGAGGATACAATTACAGTATCTGTCTGCTCCACAAGGCTTACTCTCACTTGGACAAAGTTGGCAGCACTGTGAGGATTATGTTTTTTTGATTTATCCAATGCCTTCAATACCATCCAGCCATCCCTATTAAGGGGTAAACTCAGAGATATGCAGGTGGATGAACCTGCGGCATCCTGGGTAATGAACTCTCTGTCAGGCAGACCACAGTTTGTGAGACTAAAGGACTGTGTGAGCAACACTGGAGCACCACAAGAAACAGTGCTCTCTCCTTTTCTGTTCACTCTGTACACCTCAGACTGTACAGTAAATATTACACCAGGTCATGTCACTTGCAGAAATCCTCAGATGTTTCTGCATTTATGGGGTGTATTGATAAGCGGGATTAGAGTGAGGAGGCAAGTCAGGTGAAGAACTTTAAAAATGGTCTGCATCCTAACATTAACAAAATCAAGGAATTGCTTATTGACTTTCACTGCACCAAAGAGCCTCTAATGTCTGGTGACTATTCAAGGAATGGATGTAAAGGTGGTCTGTTCCTACAAATACTTGGGGGTCCATGTCAATAACAGGCAGGACTGGTCTTGTATCACAGAGGAACTACAAAATAAAGGACAAAGCAGGCTCCTTTTTTCCTGAGGAGAGTTTAATCCTTTAATGAGAGTAGTGACATCCTTCACATCTTCTACAACTTTGTGATGACCAGTGCGATATTCTACTCTGTGGTGTGCTGGGCTGGCAACATCACTTCAAGGGAGGCCCACAGAATCAACAAAAAAATTAAAAGGTCAGGCTCAGTTATGGGGCACACTTTGGACCCCCCAGATGTCATACTGAAGGAGAGAATAAAAACAATACTGAGTGCCATTATGAACAAAGCTGTACATTCTCTCTCTGACACACTAACACTGAGGACTTTCAGGAAACAAATTATTAGTAGAAGTGTGTTAAGAAACACAATGGGGGCTCCTTTATACCAACAGCAATATGTGTGCATAATGCCTAACTGGGACTGACTACAAAATCAGAAGTTTTCTTTTTTTGTAGTCATTCTGCTTAGTATTTGAGAGGGAGGTTGCTGTTATTATAATATAATAATATATATTTATTTATTGAGCGTCTGTAAAAGTTCAAATCTATCTATCTATCTATCTATCTATCTATCTATCTATCTATCTATCTATCTATCTATCTATCTATCTATCTATCTGTGTCTTAGTATGTTGAGACATGAACCATGCCATCATCATGGAGCTTTCGATTGTCTCCCACCCAGTCACTGCCTTTGTTGTCTTTTTATTCCACACCATGCTAACACCATGTTGTTTGCCACATCCACAGTAAAAGATAATCTTGCAATTGCAGCACATCCTTGCCCCAGTCCACTTCATTTCACCAGATCTGCAATGTCTTATTGTCATTGTCAAATTCTCAAAAGGGCTGCACCAGCTTACCATTATAGTATAATGTCTGTATGCTCTATGAGCCAATTTGTGTTTTTATTTTATGTTAGAGTTTGTCATACCAGGAACTAGATTTTCTTTCCAAGGTTTTCCAGGTTGAACACCATCATCATCACACATACTGTATTTTGCTTACCTCTTATTGCTCTTACTGTACCAGTGTGATTTTAGTTTGCTAGGGTTGCTGGTCTAATACCCAACTCTTCTTTTTTTAATCAGGCTTCAGACCAGCCATGGCAGAGAACACCAATTTTATTTGTACTTTTGTTTATGTTTGCATCTTGATCTTCCTCTTCATTGAGTTTGTGGTTCCTGTTACTAAGAACGTTTTGATCTTTGCCAGACGTGTTTGTGCAGATTCTTGGGTGTGATATCAGGTGTTACCATCTTATATAAAAACGAAGGCTGCTTACATTTCTTTTCTCAACCTTAATTAAAAAAATGAAAGCATTTACCATCCAAAAAAAAAATGTAATCTGTTTAGTAACTTCAGGAATTAGCTTTCGTTCAGTTTGACATCGTGTTTGGTCTTGCTACCAAGTGTGTTTAAAAGATCAACTGTTTTGACAGCTTCTTTATGAAACTGTTCCCAACTCTCTTATTTCATATTGCCAATCTCTGCTTTATAAGCAGTGTATCCTTAATTAAAATGCTTCCTTTCTTAATTACTTGCTTCTTTTATGGCAAGATGTTTTGATATGCCTTGATTTTATTGTGAATAATAGAGAGTATGGCCTACTGTGAAAAGAAAAAAGGCAAAATTATATGAAAAATGAGACAGATGAATGAACTCACTTCATGATGTGCAACACACACACACAAAAATCAAATGTACCAAGCACAGAACTTTCCCAACATAATTCTAGGATTTTGCCAGTTAACTTTTACAGAGCAGTATCACTCATTTGTGAAATGAAATGCAAGGATCATGCCTTGACAAAAAAGAATAACATTTTCCTTACCTGATTGTAGTGAAACTGCGCACAAAAAAATAAAAAAATCATCTCTGTACATCAAAGTGAGTGATTTTTCTCAAAATCAATGTGCTTCTAATGTTTTGCAATTTTAATAACTGTAACAATATTCATTTTCTCTGAATAGACATAGACCATAGCACTTCATGTCCTTACAGCCAGACAGACCGACACACAGATAACCATCAATCTGAAACTGGCCAGGGGCTGCCTAAAATGTGCAAACTGGTGAAAACTCAAAGTTGCACAAACTGTAAGAGCATAAGAAATTTGACAAATGAGAGGTAAACCTTCAGTCCATCAAGCCTGTTTGTTAGCTAATACCTAATACCTCATCCAGAGTCTTCTTAAAGGTTGTTAAGGTTTCTACTTCAACTACGCGTCTTAATATGTTTGTTTCAGAGTTCCACAACACTTTGCGTTTAGAAGTACTTGCTGGCTTCAGTCCTAAATGCACTTCCCCTTAATCTCCACTCAGGTCCTCGAGTATGTGATTCACCTTCAAGCCTCAAGAACTCTGCTGGGTCTACTTTATCAGTGCCTTTGAGGATTTTAAATACCTGGATTAGGTCCCCACACTGTCTCCTCTGCTCAATACTAAACAGGTTTAATCCTCTGAGTCTGCTGCAGTACGCCATGTCCTTAACTCCTGGGATGCACCTGGTTGCTCTCTTCTGCACAACTTCAAGTGCTGCTATGTCTTTCTTGTACTGTTGTGACCAGAACTGCAGACAATACTCCAGATGTGTTCTCACTAGTGCAGCCTAACATCCCTTGACTTAAATTCAACAGTTTATCTGATAGAACCCTAACATTTCTTTGCTTTTTTATTTGCTTCTGTGCATTGCTTAGATGATGAAAACGTTGTGTCAACATAAACCCCTAAATCCTCTTTAGTAGTTGATTCCTGTAGGATGATGTCTCCCATCTTGTATTTATAATTGATGTTCCTTTTGCCCGCATATACCACTTTTCTATGTTAAACTGAGCTTTACAAATATTCACCCAATTCTGAAGCATGTCCAGGTCTATCTTTCTGCCTCCTCAGTACATAGCAGTCCTCCAATTTTAGTATCATCTACAAATTGCTCAAGTTTACTAACTATACTGATATATATATTATTATTCTAGATCAGAAAAAGTAGCCACCCCAAGACAGACCCCTGAGGGACACCACTGATGACCTTGGTCGTCTTAACTGTACTCTTTGTCTCCTGCCAGTTAACCGACTAGATCCAGTTTTGTAGATTACCTCGGATGCCTACAGCTTCTAGTTTCAGAATTAATCTTTAGTGTGAGATTGTATGAAAGGCTTTTTGAAAGTCTAAGTAAATTATGTGGCATGGTTCATTTTTATCAATTGTTGTGTTATAAGTTCAAAAAAATCTAAATGATTGATTTGGCAAAATGTCCCTCTCATAAACTCATGCTAACCATTACCAAACTTTATCACCAATGCTATACCATTAGGAAGAAAAGTTGCCTCAATGATAAAATGGATGTGAAGCCTCCAAAAGCTGCTGCCTAAGCAGGCCATGACGTTGTCTAATCCACCCAAAAGACTCTCACTTGCAGGGCCGTCTTAATGCATGGGCACGCTGAGCAGTGGCATAGGGACCCCATGCTATTCTATGTATGTTGTGACCTGCTGAGTGGTTGTGTAGGTAGGGGGCTCCAGTGCACTGCTTTGCCTGGGGGCCTATAATGCTGTTAAGATGGCCCTGCTCACATGAACTCAGCCAGGCCCCCGATACTACTACTGGTTTCAGGCGAAGCAGACCCTAAAAATGGAAAGCTGGCAAAATAACATAAAATGTATCAAAATATATCAAAAACACCACAAAGAAGAGAATGACCATAAAACCCTGGTTTGTTAAAATAAACGGCAAACAGGAATCTTTATAAATCAAGGATTTATTTAACAAAAACAGAAAAATACAAGGAAAAGCTCAAAAGAACAATATGAAGGACAAGGAGTAGCCTCAAAACACAATTTTAGCAAATAATCCCAAAATGTGATATCTAAAAAATCAGAATCTGTAATCAGAACCCAGAAATTAACAAATTAAGTATATGAACACAGAAGGTGATATTTAGGAATCTCCAGAGAAAACGAATGATCTGCACCTAAGCCTTCTCAGCTTACTTATATAGTCAGAGTGAGACCTTAGCAGCAGTGATGGGACAGCAGCACATTTAAAGAGACTGAATCTAATTGTCTAATTACAAATTAAATCAATCAAAATAACATAAAGACATGTAATATAATAGATCAACATGAACAAAAATCACAATAAAATGCAAATAACTTTGAAATGATTCATTTGTTTCAACAACAATATTGTTGCATGTTGTACACGTGTGTATGGAGCAGGAATAGGTCTGTAGCTTTTCACAGTCCTAATGACTGTTTCATTCAGATGAAATGATTCATTTTTGAATTGTCATGTCGTCAGACTTAAACATACTGACACACAGACACAGGCCTCACTCTGAAAGTGTTCACGTCTCTTGGTACGGATACCTCCTGTACTTCATTTGAATTTCACCTAACTGCTCAACCATTTTCTTCTTTTCAGCTTCCTACTTTCTCAGAAATCTCAGATCTTGTCTGTACGTCTAAGCCATCCACCTGTCAACTGGACCCTCTCCCCACAGTTCTGGTCAAAGCCTGCCTCACCTCTCTGGTCCCCCTTATTTCAGCTATAATCCACTCTTCTCTTACTACTGGTACTGTTCCTCCATCCATCATCCAACCCGCTATATCCTAACACAGGGTCAGTGGAGCCAATCCCAGCCAGCACAGGGCACAAGGCAGGATCAAATCCCCAACCAGCCCACCGCAGAACACACACATACACACACACACACCAAGCACACACTAGGGACAATTTAGGCCAATGCACCTGACCTGCATGTCTTTGGACTGTGGGAGGAAAGCGGAGCACCCGGAGGAAACCCAGGCAGACATGGGGAGAACATGCAAACTCCACACAGGGAGAACCCGGGAAGCGAACCCAGGTCCCCAGGTCTCCCAACTGTGAGGCAGCAGTGCTACCCACTGCGCCACTGCACCACCGTGCCGCGGTACTGTTCCTTCCTCTTTTAAAACTGCTGCAATAACCCCAATTCTGAATAAACCTGGTGCCGATCCTACTAATTTAAGTAATTTTTGTCCTATTTCTAATCAACCTTTTATTTCCAAAATTCTTGAAGAAATAGTAGCTATTCAACTTTATTTTCATTTATCTGAAAATAATCTATATGAATAGTTCCAGTCTGGTTTTCACCCTCTCCACAGTACAGAAACGGCACTTATAAAAATTACTAACGACCTCCTTATGGCAGCTGATTCTGGTTTAATTACTATTCTCATCTTCTTTGATCTGAGTGCGGCCTTTAACACTATTTGTCACACTACTCTTCTTAATAGATTCGATTGGCATTACCCACACTCCACTAGATTGGTTCAGATCCTATCTCAGGCCGTATTCAGTTCATTCAGCTTAAAACTTTCACATCCCAACCCACCACTGTTACTTCAGGTGTGCCCCCGGGCTCTGTCCTGGGGCCCCTCCTTTTCATTATTTACCTCCTTCCCCTTGGCAATATCTTTCATAAATATAGCATTAGCTTCCACTGTTGCGCTGATGACACCCAGCTCTATCTCACTAGCAAACCTACTTTTTCCTTTCCACCTTCCTTGTTTATTGATTGCATAGCAGAAATTTAATCCTGGTTTTCTTAAAATTTTCTTAAATTACATAGTGAGAAAACTGAGGTTCTCCTCATTGGTACAAAATCAACATTATCCAAAACTGATCACTTTTCATTTGTTATTGATAATTCGTCTGTCTCCCCTTCTCCACAGGTTAAGAGCCTGGGTGTCATCCTTGACAGTACTTTATCCTTTCAGTCCCACATCAATAACATCTCCTGGTCTGCCTGTTTCCACCTGCGTAACATTAATTGTAATCGCCCCTCCCTCACTCCCCACACCACTGCTATCCTTGTTCATAGCCTTGTCTCCTCTCGTTTGGATTATTGCAATTCCCTTTTCTTTGGTCTTTCTCACAAATCTCTTTATAAGCTTCAACTGGTCCAGAATTCAGCTGCCCACATCATTACTAGAACCCCCTCTAGTCACCATATCTCTCCTGTCTTGTAGCCTTCACTGGCTTCCAGTTCAGTTCCGAATTCAATTCAAAATTCTCCTACTAACTTTTAAGGCTATCCACAACCTTGCCCCTCCATATCTGTCCGACCTCCTCCATGTTGCCATTCCGCTCTTGTACCTTTAGGTCCACTTCCTCCATCCACTTGACTGTCCCCTTCATCTGTCTTACCACCATGGGGAGCAGAGCATTCAGTTTCTCTGCTCCCCAGCTCTGGAACTCATTAACTTCCAAGCTTAGAAACTTTGATTCATTCTCACTTTTCAAATCTAAACTTAAAACTCATTTGTTTAAGACTGTTTTTTCTCTTTGACTACATTTACTCTGTCTGATTTTAAATTTTGTATTTTTAGTTTTGTTTATAATGTGTGTTTCATCTATTGTTCGGTGTCCTTGAGTGTTTAGAAAGGCGCCTACAAATAAATAAAATGTATTATTATTATTATTAAGTCACGTTCAAGGATGCCTAAAATCATTGCAAATGTAAAGACTCAATGCTTTGCCTATACAAGTTTACATTTCCAGGATAAATATGCTATGTCAGCAGGGCAGATGTGATTTGCAGTGACCAGGTGAAGGACATGAAGCCAAAACAGGTCAAAACCGGGAAACCACAGCTCTGATGGGGATAGGTTGTCCAGGAAGAGCTTTATATACGTTGCAATGCAGTAATCAGGTCGCAGACTCCAAAGACACGCTCATTACAACCATCGTGTGTCCTATCAATGGATGTCCAATAGTGTGGTGAAATGATCAATTGCCTGTAAAAGAATAATTCTTATCAAAATGTAGGGAAAGTAAAATAATAAGACAGACTGAATTAGCTTAGTTCAATGAGTGTAACTCAATAAAAAGAGCAGCTGTAACAAATCTCTTTATTATAAAAATCATCTTACGACGATACAAGACTTTTTTCCTGCGGCGAGATGTGATCTTTGGAAGAGAGACCTTTTGAAGAGAGACAGAGAGACACTGTAACGTCCCACGACACGGACAAGTCACGTCATACTTACAAGCTTTGGAAGCAAGTCCCGTGATACACATGCAGAGCAGGTTAGAGAGAATGGAAGTAGGAAAATTCAAAAGTCTCAAAAAAATGAGGTAAAGATCGCATTAGCGCAAACAAATGGAAAATATTACTCGGTGAAATAACGGAACAGCGAAAAGAGATCGAATAGTGTTTGAGGATGTCTGGGGGAGAAGAGAGACAAGGCATTGAGACAAAAGGACAGCTGCTGTACAGGCTTTTAAACGTTTGAAGCGCCGCACGAAATGCAAAATATGCAGCATGGCAGCAGCAGCAAGCCAGCAGCTGACTGAGCAAAGAGGAGGTAAAAAAAAAACTATTTGTTTATCATTTGTGGTAAGCAGCCCGGACACAGACAGGCAGACACCGATGGTTCAAGCGCCAACACACGTTTATTCATTATATACACTATTTACAATGACACACACAACCCAGTGCACCTGCACCAATCACCCTCAAGTCCTGGCCTCTTTAACAATGCCTCTCATTCGGACCGCCTCCACTCCGAGCTCTGTTCTATTCCACCCGACTCCAGCTAATGGAGGGAGGCGGCCCCCTTTATGTTCACCCAGACGTAATCCAGGTGCCTCCCGATGAACTTCCGTTGGCACTTCCTGGTGTGGCGGACGTGCCGGCTAAGCACCCAGAAGCACTCCCAGTGTCCCTGGTATTCCTTCCGCCAGCACCTCCAGGTGTGGCGGAAGTGCTGACAGCCAGAGCTCTTCAGGCATCAGGACGCCCCCTGGCAGTGACCATGGGCCCCATAGGGTTGAGCTTGCATGCTCTGTTTCTGTGAGCCCCATACCAACCAGGGCGGCTGCCCTCTTGTGGTCCGGAGGAGGCATAGTCCCTCTCCCGGTCCTTCCAGGCGTCCCGGCTGGGTACTGGCCCCAGCTGCTCGCCACACATTGTATCACCGTTTAAGAGGGATTTCGAAGGAGCAGCGGCATCTCCTTGGGGTGGATTCAGCCCCCCTCTTCACAATGGTGTGTAGCGCTGGCAGGGTGTGAAAGGGGTCGGCGAGCGAAATGAGCAAGGTGCAAAGCCCCCTAGTTGTCTTAAAAATCACTTAGCAAATGCTACCTTGTAGTTGTTTACATAGTTTCAACATAAATTCAGTTGTGCTAGTTACTGCATTTCAATGCAGTGCTCATGTCGTCTAAACTGGCCCAGTGTGAGTGTGTGCTTGAGTGGGCCCTGCAATGGCCTGGCACCCTAAGCATGGCTGGTCTCTCTCGCCAGGAGTTGGTCAAGAACTCCTAAGACCTTGTATTAGTTTACACTGGTATGATAAAAATAATTTTATATTCTAACATTTTTACTCATTGAGTATGTTATGTTCTTGTTAGTTAATTATATGCATGTATGTATGTATGTATGTATGTGTATGTAGTTATTTAATTAACTATATGCAAAATATACTTTTCTCTCTCATACTTTTCTACAGTCAGCCTTTTATCTGAAATGAACTGAAGGGAGAGAAGTACAGAATCATCCGTTGTTTCATGGAATTTGTGGCTCTCTTTAGATGACCAGTAATGGCGATGTATCCAGATGTGGGGCTTTACCTCTTGTTTGACTTCATCACTGTGCTCAGCATTTGCTTTGGGGTTACCTGCCTAGAAATACCTTTGCAGAGTAAGTATGTCTGCTTTGGATGTTACTGACTAAGTGTTGCTTTTGTTGGGATGAGCCATGCTTACTGAAAGGAAAGAACTTTAGGAGCAACGGTGATGAAGGTGTGAATTTAAGAAATGCTGGAAAATAGTCAGACAGGCACCACTAGTCAGGCGGCCGAAGTTTCCAAATTGAGCTACAGAATGAGTGGGAAAGAGAGATGTGCTTAAACATCTGTGTGAGCTAAAAAGCACAAGTATTTATTATTTATACAAACAGAAACAGAATATTGTGTTTAATAGTATAGTCGCACAGTGGTTAGTATGGATACCTCACAGTTTCCTGGGTTTTAACACTAGAATTACCAGAGCCAACGAAACAACTTGTAAATCCGGCCCACCTTAAATCCCTTCGCACCTCTCCGTCAGCATCTTTTGTCTTCTAAATGTGTCGATAATCCCAAGCAGCAAGCAGCCTGCTATACCATCCCTCCCCACCGCCTCAGAACGGGCAAGAAGTTCTCCCAGTTCCTACCTTGATTGATTATCTGGGAGTGAGCTACCCAGAATTGTAAGGGGTAATAATTTGATGTGTGTTTTGTGTCTACAACAATCTATGTAAACATTGTTAAAACAGAAACGTTTTTCATGTTTTAGTAATAAATGACAAAATGTAGACATGAACTGTATAATGTGTGAAGGCTGAAGTCCAAATCAAATAAACACTTTCACAAAAGGTGCAACTACAATATGACAGGTGCTGTGGTTAGAACTGCCGACTTATAACCCAGAGGTCGTGAGTTCGAAACCAGCTCCCCAGCGAATTTACCATTTTGAGTAGTGAGTTGCTCTTATTGTTATTATTATACAGTACACATATACATTTGACTTGTGTCTGTAACAGCCAGTGTAAATTTATAGCACTTGTAAAAGTTAACTTTTTTTTTTTCACTTTTATTCTCTCAAATGCAATCACAATACAACACCCACCTCCCCGCCCCAGATCTGATGCGGTTACTTTTTATCTGAAACTGGGAATAACTGTAGATGTGAGTGGAGGGATAAGAGCTGACACACAAACGTTGGTGAATCTGCCTTCTTCGTATCTCACCGTCACTTGAATTTTTTTTTATTCAGTTTGATTGAGTGTTCCTGCTCACGCTGAATTAGTATGCACCTCATGGTCTGTGATGTCAAAGCCACACTGACAAGAAAACAGAGACATATGTATATATGATATTTGGAATAACTCATTTTATGACCTGTATAGTACATTTCAGAAAACATTGTGGCACTGATGCAACATTATTTATATTATTCATATTCATTCGCATAACATCTTGTGCTTGTAATCAGTGACCACGTGTTTTTTTTTTTTCACCCCCGATCTTGCCAGTCCCTACACGTTTGGGTGCATGGTGGTGTTTCTTTTGACTCCAGGACATGCAGAGGAAAGAATAGTACAGAGAGGTCAGTTCCGCACTATATGCAATCATCAGATTCAAATATTAACAGTTTCCACACACCCAAGGGCCATCCTTTCTACATTTACGACATGTGTACCTGTTGCAATGTACACACTTCTCTCTGTGCTGTGGTTACTATTACACTGAAGAGGCTGGGGGGGAGCGGCGGTCTTGGAACAGATGCTTGTCGATGTTGCATCCTCTTTTGCTTTATCCATCACCTTTTCTTGTAAGAAGTGATGACGAAGTTCCTTTGCAAGATGAGCCATGAACACTTTTCTTTTCTCAGTGGATCCCATACATACCTTGTACAGTACATGTGCGTTGATCGACGCCAGGTCAAGCGTGTTGTAGCACAAGCAACCGGCCACCTGCGTGCTTCTGCTCACACTAAATAAGCTCACGCCTTCTGGTGCACGATATCAATGCAGCACGGGAAAAAAAATAAAGAGATAAATATATGTGACATTTTGAAGAAATCATTTTATGACCTGAATAGTACCAATCAGAAAACATCATCGCACTATTGCAATATTATTTGAAAACGAACAGCGTCAGATCAGCTGTAAATGCATAGCATTTCTAAAAGTTAGCTTTTTTTCAGTTTTATTCTCTCAGTCACGTTCATACTCTCCCTCGGCCACCCCCCACTCCCACTCCCCCCGATCTGACTCAAACTAACAGCGGCAGCATAAATTCACACCCGATCTGATGCTGTTTGTGAATTTTCCCTTGGGATTAATAAAGTTTCTATCTATCTATCTATCTATCTATCTATCTATCTATCTATCTATCTATCTATCTATCTATCTATCTATCTATCTATCTATCTATCTATCTATCTATCTATCTATCTATCTATCTATCTATCTAACCTCCTCTAAAAAACTTGTCAGTGTCCCAGTAGATTTGTAGGGTGTCTAAAGATAGGAGCTATCTCACTTATCCCAGGCAAGCCTAAGAGAAAAAAGCAGGACGTGAAATTTGTCACAGAGCCTTTAGAAGTCTGCTAGGTTCTTGCTGAGCTCCTTTTATATGACTGTCTACCTTGTAGCCCCAAATTAAACACTGTCGTTGTGATGGTCCTCCATCTATGTGCTGGGCTATTATTTCATTATACAGCAGCAATGCTTTCCTTTTTCTGGGGCAATTGTGTGTTGTAATTCACAAGATTACACGGTTTAAGGCAGGTACTGCAGAGCAGACAAAGCCATTGAAATTTAGCCAGGGTTGAGATCTTGTCTAAGGGTACCATGCATGATCTTAGCCGAGGTCAGGCGTGAGAGCAGACAGCAAACACTAACTCAAGCAAACCGTCTCAGTTCTTACACACTGCCTTTAAACAAGATTGTTCAGAATTTAACAAGCTTGAGACTTCAGTCAGGTTGGCAACGCAATTGAAATGCAAATGACCAGACGCTCCTAATTAGCACTACAGGAAGCAGGCCAAGGAGCTAGTGAGCCAGGCAGGAGGCAAGGTTTGTAGCAAACAGTCAATTACTGCAATAGACCCAAACCTGAACCTCTAATTACCGATGTC
The DNA here is from genome assembly GCF_900747795.2 of Erpetoichthys calabaricus. Lineage (NCBI taxonomy): Eukaryota > Metazoa > Chordata > Cladistia > Polypteriformes > Polypteridae > Erpetoichthys > Erpetoichthys calabaricus. The sequence goes on along the minus strand of NC_041395.2, from coordinate 46,414,212 downwards.
CCAACAGCCAGTCAAGACAAATAAGTAACAAAATTGTCCTCTAGCTGTGACTTGCTTCACTCTGAACCTACACCTGCCAGTCACGCTTACTTGGATTTCACTGCCAGCAGCTGACTTACTTGCCAGATTTTAGTAAGAATGCAGTGACACAATGCCAGTTTGCAATAAACAGTTTCTTCCATTTACAAAAAAGAAACCTAGCTGGCCAGTTTGGTTACTATGGCTTCCTATAAATCAAAACTGCTTTAAATATTTTTGTGTGTCTTTTATATTTGGTGAAACTAATATTCAGTATTTCTTAGAAAATACACTAATTTTGTAGCTGGGGGTCTGTTTTATGACTTTTATTGGGTTTTTGCTTTTTTAGTAAAAATAATTGGTCTAAGTTGTAACTCTGTAGTATTAATGAAGTTTAAATCCTACACTGAAACAATATACAGTAAAGTAACTGATGTCATTTGAGTAAATCTGCCATTTTGCCTTCCTTTGCCCAGTTGAACAGCCTCCAGTCATCACACAGCAGTCTCCAGCTTCTCAGATAGCTTTCTCCTTTGATGATAACGTCCCTATTCAATGCGAGGCAAAAGGAACTCCCGCTCCACAGTAAGTATTATGAAACTTCAGACACATTCATCTCCTTGCTGTCTCAGAGATTAATGGAGCGGGCCTATTTGTATTTAAATGGCAGTTTTTGTATTTCAACAAGAAGAAGAGCACACAGAAGGGGTGGCATAGTGGCACAATGGTTAGCACTGTTGGCGTGCAATTCTCAGGTCCTGACCCAGCCATAGTCTGTGGTTTTTGATTTTTTTTTCTTGCTTGTTTTTCCTTTCACATCCTAAAAGAGTGCAGATGCCTTTCAGTTGACTCCACATGGATGAGTGTATGAAAGAAGACCTGGCAGCCCAGCTCAGGCCAAGACCTTGGTTAATCTGGGCAGAAGAGGCTCACTGAAAGTCAGCCAGGCCCCCTAATGCTACCTGCTGGCTTCAGCTGGTGCAGGACCTTAAAGGGGCATCTGGCAAAATATCATGAAATAATAATAATAATAGCTTTATTTATATAGCACCTTATTATACAATTACGTGTAATTCAAGATGCTTTCCATAGATTCATCAACAAAAACAATAAATATATACAGAATAGAGCACTTTGAGGAGGTGTGGGTTAGACAAAAAAAAAAGCAATGGATTAATGCTGGGTACATCTTTATACATCACATAGCTAAACTTACCATCAAATTACTATGTAATGTTCTAATTACCTTAAAGCCAGATTATAAAAATGTTTTTTTTAAAGTTTTTGTCCAAAAGTATTTCAAAATGCCATTAAAGGGGGAGGATAACCATCAACCTCTAGCTTGTGAATGAAAAGGGCAACAAATTATTTTTATAAATGAAAGATTTATTTATCAAAAATAGAAAAATACAGAAAAATGCTCACAAAAAAACAATAAATCCCACCAAAAAAACAATACTCGCAGAAACTCCACAATAAATGCTAAACCGCTAAATAAACGTGACTGTCATGGATACTAAATAATAATCAACAGGAAAATATTGACAATAAATCCTTAATTGCAATAGGCATATGAAAATAATATTTTAAAATAAAGAAAGGAGACACAAAAAATAAAGAAAAGATATATAAGGCTTTTATATAAACATAACAGTTACATATTCTAACATCATGTCTCACCTATAAAAGATGGAGGCTCACAGCTTCTGATATCTGAGAACTGGATCCTTCCTAAAACAAATTTCATGATAGTAATAAAAGAAACTCAAGATGATGTTAAGACAGGATTGAAATTTTCTTTGATTTTTGACTTCTTTTTTTTATCTTTTTCACTTTAGCTCTCATGTCTGAATAGTTTTGTTTCTTCTGATTTCAATCTTCTATCCTGTCTCCTGATTATCAATTTGCCTACCCCTTTTACAGTGTCTTCCATCTCCCAATGTTCTCTGAGCTCAAGAAATACATTTGAATTTTTCACACTTACAATATTTTAATAAGGGATAGACAGTTTAATAGAACATCAATAATGTATAATCAGTTTAGAATTGCACAAATTTTCAAGTTATACAGGAACATATAATTGGTCCAGCATAGTTGGCAGACTTTTCCCTAGCCCCCAATGACACTTACAAGACCATTACATGATTGTAAAGCTATCTCAGTTCCTCATTCCCCATTGACTTTAATGCATTTTGCCAAGTTTCATAAATATAGCGAACATTTCGGTGCTAAGCAAACTCCGCAATGTTCACTCATCACTAGTACATGGCCGACTGCCTCCAATTCCCTACGGCTATGACTGAAAACTGCTGGAAAAGTAATCAAATGTGGAAGAGCCTTAAACAATATACAAATGAAATGGGCATATTCACCAAAGCTTGGGTGTCAGGTGTAGGTGGGCTTATCTTTAACATTTTCCCAGATCTCTCTCCATAGTGGGCGTAACTCTCCCTTAGTTCTTCAATGTATGAAGGAAGCAGCGGGATATTGGTCCACTCCATAACACACAAATGTGTGTGACTGTTAGAAAAACAACTGATGCTTAAGGTACAGTATAAATTAACTGGCTGGTAGAAGAACTGCAAAGTCACACTGGCCATATAACAAAGAGTCTCCTTGGTTAAAGGACTGGGTGAAGTCTAAGCAGGAGAGACAAATAGCTCAGATTATGGGATGTCTTTGACAAGGAGTAATGCAAGACTCTAGATGAAATGTTGGGGTGCCTACTCAGCCACTCTGTTTACTCAGAATAATAGGGTGGATCAAAATAACAAGCACATGATGGCAGAATAAGACACAAAAAGCAATCAGCTCTAAGGAATGGTCAGGTTTTAGGGTCAGGGCTGCTTCAGGTGGGTGGCTCATCTCCAAGATGAGACGTCTAATTCCAGGAGTGCCCTGCTTTTATAACTCATGGAGCACATGAGGTGGAGTCAGTAGCCTTCAATTAGTGTCTTCTCAGTAGTGATGTGCAATGAACGAACAAACTAATACTTGTCTTGGTCTCTGAACGAATGTACTGGTTCAATGACATTAAAGAACAATCTTTTCGAGGCATGCCTAGTGTGTGCTACATTTTATATTATATTCTGCGATAATCCAGTGCTTTCATCTTAACTTCACTTAAATGGCTGCTGCCTTCAGGAAATAGCCTATCAGTAGACTGTTTCAGCAAAACAGTATGACAACAACTAGCCAATGACTGGCTTGGTAGATGACACTAAGTACCTCCCATTGATTGGTTCCCTCTGACTGAGTGACTATGACCGTCTCAGTACACGAACTGATTGAATGAACCAGTATGCCCCCTACTGATCTGGAGAATCATTGCAAGTTGGTTCACAAACTGCAGACAAGAGACTCGCAGTACACTAAATCTCAGTTCAGTTCACTGATGATATGTGTATGGGAGATTGCAACCGAAAAGACCGGATATAAAAGAAGGAAATTGAGGGGGATTAATCCAAAACTGAAATGTTCTCACAGTTTTATCGTGATATGTGCACTATTTTAAGGTTCTCTTTGTACCATTGTTTTTTATTTATTGTTGAAATTTTATTTATTGCCAAAATTCAATAAAGAATATTATTATTATTATGATGATGTGTGAATTACTAATTTTGTTGCTTGCTTTTTATATTGTTTGTATTGTTTGGTGGTTAAAGTTGTTACACTGTTATGATATTATTCTAGATTTCAAACTAGAATATAGCTTCTTGTTGTTTTTGAAGTGAACGAATCACTCCTTCTCGGAGCTGTGAGTTAAACAGGAGACAAAAAGGGTTACCGATCGCGACCCCCTGAGTTGTATTGCTTATCTCTCACAAGCCTGGAAGGTGACCCTGTGACATGCATGTGTGACAGGGATTAATCACTAGAAGCTACTGCCGAGTTTCAAGATGAATTCCAAGCATTATGATGGGGTTACATATAGACATTAAGTGGCTAAACTGCTGTATTCCTTCCATATCGACATGTTATTATGTCTTATGAATTTTTTCTTGGACTTAACGTTTCCTCCCATAGCATGAACACCTGTTTTGTGGTCAAATGACAGACGTTTTCTGTGTTCTCCTGCATATTTGTCCTCTGTTTTCCTTTTGCTGTTTTTTCAGATGTCTTTCAGCCCTGCTGCCACTGTTCAAAGGTTACTTCACAAATGATAGGGAAAAAATGAGTAGCCAAATAGTGAATGAATTATTGATAAAAGTCAACTCCACCCTTCTGGAAATGTTCATTTTGCTGAGGCACACTAGTGGTCCCTATGGAGAGACTACCACTGTGGCACTTAATTATTGGGAATGGGAGATGGGAAATGGGCAGAGTTCCCATAAAGAACAGACTTAAGAACAAATTTGAATAACTTCATCAATAAGAAAATATCCCATGCATTGACAAGCAAAAAATTAATGAATTTGAACAACAAGGATAAATTCAAGAGAACTGGTAAGATGGGCTGTACGTTGAGTGCACTATAAAACCTTTCGCTGTCTACACAGAGTTTGTCTGTCTGATGGACTCAAATGTCTCCTTCTTATTATTGTATTAAGTCCAGGGTTTGTTCTTCTTGTAACTTATTCTGTTTTCTTTAGGTTCAAGTGGACAAAAAATGGGTTGAACTACGATTTCACTGATGATCCAAGGATTACCAGGGTGGAAAATTCAGGAACATTTATTATTCACAACAATGGAAACATAACAGAATTCCAGGGTAAATATCGCTGCTATGCTTCCAACAAGCTGGGGACTGCCATCTCAGAAGAAATTGAATTCCTTGTGCCAAGTAAGTCACAATAAAAATTTCATTTTCCATGTTAATGAAGATTTTCTCTTCACAAGTAGAATTTCCCTGTTGTTGGATGGGGTGAATTAGAGAAGGGTGTTTAATGTACAGGGGGCTCCAGCATTGTGAGGGTTCACTTATTGCTTTATACCTCTGTGACCATCATTTCCTCCACCACTTGCAAAAGTTAAATCCAAGCACTAATAATAAACACAATAAGCTGTGATGATCGAGCAGGAGTCCTTATGTAGCGCTAATGTGAAAGTGCCACCCAAGTGTGGTTTGGACTGAAGGGTCTCTGCTGCCCACTGCTTCCTCATAGTTTATAGCATCCAGTGAGGTGCAATGCTTGGACTACGCGTTGTTTCATTAAGATAGGTAACTCAGAGTGGACCTGATCTTCTAAATAATAACAGCTATCAGTTTGGGGCATAGTAAACACAGGGCCTCCAGAAAGCATCCATTTTTTTGTTTTACTTTTATTATTGCTCATTTTGTACAATGTTGTCATCACATAATTACCATGTGTGCTATTTTATACATTTTTGTGCCTTTTCTGTAGTGTTTTATGGACTTCCATACTTCTAATCTAGAGTCTTGAACCTTTAAGGAATTCGATTTTGCCATTAGCTTGTCTAACTTTTTTATCATCTTCTCATGACACCATTCTGGATTCTTGCGGATGAGTTTCAAGTTGACCATTGCCTATATAATTTTCCTAGAAGTCACCGGGAACATTCAATGCCTGACTTCATCTGCATGACCAGATAACAGGCCATCACAAGCGTTTCTTCCCTCTCTGCGTTTGGATTGAAATAACATTTTTTTGATTTTTGTATGATGTTTTCTGGTTTGTTGAAAGATCAATTTGTCTCTCTGGTATACCCCTTTGATTAAATATTTTCCCTGACTATTGTTTATAATAATGATGACTTCATCAGCGCTACTATTGTGAGTCTGATTGCTACGATGCCACTTGTCACTAGTGACTGTCTTATATGCACACACATGTGTACAATGTGACAATGGATATTCTTACTTAGGAGGGAGTCGAAATCTCAGATGTTCTCTGAACGTTGTTTGTTTAACTTGAGAAAAATAGTTTTCTAGAAATTTTTTGGAAGATACTTTGGTTTTGTTTATTCTTTTGATTTTGTCTCATTCATTTATTTTGGTGGCTGGTACATTGTGCTGGAACTAACCATTTGTTTCAAGACGTGTCTGCTGGTGAAGGAACAGGTTTTGGGTGGACTAAAAATTTCAGTAAATATTCTGAGTGAATTTTGCTGCCGTCAGTTGATAGCTAAGTACAGAGTGAGTAGTGATTCATTGGTGTAGTTATTGTATTTGTTAAATACTAGGGGGCTCTGCCCCCTGCTCACTTTGCTTGCCGACCCCCGGGCAGGTGCTACCCACTAGCCACTTTGTGGCTCTTCCGCTTGCGTTTGGGGAAGGGGATGTACAATTCAAACAGATTGTTATTTTCATGGGAATTGTTACATATGCATAATAGAACTAACTATTTTACATTACAGCGAGTAATTAACAATAGTAAAAAATAGTAAAACGTAATAAATTGAAAGAAAATTATGTTTCATGTGTGGCAGGAGGCTGGGGTGTTTAGTGCGGGAGCACTGTGTTCTGTGCGGGACTGTTTATGGACTTTGTAAATAGTTTAATAAATGTATGTGGCATTCGACTTCCAGTGTCTGTCTGTCTGTGGTCGGGCTGGCTATCACACATGTTGTGTTAGAGTTATTCGTTGCATTATATATTTTCGTTCTGTTTGACTTTGAAATTAACACGCAAATACTGTTGAAACTTACACTTTTACTGTAAAACTTCAGTAAAAACAATATTTGGAATGAACTTTTCGTCAATATCACATTGAATTTTGATTCTGTGTTTGGATTTACGTCGTGACAATGCAACGTATAACTGCCTGTGAGTGAATTTCGTTTCCTTTTCTCTAAAAAATAAACCGACTTTTTCGAATGTTTGCCACTGTGATTTGTTAATTGTCATAGCAAAAGCTATTCTAACAGAAAACTGTAAACGTATGTCTCCCTTTGTACATTTTTGACTAATCTTTTCCTGACACTTTAATTCTCACCCTGTTGTGTTTCTAAAGCCCTGCCAGTGTTTGAGGTGTGTGGCGTGATTTTATATCTTAAGCACATTTTTCCAGGTTTGTCTTTTCTCAAACTGACTCGATTACATTTTATTATGCTAGAGCTTGTTCTTGCTGATTTGACCATTTCCACAGTATGTTATTTATTATTTTTCACAAGCTCTTCATAGGGTGTGCCAATACTGTATACCTGTTTGTTTCCAATCCTACTGCAGTTATCTTAAAATGTCAGTCTTGTGAATGGTTGTTGGTTTCATCTTCTATTGTAATGTGTTGTGCCATGTAGCACCCTGTGGTGATACATATAAAGACTGATCAATGAGCAGAATCATACATGTGCGTTTTAATTCTACCTTTCCTACAGGCATTCCGAAGTTTCCCCGTGAAATAATTAAACCAATAACAGTTCAAGAAGGAAATTCAGTCGTCTTAAAGTGCAAGCCACCGACAGGCATCCCGCCTTTGGAAATATATTGGATGACAATTGGTAAGTGTCTATGAAATAAATATGTGCTTATACAGATAAATCCAGTTTAGGATCACATGGGTAGCAGGAATCAACCCTGAATGGGGTGCCAGTCCATTACAGGAACTGAGCTTCACAAAGCTGCTGTGCCTCCTTCTTTATAAATACAATTACAAATCATCTTCTCAAGTGCATAACTATATACGGGGTCAATCAAAAAGTAAACGCAATTTGAAAATTATGTGCTAACCACAACCAATAGAAATTGATGCAATACAACACGTTCACAATGGCTTATGGGTAGTTCGGACACGCACAGAGCTGCGCTGTAAGATTAGGCTGGTTGAAGCCAAGGTCAAATGAACACAGGCACTCCGCTGCGGGATTGCACCTTTGTTGAACAAGGAGAGGGAGTGAAACCTGCAGAGATTCACCAAAGGATGTTGGCTTGGAATGGAAGTGAGAACAGCGTAAACCAAAGAAAAGTGCATGACTGGGTAGGAAGTTTTAAAGTGGGAAGAGCAAGTGAAACTGACGGAGACCATTAACATCACGCACACAAGCCCACGTGGTGAATGCCTTCATCAGAGAAGACCAATGGATGACTTTGTCTGCTGTTGCTACACATTTGGATATCAGCTATGGATCTGCACATGCCATACTGCATGACAACTTGGGGTAGCGTAAAGCTTGTGCACGATGGGTACTCAAACAGCATACTTGATCTGCACAAGTCAACATCCTTCAGTGAATGGTTTTATTGTTTAAAATCTTATTTTGCTTTTAACTTTCAATAGCAGTCAAAATAAAGAGCTAATTGGTAGTGTTTCTACCTTACATCTTCAAGGGGCAATTCTCAGCCCCATTACTCTTCACACAGATTTTGTAGGTTCTTCCCATGTGCATTTTCTACAGTGATTCAGGTTTCCTCTCACGTTGCTTGAATAATCCGATCTGGGGATGAATGTCTCCTTTGATCTGTTCTCCCATACTGAGTTTCTTCCATCCTTCCACCCTAATTACTGGTGGAATTGTCTGAGGCTTTCGAATGGCATAAAAATGGGTTCAAAACTTAATAGGAAAAGTTAATGCTGGTAGACATTACTGGGTAGCTATGCTTTAGGTGCTGTGGCCCACCAGGCTGGCCACAAAGACAAATGCGGTACACAAGTTCAAGGCATACACGGTTTTTATTTTCGTTTTCCTCATGGGAAACACCTTCCCCGTTTCCCACAAGTATAACACAGTCCAAAGCACAGCACACAAACAATACTCTTCCTCTTTGTTTTCTCTTTTCTCCTTTCTCCTCCACTCCTCTGGTCAAGTTTCGTCGCTCCTCCTCCTGACTCTGTCTCCTCAAGTAGTGGCTCCTGGCTCCTTTTATAAGAACCCGGAAGTGCTCCAGGTGCTTGATTACTCGTTTCTGGCAGCACTTCCGGGTGTGGCAGAAGAACTGCCTATAAGGGCACAGCAGCTCCTGCTGCAGCACCCCCTGGCAACACCTGCGGATCCCAATAGAGCTCACCACACTCCAACTCCCATGAAGCCCTGCGGGAGTCTGAGGCACCGCTGCAAACTGAGGGGTTGCCATCTAGCGTCCTGGGGGAGGTAACGCTCTGGCCACGCCAGCATGCAGGCGTCCCAGCCGCACAATACAGTGCCTAGGAACTTCAAGTGTGTGGAAATAAGAATATCAACGTATTTTTAATCAGAGAGGTTATGAAATGATATGCTTGATTAATGCATGTGTCATTTCATGAGTTGTAAAATGTTTCAAGTAAAATCCATCCATCCACTATCAAACCTGTTTAAACCAGTTCATGGTCACAAGGGACAAAGCTTATTTTGGCAGCACTGGGTACAGGGCAGGAAAAGACACAAGATAATTGAAATTTTAGAAGGCATAATTAGAGAAATGAACTCTTTCATGATTGTTTAAGGTCTGATCTGCTCAGTCCTGGGTTCAGCGCCCAGCCCATGGAGATGGCTCTGCGCCTTTTGTCTGCATGTTTTTTTTTCCAGCTCCAGTATTTTATTTCCAGATGCCAACAAATTCAGATTTGTTATGTGGCTACTTTACCCCTGGTGTGTTGAACCAGTGTTCTGTCTGGGCTGCATGTGGACTGACCCTTTTTGCTACAGAGATGTTCTTCAATGCCCTGTGCCCTGTATGTCTACGATTAGAATGATGTGACTTTGTTACTTTCCACCTACATTGCAACAGGTGAACATAACTGGATTCTTATCGGTGTCATTTTGTTACCTTATAGATGGTCTCTACACAGTCTTTGATGTCCTTGAAGACTCCAAGGGTCTGAGAAGTTTGGGAGTATTAGTAAAATTAAGCCTTTTTTATTTGGTTATTACTAAACAATGAACTCGCAGTTAGGAGACCCGGGTTCGCTTCCCAGGTCCTCCCTGCGTGGAGTTTGCATGTTCTCCCCGTTTCTGTGTGGGTTTCCTCCAGGCGCTCCAGTTTCCATCCCACAGTCCAAAGACATGCAGGTTAGGTGGACTGGCGATTCTAAATTGGCCCTAGTGTGTGTTTGTGTGTGTCCTGTGGTGGGTTGGCACCCTGCCCGGGATTGGTTCCTGCCTTGTGCCCTGTGTTGGCTGGGATTGGCTCCAACAGACCCCCGTGACCCTGTGTTTGGATTCATGGATGGATGGATAAACAATCAAGAAATGTGAAAAGATATTTAATGAAGCTCTTCAGTGCTTGGAGGCAGAAAATAAATCAATGAAAGTTTAATATTCAGCTCTCTGTAAACATTTTCATTTGATCAGGTCTGCAGCACATCGAGCAGAGCAGCAGAGTGTCTGTTGGACTTAATGGAGATTTATACTTCTCAAACGTCGTCGGCCAGGACAGCAGAAGGGACTACTGCTGTTTTGCGGCTTTTCCAAGAATTCGGACCATTGTGCAGAAGACACCCATGATACTAATTGTGAAAAGAAGTAAGTACTTAAAATGGTTCACCTGGATGATGACAACCCTAATTATTGAGGATTTCTCTAGAAATCTGATTGTAAAATTTAAAAAGAAATCTTTTTTAGGTAAACACTGCAGCTCCAGACACTTGTGGGTTATACGTGATTTCCTAGTTGGAATGCTTTCAGGTTGTATCCATCAGGTGGTATTGGTGTTTCCATGAAAACTCCACCCATGTTATTAATTGAAAATGAAAAACATTTAAATATTAAAAATATAAAATAAAACAAATGTATTTTTCTTTCCATGAACATACCCTCAAAATTTGTTGTGAAAATCTGTGGCTCTCCTGCTTTGAAGTGAACATGAAGTGTGTAGGCTTTGGTTGGACCTTGGACTGGTGCCCTACTGGCCTCAATTTGTAAGCCACTTGAGGGGGTGCGTTTTTTTAAACAGTTTCTAAATATTGCTTCACTCAACAAAGCAAATGTCTGGAGCAAAAGCTAAAGATCGCATGCTACTTTGAAATGACTTAATGATATCTGTTACCAGATTACGAAAGGGATGTCATTAGTGCCCACAAGCAGCAACACAGACAATGGAGTCCAGATTGGTCTTCAATGTTGGATATACTGGCTCAAGGCTCGTAGTTTACTGGTGCAGCTGACTTAACATAATCAGGAATTCTATGGAATCAGCATTAGTGTGCTCCAAAGGACAGTAGCAATCCCCGTATTTAAGAAAACCAAAATTTACTGTCTGAATGACTAGAGACTCGTGGCATTCACTCCAGTCATGATGAAGTACTTTGAAACGCTGGTGCTGGGACACATCCAACAGAATAGCCCATACACTCCACATCACTGTTTGCATAGTTTGCATATCTTCGCCTGTTTACAGATTACAGATCTGCATTTAACACTGTTATACCATCATGGCCAACCACCAAACTGCTCAATTTAAGATGCAGTATTACCCATTGCAACTGAATTTTGGACTTTCTAATTAAAAGACCTCATTGTATGTGTATTGGCAGTGTAACATCCTCCACACTGACCCTCAGTACAGCCACTCCACTGGGTAGTGTGCTGAGTCCCCCTTCTGTATTCCATGTTCTCCTCTGGCTGTGTTGCCAGACTAAGCTCCAACTCCATCTTTCAATTTGCTGATGACACCACCACCATAGGTCTAATCACCAACAATGACGAGACCGCTTACAGAGAAGAGGTCTACCTGCAGGCTCAGTGGTGCCAGGACAATCTCTCACCTTCACAAAACCAAAGAGCTGGTCATAGACTTCAGAATGCAAAAGCACATCAGAGAAGATGCTGTTGAGAGACTCAGCAGCTTTAAATTTTATGGAGTGACAATCACCAATCTCCACTGGCAGCATAATACCCTGGTCAGCTCAGGATCATAAACCACTCCAGTGGGAGGTGAAGATGGCACAGAATACTCAGCTGTTTTCTCTTTGAGGACAAATCAACACTCGCTTCCCAAACTGACCTCAGCTGCTTTTCTCACTCCCACCTTCTGACTAGTGGCACTTTAACCAGTAGATTAATGGACATTTGTGTTGCTTTTGACAAGTCATAAGGTTACTGAGCAGCCAATCGTAATAACAAATATTGTAAAATAACAATGTATATATATGTGATACAGTACTTGGCAAATACTATAAAGAGTACATTACGTATGTTTCACCCTAATTGGGACTCATCAGGTGTATGCACCTTTGCTTTCCCTTACGGGGATCAAACCTCAGACGCCAGTGCCTGAGGTGAAGCCTCTGACATTGCGCCACGGCAGCTGGTTCACTTATTTGACAGGGTGAAGATCGGAGTATTAGATTCATAGGTCTGAATCACAATCGAGTTCTTTGGATGGTTACCTACCAGGTAACACTTGTGGTTGGTCAGCCAGTTGGCAAACATCCGCCATCAGATCTCATCTAAGTGATATTTTATGTTTTGACTATGGACTGACTAGCTATGTTGGCCTGAATAACCCCTATTAATTTTGGATTTATTTTTGCAAAACTACTGCGTTCTTATCTGTAAATGTAAAGTTAATGTAATGCTCATCCACTGATGTTTTTTCACTTTGCAGCAAACACGGAGGCGAGTGTACGGCCCAGCCTGATGACCCCCACTGGTGTTCATTCTAATATAAGTGCCATGAAAGGAGACACAGTCAAGTTTGAGTGCATCGCTGAAGGACTGTAAGTAACTGATGTTGCTGAGCTGCATGCCGCTGCTGAAGGCTTCACTCACTGTGCACAAAAGCTTTAAACTTCATTCAAAGAAAATATTTTAAAATTACAGGAAAAAAAACTAAAGTTATGGATTAGTTACAGCTTAGTTAGTCCTTCATTTGGTGTTAGTTTTACTTCTAGACATTACTTTACATTACAGGCATTCATCCACTTTCTATGTTAATGATTTACAGTTATTTAATTAACCTCAAGTTTATGTGTATACTGAAGTATACTGTGTATGACACCACCACGGGGTATCTGATCGATCATGTCTGTCTAACATCATGCAATGTTTTAATAAACAGGAACGTTCTGTAAGCAGGTTTTTTTTTTGTTCTTTATTTCGCCTTATACAATTTCTTGTACTAGGAATTTGTTAGTTTTTGTATACCCCTTGGGGTCAGAGCGCAGGGTCCGCCATTGTACAGCGCCCCTGGAGCAATTACAGGTTAAGGGTCTTGCTCAAGGGCCCAGCAGAGTAGGATCTCTTTTTTTGGCAGTGATGGGGATTCGAACCGGCAACCTTCGGGATACCAGCGCAGATCCTTAGCCTCAGAGCCACCACTCCACCCCATATTATGGTTATTTGGTCAGAAGCTGGACTTAATATAGAGATGTAATGTATATACTGTATCAGGAATTAATAAGAGGGTCAAAATTATTCAGTTTTGAAGACTGCATCAAGCTGGTGTGTGCAAGGAAGAACTCAACCCTCACCACAGTGCTTCTTTATGAAGGGCACATCTGTGCTTACACATGACCCATTTCATGTCTCTCTCTGCTGTCAGAGGAAACCAGAGGGAGGATGTAGACACGACCATGGAAAAGTCATTCACCTTCCACACAAAATCAACCTGAGTCTAGATCCAAACCAAAATTAAAGTGCCAGGTTGAGATATACAAGCAGGGAAAAAATTTAAACAAAAAGATGGATAGTCTAATTCCTCATAGTCACTTAATCTTCCTGCATTGGCATATAATGTGATTTTGTGAGATGATCTGGGTGAAGGCATTGGCAAAAAATAACATACTAGCCACGCTCCCTGTCAGAGACAGGTAATAGAATAACTGCTCTGTCTTTGCTCACATCCACCTTCAGCACCTTTATTCTTTAATTATGTGAGTCTGAACGTCTCTTCATTGGTACTAGCTCTCTTGAATGTGTTTCTGTTCTGCCTGTTTCTCATTCTCTGTTTTGAGGCACCTTTCTCACCTCCTGTCCACTTTTATGCTTCCTTTCTTTGAAGGCTGCTCTCTAACCTCACCATGCCTCCTATGACATTTCTCCTCCTCATGTGTCTAACACTCGCATGACCTCTTTCGACCACACCACCAAAGCCAAAATGGCCAATCACACTAAAGACAAACTGACCAATCAGATTGCTTTGAGGAACCTGACACACACACAGTCTTTACTGTTTTATTATATGATAGATTAATCTATTTTCTAAGACTACTTAACAATTATAGGGGAAAATGGAACCAAAGATTATTCTAGCAGCATCAGGAACAGTGAAATAATCAACTTCCTTATGAGGTGACAAACAATATAATATAATATAATATAATCTATAATAATAAAAGGCAAAGCCCTCACTGACTGACTGACTGACTCACTGACTCACTCATCACTAATTCTCCAACTTCCCGTGTAGGTGGAAGGCTGAAATTTGGCAGGCTCATTCCTTACAGCTTACTTACAAAAGTTAGGCAGGTTTCATTTCGAAATTCAAAGCGTAATGGTCATAACTGGAACATATTTTTTGTCCATACACTGTAATGGAGGAGGCGGAGTCACGTATCGCGTCATCACGCCTCCTACGTAATCACGTGAACTAAAAACAAGGAAGAGATTTACAGCACGAGTCACACGCGGGAACGAAGGTAAATGACGTTAATTTTTGACTGTCTTTTAATACTGTGTAAGCATACATATTAACACATGTGCAATTAAACGTGTGCATTTACGGGGTGATTTCTCAGGCTTAAAAGCTCACCTTTTATCAAACGCGGGAACAAAGGTAACTGACGTTGTTCAGTGTCTTTTAATACTGTGTAACCATACATATTAACACATGTGCAATTAAACGTGTGCATTTACGGGGTGATTTCTCAGGCTTAAAAGCTCGCCTTTTACTAAAAAGGTAAATGCAAAACTATTTTCAATCGGTTTATTGAAACGCTCCCGTTAAGGATTGCAATAACATATTCGCGAGATAAAAGAACGAAGTAGGGGGAAATGGAGGAAGAGCCGCGAACAGCTAAGAGCAAAAAATTAATTAAACAATTGAGAACGGAGCGAGTTAAGCATACAAGCATGTTCATAAGGGAAAGAAAGCACGGTGTAAAACGTAAGTTTAAATTAAGTTTATAGAAACGCTCCCGCTGCGGATTGCAATAACATATTCGCGAGATAAAAGTTTAATGAGAACACACGAGGTATAAACGAACCACACGCCGTGGCGCAACGTTAGGGGCAACAGTTTCAACCATTCTATGATCTGCTTCTCGCAACTGAAAGACGGCACATGGCGGATGTTAGCCGACTTGCTGACCGCAACGTTAGGGGCTTCAACTATGGCGCTGACGCCACATCTCAGTGCCAACACTTTGCAGACTATACTTAAAAGACACGCCCTCCTCACTGGACAGTTAAAAACACCAATCAAACTAACGATGACATCAAGTATTACCCAATCAAAAGTAGGAAAGGAGGCATCTTCATAAAATGCGTGTGGGATGATTTGCATGAGACGCTGCTTTAAAAAAAAAAATGATAAAAAAAATACGGGACAAATCCCGTCCAGTATTGATTCAAAACGGGACGCGCAATTTCATTCTCAAACGCGGCACGATTCCGTATTTTAAAGGACGGGTGGCAACCCTACAGTGCCAGGTAACCACCCATACAATCAGATTGTGATTCAGACTAGGAATGCAATGAATGTAATTACCCCGATCTACATACAAGGCGAAAGTCTTGCAACATTCAAAGATGATGGTTTGGGATAAGTACACCATACAACATAAAAGAGCTTATGAAGCCTTGAACCGAAAAAAGCAAGATCTCAGAGATCGTAAAAAAAAAAATAGGAGGTAATGTCGTTTTACTCGCTGTAGATTTTAGTCAAACATTACCAGTTATTCCACGAGGGAGACCAGCAGATGAACTCAACGCGTGTTTAAAATCCATGCTTCTCCCACGCTCGGTTATATGTCGCGTGTTCTCTGGTAGGTGCACCAAAAAATGTATACATTTAAGCATGTAATGGGCAAACAAAAAATGAGGTATACCCGAAGGCACTGCAGTAGTACTTAATGTAACTTTACTTCTTAAATGTTAATGTTTTACTGTTTAATTATTTATACGCTTTTTATATGTTGTTCAAATTCTTTTATCAAAATACCACTGACAGCGCAATGCACGATAACATGGAGTGAATACACCATACGCATCCGCCCACGGCTGCCCTGCTGTGTGCAGATAGGAGTTGATTCTACAATAAAATAAAATAAAGATAAAAAGAGTAAAACAATCATCACCCATAAACCGTGTGTGTGTGTATATATGTGTATATATATATGTTGATATGTGGATGTGTATATGTATATATATATATATATATATATATATATATATATATATATGTAGATATGTATATATATGTGTATATGTATATGTATATATATGTTTATATGTGTGTGTGTGTATTTTATATATATAAAACACAGCAACACTCATAACAATGACAACACAATTACATTGACAATCATGTTACGTTTTTTTTTAAATGTTTCCTTTTCTTTTCATAACCTCTTTAACACACTACTTCTCCGCTGCGAAGCGCGGGTATTTTGCTAGTATATATATATATATATAGATAGATATATGTGTATATGTATGTAGATATACAAATATGTATATGTATATATGTGTATATATATATGTAGATATACAAATATGTATATGTATATATGTGTATATATATGTAGATATACAAATATGTATATGTATATATGTGTATATATATGTAGATATACAAATATGTATATGTATATATATGTATATATGTGTATATATATGTAGATATACAAATATGTATATGTATATATACAAATATGTATATGTATATATATATGTATATATGTGTATATATATGTAGATATACAAATATGTATATGTATATATATGTGTATGTATGTGTGTATATGTATGTGTGTATATATATGTTGATATATGTATATATATATGTGGATGTGTATATGTATATATATATGTATATATGTTTATGTATATATATGTTTACATAACCTCTTTAACACACTACTTCTCCGCTGCGAAGCGCGGGTATTTTGCTAGTATAATATAATATAATATAATATAATATAATATAATATAATATAATATAATATAATATAATATACAAAGGTCTCCGTGTCCAGACCCTAAGGATAATCTGATTGGTCAATTGGGTTTATTTGTGATTGGTCAGTCTCGCTTTTTAATGTGATGGAAAGAGGAAGTGTGAGTGTGCAACACACAAGGAACAGTAAAGGTGTAGGAGGAATGCTGACAGCTTCCTTCAAAGATGACAAGTATAAAAGCACACAGGAGGCGAGAAATACACCTCAAAATGACAAAATCTGAGAGGCAGGTTTTATGGGAACATTCACGAGAGACGGAGTCAGTCAGAAGAGAAAAGGAGTTGAAGGTGTGCATAGGGTAAGAGATACCAAATATTTTTTAGTTTATTCTATTACCTGTCTTTGACTGGTAACATGGCCGTGTGGTGAGTGAGTGAGCCCTGCAATGGACTGGTGTCCTGTCTAGCACTGTGTTCTACTTTTTGCCCATTGCTATCAGATTAGGCCATATTGACTTTGTATTGGAATATAATATAATACTAGGGGGGCCAAACGCCCTGGCGCCTTTGGCATCCAACCCCCAGTTGCAGCCTGGTAGGCCACCCCACTTGCGGCCAAAATCACGAAATTCTATAAATATCCATCCATTTTCCAACCCGCCGAATCCGAACACAGGGTCATGGGGGTCTGCTGGAGCCAATCCCAGCCAACACAGGGCACAAGGCAGGAACCAATCCCGGGCAGGGTGCCAACCCAATGCAGGACACACACACAAACACACCCACACACTAGGGCTAATTTACAATCGCCAATCCACCTAACCTGCGTGTCTTTGGACTGTGGGAGGAAACTGGAGCGCCCGGAGGAAACCCACGCAGACACGGGGAGAACATGCAGACTCCACGCAGGGAGGACCCGGGAAGCAAACCCAGGTCCCCAGGTCTCCCAACTGTGAGGCAGCAGCGCTACCCACTGTGCCACCGTGCTGCCCATTCTATAAATATGTAAAAGAAAAATTAATTATTATTTAACGGAGTAAAAATCGTGAAATGAGAATAAAATATTTACTCTCTTACCGATTGGAGTATTCCTATTAAACTGCGGCCCACTATGCTCAATAAGTATTTATAAGAGACTAAATTAACAATCCATTCATTTTAACTGACATTCTTATAGATAAAATAATAAAAAAAGACTAAATAACAGGAAAAATCACACAAAAACTAAAGTGGTATGCAATGGGTCATCGTAACACAGCTAACTAAATCACCTAAATAATGATTTTCTTGATATTTTAGTTTATAATTTTAAAACGGAATAAGAATCTGAAAATCTAGCAACATCACATTAAAGTTCGATAAATTCTGAAAAGAATGATACCAAACATATATATGTAGGTTTTAAAATAAGCGTGATTTAAAGCGTGACAATAAATGTGACATAACAACGTCACATAAATTCATTGCAGAAAATCATTGCACTTTTAGGCTTAGGATTTTATATATAGAGAGTAGATAATATAATCCACAACCCTGAAGTGGATTAAGTGAGTTTCTGAATGTTATTTTGCACAGTTGCAAAAATTGTAAGCACTGTCAAGCTGCTTCACCAATAAAGAGTCCTGATTTTGAATCCAATGCCAAGGCCTTGTCCATGTGAAGTTTTTCATGTCTATATCATTTTTCCTCCCATTTTCCCAAAGGTCAGTTATGTTAATCAATGATTCTAAATTGGACCTTTTTGGTGAGTGGGAGTGTGAGTGTGTACATGAATGGGTCTTTGTGGGTTTTCCTGTGAGTTCTCTAGTTTTCCTCCCATATGACCAAAGAAGAGCTGGTCAGATTAAATGGTTATTCAAAACTGGTTCCACATGTTCATATTGTTGTTAAATTGCTCCTATGTGTTTATATTGCCTTGCACCCTGTCCAGGATTGATTTAAGAATGTTAATATAATATAATATAATATAATATAATATAATATAATATAATATAATATAATATAATATAATATAATATAATATAATATAACTAGGGGGCTCCGCCCCCTGCTCGCTTTGCTTGCCCACCCCCAGGTTTGGTTTACCGGATATACAATTTAAAGAGATTGTTATTTTCATGGGAATTGTTTCACATGCATTATTTTCACTTTTACTTTAAAACTTTAGTAAAAACAATATTTGGAATTAACTTTTCTTCAAGATCGCATTGAATTTTGATTCCATGTTTGGACTTACATCATGACAACGCAACTTTTTCGAATGTTTGTCCAAGCTCTTCCTTCTTCACTTAGTCGTTGACGTGTCATCTAGAACGTATAAAGTTATTGTCCTGATAAAATTTATAAGAGCTGAGAGCACAGGAAGTGTATCTGACAAAAGCATTCACACGACTGAGGTTAGATGACCGTGGTCTTGTTTGAAAATAGTTGTAAGTATGGGCGTGACTTGAAAGAATCTCATGTTAAAAGTCTCCGTTTCACAGGACTTCATACTTACTGCACCAACGTTTTTGGAATCGTTTAATTCTCGCTGGCAACACGAATTAGATGATCTACAAGTCTCCAACTTAAAGTTTAAATCCGAACAATATATTTGATCTCTTTTCACTGTTCCTTTATTTCACCAAGTAATAATTTCTGTTTGTTTGCGCTAATGCGATCTTTCCTATCCTTTTTTTAAGCCTTTTGAATTTTCGTACTTCTATTATCTCTAACCTGCTCTGCATGTGTACCGCGCCAATGTTTTTGAATTCTTTATGACGTTCTACTTTGTCATCTACTCTTTGTCCTTTATTTCTGGCCCCGGGCATGTTAAATCTCTTTCTCGCAGGATGTATAAGTTTTCTCTAAGAAAATCACATCTTGTCTCCTTCTATTCTATTTTTTTTATAATATAATATAATATAATATAATCTATAATAATAAAAGGCAAAGCCCTCACTGACTGACTGACTGACTCACTCACTCACTCACTGACTGACTGACTCACTCATCACTAATTCTCCAACTTCCCGTGTAGGTGGAAGGCTGAAATTTGGCAGGCTCATTCCTTACAGCTTACTTACAAAAGTTAGGCAGTTTTCATTTCAAAATTATACGCGTAATGGTCATAACTGGAACCTCTTTTTTGTCCATATACTGTAATGGTAGGCAGCAAGATGGCCGTAGGAGACTGAGTTGCGTGTCGCGTCATCACGCCTCCCACGTAATCACGTGAACTGACTGTGAACTCAGTACGTAGAAAAGAAGGAGGAGCCCCAAAGAGCGCAGAAGAAAACATTCATTACACAATTGACAAGGCAGCGAAACAATAAGAAGCGAGTGAGTGACGCATACAAGCATCTTCATAAGACACGAGGTATAAAAAAGCACGGTGTAAACCGTAAGTCTAAATTAACTTTATACAAACGCTCCCGCTGCCGTTTGCAATACCATATTCGCGAGATACAACTTTAATGAGAAGACACGAGGTATAAAAAAGCACGGTGTAAACCGTAACCTTAACTTTATAGAAACGCTCCCACTGCCGTTTGCAATGCCATATTCGCCAGATACAAGTTTAATGAGAAGACACGAGGTATAAACGAGAGTTTGCATCACTTTGTAACAGAGTTAAAATTGCTGTAGCGAGAAACTTTTAACTGCCGGGTCTTAGCTAACATTAAATAAACCCGTGGACATCGCAACATCACACAAGAGAGTGGCTCACGTGAAGTGACTGAACGCAGCAGGAGTGATCACTTCCATAAATCAAACCTGTTCAAAAAACACATTACACAATTGATAAGGTAGGAAAACAATATGAAACAAGGCACGGTATAAACCGTAAATTTAACTTTATACAAACGCTGCCGTTTGCAATACCATATTCGCCCCTGCGAAGCACGGTGATTTTGCTATATATATTAAACTATTTCAACCATTGTATGATCTGCTTCTCGCAACTGAAAGAGGGCACCGTGGCAGAAGTTAGCCGACTTGCTCACCAACCACAAGCGTTACCTGGTAGGTAACCACCCATACAATCAGATTGTGAATCAGACTACGAATGCCTGCAATGTAATTACCCCGATCTACATGCTGTCAAATGAACGAACCTCACGCCGTGGCACAATGTTAGGGGCTTCGCCTCTACGTCCGAGGATCGATTCCCGTAAGGGAGTGCAGTGACTGTGTACTCCTGATGAGCCCACAATTACGGCGAAACACGTGTCGCATACTATGCATCTTCAAAGCACGGTGTAAACAGTAAGTTTAAATTGAGTTTATAGAAACGCTCCCGCTGCCG
The DNA here is from genome assembly GCF_900747795.2 of Erpetoichthys calabaricus. Lineage (NCBI taxonomy): Eukaryota > Metazoa > Chordata > Cladistia > Polypteriformes > Polypteridae > Erpetoichthys > Erpetoichthys calabaricus. Next base: position 46,392,973 of record NC_041395.2, on the reverse strand, counting down.
TTTGCAATACCATATTAGATGACTTTGTAACAGAGTTAAAATTGCTGGAGCGATAAATTTTTAACTGCCGGGTCATGTCGCATGTTCTTGGGTAGGTACACCAAAAAATGTATACATTTATGCATGTAATGGGCAAACAAAAAATGTACTATACCCGAAAGCACTACAGTAGTACTCAATGTATCTTTACTTCTTAAATGTTAATGTTTTACTGTTTAATAATTTATACGCTTCTTATATGTTATTCAGATTCTTTTATCAAAATACCAGTAACAGCGCACTGCACAATAACGTGGAGTGAATACACTTGACATGACCATTCATAGTATTTATCCTCTTTCTCTGTACGTTTACCATTCGTTTGCTCAGACGTTGATGCGCTTGCTGCTTAATGAGCAGCTCTTGACCCTAGCGTCTCGCTGCTTCTCTTCTTTCGTCGGCATCTTTTCCCGTTAAAACTGATTTTTTTTTAAACTTAGTATGTTTTTTTTAATTTTTCAGTTAAGCTGGCACTTAAGTCTTCAATCTGCCTCAAGAATGATTAGCGAAGGTGGTAGACAATGAAAACGTCAGCCGTACGCATCCGCCACGCACGCACTGGTGCGCGCAGCTCTCAGTTGATTGTACAATAACATAAAATAAAGATAAAAAGAGTAATAACTTGCAGCACCGCTATTCAATTACACTTGCCTAACGCCTCAAATAAGGGGAAATACTGTGGGATCTGGGCATCCGTCAAAGCAGCAATCACAAGCCCGATTAGAAAGCGGGAAGCTGTGATTTGTCGTCTCCCTCCCATGTAACAATCACAGCCCGTGTTGCAACGCACTATGTATGTATATGTATATATGTGTATGTGTGTGTATATGTATGTGTGTATATATATATATATATATATATATATATGTGTTCATATGTGTGGGAAAGCGAATAGTAGACGTGACGTAGTATCTGTGTACCAAATTTCAAGTCAATAGGTGAAACGGTTTGCGAGCTACAGCTGATTTAAAATCCTGGACAGACAAACGAATAGCCACGGTAGTGTTTTATAGAAGAACATTTTAATGTTTAATAATTTATATTTATATGCAATGTGCTTCTTATATATTACTTCATATTCTCAAATGATAATGATGTTAATGTTGTTTATATTGATTTCTATGTTATTGTAAGTGCTCTTTATTTGTGGAAAAATAAATTTGGCAATTAAACTTATTTTATACATACATTTTATTTTTTTCTCTTGCACTCAGTGAGCGAATCCACTGGGTAATCAGCTATATATATATATATATATATATATATATATATATATATATATATATATATATATATATATATATATATATATATATATATGTATGTGTATATATATATATATATATATATATATATATATATATATATATATATATATATATATATATATAGATAGATAGATAGATATATGTGTATGTATGTAGATATACAAATATGTATATATATGTATATATGTTTATATATATGTAGATATACAAATATGTATATATATGTATATATGTGTATATATATGTAGATATACAAATATGTATATGTATATATATGTATATGTGTCTGCATGTGTGTGTGTATATATATATATATATATATATATATATATATATATATATATATATATATATATATATATATATATATATATGTATGTGTATATATATGTTGATATATGTATATATATGTGGATGTGTATATGTATATATTTATGTATATACAGTATGTTTATGTATATATATGTTTACATAACCTCTTTAACACACTACTTCTCCGCTGCGAAGCGCGGGTATTTTGCTAGTATAATATAATATAATATATAATATAATAATGCAGTGGGCTGGCGCCCTGCCCGGGGTTTGTTTCCTGCCTTGTGCCCTATATTGGCTGGTATTGGCTCCAGCAGACCCCCGTGACCCTGTAGTTAAGATATAGCAGGTTGGATAATGGATGGATGTATGGATAATTTAATAAGTAGGCATGGTAGTGCAGTGGTAGCACTGCTGCCTCACTTTAAGTAGATTGGGGTCCAAGTCTCTAGTCCTCCCAGTGTGGACTTTGCATGTTCTCCCCATGTCTGTGTGGGTTACTTGAGGGTGTAAATTGGAGTGGATGAAGTGACAATTTCATCATACATGGATCAATGCATTCATTACAGAAGAATACAAGTACAGCATACAGTTCCAGCTAAAGCAATAAAACATCATGGAAGAATTGTTTTGTTTTTTTTAATTGAGATCTGAATGTGTAAACAGATGGAGCTTTGCAAACAGACCTAGAAGAAGAGTTCCAGACATCAGAATCCAGTACTCTTATTGATGCACACTCACAAAAGGTTTGCAGTACAAGCCTTTGGAATGGCACAAAGGTCAGCATCAAAGGATCTCAGTTTTCTGTCTGGTTGGTAGGACTTAAGACAAAATGACAAATTTACAACTTGTTTTTGACTTCTCTTTGCCTATCAGCCTTTCTAGGCTTCTTTTAATAATGGGCTTGTCTACATGAGAACCATTATTAGTGTAAATTGTTCAACTTTTCTTTAAAATCAATTAAATGTCACAGCTTGTATTGCTGAAGTGCACCTAATTCAAAGCCCTTTACTTCAGCATGCTCAATGGAATGCTACATTCAACACATTCTTGATATTATCTATCTGACTGTCATCCATCCCTGTTTGCCTTTCTCTGGTCTGACAGTCTGCAGTGTTTCAGGACTCTTATCTCCACTGAGGCGTCCTGGTCTCATTTCCATCGCCTGCCCTCTCCTGACTTATTAAGAGCTCACTCAGAGGAGACTTGCTGATAAATGTCTGTGCGTGGGGCCATAAGCTGTGCAATCAGATTACTAAAATGGCTTATCTGTCACAGTCACTCACACACATAAAGGCTCAGTAGGGAGGGTGTTAAAAGGCCCAAATATTACAAACCACACAGAGAAAGTCACGCTATAAATAATAATAAGAGAACACCCACGGCGTGCATGTTCGAACTCCCACATCCAAAGTAGCCAGAACTGGAATCAGAGTGCAGCAGGATAATCTCTGACAGCAGTTACAGTTTGAAGACATAACAAGAAAAAGCATGAAAAAAGTACTGAGCAGTTATCATCAGTGGTGAGCTTTGTAATGTGGACATTAAACTTTTAATAATCAATCCACTTGTCCTTAACATGGTGCTCTGAGTGCTTGTGTAACCTCTGTCTCAGGTTGTCCGCTGTGTTGTGGTTTATGACAGAGGCCACAAAAAGGCGTTCGTCCAACAGCTCTGTAATTCTTTATTTCACTGTAATATAAAATTCTTACTGGGTCTCATCAGCTACATGCCCTGTAATACAAATGATATTTACGTTGTGAAATGACTCCAGCAACACAGGAAAAGACTTGGGGGCAGCCGCCCATATACTTGAAATAGGCTGCCAAATCTGACAGTTTAGTTCAAAATGAAAAGGTCTTGACAGACTTCAATCGAAAAACAGAACAGTTCAGACAGACAAACATGGCAGTTTTTAAAGTCAGACAGGGGGAATGACGTCATTGTGGCAGGAACCAGAAGTGGTGTCTCCTGGGCCCGGGACCACAAGTGACGTCATCAGCCCCAACACCGGAAGTGATGTCATCGGGCCTTGGGGGGCAGAAGGTGACGTCATTGAGTCTAGGTGGAATTTCCCGTGGTTGGTCTGTAGATGAAAAAGATGAAGGCACTCTGCTACCCCCTGGTCCAGCATGGAATTAGGCCTTTTTCTACCCTTTCAGTTACCTCCCATGCCCACATGGCCACATTTAAATATTAAAACAATAATGATTAGCAATAGCAACATTATAAGAAGCCAAAAGGAAAAGCCTAACCTCACAGCAGCCATTACAGAGCTGAGAGTGTGCCCAGAGGCATGTGCCCCTTTTCCCTTTAGAAATACACCATTTACATAACAGGGTTTTGATGATGTTAGCTACCTGCCAGCTCTGCAATGGCTCTGTCTCCAATTAAAATTAAACTTATCAAGATAGATGGATGGTCTCAAGCACAGGAGGCTGCATGGAGAGGTATTCCAGGTCTTCAAAATCCTCAATGGCATTGATTAATTTTTTCAACTAAAGGGTGATTCAAGTATGTGAGGAAAACAGTGGAAATTAAGGGGAAGTGCATTTAAGACTGAAGTCAGGAGTTGTGGGTATCTGGAAAAAAACAACCAAGACATGTAGTTGTAGCAGAAATCTTGACAAACTTTAAGAAGAACCTCAATGAGATATTGGGACTGCTTAAGCTGTTAGCTAAACAAACGAGCCAGATGGACTGAATGGTCTCCTCTCACAAATCAAATTTCTTGTGTCCTTGCTGTATGTATAAAGAGAGAGTCATGTTTTTCTGTGACATTTTGGAGAGAATGACAGGTGTGAGACCACAGAGGTAGATAGATAAGCATAGAACTTAATGGCCAAAAGAAAGCAGCATGTGCTCTCGAATGAAAAGTAAGGCCATGTTGTCCTTGTAAAGGTGAGGTCTGGGGTGGTTAGCTGTTTCCCTCAGTCTGTCAGCCGGTGGCACAAAGTGGAGGGTGTGGTAACATGTGAAGCTTTTAAGTGAGTCAGCCCTGGGACCAAACCCTTTAAAGCTCTGCAGTGTTCATGGGTACAGTGGTCTCTGAAGCTACTAATCAGCCGTCTAACTAGGTGACCTCATAGATTGTTATTCTGCACTTGCAAGTAATTTTGGGTTTGACCATAAGTGACTCCAGGAGGAGGTTTAAAACCACGTCAGTTCAGTATCCCCATGACTAAAAAGCTAAAACAACACTACAGGAAGGATGAAGGCATGCCAGCATAAAGATGGGGTGTGGGGGGAGAGATTGGAGAAGATGAAGGTAATAATCTTCTTCTTCTTCTTTCGGCTGCTCCTGTTAGGGGTTGCCACAGTGGATCATCTTCTTCCATATCTTTCTGTCCTCTACTTCTTGCTCTGTTACACCCATCACCTGCAAGACCCCTCTCACCACATCCATAAACCTCCTCTTAGGCCTTGCTCTTTTCCTCTTCCCTGGCAGCTCTATCCTTAGCATCCTTTTCCCAATATACTCAGCATCTCTCCTCTGCACATGTCCAAACCAATGCAGTCTCACCTCTCTGACTTTGTCTCCTAACCGTCCAACATGAGCTGACCCTCTGATGTACTCATTTCTAATCCTGTCCATCCTCGTCACTCCCATTGCAAATCTTAGCATCTTTAACTCTGCCACCTCCTGCTCTGTCTCCTACATTCTGGTCAGTGCCACCATCTCCAACCCATGTAACATAGCTGGTCTCACTACCATCCTGTAGACCTTCCCTTTCACTCTTGCTGATATCCATCTGTCACAAATCACTCCTGACACTCTTCTCACCCATTCCACCCTGCCTGCACTCTCTTTTTCACCTCTCTTCCACAATCCCCATTACTCTGAATTGTTGACCCCAAATACTGTATTTAAACTCATCCACCTTCACCAACTCTACTCCTTGCATCCTCACCATTCCACTGACCTCCCTCTCATTTACACATATGTATTTTGTCTTATTCCTACTGACTTTCATTCCTCTCCTCTCTAGAGTATATCTCCACTTCTCCAGGGTCTCCTCAACCTGCTCCCTACTATCACTACAGATCACAATGTCATCAGCAAACATCATAGTCCACGGGGACTCCTGTCTAATCTCATCTGTCAACTTGTCCATCACCATTGCAAATAAGAAAGGGCTCAGAGCTGATCTCTGATGTAATCCCACCTCCACATTGAATGCACCCATCATTCCTACTGCAGACCTCACCACTGTCACATTTCCCTCGTACATATCCTGTACAACTCTTATGTACTTCTCTGCAACTCCCGACTTCATCATAAAATACCACAGCTCCTCTCAAGGCACCCTGTCATATGCTTTCTCCAGTCCCAGAAAGACGCAATGCAACTCCTTCTGGCCTTCTCCATCAATATCCTCAGAGCAAACATCGCATCTGTGGTGCTCTTTCCTGGCATGAAACCATACTGCTGCTCACTAATCATCACCTCACTTCTTAACCTAGCTTCTACTACTCATCAATTTTATTCCCCTGTAGTTACTACAGTCCTGCATATCCCCCTTATTCTTAAATATCGGCACCATTACACTTCTTCTCCACTCCTCAGGCATCCTCTCACTTTCCAAGATTCCATTAAACAATCTGGTTAAAAACTTCACTGCCATCTCTCCTAAACACCTTCATGCTTCCACAGGTATGTCATCTGGACCAACAGCTTTTCCATTTTTATTTTCTTCATAGCTGTCCTTACTTCATTCTTGCTAATCCATTGAACTTCCTGATTTACTATCTCCACATCATCCAACCTTCTCTCTCTCTCGTTCTCTTCATTCATCAGCTTCTCAAAGTACTCTTTCCATCTGCTCAGCATACTCTCCTCGCTTGTGAGTGCGTTTCCATCTTTATCACCCTAACCTGCTGCACAGCTCGGTCCCTCTGTCTAGCCAATCGGTACAGGACCTTTTCTCCCTCCTTAGTGTCCAACCTCTCATACAACTCATCATACACCTTTTCTTTAGCCTTCACCACCTCTCTCTTCACCTTGCACCTTATCTCCTTGTACTTTTGTCTACTTTCTGCATCTCTCTGACTATCCCACTTCTTCTTTGCCATCCTCTTCCTCTGTATACTCTCCTGTACTGTCCCATTCCACCAGCAGGTTTCCTTGTCCTCCTTCCTCTGTCCAGATATCACGCCAAGCACCTTTCTTGCTGTCACCCTTACTACAACTGCTGTAGTTTTCCAGCTGTCTGGCAACTCTTCACTGCCACCCAGTGCCTGTCTCACCTTCTCCCTAAACTCAACCTTGCAGTGTTCCTTTTTCAACTTCCACCATTTGATCCTTGGCTCTGCCCTCCCTCTCCTCCACTTCTTCTTGATCTCCAATGTTATCCTACAAACCACAATCCTATGCTGCCTAACTACACTTTCCCCTGCCACCATTTTGCAGTCTTCAATCTCCTGCAGATTGACTCTTCTGTATAGGATGTAATCTACCTGTGTGCATCTTCCTCCACTCTTGTACGTCAGTCTATGTTCCTCCCGCTTCTTAAAATATGTATTCACCACAGCCATGTCCATCCTTTTTGCAAAATCCATTATCTTCTGACCTTCTTCATTCCTCTCCTTGACACCACACCTGCCCATCACCTGCTCATCTCCTCTGTTCCCTTCACCAACATGTCCATTGAAATCCACTCCAATCACCACTTTACTGTATGTCCCTTGGGTACACTGTTCATCACCTCATCCAACTCCCTCCAGAAATCTTCTTTCTCATCCATCGAACACCCAACTTGCCAGGCATATGCACTAACAACATTGGTCATCACACCTCCAATTTCCAGCTATATAATCACTACTCTGTCTGACACTCTTTTCACCTCCAAAACACTCTTGACATACTGTTCCTTCAGAATAATCCCTACTCCATTTCTCTCCACACCATGACAGAACAATTTGAATCCACCTCCAATCCACCTGGCCTTACTCCCCTTCAATTTAGTCTCTTGTACGCACAATTAATCAACCTTCCTTCTGTCCATGATATTGGCTAACTCTCTCCCCTTACCAGTCATACTGCTAACATTCAAAGTTCCTACCCTCAGTTCCACTCTCTTTACCTTCCTCCTCTCCTCTTTCCTCCGAATGCATCACAATCCCCCCCACCCCCCCAGCCTCCTCTTCTCCTTCTTCGGCCAACAGTAACCAAATTTCCGCCAGCACCCTGTTGGCTAACAGTACTGGTGGTGACCGTTGCTAACCCAGGGCTCGACCTATCCAGTATCGCATATTGATCTGGCAAAATTTTACACCAGATGCCCTTCCTGGCGTAACCCTACTCACTTAACCAGGCTTGGGACCGGCACGAAGAAACACACTGGTTTGTGCATCCCCTTTGGCTGGGTTATGAAGACAATAATAATAATAATAATAATAATAATTCTTTACACTTATATAGTGCCGTTCTCACTACTCAAAGTGTTTCAGTGAATGGGTAGCCACTTCAACCACCACTAATGTGTAGCATCCATCTGAATGATGCAATGGCAGACATTTTTTGCCAGCACACTCACCACACATTAGCTATTAAGTGGTGAAGTGGTGAGAGAGAGAGCCAGTTAGAGACAGGAAATGATCAGGGGGTCAGAAGGCTGTGGAGGGAAATTCAGCCTGGACATCAGGAAACACCTTACACTTTCTGAAGGATGCCCATGGATTTTTAATGACCACAGAGAGTCAGGACCTCAATTTTACATCTCATCCAAAGGTTTGTGCCATATTTACATCACATTGTGCCCATCACTGCACTTGGACATTGGGATCCACATTCAGACCACAGGGTAAGTGCCCCCTGCTGGCCTCACCAACACCTCTTCCTACAGTAACCCAAGCTTCTCCTAGGTGGTCTCCCATCCATGTTTTAGCTGGGACATTTAGCCTGAACATGCTTAGCTTCAGGTGGATGACCTGTTCTGAAGTGCAGATGGCATGGATGCTGACTGTAGGTAGTCACTTACACAGTACTGTGCTTTGAGGTGGGCATGAACATGAGCTACCTCACTGATTAGATGAGGTAGTGAGACCTATGCAGGTAGTTCCAGAGTAACAGTAGGTGGAGTTGTCATTATTTTCTGTCCCCCTGTGTGCGTCATTTATCTAATAATGTGCCATGTCTATTTCAGTGTGATATGATGGTACCTACTCTTATTATAATATATTAACACGCACAAAAACAAATATGAGTACATGTGTATTGACATGTCTCCACAGTAGAAGTATTTGTTGAAGGGAAAATTAAGGAAATTAAACAAGTAAGTAAGCTAAGTAAGGGAATGGTTTGCCTTGTATAATATGTTAAATTTTAGTATTGTGAAAAATGATTAAGACTTTTTTTCACTTCCTAGCCCAACTCCAGAGATTGAATGGACTAAAGTAAATGGAGACCTACCACAAGGGAGAACAAAGAAGGAGAACTTTGGAAAACTTCTTATAATATCTAAAGTTACAGACATGGACGACGGAAAATATAAATGCAGTGCTGCCAATGATTTAGGAAGTGTAGAGCATTATTTCTATCTTACAGTTGAAGGTAAATGCTTTACAATTTTCAGTATCTGTCACTAATTTAAGTCTTAATTGATGTCATTTTTTATATGATCTCTTTAAATTTTTTAAGAATCTTACCTAAAATTATTTGCAGCCAAGGAGCCAGTGGAATGAGATTTGTTGCTGTTGTTGTTGCACAAAGCCAATAGCAGATGCCAGCTCTGAATATTAAGTTTCTTATAAATGTCCCTGGCACCAGAGTGCTTAGGGCCCAAGATCAGTGACTTTCTTTGTAGTCATGTTGATAGAGCCAAAGTTTTAAAGATGGGTGCTGAGCTGCCAGCTGATCATCATTTGTGGTGTGCTTGGCAGACCAATAAAAGATAAACTGGTAGTGAGGGCATTCTGAGAATGGCTATTACACGTCTGAGCGAAATATGAAATGCAACTGGAAATTGTTCAAGACCTCAGTAGTTGCGAGTAGCTGTTAGTGTCGGGGCATAAAATACGCCAAAGATTCCCACCTTGAAAGAAGGCTCTAGGAGTCGAAGGGCAGGCAAACAGAGTAATTAATTTTATCGCAATAAACAATCACGCAGACTCGACCCAATTAGGTCAAACTAAGCTGACCCTCAAACAAGCCAAAAATCACAGTTTGTATAATAATTTCTTATCATCTTGACCTCGCTCGTAACAATGCCTTTGCTGTCTATTCTGACTCCCTACTCCAGCTGGCTTCTCGCGGGCCCTTTCTTGGCCAACAATATTGTTCTCAGCTTATCGCTTGTCTTCATTCTTAGCTTCCCTTAATTCCTAACTAATAATAATTCTTTGTATTTATATAGCGCTTTCTCACTACTCAAAGCACTCAGCAATTGTATGTTAAGGGCCCAACAGAGCAGAGTCCCTATTGGCATTTATGGGATTTGAACCGGCAACCTTCCAATTGCCAGTGCAGATCCCTAGCCTTCAAACAACAGGTGTTCCCCCTTCTCTGACCTCAGGCAGTTTCTGTGCGTCATTCTTCTCCCTTCTCTATCTTTCTGAATTACTAAATATTGGTGGTTTCTCTCTGAGCTTAACTAAAAAAGAAATATGGCAAATGCCATTATTTAACTATTTACTTGACATACCTAATTTGCACTAAGTTTAATGCTTATATACATTCTTACTAAGTTTACATCTATCCATGCCAATACATTACTTTTTATTTTCTATATTAGCAGAAGGGTATGTGTGCTGCTCAGTAGGCCAATTTTGGAGGAGTCTCAGTCATCTTTAAAGAGTCCCAGGCATGCAGTCCAGTGACACAGAGAGGCAAGCAGGAGATCATGAAGGTTGTCTGCAACAAAGCGGGGCAAATATTGATCAAAAATTAAATTGATGGGTTAATGAAAGTTTTATTATTTAGGGAGAAAAACTCGGTTAAGGAAGGTGTATTAGCAAACATCCTTCACTTTTTATATTTGTTGTAGGTCCAGTGGAAGCACTGGGATTTTGCTGGTCAGGGATTTGCTTGCCCTCTAATGGTAAAAAGTGTTTAATCCTTTTTGTATATGAACACAGAAATGGATAAGGTAAAAGTGAATAGCACAACACTATAGTGGAAAAGTGTGGCAAACTCCCTTCCGGTAGGTTCAGTGGGGTAAACATTTAGTTTGCTTTCACTTATTTTTACTTTCAGTTTCTTTCTAGTAAAAACAAGTTCTAAAAACTGAACCTGTACTTTTTCAGTGGCAGAAAAGTAGGGAGTTGTTTTCTAAAATAAATGAGTCTTGTAAAAAAAGGCACAAGCAAAGATGAAGAGTTGGGGTACCAATGGTGAATCCCATATAACTGAAAAAGGTTTTAAGAAAAATGTAGCAACAGCTGTCACATGGAGATGTCTTTCTAGTTGCAAGTCTGTTGTAAGACTGGCTGCCAACTTGGTGGTGGCTCATTTAAGATTGTTGGCAGGAAGGGTCAGTTTCAAGTTGACAGATCTGGAAGTGACATCTGTGATCTTTTTGTCATCATTCTTCATGTCTGGAGGCAAAAGAAAAGGAGAGGTATGAGGTGACAGTGCCAACCCTTGAAACATCATTCATCTGTTTTCTTCAGTGTGATCTTTAACAGTCGGATCAACAGGGTTCTAAAGATTGGGTTTTCCAGATGCTTTTAAAATAGATAGATAGATAGATAGATAGATAGATAGATAGATAGATAGATAGATAGATAGATAGATAGATAGATAGATAGATAGATAGATAGATAGATAGATAGATAGATAGATAGATAGATAGATAGATAGATAGATAGATAGATAGATAGATAGATACTTTATTAATCCCAAGGGGAAATTCACATAATCCAGCAGCAGCATACTGATAAAGAACAATATTAAATTAAAGAGTGATAACAATGCAGGTATACAGACAGACAATAACTTTGTATAATTTTAACGTTTACCCCCCCGGGTGGAATTGAAGAGTCGAATAGTGTGGGGGAGGAATGATGTCCTCAGTCTGTCAGTGGAGCAGGACAGTGACAGCAGTCTGTCGCTGAAGCTGCTCCTCTGTCTGGAGATGATACTGTTTAGTGGATGCAGTGGATTCTCCATGATTGACAGGAGCCTGCTGAGTGCCCGTCGCTCTGCCACGGATGTCAAACTGTCCAGCTCCATGCCTACAATAGAGCCTGCCTTCCTCAACAGTTTGTCCAGGCATGAGGCGTCCCTATTCTTTATGCTGCTTCCCCAGCACACCACCGCATAGAAGAGGGCGCTCACCACAACCGCCTGATAGAACATCTGCAGCATCTTATTGCAGATGTTGAAGGACGCCAGCCTTCTAAGGAAGTATAGTCTGTCCTTTCTTACACAGAGCATCAGTATTGGCAGTCCAGTCCAATTTATCACCCAGCTGCACTCCCAGGTATTTATAGGTCTGCACCATCTGCACACAGTCACCTCTGATGATCACAGGGTCCATGAGGGGCCTGGTCCTCCTAAAATCCACCACCAGCTCCTTGATTTTGCTGGTGTTCAGTTGTAGGTAGTTTGAGTCACACCATTTAACAAAGTCCTTGTTTAAGTTCCTATACTCCTCTTCCTGCCCACTCCTGATGCAGCCCATGATAGCAGTGTCGTCAGCGAACTTTTGCACGTGGCAGGACTCCAAGTTGTATTGGAAGTCCGATGTATATAGGCTGAACAGGACCGGAGAAAGTACAGTCCCCTGCGGTGCTCCTGTGTTGCTGATCACAATGTCAGACTTGCAGTTCCTGAGACGCACTGAGGTCTGTCTGTAAGATAGTCCACGATGTCTGAATGTCTGAGTTTAAGCCATCTACTCAAGAATGGTTATCTAAATTCCTCAATCCCTGACAGTTTTCTAAAGATCTTTTTCAAAACAGTTTTGGAAATACTACAGAAAAAATTAAACAAATTATAATAGATGGTCTACATTCCCTCTTACCTAAAGAGGAAGAATTTAAACAGTCAAAATAAACAAACATCCTCCCAAAGCTGCTATACCTATTGCAAAGTATCCCAATGTACATCAACAAATCATTCTTTAAGAAATCAGATTTAATCATAACATCATTCATATGAAAATAAAAATGGCCACACATCCAGAAGATCTAAAACAGAAGGTGGCATGGCACTCCCAAACTTTTAGATTTATTAGTAAGCGGCAAATATACTATAATGGACAGCATGCATGAGTGGTAGGCCAGCCCATCAGAACATCCTTCCTCAGCCAAGAGACAGTCAGGAGATGCCCTTGAAGAAGTGGGTCCGCTGGCGTTCCAGTTGTGGTAGACCAAAGATCCTTACCTGGTTGGGAGGCATGTAAAATGGGGAGACAGGTTTGGGGGGGAGGGGGGCAATCATGTGAATTTCCCATTGGGATTAATAAAGTATCTATCTATCTATCTATCTATCTATCTATCTATCTATCTATCTATCTATCTATCTATCTATCTATCTATCTATCTATCTATCTATCTATCTATCTATCTATCTATCTATCTATCTATCTATCTATCTATCTATCTATCTATCTATCAACTTTCTGTTGCTCCTGTTCCTCCAGTATGTTAGATGGTACTATACCTGAGGTTCAGCACCCATACAGACACTTGCATAGTATGCTGGGAACTGTAGTTCTGTGGAGCAGCTCTTTTGGGTTCCATAGATGCTGTTAGGGTGTGCTGCCGGGATTCATAGGCCCCATTCATGCAGATTTCTTCTTAATCTGGAAGTGATTCCTATGGGCTATGCCCTGGCACCACAAATACTCCCAGCTCCAATTTAAAGGAGCCACTCTGCCTTACCCAAGGAATCCACATCAGGAGGCAGAAGACAAAGCTCAGTGCAAGGAGAAGGAAAGACATTGGAATATCTGTGTGTGTCTTCAATTGTTTTTTGGTGTAATTTAAGGTACTGTGTTTAATAAACAGAGTGTAACTGAACCTGTGACTGTGTTGAGTGTAAGTGAGTCTGAGATTTGGGACACGGTAGTCCCCTGAACTGGTTGCAATACATGCAATAAAGTTTTGGAAATTCAAAGAAATTCATGAATTTATACCAGCCTTGTTTGCAAGAGAAAGCAAATCTTGTTCTAAATCTTTTTTGTGTGTCCTGCTGTGTGATCCGATCAATACTAACTATCATCTGTTTACCAGCAATCCAGTCATCTAGTTACCTAGAATATGAAACCAATGCAGGATACATTTCAAGGTAGAATAGCTCTTATATGTTGCTCCTACACACAATAATCACCTTTTTCAGCGTTCTTAAACCTGCTCAGGATTTAACCAATGGAAAACGCCAGGAATGAAGACTCTTCTATAGTTAATATATTTGCGTGTTATAAACGGGTATGCTCCAAATTTAATTTTCCAGCCACCATATGTTCTCGCATTTAAGTTCTCTCGCGAATAAGTCGGGGCTTAATTTTACCGTATAATTTCCGGTATTTTATAATGTTGGTCGTATAAGTCGAATGCAGAAAACTCACGCTATTGATCCAAGAGATTATGATACGCTAACGGCCACCTGAGAGAGTCACCACGGAGCACACATCCTTTTTTTTCTGTGTATTGTGCCTACGTGACCACACAGTAATACCCAAACTGTTCCGAAGCGACGTTTGCACTGTTTTGTGTTTTTTGTATCTCACACCCTCATACACCTTTATCATAAGAGCTATCCCTTATTTACGGCAGAGAGTTCAATCAGAAGTAAATATGAAGCTGGTTTTAAATGCAAAGTCATTGAAGTGGCAAAAGAAATTGGTCACTGTGCTGCTGCAGCAAAATTCGATGTGTCTGAGAAACTGATGTAAGATGGGATTAGGCAAAGAGATGCAAAACAAAAGAAAATGAAGTGTCATATTTTTGAACGGGCGAATAAGTCGGGGTTTGATCTTATGATCGATTTTTCAGGTTTCAAGACCAGAATTGTACACAAGTATATACAGTACTCATTTTTTTTCTACATAAAATTATACATTTTGTTCTAAGAAGCCTATCCAACTTTCTACACTTTACACCCATATCTATCCCAGTGGCCATACTTGTTAATCTTGATGAAGACTCAGACAACATTTCAACAACATCTAAAAATATTTCAAATAATCTGTCCTTCAAAGAGCCTAGGGAACAATGGGAATGGGATCCTTCATTCAGCATTTTAGTAAAGGAATGGAAGTCAGCCATACACAGAATTCCCTCTAGCTCTATATGTGCTAAGCATTCCATAATTCAGCCAAAAATCTTCCATCACTCACATTTGCCTCATTTAAAATTGTCTAAAATGTACCCAGGGCATGTGAACATCGCCATCTAGCTTCAGCATCACTAGGCCACTTGTTTTCCCGAGTGCTCTAAATTAACATCATTTTGGACAAACATTTTTACGTCTCAGACAGCCATAGTGCCACAGTGATTCCTAATCCATTAAGGGCGATATTAGAGTGAAATCATATGAAATATTTAATATTGTAGACCATGCTACCAGCACGCAGACTGGACTGGAAGATTCCAATTCACCTTCGATAACTTAGTGGGTAAGCGAATCAAATTCTCTCTTAGAGGTTATGCCCAAAACTTTTTAAAACATGACAAGAATTATTTAACATCATTTTAGAATAAGCGTGTTGGGCCTATGATTGGCTCTTTTATGCTGTTCATTGTTCTAGCATATTTAAAAAATTAGATTTTTTCATGCCTCTCTTTATTTTCTCATTCTCTGGTTTTGTGTTTCCTTTTGCATTGTTATTGTTTCTTTGTTTTCTTTGGATTGATTTTGAAGAAAATTGCTGTATCTGTTATACTGTATGAAGTTTCAGCCCCAAACACAAACAGACACCGAGGAAAACGTTCCAAAACACACACTTGTATTGCTGTCTCCTGCACATAGCACCAAACAATGCACAAATCAGCACAAATCGCTCGCAATCCTCTTTCCTTTCCTTTCTTTCTCTTTCCTTTTTTCTTCCACCTCTGCTCCTCTCTCTCAAGCTCTCTCCTCTGCCTCCCCACTCCTGCTCCTTTTATGTTGCACCCGGATGTGCTTCAGGTGCATCCTGATGAATTTCCTGCAGCACTTCCTGGCGTGGCGGAAGTGCTGCAGTCCACGGATCTAGAATGATCCGGGTGCCCCTTGGCGATGGCCACGAGTCCCAACAGGGTTGAGCTTCTAAGCTCCATTCCCGTGACCTCGATACAATCCGGGGGCTGCCCTCTTGCATCAGGGGGGAAGATAATGCCTCTCTCCCAGTCCTTCTGCTCTCCAGGCATCCCGACCGGGCAAGAGTCCCAACCGTCCACCACAACTGTTATTATGATTTATTTCATTGAGGAATATGCCATTGTAATATTTTGCTTTTTGAAAATAAAGAAAAAAATTATTAAAAAAAAGATCTTAGAAAAAAGTGTTTTTCAACGGTTTTCTAACTTCCTGAATGAGAGCAGTATTCTTGACAAATTGCGTTCTACCTTTAGGCCTATAGATACAGCTTTGGTAAGGTGATGTGAAACGTAATGACAAAATGGCCGTATTTCAGCTGTTACGCTCTCAGATTTACTGTAAGTGCTGCACGTGGCACTTGAAATCTCAAAGTACCAATCAAGCAATTAGCAGACCGCTGTTTGTAACACAGTCTTACGTTGGTTTAACTTGTACCTCAATGGAGAAGTCCATTCAACCGCACATGGCATTTCTCCAAGTTGGTTGGTCGAGAATTATTGAAATCCATAGCAGTACAGGACATTGGCGTGGCAGTTTCAATTAACCAGCTGCCACTCAAGATTACATTTCTGGATGAATACCAATTCTCGTAAAAGAAAACAAGACTGAAAACTTCCTTAGAGAGAAAAATTCAAAAAGAGAAAATCTAAATAAACTATAAAGCAACTTGATCTACAGATGGAATAGGAACTCAGCAACCTTGGCTTCTGGTAGATTCTAAGCTTCGTTTTAAATCATACAGATCTAACAATACATTTTCACTTAATTCAGGGTTGTGGGGGCCAGAACCAAAATCCAGCAGCACTGGCTATACAGCAGGATCAGCCCTTCCCAGGGAAAGTGTGACTTTTGTCATCCATCTTAATTTAGAAGATGTTAACAGTTCATAAATCTAATAAGTGCCTTTCTTAACCACACAGATCAAGGACATGTAGGGCAGGAATGTGTGCAAAAAAATGTACGAGGCACTGAGTGATATGTGTGTGTGCGTGTGTGTGTGTGTGTGTGTTATTTAATGAAAGTGTGGTGTAGTGCCTAAGGCTTTGGACTTCAGATCCCACTACTGACACCATGTGACCCTGAGCGAGTCACTGGACCTGCCTGTGCTCCAACTGGAAAGCCAATGCTGTAAGTTTCCTTGGATACATGAGTGAGCCAAGCAAGTAAATGTAAATGGCTGTGACTTTCCACTCAATGCCCTACCTAAAGTTGACGCAGAAACCTTAACAACCTTTTAGAAAACTCTGGATGAGATGTTGGGACAGCTTAACTATTAGCTAAACAAACGGGCTTGTTGGACTGAATGGTCTCCTCCCGTTTGTCAAATTTCTTATGTTCTTATGTTCTAAGTGGGTAAGCTGATTAGAAAACAAATTGATGAATTCGTGGCTAGTTTCTCATTGAATACACTATTTTAACTTCCCCATACAATGTATTCAACACATAGTGACAGAAGAGTATTGCAAGAACTTGATTGCATTATTTTTCAAAAGAATTGTATTATTTTGAAACAGTATTTCGTTATTTCACAAAAGATATTGCCTGCTGCAGTCAGTTTCAGCGTGCACAAGTGCTCGTGTCATCCAGGGAGAGATCCAGTGTGTGTGTAGCAAGCAATGAAGTGACAAGAACTGCACAAAAGGTAAAAGGATACATTTAGTTTTAACCAGGTTAAAGTTCATTGTGTTTAGTGCAGGTGTTTTAACTTAAACAAACATTCTGCCCTCACAGTGCCAGGGCCTGCTTGTAGTTTACATGTCCTCCCTGTGTTTGTGTGGATTGATTGGAATCAGTGAGTGTGCTTAACTGCATAAGATTACCTGTATTAACACTCAGCATTGTAAATATTTCAGTAATACTTCTCAGTTATCAACTGTTTAGTTCTTCATGTGCAATGAAATAAATGACATCCATCCTCTTTTTTCATCGCCGACCTGAACCCCTGAACATTTGGGCTATGAACACTGGCTGACGCCATCACATCATCCTGTTTCAAAACAATTCTTCTTCTTCTTCTTCTTCATTCGGCTGCTCCTGTTAGGGGTCACCACAGTGGATCATCTTCTTCCATATTATCCTGTCCTCCACATCTTGTTCTGTTACATCCAACACCTGCATGTCCTCTCTCACCATATCCATAAACCTTCGCTTAGGCCTTCCTCTTTTCCTCTTCCCTGGCAGCTCTATACTTAACATCCTTTTCCCAATATACCCAGCATCTCTCCTCAGCACATGTCCAAACCAACGCAATCTCGCCTCTCTGACTTTGTCTCCCAACCGTCCAACCTGAGCCAAACCTCTAATGTACTCATTTCTGATCCTATCCATCCTCGTCACACCCAGTGCAAATTTTAGCATCTTTGACTCTGCCACCTCCAGCTCTGTCTCCTGCTTTCTGGTCAGTGCCACCGTCTCCAACCCATATAACATAGCTGGTCTCACTACCATCCCGTAGACCTTCCCTTTCACTCTTGCTGATACCCGTCTGTCACAAATCACTCCTGACATTCTTCTCCACCCATTCCACCCTGCCTGCACTCTCTTTTTCACCTCTCTTCCACAATCCCCATTCCTCTGTACTGTTGATCCCAAATATTTAAACTCATCCACCTTCGCCAACTCTACTCCCTGCATCTTCACCATTCCACTGACCTCCCTCTCATTTACACACATGTATTCTGTCTTCTTCCTACTGACCTTCATTCCTCTCCTCTCTAGAGCATATCTCCACCTCTCCAGGGTCTATCGCTACAGATCACAGTGTCATCAGCAAACATCATAGTCTACGGGGACTCCTGTCTAATCATGTCTGTCAACCTGTCCATCACCATTGCAAATAAGAAAGGGCTGTTTCAAAATAATGTCTACACCAATTAGCTCGATTTCTTTGTTTCTTGCCTTTATACCCAGTGCTGTTGGGTCAGTCACTGTGACCCTAAACTGAGCAGATTAAATGTACCCCTCAGCACGTGTAGGATTAGATGTACAGTGTATGCCTGCAACGTCTGTTCAGTTCTTGTTCCTTACTGGCACGCTAAGCAGGTGCTTAATCCCTTCTTCTCTAGCTGAGCACATGTATGTTCGATGGCACTGACAGAAGCAGACAACATCTTTGCAAAATAACTCAATAATTATTGCAAATTAATGGAATTCTTTTGCAAAATAACACAATAATTATTGCAAAATAATACTATTTATTTTTCATCTGCAGAAATAAGCTTCTGTACATTTCCATAATTATGCAATAGTCTTATTGAAGAGATTGTATTTGAATCATTTTGCTGTTAATTTAGGTTATAAACTCTAATTTTTATCCTCCACATTTTAGAACCTCCTAAATGGTCATATAAGCCAGAGAGCACCATATACTCCATTGGAAGTGAAGTTCATCTAAAATGTGAAGCTGATGGCAAACCACGACCTATCATCGAATGGAAAGTTAACGGAAGACCCCTGAATGGTACACTAGATGAACAAATGCATATTTCTGATGCTTTTATTTTTCTGCTTCATAAAAACTGGCATGCTGATCACTTTAATTTTGTACATTTTGGTTTCAGAAGCACAGAAGAGAAACTTAGTGTTGACTGACAATAAAATTATCATTGCAAACGCACGTCCAGACAACAGTGCCGTCTACCAATGTGAAGCCGTCAACAAATATGGCACAATTCTTGCAAATGCTGTCATACTGGTAAAAAGTAAGTATCCAGGAATGTTTTGGCAATTACTTCTTATTGTTATTCCAGACTCCAGTCATCCAGCCATCCATCTCTGAGTCAGGACTACTCTGGCAGGAATGTGTGCAAGACAAGACCCTGCCATGAATGGGATTCCAGTCCATTAAAGGGCACACAAAGCAGGCATACTGCATGCTCAGTCAC
Source organism: Erpetoichthys calabaricus (assembly GCF_900747795.2). NCBI lineage: Eukaryota > Metazoa > Chordata > Cladistia > Polypteriformes > Polypteridae > Erpetoichthys > Erpetoichthys calabaricus. The sequence continues at coordinate 46,373,225 of NC_041395.2, read as the reverse complement.
TCAACGTGAACTTTGGCTTGCCATTCAAACAGTCTTTGACCTGTCAAAGGAGGCATAAATATGGTGAGAACAAGCAGCCTCGACATATTTGGCACCCCACCATGGAATGTAACCAGGGTTCTAGTGCCAAGAGGCAGCAACAATAGCTACTGAGCCTTCAGCACACGTCTCCATTCTGCCTTCCCTTATGGATATTTTATGACTGCATTTTTGTTTTTTGTCCATGTGTTTATTATAGCATGTGTAATTTGGCGACATCATTTGCTCCATTTACTAACGAGAAGGGGTCTCTCTTGCTGTCTTTGTTCCTCACAGTCTCTCTTTTCCTAACACTCACTCAGTTGCTCCTTTTTGTTGTTCCATCTGCTGAGTTTCTCTATCAGCCCTTTGCACCCACCACTTGCATTGCTTCACTCGCTTACTTATTTACTTCCTTTTCCTTACCTTTGATTGCTCCCTATCTTACTCTTAGTGTAGTTGGCACTGACGCCATTGTGATTTTAAACCAACGGAGTGTTATTTTCTTTTGTAATACATTATTATTTTTTGTAACATGCTTTTATTTTACAAGATGAATTGCTTTCTACCTGCCTAATCCAATCTATAAAAACTTGAGCATACAACAGGAAAGCATTTAGTCCACTACCTTGTCTGGTCAGCTAATATCTAAGTCCTCCCCATTTGTCCTCCAAATATCACGTATTTAAACATTTCCTAGGTTTCCATTTCAAATACATAACTCAGTAGAATGTTTTAGATGCTCACAACCCTTTGATTGAAGAAGTGCATCCTGACTTAAGTCCTAAATACATTTGCTCTTAATTTCCAGTGGTCCATCATCTAACTGAACTAGAGTGGTGCTGAGGTGTCGCCCGTTGATTGGCTGCACTCTGGTCCTAATCTGGGATCCTGAGTTGGTTTGTCGTGTGGTGGGTGCGGCAATGTGCTGTACCAGCGTGTGCTCCTAACCTCTCTCATCATCCATCCAAGGTCTACTGCTTATCCAGGTCACAGGGTCAGCAGTCTATACAAAGATGCCTAGATGTTCCTTTTCCCTGCCACCTCGTCCTATTCTTCTGAGGTGTTCCCAAGCAAAATGAGAGATATAATCTCTTCAGCGTGTCCTGGGTCTGCCCCCACTTCTCATATCGGTTGGACATGCCTGAAACACCTCCACAGGGTGGTATCCAGGAGGCATCCTCATCGGACCCCCAAACCATCTCAATTGGCTTCTTTCGATGGGGAGGGGTGGTGGTTCTGCTTTGAGCTCTTCCTGAATTTCTGCAATCCACACCCCATCCACAGGGATGAAAAATCAAAAAAGAAATCTTCTAAATATCTTTTTGGTTTCTCCTTGACAATAATGAGATAAGGAAGAGATGAAATGGAGACATTGTCTTTTGTCTCTTGCTCTTCAGATTTTTCTCTTGCACACTTTACCCTGGTGGTCTCATAAGTGTCTCCTCTTGAGTTTCAGCGGAGATCTCAGCAAAGTCACACAATGGGCTCCAAGATTGTAAATAGTACCTTGACATTGTTTTTTGCAATTTCAAAGTAATTTGCATTGTGTGCTCAACAAAAGTTGGTGAAATGTATGGAGGATAGTAATAAAACACTTTACTATGATTACAAAGCTATAGTCATGGAAATGTACTGAAAAATATTATTAGTTGCTCTAATTTATATTGCTGTTCACCAATTAGATCATATTCATTCTAGAAGAAAAGGCAGGCAGTGGGGCACAATAATTAAGACTTTGGACTTCAAATCCTAAGATTGTGGATTCAGATCCCACTGTGTGACCCTGAGCAAGTCACTTCACCAGCCAGTGCCCCAATTGGTAAAACAATAGAAATGTAACTGATCATATCTCAATGTTGTAAGACACCTTGAATAAAGGCATCAGTACAATAAAAACATATCAAGTCTTGAAAGAGATTAATACAAGACTTTTTAAACCAAATTCTCAGTTTTGACTCCTTTTACCTCAATTGTATCACATGTCTCTTTTTTGTCTAAAGCTAGTTCTCCTAAGGAATTTTAGGAGCAACACCTGTGACAAAGCTGATTCTTAAATGAAATAAATATGAATCTCTTTTAAGTCTCATGAGCCATCAAAGATCAGCCTTTGAAGAGTAAAATTTTCCTCTGGGCATCTCTGTGGCTGAGCCCAGACACCCTGCAAAGGAAACTCATTTCTGCCGCTTGTATCTGTCATCTTGTTCTTTCGGTCACTTCCCACCACTCATGACCATAAGTGAAGGCTGCAACATCCATCGATCGGTAAATCAAGAACTTTGCCTTTCAGCTCAGCTGTCTCTTCATCATGCTTGACTGATACAACATCTGCATTACTGCGGAAATTCCCACTGGTATCCTTGATTAAGCAGTTCATTATATAACTGAAAGAATTCTGCTAAATCGGTTTTATTTGTGGGTGGAAAAGTAGTTAGAACTCTTCTTTCATCCATCCACCTTCTTCAGTTTTCAAATCCCATGCCCGGATGTTGTTTATGTGGAAAATTTGTATGTTTATCCCATGTCTGTGTAGGTTCTGCTCCAACATCATAAAAGAGGTGCTGGTCAGGCTAATTGCTGGTAGGCTCTTCTACTGTGGACTCAGAGGTTTAATTCACTGAGCCTGTCGCAGTAGAACATGCCCTTTAGTCCAAGGATGCACTTGGTTGTTCAGCTCTGCATAGCTTCATGTCTTTTTTTAGTGAGGTGGCCTAACCTGCCCATGGTACTACAGAAGCGGATCTCTAGCAGTTTACACACAATGTCCTTACATATACTACATAGTCAACAGTTTTTACGATGTTATATTTTCATGTTATTTGCTTTCTAGTTAATTATGCACATTGTTTAAATCATGAGAATGTTAAATCAATATAAAATTCCATATGTCATCCTCAACGATATTTTACTTTAAATGAATGAATTTTTTTTCCTGTGTTTTGCACTTTTCATTGCATTGTCCAATTGCTTTACCACTTGGGATTGCAGGAATTGGAGGTTATGCTGATGAAATGTATGCCTTTAGACAAAATAGTGTGCTTTATAGCTTTGAATCATACTAAAAATTATGTTTACAACTCTTTGAACCAACAGATGTTGCTCCACTAATCCTTACCAACCAAGGTCAAAACTACACTGCAGTCGAAGGACAAAAGGTCTTTATACAGTGTGAAGTGTTTGGGTCACCTCAGCCAGATGTGGACTGGTAGGCCATTGGATTCTATTTATTTTTGTCTATATATCCATCTTGTGAGTTAATGGAAATGGAGTGCCTTCAATCCATCTGTTAATTGCACTTTTTTGAGGTACCGCTTGTGAAGTGGAATAACCTACACTGGCAATAGCAGTGCAAGGAACGAGCCAAGAAGATTCACCCATCCATCAGAGGGCAAACCCCAGCACACACACTCACACAGACTCTCACACTCACACATTTCTTTATGCAAAGATCCATAGACACGTGGAATAAATTACCAAGTATTGAGATAGAGAGTAGGATTTTACGGACCTCCAGATCTCAACTCCAGATGTTATTTTGGACCATCTAGATGAACAGGATGGACGAGCTTTTTGGGCTGAATGGCCTGTTCTTGTAACAACTTTTCTAATGTTCTTTTGCACACACGGCACAGAGTGCAACTCCAGACAGTGTGAAGAAACAAATGAGAGCACACAGAGGTCAGGAAACTTCTTAATAGTAGGACTACAGCTGGATGGTATAGTGCAGGAAGGGCTGCTCTGTGTCGCCATACCACTGCAAATTAATACCATAGTGTGATAAATATGTGTTTAGAAGTGATGTAAAGGGTCAGAGGCTATGACCCTTGCTATGATTGTTTGAAGGATACATGCATACTGCTTACTATCAATATACACAACTGTACCTTTATGTTAAAGTTTTATGTGCTCTTTTGTTCTTCTTTATCAATAACATATTATTATTGTGTAGGTGCATTTAGGAAAAGTATTGTGATGGAAACAAACGTCTGAGGTTTTCAACAGATGTACTCATTTTAGTCATCCCTGAACTCAATTTGAGCACTTCCAAAGTGATGCTGGTCTATGTGAGTGTCAAGATATGAATGAGACCATGAGCACAATAACTCAAAAATAAATCACTCTGTCAAAATGAAACTTGGCACAAGTATTAGTACGGTACTCTAAAATGCTGGAAACCTGTGAATTTTACCCAAAATCACACCCCTAGATTTTGATCCATGGATATACTGTAAGAACCATGGGAATTGTTAACATTCATGTAAATGTTTTCAAAAGATTTACACATTTTAAGTATGCAAAATGCCAGGAGCCAGTTGGTTTTAAGCATAACTGCTCCACAAGATTATGATTTTACACCACTTTGTGCATGTTTGTGCCCCAGAAAACATTTGGAAACAAAGAATATAGATTTGTGAAAATGACATGCATGTCCCATTTCATTCCATCTTCTTCTTCTTTTCGCACTTCTATGTGGGGTCAATGTGGTCGATCACTTCCACTTAGTCCTCCTTCACCATCTCTTCCCCGTACTTCCATTCCCATCACTGTTTTGCCCACATGTTCGTTGTCTCTCCTCATCACATTTCCATAACAGTTCATTCTACTTTCCGGAACTTTCCTAGACATTTTTCCCATTTTTGTTCTGCCTATGATTGTCTCATTTCTTATTCTGTCCTTTTTAGTAATGCCACAGATCCATCTCAACATTCTCATTTTTGCTATAACTAACTTCTTCGACTGCATCCCCTTTACTGTACATATCTTATCTCCATACATCATTGCTGGTCTTAGCATAGTCTTAAAGACTTTACCTTTAACCTTCACCTTATTCGTTGATCACACCGTACTCCTGATACTTCCAGTTGTTCCAATACACTGCACTCCATGGGTTGTCTCTACATCTAATTCTCCAACTTGGGCTACCACCGATCCTAGATATTTAACTTTATGCACTGTTTTCAGTAGCTCTTCCTTCAGGCTGACTTCTGAATTCTGATCCCCATTAACCCTCAGTCATTCTGTCTTCTTCCTATTTATCTTTAATCCTCTATCTCCCAAAATCCTCATCCATTCTTCCAACTTCCTCTCCACTTCTCAACACAATGCAATCAGCAAAAAGCCTGCACTGGAGGGATTGGCCTTTTTTTCCATTCCATATAATAATGGAGTGATACATTTTACTACTAAAATTACAATTTTATATATGGAAATCATGTGCTAAAAATAATAATAATAATAATAATAATAATAAATCATATTTTTTAGGTCTACATCCAGCTTTATTGTACAGCTCAGAGATGACACTATAGCTTTCACATCTTTGAATCTCACATGTATGTTCCCAACAATATCTGGAAATGAATGCAGTGAACATGCAGATAGTTGTAAATACACACTAGAAACTCCAATTTGAATAATCCGCATTAATATTTCAGGCTAATGCAGATCTTTGTGTGTATAACAGTATTAACTTCATTCATTTTTGCATTACATTTTGCCATGCAAGGAAGTGCGCCATTTCCTCCATCTCCACTTGCATTTATTTATCGTCACCAGTTTTTACAACTGGTGAGCCACACTGTATGTTATTTGGTCTGCAGCAACTTTGAGAGCAAATGTTAAAGTAAACCTTTTTGATACAGAAAAGCAAGGAAAACAAATTCACAAAGAAGACAGTGTTTGCCCATAAATTTGAGTAAAGGAAGGATTTTCTGATTTCAATATGCTATTTAATTCAATAAGCAGTTATGTTCAAGCATTTAAGTCTACAAGTCACATGTACACATAGAAGGATGTAAGCATACTACTAACTCATTGAAATTTCTTATCCTTCTTTTGTCCTTATAACCTGTGTACCTACCTGATATTACAGCCTTCTTTCCACGATGGTAGGACAAGCCGTTATGGCTAGTTATTTATACAGTACACAGTGCAAAGAAAGATTTACGAGAGGGGACCCAAAAATAACCGGAAATATTTTTAAAAACGTGTTTAATTTAATTTTCTGTACAAACTGCAATTAGTCTCCTTCAAAGTACTCTCCATTGGCGGAAACACACTTATCTAACCATTTGTTCCATTGTTCGAAACATTTTTTAAATTCGTCTGAAGTAATGCCCATTAATGCTCTGGTCGTTTCTTGTTTTACCTCTTCGACGTCAGCAAAACGCCTTCCTTTCAAGCCTTTTTTCATCCGAGGGAACAAAAAGAAATCACACGGAGCTAAATCCGGTGAGAAGGGTGGGTGGTTCAGGGTTGTCATACCGTTTCTTGCCAAAAATTGGCGAATGCTGAGAGCAGTGTGAGATGGAGCGTTGCCATGATGAAAGAACCAATCACCTGACTCCCACAAATCAGGGCGTTTCCTTCTCACACTGTTGCGCAACCTACTTTTACAAAGAAATTCACTGAACACAAGCACAACCTTCCAGACTGATGGCACTTGGCAGACTGACTTGTGAGGAGTGTAACTAGATTGCCCTAGCGGCCCAACCACATACTACAAGTACCAACCTGACAACAACAAAATTCCAGTTATTTTTGGGTCCCCCCCTCGTACTTGCATTAGAATCTTGCTGTCATAGACTGGCTAATGAAGAAACTCGTCAAGGACAGACCAAGAGACTGATCTGGCGTCTGGCAGCACAACGGAAAAACATTACCCTTCTTGTATATGACCAGAGTGACATCCAAGAAAGGACAGACAGACTGGGCCAGACTGCAGGAATTGTGGGAATCAAGATACAGGCTGGCAAGACCAAAGAAGATGAAGGTTAACACCAAAAGTGTAATGAAGACAGCAGTGCACAGGGTGGAGGTGGAAGAAGTGAAAGGCTTTAAATATCTGGGCAGCTACATACAGTATCAGCCGACAGCAACATAGAAAGAGAGATTTCCAACAGAACTGGTCTGGCAGCCCAAGCCTTCAACAGACTCCAGAATGCTTGGGAGTCATCAGCTCAGCAGATCTAGTTGAAGATCTATAGATCTAATAATGTATGCTCAGTCCGCGTCTATACAGCAAGAACCTGGAGAACTAACAAGAAGATTGAAAGCTGACTCAGAAAGTTTGGAGGAGAGTGTCTCTGACCAATCCTCAGAATCCACTGGGAACAGCATATCACCAACCAGGAAACCAGCAGAAGAACAGGTATCAGCAATGTTATCGATGAAGTGAAGCAGAGACACTGGAGGTGGCTAAGCCATGTACTGAAGTGACAAGAACAGACACTCATTTGTTGCTTTCAGATGGACTCCATCAAGAAAGAGTAATAGAGAGAGACCACTGAGCACATGGAGAAAGAAAGAAGAAATGAAAGCGATGGCAATGGTTTGCTCAAACTGTTGAGGATGGAGAAGAGTCATTTGTACCTTATACTCAAGCAGGAGTAAAAAATAATAAAGAATCAACACACAATTTGAGAGATGCGCAAGTAAACATTGACTTTGAATGATTATAATGTATAATCAAGAGTCTTACAAAAAAGAAGCAGATGCTAGCTAGCATACAAGAAATGGCCTTGAATTGAATGTTGAGGCCAAGTGACCCTCATATTCAAATATAATGTGTGGGATTCGCTGGGTGGCACCAGCTTTGCCAGTCCTTGTCTGTGTTGAGTTTGCACATCCTCCTGATGTGTGCGTGTCATTGTCTCATTTTCTTCCACATTCCAAAACATGTCCAAGCCACACAAATAGTTTACTCTAAAATGTCCCAGTGTGAGTGAGTGAGTGAGTGACGAGTGCCCCCTCAATGGACTGCCACACCATTCTGCCTTGGATAGGTAGGCTGTGGCACTCCAGGACCCTAAATTTAATTATCAGGTTCAAATGAGAATGTATGGGTGGATGGATGAGGTAGGAATGCACTGAGCTGAAAGACCTGGTGGAATGTTGCATTTGGGTCTCATGAAGAGGATCTAAGTGTGAAGTTCTATTTTTTATTTTTTTGCTTAATTTACCCCTTCATTCAAATCAAAAGTGTGTAGTACACATGTTTCCATGTTGGCAAACACCACTGGCCCAAGTGAGACGCACTGCCTGCCTCACATTTAAAATTCATATAACTGATGCATTTAAACCAGAAGTGTACAGTCCAGACGGCTCCATGTTTACACCCTGTGCTAGTCTTGAGTCAAATAAACAATTGCTTATCCTTCAAATATGTCTCTAAAACTAGGCAGTGGTTTCATTGGCAGCATCTTCTTAAACAGAAGCTGCTCAGCAGAGCATGCACAGCATGAGACTTCTGTTTCATGACTGTGGTTACCATTGAGCCTGCTTCTGCTCCTTAGAACTGTGGAGAAAGAATTCAAATCATGGAGTAGGAAAGATGGGAAGAAGACTCAGTGCTCCTGCTCAAAGCCTGAACCCTACATCATTATCTTTTCCTAGAGTTCATATGGCAGTCAACTTCCTTAGTTGTGGCCAGACATGACAAGCCAGCAGAGGTCACCAAATCACTGAAATCTCTTTGAGAGATAATAATGGAGACAGAACTTAAAGCCTTGGGATTTACTATTTGATCTGCTAAACTACGTACTTAATGCAACAAAAATTCCCAAACCTGTTTTTTCTAATTTAGAGTCATAGGGGGGCAGAGCCGGTTGTGCAGCACAGGGCACAATGCAGGAAACAGCCCTGAATAGGGTGCCAGTTCATCACAGGGTCCATTTTGAGTATGCACTCACATTCACACAGATCCATTTTGGAATTGAGGGGTATCCTAATCCGCACATTTCTGGGGTTGTGGGAGAACCCCCCCTGGATAAATATCCATCAGATACAGGGAGAACAGGCAAAGTCCACACAGACAATGACAAGACATAGGATTCAAAGTCAGCACAATGGATCCATTTAGTGACAGTGCTAATCACCTGAGCTACCCATCTTTAAGGAGCCTCAATGCCCTGCTCTGCCCAGTCAGGGACAGTGTGCTGCCATATAATTAGACAACTGCCAATCTCCATAAAACAACAACAACAACATTTATTTATATAGCACATTTTCATACAAATAATGTACAACTCCAATTCCAATGAAGTTGGGACGTTGTGTAAAACGTAAATCCTTTTCAACCTATATTCAATTGAATACACTACGAAGACAAGATATCGAATGTTCAAACTGATAAACTTTATTGTTGTTTTGCAAATCTTCACTCATTTTGAATTTGATGCCTGCAACACGTTCCAAAAAAGCTGGGACAGGGGCCTGTTTACCACTGTGTTATATTACCTTTCCTTTTAACAACACTCAATAAGCGTTTGGGAACTGAGGACACTAATTGTTGAAGCTGTGTAGGTGGAATTCTTTCCCATTCTTGCTTGATGTACAACTTCAGTTGCTCAACAGTCCGGGGTCTCCATTGTCGTATTTTGCGCTTCATGGGAGACAGGTCTGGACTGCAGGCAGGCCAGTCTAGTACCCGCACTCTTTTACTACGAAGCCACGCTGTTGTAACACATGCAGAAGGTGGCTTCGCATTGTCCTGCTGAAATAAGCAGGGATGTCCCTGAAAAAGACGTCGCTTGGATAGCAGCATATGTTGCTCCAAAACCTGTATGTACCTTTCACCATTAATGGTGCCTTCACAGATGTGCAAGTTACCAATGCCATGGACACTAACACACCCCCATACCATCACAGATGCTGGCTTTTGAACTTTGCGCTGATAACAATCCGGATGGTCCTTTTCCTCTTTGGCCCGGAGGACACGACGTCCATGATTTCCAAAAATAATTTGAAATGTGGACTTGTCAGACCGCAGCACACTTTTCCACTTTGTGTCAGTCCATCTCAGATGTGCTCGGGCCCAGAGAAGCCGGCGGCGTTTCTGGGTGTTGTTGATATATGGCTTTCGCTTTGCATGGTAGAGTTTTAACTTGCACTTGTAGATGTAGCGACGAACTGTGTTAACTGACAATGGTTTTCTGAAGTATTCCTGAGCCCACGTGGTAATATCCTTTACAGAATGATATCGGTTTGTAATGCAGTGCCACCTGAGGGATCAAAGGTCACGGGCATCCAGTGTTGGTATTCGGCCTTGCCGCTTACGTGCAGAGATTTCTCCAGATTCTTTGAATCTTTTGATGATATTATGGACAGTAGATGATGAAATCCCTAGATTCCTTGCAATTGTACATTGAGAAACGTTGTTCTTAAACTGCTGGACTATTTGCCCATGCAGTTGTTCACAAAGTGGTGAACCTCACCCCATCCTTGCTTATGAACGACTGAGCCTTTTGGGGATGCTCCTGTTATACCCAATCATGACAAACACCTGTTTCCAATTAACCTGTTCACCTGTGGAATGTTCAAATCAGGTGTTTTTTGAACATTCCTCAACTTCCCCAGTCTTTTGCTGCCCCTGTCCCAGCTTTTCTGGAACGTGTTGCAGGCATCAAATTCAAAATGAGTGAAGATTTGCAAAACAACAATAAAGTTTATCAGTTTGAACATTCGATATCTTGTCTTCATAGTGTATTCAATTAAATATAGGTTGAAAAGGATTTGCAAATCATTGTATTCTGTTTTTATTTACATTTTACACAATGTCCCAACTTCATTGGAATTGGGGTTGTAGCTCAAAGTGCTTTACATGATGAAGAAAAGACAAATAAAAGACAAAGTAAGAATTAAAATAAGACAACATTAATTAACATAGAGTAAGAGTAAGGTCAGATGGCCAGGGGGACAGAAAAAACAAAAAAAAACTCCAGACGGCTGGAGAGAAAAAAATAAAATCTGTAGGGGTTCCAGACCATGAGACCGCCCATCCCACTCTGGGCAAAATATATTAAAGGACAGCATGGTCCTACTACATCTTATCGGTGCTACTCGACTGCCAGATGTTTAACTTTAATTTACAGCTGTATTGCAAAATAAGGAATATTTCAGTACCAGCCTTGTGAGCCTAGTGTAGAATTTTGGTTAGTCTCTCTTTTGACCAGCTTTGTTTTCAGTGATTTCTGGACAGCAGATCAGTTTCAATAAAAACACATCTATGGAAATGGTACAAAACACAATGATCCATCCATTCCTCACAAGTTGTGCCTTGTCACCAAACTTAGCCACCATTATTTAAACTACAAGCATATCAGATATTGGGCGCAATCCTAGAACTAAGTGTCCTGAGGCCAGATCTTATTTGTTTAATTTATTAAAAGCAGCACTAGACAGAGTTTTCAAATTCATGTGAGAAGTGCAGGAATGTGTCTATTAATGGTCAGAAACAGACGTATGACTCCTTTTGAACTTTTAGAGGACCACTGAGCTGTTGGAAGATGTCCTCATTCATTTATAATTATGTGACTGAAGTAATGAGCAGCACGCTTCTGATCGCAAGCTGGACACAGACATACAAAGTCTTAACCTTTGTTATTCTGGATTAATGTTCACAGGTTTAAAGATGACCAACTGATATCTACCAGTGACCCAAGGTATTTCAAACATGAAAATGGCAGCTTGGAAATAATAAATGTCATAAAGGAAGATTCAGATCTTTACACCTGTTGGGCAAAAAACACAGAAGGTGAAGCTGCAATGACTGCTACGCTGGCTATAATAGGTAATAACCTCGTAAGTAAAAGAATGATGGCCTGTTGTTTAAATATCATATTGAACTGTAATAACATAAAAAGACAAAACTGTCCATTCATCATCAAATATGTTTAATCCAGTGGGGACCACACTAAGACATTTAGGGTCACCAATTATACTGAGAAGGGTCTAGGTCCTGTGGCTGGAGGTCTGAAGCCAAACTCTATTGCTGAAATTAGTGTGCATGTCTTTGGCATGTGGGCTGGAAAACTGGTGTACCTGGGAAATCTGACTGATACTGGGAGAACAAGCAAACACCAGACACCCAGTGACCAGGAGAAGAATTTGAACCAGGACTCCCAGTTAAACACTCCACCATCATGCTTAGAAGACGCATTATTACACAAGCATACACTCTCAGACCGGATTAATCCAGCTCAGGATCTCATGGGAACTGGAGCCTCACCCAGCAGTAGCAGGCACAAAGTGGGGACCTACTCTGGATATGGCAGCAGTCTATCAAAGGGCACAAATGCAGGTACCTGCATTTACTCATAATGGGGCCAAGTGAAATTAACCTGAGCTGCACCTCTTTGGGAATGTGGAAGGTAAGCTGGCATATATTACGGGAGCAAAAAGGGAGAAGTACAAACTCGACAAGAACAAAGGACTTGGCATGGGATTCCAACCCAGAATGCACTAACGCACTCTGGTGGCAGTTATTACTATTCCCATTATTATTGTTACTTTGACTGTGTTCACTGCCTAAAATAGTTGACAGTTTTTTGACACACTGGTTTGTGAAATGGTTGTTGTGGAAGGCATTGTTTGATCTGTGTGTTTGCTTACTTTACTGAGGACAACTGCAAAAAAAGATTTCTAAAAAAATCCTGTTACCTTTATGATATGTATACAGCAATAAGCAACTAACCTTTCTGAGTGACACTTTTTGTGTAGAGTTTGCATGTTTGTCTTATGTGCTTTTCTCCTACTTTGCAAAGATTCAGGTGCAGGTTCTCTTAACTAGCAACACCAAATGGGTTTGTTATGAGTGACTGTGGGCCCGTGTGTTACGTTTCCTTCGTGACAAGCGATTAGAGCAGCTGCTTCAAATCCTTACTACTGCGTTTGCATCTTGACGTAGTGACTGTCTGTGTTGAAGCTACGAGTTTTTCTTTGTGTCTTGGTCCTGGAAATCATCACAGTTTATGTTTGATCCTGTCTGCCATAAAGCTTAAAAAGAGAGCAGGCCTCAGAAAACACAAGCTAGACCTGCACTCCATCACAGGTCTATAATAGAAGGGTAGGCCTCACAAACTCAGGCAGCCTGGCCCCAAACTTAACAGGTTGTTTTACGACCTGTACAAGCCCAAAAGTTAGGCAAAGGCTTAAAAGTCGTAATTATCAAAGCGAGAGAGGGAAGAACTGTAAAAAAAAAAAAAAACAATACTCTGGTCCAAGAAAACTAAAGAAAGTTTCTTTAATATTTAAATATTTATTGAGTCAACTCAGAAAGTATTGTTACAAAAAGACCCAAGGTGGATGTTAAAATGGGGAACCAAATAAGCTTTGCTTAACTAATTTACATTGTTAAAGCTTAAGAATCACTGCAAATGACATTTTGCAGTCTGAGGCATGAGTTTGCTTAATTAAACCTCTCCATTTTAAATGTAGAACTCACATTTTAGACATCAGTTAACCATTAGCTTATATTATACACAGTGCCACACTTTTTCATTTTGCTGTGTTAGATTTTGAAACCGAAACTGATTAAATTAGAATGTTTTTCAAGAGCAGGAAATTGTGTGGAAATTGTGAAGATAGAAACACTGCATGAAGTTAGGCTATAGTCACTACAATTCAGAGATAGGGGTAAGGGTTAGGGTTAGGGATAGGTATGGCCACAAATAGTTATGATGCAGGAACTTATTAATATCACAAAGGTTTATAATATTAAACAATTATCATGTCATAAACATGATGTGCATAATGAAGACATTTTATTTAAATATGTTTTCCTATTAACTTTTGTGGCCCAAGCAGCATTTCATGTTCAGTTGGCATGTTCAGTTATGATAAGAAAACCAGTCATGTTACTTGCTGATTTGTAACTGCCAACTTGGGGACAAATAGTATTATTATTACTATTATTATTATTAGTAGTAGTAGTAGTAGTAGTATGTGTATATTCCTATTTCATTCATTTATTGTTGCTTTCTATTGTTTTTTACTATGACTTTATATTATATGTTGCTCATGTATGAGGAAAAATTCCTTTTGGAATATCATCTATCTATCTATCTATCTATCTATCTATCTATCTATCTATCTATCTATCTATCTATCTCTTTTGTAAATCGTTTTGCTTAAAAGCGTCTGCTAAGCAAATAAATGTAAAATGTAAATGTAGATGTAAATGTCGTGTGTGGCGCTTATGTCAGGATCACATTTCCTCCTTTAAAGTTCATTTCTCTGTCTCTCTGTCTCTGTCTAATTGCAATTAGATCTTTTTCTTACTAACTGGGCACCAACAATTACTTTGTTTTCAAGGTTATTTTGCTTTTTACCAAAACTTTAAACACATTGCATGTGTTAACCTTGTTATCTCACAAAAGATGATCCTCAGACAGGCTCAGCTTGCACTAACAAAGCATAACATTGTCAGACTCTGTTCAATTCATGGTCATGGGGGCCCAGGGCCTTTCATGGCAGCATCAGACACAGGGGTGCTAGGCCATTATAGAGCCCGCTAACACATACTGGGCCAATTTGGAGTCAGCCATTACCCTAACATGCATGTCACTGTGATGAAAACTGAAGAAACATCCATTCAAATGTGAGGAGAACATACAAACCCCTCACAGACAATCACCAGGGTAGGATTTGAAAACAGGACACTGGGTACATGAGACAGTAGTACTAGTATCTGCGCAATCATGCACTCAATTTGATAAAAGAGAAAGTATATTAAAAATGTACCAGTGCAATAATCCTGAAGCCACATCTATTGTAGCAATTTCTGCTGGTTCCTTCCTCTTCAGAAGCATCACACCCTCATTGTTTTTGGGAACTGGCATATTAAATCATTTTGTTGACTAGGCATCACTGTAATGATCCATTTGTTCATTTTTTCATCCACATAGCCTGTACAGGGTAATGGGAACCAGCACTGGACATTATGTTACTCCATCTCAGGGTGCCTTCACAAACATGCACTGTCATCGGGTCAGTATTGAGGTGCCAGTTATCCTAACCTGCACATCTTTGAGATGTTTTTGAGGAAACCCTGAAAATCCCATACAACTTTAATGATCCACTTGCTTTCATTGTTTTTGGTTGTGCTTCACAGATGCTACAAAGATAACACAGTCACCAGAAGATGTTGCAGTGCCAAGAGGAAGCTCAGCTGAATTAATGTGCCAGATAAAGACTGATTCAGCATTCATATATGACATGCATATTTCATGGAGACACAACAACAAAGAGATTTTCTTTAATTACACAAATGGCAGCAGGTAGGTGTGATTGTCCATATACATCTCAAGTGAGTGGTCTGGTCAGAAATGCTGAAAGTGCTAAATAAAGTAAGGCATTTGGTTAACATCTATGTCAGTGTTGTGTGGAAGGCAGCAACAGGGCATCGAGACTGCCAGGCTGTCATGGTGGTTCTCATTTTAAAATGTAGTGAAAGAACATGTGTTCCTGCTACTAAAGGGTCAGACTCTTCAGACTGGGCACTGCCATGGAGGCCCTACTGAAACAAAGGAGCAAATATGGCCATGGAACTGAATGTTTGATCTTGTTTGGCTGTTTATCCTGCCAACACGTGACTTGGACTCTTGGAGAAGACTTCTAATTACACACCCCATGGCATCTTGGGGAAGGTGCTTGAAGACTATGGGGTTTCTGGGCCGCTGCTGAGGGCTATTTAGTCCAAATATTTGCAGACAGAGAGTTGTGTTTGTTTATTTGTGTTAGGACTGTGACTTTGTCTTATTATAGTATATTAAATATTTCATATTTTCTAAAGTTTTTAATCCCCCTGTTCTTCCTGTATTCACTGTTTGTGTATTTTGTATAACTTATAATTATATCCTGATTCTTTTCACTATAATTATTTTTAGGGCCCTCAGGTGTGATCTGATCAGGCCTACAAATATCATCAATTGGCATCAGTTCTCTGCTGAGACATTTGCTAATTTTCCTAACTTTTGTTGTTCATCTCCAAGTTTTGCTTTCATATTTATTGTAAAGTTTTTGTTGATCTTTCAACAATTCCCATATTGCTGTTTTTGGCCATGTTACTTGTTTCTGTCATCAAATGGAGTGACAAACATGGCAAAATGGATGTGAGGCCTGCAAAAGGAGCTATTAAACCAGGCCAGGACCATTACTAGCCATCCCAGTAGAAACCCATGCAGTCCAGCTCACTCCAACTGCTAACAGCAGGCTTTGACCCAGCTAGGCCCAAATATGAAAAAAATACTCTAGCTTGTGACCCGAAAGGCAACAGAAATCCTTTATAGACGAAAAACATTTATTCAAGCAAAAAGAGAAAAACAATAGGAGTTGAAAGAACAGAAGAGAGGTGCCTAAAATGGGAATTCTGAGGGAAATCACAAGACACCAAGGCAGGACCAGAATCCAAAGACAGTACAAAAATAGTCAGAAAAAACAGAAATATCCAAAAACAAAATTTATACACAACAGCAAAAAGACTTCAATAAAAACACTGCCAGAGCTTGGGCTCAGCAGTGGTGAAGTCAAGGTGGACCCGCCTCCTGGGGAACCATCTACAAAGGACATGGAATATTGGCACACGTAAAGAGGCAGCACCTACAAAATGAATAAAATAGAAAATGATAGTAATAATAATAATAACAAAAGAAAATACATCAAATTTGAAAAATAATGATTCAAAAACAAAATAGCCATAGCATATACTTAGATAAATGTACTTAGTATTTAACTTGGGTTATTTTTAGATATTCATTTTTGCTCTTTAATTTTTGACATTTGTTTTGAAATTATTTGATTTAATAAATATTAAATGAAATGAAAATACTTTTCTTTAATGTAGGCCAAAAGCTGTTTGTTGAGGTTGTGCTCAGGCTCATTTTCACTTCTATGCCATCTTTGGAGCCTTTGGGCATAGTTTTTCATTTAGAAGTCTTCATTGAGATTCTTGGTCCTGGAAATCATCACAATTTACGTTTGATCCTGTCTGCCATAAAGATTAAAAAGAGAGCAGGCCTTAAAAAACACAAGCTAGACCTGCACTCCATCACAGGTCCACAAGAGAAGGGTAGGCCTCATAAACACAGGTAGCCTGGCCCCAAACATAGTAGGCAGTCTTACGACTTGTACAGGCCCAAAACTGAGGCAAAGGCTTGAAAGTCGTAATTATCAAAGGGAGAGAGGGATGAACTGTAAAAAATGCTCTGGTCCAGGAAAACTAAAGAAAGTTTCTTTAATATTTCAATATTTATTGAGTCAATTCAAAAAGTATTGCACAAAAAAAAAAACAAGGTGGGTGTTCAAATGGAGAAACAAATAGCTTTGCTTAGCTAATTTACATTGTTAAAGCATAAGAATCACTGCAAATTACATTTTGCAATCTGAGACACAAACTTGCTTAATTAAACCTCACCATTTTAAATGCAGACCTCACCTTTCAGACATCAGTTAACATTTAACTTGCATTATATAAAGTACAACAATTTTTCATTTTGCTGTGTTAGATTTGCTATCTATCTATCTATCTATCTACAAATGGTTTCAGGTGCCTTTACACTTTCCAGCAGGAAGATTTTATTTGATGGTCTGGATCTGATCTTGAGGCTGTACAGTATATTAATTTTTCCCTTTTTATTTTAGAGAACTTGTGAATTATGATGCTTTCTAAATTGCAGGCAAATCCAAGAAATATTGTGGATGAATCCTTTTCCATGCATTCTTTAATGCGATGACACATCAGTTTAAAAAAGAGATGTCTATCTCAATGATTTTTGTGCACATCTAATAGGGTGGCGTGGTGGCTCTGAGGCTTAGGATCTGTGCTGGTATCTAGGAGGTCACTGCCAAAAGAGATCCTAATCTGCTGGGCTCTTGAGTAAGGCCCTTAATCTGCATTTGCTTCAGGGGTCCCATATAATGGCTGACCCTGTGCTCTAACCCCAAGGGGTATGGAAAAACTAAGAAATTCCTAATGCAAGAAAGTGTATAAGGCACAATAAAGAAGAAAAAACACTAGACCTAAATACTGTATATGTACCCAGAATTACTCTGACTTTTCATTCAAGACCTTTAAGTTCAGCAAATAAATGAACTGAACATTGAAATTTGTAGAACTATGTCATGTTTAAGTTTCTACCCTGCAGAGGATATGTTAACTTCTTTTCACAATCAACAAAACATGTAATAAATATCTGCACATGACTATACCTAAATTTACTTTGTGTTTAAAATGATAGTATCATAGTCTCCACAAACTTAACAGCATCCTGTCCTTTATTATTTTTAGATTTTTTCTTGATGATAGCACATTACAAATAGTTAACGTGAGCATGGAAGACCAGGGGTTGTACACGTGTGTAGCGAGGAGTCCTTTAGATGAAGCATCGGCAACAGCAAAGCTTACAGTGCTGGGTAAGTGCGGCTGTGTGTATTCAGTGGGTCAAAGTTCTAATCACTGATTCCATATTTATGAATTGTTGCTTATTTTACAAGCTAGAATAGGCCTGACTATGTATGTCATTTCTCTGGGAGGTGTTTTTGTTTTTTAGTGAGTACGAGTATGGTATATATATTAAATAGTATCCAGCTAACATAAAAGACAAGCTGTGAATGGCACGAAATGCAGCATCAGATTAGTCGTCTTTGAGATCACAATGTTTGCGTCTCTGTTCCTTCCTTATTTTTGGTACAGATCCTTCTGCTTCTGTTGGCCGATGAGCGAGTTATCTGTTAATTTAGACTTTTTACATAGCCAGTGTGCCTTTGAAAGGCAGCATTCTTTCTTTGTCTTCCTCACTCACACATCCCCTGAATGTGAAAAAGTGAGTTCAGAGATTAGATGGTTGAAGTTGCCAGGTGATCATAGAGCACAATCCTTTGACTATTTTTTGGCTTCTTGTATCTCAGTACCTGAACTCAATCATAACCTGTAATTTTTAAGACAATAATGTAGTATTGTGCTGCTTTATTTCAGATGTGCCTGATCCACCGACAGACCTGGAGGTGTCTGCGGCAAACAGCAGCAGTGTGACCCTGAGGTGGACTCCTCAAGATAGCCATAACAGCCCAATAACTGGTAAATGCACTCTGTACCCCTAGACAAGTAAAGGAGCAAATTATTATTTTATGCCATTTATTTTAAGCAATGTTCAGTTAAATTTATTTTTGTAAAATACTCTTTACAAGGCTAAACACATTTACAAATGTGTTATTGTTACATTTAACCCATCACCACACACATTTTGAAGGTACAGAAGAAATCCAAAGTGCCTAAAATGAGCCCACACACACAAAGGGAGATAATGAAGCTGCATACAGAGAGCAATGGCGGGGGGGCAGGAATGGGGGACACAGTCGCTGGATATAAGATATAAGAAAAGATAGACAAAATTATACTAAAAAAGTTTGGTAGTATTTAAGGCTAAATTGCCCACCACAACCTAGTCATTCTGGCCCCCTAATCATCCTCTGCCTCTAATCAGCTAACTGTCCCTCACCCCCTTCACCATTTAATAACTAAAGTGTGGTGAGCTTACTGGCACAAAATGGCTGCCGTCACATCATCCAGGTGGGTGCTGCACATTAGTGGTGCTTGAAATGGCTCCCCACTCACTATGTAAAGCACTTTAACTAGTGAGGAAAGTGCTATAAAAATGTAAAAAAGTGTTATTACTAGAATTAAGGAACATAATTATAAGTCAAATGTTTTGTGTGATACCATTCGCTCCACAGTAATTTCCATTTAGCGGGTGTACAGGTGAACAAAGACATTTTAGTTTGTTACGACTGCAGTGAGCACTTAGCTTGTGCTTCTAAGTGTGTGCCGATGTCAAAAAGTGAAATGGCAGCAGCAATGGGGCAACAATCAAAGGAGTGTGGCCTGACCTCTGGAGTAGACTGATAGTTGAACCAGGAAACTCATTTATTTAACACAAAATAAGAAACTAAAGGGTGGGATAGAAACTGTTTGCATTGGGCTATGTGTCTGCACTCAGTGAACAGTGCTATGCAAAAATAAAATTAAACTGAAATTACGGTGTAAGCAAGAGGGCAGAATTCGGAGGCACTGGGTCCAAAATGGACATCAGTTGGCACTGTTGCTGAAGGTAGGTGCCTAGACTACATGGGCAAATTAATAATAATAATAATAGCCCTGTGCTGGGTGGGATTGGCTCCAGCAGATCCCCATGACCCTGTGTTAGGATATAGCGGGTTGGAAAATGACTGACTGACTGCCTAATAATAATTCTTTACATTTATTTAGTGATTTTCTACCCAAAGTGCTTTACATAGTGAGCAGGGAGCGATTTCAGACGTCACTAATGTGTAGCATCCACCTGGATGATGTGACGGCAGCAATTTTTCCACCACTCACCACATATTAGCTATTAAGTGGTGAAGTGGTGAGAGATAGGTAGCCAGTTAGAAACAGGGGATGACTAGTGGGCCAGAATGACAAGGCTGTGGAGGGAATTTTAGCCAGGACATCGGGATACACCTTGCACTTTCTGGAGGATGCCCAGGGATCTTTAATGACCACAGAGAGTCAGGGACACGATTTTATGTCTTATTCTAAAGTGCCATTTTTACAGCACAGTGTCCCCATCACTGCGCTGGGAAGTTGAGACCCATATTCAGACCACAGGGTAAGCGTCCCCTGCTGGCCTCACCAACACCTTTTCCAGCATCCAGCCCCCACCCCCCAAGCTTTTCCTTGAGGGTTTCCATCCAAGTACTGGCAGGGCCTGAACTTGCTTAGCTTCAGGTGGATGACCTCTTCTGATTGAGTGCCAGATTCCAACAAATGCTTGTTTCCTTACAGTTTTTTTTCGTTTGTTTCAAAAATGAACATTTAATTTTCGCTTCCCGGTTCCTCCCTGTGTGGATAGCGCTTTGAGTACTGAGAAAAGCACTATATAAATGTAATGAATTATTATTATTATTAATTTTTACATTGGTTCTTTTCATTATGCTATAATAGTAGGTTGGCTGTGGACTCCCAGAAATGTGCGTGTGTGTCTAAAATAAAAGATACCATTACCTGAATCCAAAGCTCTGTAACCTTAACATTGAAGATTTTGTTTTTATAGGATACTGATGGATGGGTGTGACTGCCGTAGTACTTTTGATTGGGAGGCAAATATAATTCAAAATTAACAAACTGTTAGTGTTTATATTTTTTCATACTTTAACACATTGAATGCTGAACCATTTATTACCAGGATGTTGCAGTACAGGTCTATACATATATGATAAATAATGAACTCTATCAAAACTCATAAAAATAATGTATTGGAAAGCAACAGTTTTATTAGTAGCTGTAACTGTGTCAGAAATGTAAAGAAACTGTTAATGACTATATTTTCACCAGTAACATGTCTAAAAAGCTCTATTTGAATGAGGGTCTTAGAAATATGACACTTCGCAGAGCGCCAGCTTAGAAAAACTTGTGCCGCAAATTTAATGCATTTCTTTGCATAGTCCGTGCTTGTTACACGCAACACATTGGGTAGTTGGCGATTCTTTGCTGTCACTGAGTAGCAGAATGTCCATGTACTGTTCTGATAAGTCAGTTTCCTTATGATGAAGAAATGCCTTCATAAGTGCCAGAACCTACAACTTCCACATCATCCGATTGATTATCACTATCTTGATCACTGTGATTATCATAAAATATTCATTATGCAACAAATCTAGTTGTTTCAAAACCTCAGCAGCTTTATACCATTTTCGCAACAACATAACTACAGATTAACTATTTATAGCACTTATGTTCCACAAGCTGCTGCCACCAAAAACAAAAATTCTACAGCTACCCACTAGATGGCAGCACTACAGCAGGCAACTGAAATGTGGCAGCAAAGCTCACCAGCATGCTGGCTGTGTCTATAGTGGCTGTGTACTGAGGTACAAGTTCTCTCGTATGTTGTGTTTTGACAGGCTCAGCGAGATATGACTTAACTTGTACCTCATGTTTAATGTATTAAGTGGTAAGAAAATGTCTGCCTCAAAACAAATCACATAATCTGTTATCACTCTAAATATGAGAATACACTATCTATCTCAGTAAGCGATTTTGTAAAACAATGATGAGAGTTTCTATACCATGAAAAGTGACATATGATCTCTTTAAGGAAGTAAAAGAATGGTTAACACAATTCTAATGATCCTTCAAATTTGTATTTATTTATTTATAATCTATAATAATAAAAGGCAAAGCCCTCACTGACTGACTCACTCACTGACTGACTGACTGACTGACTGACTCATCACTAATTCTCCAACTTCCCGTGTAGGTGGAAGGCTGAAATTTGGCAGGCTCATTCCTTACAGCTTACTTACAAAAGTTAGGCAGGTTTCATTTCGAAATTCAAAGCGTAATGGTCATAACTGGAACATATTTTTTGTCCATACACTGTAATGGAGGAGGCGGAGTCACGTATCGCGTCATCACGCCTCCTACGTAATCAAGTGAACTAAAAACAAGGAAGACATTTACAGCACAAGTCACACGCGGGAACGAAGGTAAATGACGTTAATTTTTGACTGTCTTTTAATACTGTGTGAGCATACATATTAACACATGTGCAATTAAACGTGTGCATTTACGGGGTGATTTCTGAGGCTTAAAAGCTCACCTTTTATCAAACGCGGGAAGAAAGGTAACTGACGTTGTTCACTGTCTTTTAATACTGTGTAACCATACATATTAACACATGTCCAATTAAACGTGTGCATTTACGGGGTCATTTCTCAGGCTTAAAAGCTCGCCTTTTACTAAAAAAGTACATGCAAAACTATTTTCAATCAGTTTATTGAAACGCTCCCGTTAAGGATTGCAATAACATATTCGCGAGATAAAAGAACGAAGTAGGGGGAAATGGAGGAACAGCCGCAAACAGCGAAGAGCAAAAAATTAATTAAACAATTGAGAACGGAGCGAGTTAAGCATACAAGCATGTTCATAAGGGAAACAAAGCACGGTGTAAAACGTAAGTTTAAATTAAGTTTATAGAAACGCTCCCGCTGCGGATTGCAATAACATATTCGCGAGATAAAAGTTTAATGAGAAGACACGAGGTATAAACGAAGCACACGCCGTGGCGCAACGTTAGGGGCAACAGTTTCAACCATTCTATGATCTGCTTCTCGCAACTTAAAGACAGCACATGGCGGATGTTAGCCGACTTGCTGACCGCAACGTTAGGGGCTTGAACTATGGCGCTGACGCAACATCTCAGTGCCAACACTTTGCAGACTGTACTTAAAAGACACGCCCTCCTCACTGGACAGTTAAAAACACCAATCAAACTAACGATGACATCAAGTATTACCCAATCAAAAGTAGGAAAGGAGGCATCTTCATAAAATGCGTGTGGGATGATTTGCATGAGACGCTGCTTTAAAAAAAAAATGATAAAAAAAATACGGGATAAATCCCGTCCAGTATTGATTCAAAACGGGACGCGCAATTTCATTCTCAAACGCGGCACGATTCCGTATTTTAAAGGACGGGTGGCAACCCTACAGTGCCAGGTAACCACCCATACAATCAGATTGTGATTCAGACTAGGAATGCAATGAATGTAATTACCCCGATCTACATACAAGGCGAAAGTCTTGCAACATTCAAAGATGATGGTTTGGGATAATTAGTACTTATTAAGTACAACATTGAACATAAAAGAGCATATGAAGCCTTGAACCGAAAAAAGCAAGATCTCAGAGATCGTAAAAAAAAAAAAAGGAGGTAATGTCGTTTTACTCGCTGTAGATTTTAGTCAAACATTACCAGTTATTCCACGAGGGAGACCAGCAGATGAACTGAACGCGTGTTTAAAATCCATGCTTCTCCCACGGTCGGTTATATGTCGCGTGTTCTCGGGTAGGTACACCAAAAAATGTATACATTTAAGCATGTAATGGGCAAAGAAAAAATGAGGTATACCCGAAGGCACTGCAGTAGTACTCAATGTAACTTTACTTCTTAAATGTTAATGTTTTACTGTTTAATAATTTATACGCTTCTTATATATTGTTCAAATTCTTTTATCAAAATACCAGTGACAGCGCAATGCACAATAACATGGAGTGAATACACCATACGCATCTGCCCACGGCCGCCCTGGTGTGCGCAGATAGGAGTTGATTCTAAAATAAAATAAACATAAAAAGAGTAATACATTCATCACCCATAAAGCGGATAGCAGACGTGACGTATTATATGTGTACCACATTTCAAGTCAATACGTGAAATGGTTTGCAAGCTACATGTGATTTAAAATCCTGGACAGACCAACGAAAAGCCACGGTAGCAAATTATAGAAGAACATTTTACTGTTTAATAATTTATATTTATATGAAATGTGCTTCTTATATATTACTTCATATTCTCATATGATAATGATGTTAATGTTGTTTATATTGATTTCTATGTTATTGTAAGTGCATCTATGTGTGTATATGTATGTATGTATGTGTATATATATATATATATATATATATATATATATATATATATATATATAAAAAATATATATATAAAAAATATATGTGTATATGTATATATAATATATCTGTATATGTGTGTATATGTGTGTGTATATGTGTATATGTATATATATATATGACAGCAACACTCATAACAATGACAACACAATTACATTGACAATCATGTTACGTTATTTTTAAAATGTTTCCTTTACTTTTTCATAACCTCTTTAACACACTACTTCTCCGCTGCGAAGCGTGGGTATTTTGCTAGTTATAAATAAGAGAACAGTTACCACATATACTCTTGTATAAGATGGGTCTTGAAACCAGAAAAATCGATCATAAAAAATGCAACACTTAAATTTTTTTTTTACTTCTTCTTGCTTCCTCTAATCACGCATTAGTTTCTCAGACACATCGAATGTTGTTGTAGAAGCGCAGTTACCAATTTCTTTCGCCACTTGAACGACTTTTAATTTTAAACTAACTTCATATTTTCTTCTGATCGAAGGCTGTATTGTAGATAAGTTATGCTCTTACGATAAAGGTGTATGAGGGTGTGAGATACAAAAACAGTGCAAATGTCGCCTCGGAATAGTTCATGTATTACCATGTGGTCCACATAGGCACAATGCATAGAAAAAAAAGGCAGTGTGCTCCATGTTTACTTTCTCAGGTGGGCGTTAGCATATCGTAATCTCTTGGACCAATAGTGTGGGTTTTCTGCAATTCGTTATACAACTGACATTATAAAATACCGGAAATTATACAGTAAAATCAAGCCCCGACTTATCCGCGAGAGAACTTAAACGCGAGTATACACGGTACTATAAATCTGATGATCTTTCAAATTTGTACTCATTTATTTATTTTTATAAGTAACAGAATAGTTAATGTAATGCTGATGATCCTTCAAATTTTTATTTATTTTTGATTATTTCTTCTACCAAGAGTACATCATTGAGTATGAGGAAGACAGATGGAATCCAAACAAATGGTTTGAATTGCTAAGAGTTTCTGGCAATGACAGCTCAGTAACCTTGAGGATGAATGGACATTTAGAATATCAATTCCGCATGTGTGCAGTTAATAAAATTGGAAGAAGTGAATCCAGCAAGCCATCGAAAAGGTACAGAACACCCCCAACAGGTTAGTGTGATTCTTTCTTCACTTCATTTGATATACAGTGAGCACTATCACAAAGTTCATTGCTTGTTATGTTAGGATATAGCGGGTTGGATAATGGATGGATGGATGTTTGACAAGTGGGAGTATGAGTAATAATGTGGGCCGGTGCACTTAATCGAAAGAATTCTCCTGGACCATCTCTATCAATGTCCTCATATGCATTTCTCTTCTCAGCACTTGGCAGATTTAATTCTCTTAAACTGTCAAGCTCCAAGATGCACTTGGTTGCTCTCCTCTGCACAGCTTTTAGTGCTGCTGTGTCTTTTATCTCTCAAGTTGAGAAGAAAGGCACACAAGACCCCAGATGTCTTCTTCTTCAAGTCTTATCTGATCTAGCCAGACATTTCCAGCCATGGCAGGAAACAGACACAGCTGTCTCGTAATTTCATAGTGTGTTGCATTTCATTCTCTGGATGTCCATAATCAGTTCCTAACTTCATGCCTTTCCGGCCGGATGATGTGTGGAGACTCCCAGTTATATCAAAGCATGCAAAAGTCCACCTTTCTTTTACTATAACTATAAGCAAGGCAAGGCCAGGCCAGGCCAGAAGGTCTCAGATGTTGCTTCAGAGACTCTTAAGCAGTACATGTTTTATTTACAAACAGAAATTCGATGAGACATCCAAAACAAAACGGGCATGACTAGTATTGAGAACGCAGGGAGTGAAAGGTGGAATGTGGTGCCATCATTTCTGAACTCTGCTCTGACCTGGTGACACCGAGCCTGGTGACAGATTCTGGCTTATTGCTTTTGTCGTGTGAGCAAAGTTTGCTGGCTTTCAGCACTTTCAACTAGTTGTGCTGCCTATTACAAAAATTTTTATTTTATTAATTTCTTTGTAATGTATCTTGGGGGAAGATGATCTTTGGAGAACAAACTTTAGCTTTGGCTGCCTGTAGGATCACCCCATGTTTTGAGTAAGCAGGCAAGGGGATTTGGTAATGGAAAATAGTAAAAGACAAATCGAAATCACCACATGTAGGGGCTTCTGAGAATGTTCTTCTGTTTCTCTTACTATGGCGGCTCTGTCTGCTGGCTAAACTGATTTACTTCTTGGTTGAGGTGAAGTACGATGAGCACAAGACATTGAGGAGTTAAACTATTGGTGTGAAATACATTATTATGATTAACTACTACTTTAAAAATGTCTTTACTTTTCAGCACCATTTAAAAATCCTGAAAATATCAAAACTGAGGCACTGTCACCTAATGAAATGATCGTTAAATGGGAGGTAAGCAAATGTCATCTATTTTATTTATTTTTTGACCCAGGATTCATTCCCTGCCTCTGTTACTTATGTCTTTGCAGTTTGATAGATCATTGAATTGATGTTTAGTTGGATACCTGCACTTTTATGATAATATGGTGGCACAGTGGGTGGCCCTGATACTGCACAGATCCCACAGATCTCAGGTTTGAACCCCACATCCAGGCACTGTCTGTGTGACGTTCTCACTACGTCTGTGTTGGTTTTACTTCTGCATTTTATTGACTTACATTTTAAGCTAATTTCCAACTCTCCATGTGTGAGTGTGGATGTGTGTGTGTGTGTGAGTTTCTGTCACAATAGCCCAGGACCCCATTTGGTTTTGCCCTCGATGCTTTGAGGATAAGCCCTGCATTGGATTAAGCGTGTTGGGCGTGATGTATATTTTTGTATAAGCGTATATTTTATTTGTTTGTATTGCATGCATTTGTCTTGTTGGAACCCAAAGTATTTGTGTAGCTCACCATCTGCCATGGCCTCGATTCAATTGTCATTACCTTCTTTAAAAATTCACTGTTCTACATGAAATGTTTTATATTTGTCAAATCCAAACTCCATGTGCATGTTTTGCAAATAACTTTCAATTATTTCTAGTAACGGTTGTAATGGTTGGTTTGTTTCAGAATATAACTTTATGCCATCCATATAGAACAGATATGATAGGGCGTTTTGTTGGTGTTTGACTTTTTTGTATCCATACTGTGTGTTGTTTAATGTCGGATAGTGGGCTGAGAGCGAGACATACCAGAGAATGCTAAGAGAGTCTCCGTGGAAGATGCCTTGTCTCACTTGTATTTGTATGTGGTGTTGATACGTGTTGTGCTGTTCTTTAGTGTCGCATTACCGTTTTTAGGCAGTGTAGGAGTACAGGCCATATCTTATGTAAGTGTGGGACACGGTCAAATGCTTTTTTGGTGTCTATTAGTCCTGTGTGTAGGTTGCAATATTTTTTGTATGCCTACCAGTGCCAGCCATCACCAAATTGGGGTCCTAAGTGGAATCTTCTTGGGCCTTCCCATTTCTAAACACAGCTGCAAGTGCTGCTTCTTCATGCATTCGTTTTGTATTTGTTTTTCTTTTGTTATTTACTTTTCTGCGGTCCTGAATGGTGTTGACTTGAAGTCGTCTCTCTGCTCGTGACTGTCAACAACATTAATTTGAAACAGCAATAACCCCAATAGAGTCAAGCTGCGGACCTCCAAAGCTTTGCTCCGTTGAGGAGGTTGTCGC
This sequence comes from Erpetoichthys calabaricus, assembly GCF_900747795.2. Taxonomy (NCBI): domain Eukaryota; kingdom Metazoa; phylum Chordata; class Cladistia; order Polypteriformes; family Polypteridae; genus Erpetoichthys; species Erpetoichthys calabaricus. The sequence continues at coordinate 46,345,250 of NC_041395.2, read as the reverse complement.
TTTACATTATACTTCAGTGATGTTATGCGATACAACCAGGTACACTATAGCTAAGAATAGGGCTGTGGGAGGAGTTATCTGTCTCAGGTTAAATAAACCAAGCGACAAAAATGTGCAATCCAATTGGCTGTCCATTGAACCTTCTGAACCACAGAAGTCTGCAAAGCGCCAGCAGCCCCTGGCACTCACATCAGCCCTCTGATCACGGGCTCCAAACACAGTGCCTGATCTACGTATAGGAAGGGACGCTCGGTGGCCTGCTGGAGTATCACAGAGTCTATCAAGAGCTGTTTCTTGCAATCTTTGTGTTGCCTTTTGCAGCCTTTTTGTTGTTCAGTAAGTATATTAGAGCGTCAGCAGACAGGTGATAGTGCTGTAGGTTTTGACATGTGTGGTGTGTTTAGACTTGGGTTTCATGTATGTGGTGCCTTCTGAAGTGTCTCTTGTGGACTATGTATAATGGATGTCAGTTTGTATGCTAGTGCCAAGTGAAGAGTGGGGCAGCTCTTATACTATAGCATTATTATTATTCTTAATGGCACCCCTTTGCCATACTAAAGTTGTGAATATCTTTTCTTCAGCCTTTAAGCCCTTTAGAATACAACGGTCCAGGTCTGGAGTACAAAGTGAGTTGGAGACGTAGGGGGACTGAAGAAAACTGGAATGAACAAATTGTAAAGAACTATCCCTTCTTTATAAAGAATACACCGACCTTTGTGCCATATGAAATAAAAGTTCAGGCAATAAATCAGTATGGTGGTGCTCCTCAGCCAGAAGCCATTGTTGGATACTCAGCTGAGGATTGTAAGTATAAGTAGCCACTAATTTAGCTTTTGCATTTTAGTAAGAAATACATTTCTAGCCTGTATCATCTGTAATATGTCAATAATTGTTCCTGCTATAAATGTTAAAGTGAATTTCACATAAAGTAAATAACTAATGAGGGCGGCACGGTGGCGCAGTGGTAGCGCTGCTGCCTCGCAGTAAGGAGACCTGGGTTTGCTTCCCAAGTCCTCTCGCCGTGGTGTTTGCATGTTCTCCCCGTGTCTGCGTGGGTTTCCTCCCACAGTCCAAAGACATGCAGGTTAGGTGCATTGGTGATTCTACATTGTTCCTAGTGTGTGCTGGGTGTGTGTGTGTGCCCTGCGGTAGGCTGGCGCCCTGCCTGGGATTTGTTCTTGCCTTGCACCCTGTGTTGGCTGGGATTGGCTCCACCAGACCCCTGTGACCCTGTGTTAGGATATAGCGGGTTGGATAATGAAAGACTGACTAAATAACTAATGTGATGTTACATTGAGCAGCATGCCATTGCAGTCAGTGCTCATGCCTTACTGCTTCAGGAGTCTGGGCTCAACTCCTGGCCTTGTCCACAGCTCTTTGAGTACTCTGGTTTGAGTGTGTGAGGATCACTAGCAAGTCCACATTGGTGTGGTATAAGTGAGCATGGTTGTCTATCTATCTATCATATAGTACATTTCTATCTATCTATCTATCTATCTATCTATCTATCTATCTATCTATCTATCTATCTATCTATCTATCTATCTATCTATCTATCTATCTATCTATCTATCTATCTATCTATCTATCATATAGTACATTTCTATCTATCTATCTATCTATCTATCTATCTATCTATCTATCTATCTATCTATCTATCTATCTATCTATCTATCTATCTATCTATCTATCTATCTATCTATCTATCTATCTATCCTGGCCATGACCTTGACTATGTGCAGTTTGCATGCTCTTGCTGTTTCCTGTTGCATTACCGCAAGTAGGTGTGAGTGTATGAGAGCTGTGTGTCTGAGTAGGCCCTGTGATGGACTGCTAACAAGCCCAGTGCTCCTTGTAGAATTGTGTCCATGCAGCTAAACTGAGCCTCAGCTCCTTACAACCCTGTAGTTTAAGAAGCAGCTGGTTGAAAATGAATGGGTGGATGGAGTTAATCATTTTGTGAGAATTCTTTTTGTTTGATTGTTTCAGTGTTTTAATAATTTAGAACAACAGAGTGGAAGTAAATCATGTTGGATTCCTTTCCACAGCTGGCCTGCTTTTTAATCTCTACATGTATTTTAATTGCAGTCCCAGTGGTGGCTCCTAAGAATGTAAGTGTTGACATCCTGAACAGTACGCTGATTAAAGTTCATTGGTCTAGAATTCCTCAAGACAAAATGAATGGAGTTCTCAGAGGATATCAGGTAAAGATTCTTCATGTATCACTAAGACCATGAAATTGAATAGCCTAAGCATACAGTAAATCTGTTGAAATTTTATTTAAGGTCTTAGTTCAGACTAAATATTTGTCAGACTTGTCTTCTGTAAATCATATTTTGAATCTTAAACTCAACTGAAAACTACATACAACAGGAGAATTAGTAATCTGGGTAGGTGCTTTCTATATAAAGGATTTAAAAACTGTATCCAACAGGGTGCGTTAGCTCCCTTGTTGGTATGAGTTCTTTTGTAATTGTGGCGTGTTGCATAACCCAAAATTATATAGATATAATATAAAAAGGCGATACCCCTTCCTTAGTGATACGGCCGTAAGAAATCACATAGGAGAAATAACTTAGCTTTGTTTAATGATGGTTTACGCTGTATAAGAGACGAAGGAAGCCAATGGCAAGAACCCAGTTCATGAGTGGGGGCCCGATGTGTAGAGTCTGCCATTTTCGTCACTGCGTTGGAAGGATTTTCAGAATTGGATGACGTTATCTCCCCTTCCGTCCATCAGCTTCAAAGGTCTGCCGGGCAATGTTCCAAGGCTTTATACTCTTTCTTCATGCTGAGTTTGACACACAAAAATAGTATACAATGGTCCTAAGTCTGACTGCCCATTTCGCAGTTGTCCCTAAGTATCTAACTGTAAACTTTAAGTCAGAGACTTGTAGATCGTCTAATTCGTATTGCCATCAGGGAAAAAAAGGAGTGTTTCTTCCCAATGAAGAGGCGTATCTGTGAGAATTAGATAGATAGATAGATAGATAGATAGATAGATAGATAGATAGATAGATAGATAGATAGATAGATAGATAGATAGATAGATAGATAGATAGATAGATAGATAGATAGATAGATAGATAGATAGATAGATAGATAGATAGATAGATAGATAGATAGATAGATAGATGTAATGCGTGGTACACATGCAGAGCAGGTTAGAGATAATGGAAGTACGAAAATTTGAAAGTTTCTAAAAAAAAGGATAGGAAAGATCGCATTAGCACAAACAAACGTAAATTATTACTCTGTGAAATAACAGAACACCGAAAAGAGATCGAATATATTGTTTGGATTTAAACTTTAAGTCGGAGACCTGTAGATCGTCTAATTCCAAAAACGTTGGTGCAGTATGACGTCCCGTTAGACGGAGACTTTTAACATGAGATTCTTTCAAGTCATGCTCTACTTACAACTACAGTGGAACCTCGGTTTGCAAGCATAATTCGTTCCGGAAACGTCCTCGCAGTCCAAAGCACTCGTATATCAAAGTGAATTTCCCCATAAGAAATAATGGAAACTCAGATGATTTGTTCCACAACACAAAACTATTCATATAAAAATGATTAATACAAAATATAAAGTAAAAATACATAAAACAAATTAACCTGCACTTTACCTTTAAAAAGAATCATGGCTGGTGTGAGTGAGTTTCTAAACTCTTGTGGGATTCCACCCAACGGGACGACATGCGGAAGAGCGTCCCAAAGCAATCGCAGTCTCCCAGTGCTGTAGCAGTTCGCCGTAAAAGCGAATCCGAAAAGATCGCGGACATGCTATAAGCGCCTGCCGTCGATGGGTGATACAAGGAACAAGGAACATTATAAATGCGCAGGGCACAGTATTACTTGGCCATGACCCTGCCTGACTGCTGTGTCTGTGTATAGGAGAGTGGCAGATCCCGCTACAATAAATAACCATGCTGTTGCTGTTTCAAGCTGAATAAAGCTGGTGTTGCTAAAGTACTGAGACTCAGCTTCGTGTTTTGGGGTGCAAGACGAGGACTCACACGTCACAGCACACACGTGCGCGTGCACACACACACACGCATGCATGCACGCACGCATGCACACACACAGTCACGATGCTGTAGTAAACAGTATATGCTTGTACGAATGTTGACTGTATGAGTGAGACACGCCGACTCAGACGGAGAATAGGAGATGATTACCCACAATCCCGCAGTGAGAGAGAGAGAGAGAGAGAGAGAGAGAACCATCAGCTCAGTTGTGATCACATGACGCTCAGCAGACAAAGCGTATACATACTACTCGTATTGCAAGACCTCTCTTGTTTATCAAGTCAAAATTTATTAAAAATTTTAGCTCGTCTTGCAAAACACTCGTAAACCAAGTTACATGCAAATTGAGGTTCCACTGTATTTTCAAATGGGACCACAGTCATCTAACCTGAGCCGTGTGAATGCTTCTGTCAGACACAGTTCCTGCACTCTCTGCTCTTATAAATTTTATCAGGATAATAATTCTATATGATCTAGATGACACGTCAACAACAAAGCGGACAAGAAAGAGCATGGACAAGCATTTGAAAGTTGTTTTATTTATTAGAGAGAAAGAAACGATATTTGTGGTGGGTTTTCAGCCTGCCTGGTATTGGTTCCTGCCTTGTGCCCTGTGTTGGCTGGGATTGGCTCCGGCAGACCCCCGTGACCCTGTAATTAGGATATAATGGGTTGGGAGATAGATGGATGGATGGATGGAAGAAACGATATTCACTCACAGGCAGTTATACGTTGCGTTGTCACATAAGTCAATGAGATCTTGAAGAAAAGTTAATTCCAAATAGTGTTTTTATTAAAGTTTTAAAGTAAAAGTGAAAATAATGCATATGTAACAATTGCCATGAAAATACCAATCTCTTTAAATTGTATATCCAGTTAACCAAACTCGGGGTGGGTGAGCAGGGGGCAGAGCCCCCTAGTATTACATTAGAATAAATGACACAGCGGCATCTTCAGAATTTCCTACAATACCTCAGTCATCTCAGTTTTGTACCAAAATAACTCCTGCTCTGCCTTGAAGAAAACCCTCAAATGTGAAGAATTCTTTTCAAAATAACTAATTTATGTTAGTTTAAGTTTGTTCTGTTATGTAACATTTAAAAATACTTTTGATAGCAATGAATAAGTTTTAAAAATACTAACTCACTCTTCCACTCATTAGGAGTACTAGGGTGTTGTATTGTGTTAGTCATTATGGATGTAGTGAGAAGTCAAACAAATGACACCTTTTATTGGCTAACTATAAAGATTACAAAATGCAAACTTTCAAAGCAGCTCAGGCCCCTTCTTCAGGCAAGATGGAAAACATCATATAAAAGTTAGTACTCAGTTTTATTGATAATTATCGCCATGCCCCATTTCACCGCCCACGTACAAGTGAAACAGGACAGTCAAGAGGGACCCTGACCAGCTCCCTACTCCTGACATCACTCTTCCCCCTCCCCTCGGCCTAAAGCCTCTGTCTCGTATTAGCGCAAATATATTGCTCATTCAAGCGAACTATGATTCTTAGCACAATGAGAGAAGTCGCAAAATCATCCGGAATGTTCAAGCAAATTATAGAAAAAAACCTAAATCCATAAAGTAGTTTTCTTGTTTGCTAGCTAAGCCCTGCTGCTTTAAAACAGACCGAGGGTTTTTAGGTAATTAACAGAAGGTGGGATACGTGTGCAAATTGTTTGCTTCAACTTGCAAGGCTTAATTTACTTTAAGTAAGTGAGGCATTCTAAAACGTTTGACCAGTAGTGCAAGTTATCCAAAGCTTATGTTTGTACTTTGGCAGCGATTACAGCTTCATGCCGTTTGGTAAATCTCTACATGCTCTGCACACCTGGACTTGGGCAATTTATCTCATTCTTCCTGGCAGATCCTTTCAAGCTCTATTATACTGTATGGGAAGTGTCTGTAATCTGTCATCTTCAGGCCTCTCCACGCATTTTTAATGGGGGTTTAAGTTTGGGCTTTGGCTGAGTCACTCATGGACAGTCAGACTTGTCCTGAAGCCACTCCAGCATTGTCTTCGCTTTACGCTTTGGGTCATTGTCATGGAGAAAGGTGACTGTTACCTCATTCTGAGATTGTGTGCACTCTGGAGCAGGTTTTCTTCAAGGACCTCTCTGTATTTGCCCAGTCTCCCTTTCCCTGCCAATGAGAAGCATCTCCATAGCATGATGGTGCCACCACCATGCTTCACTGTAGAGCTGGTATTAGACAGGTGATGAGTAGTGCCTGGATTCACCAGACATAGTGCTTGGAGTTCTACCCAAGGAGTTCAGGTTTTGTCTCATTAGACCAGACTCTTTAGACTGCTCTCAGAGTCCTTTAAATGCTGTGTGAGTTAGCCACTTTACCATAAATGCCTGATTGACAGAGTGCTGCTCAGATGGTCGTTCTTTCAACAGGTTCTCCCTTTTCAGCAGAGGATATCTGAAGCTCTGTTAGAGTGACTATTGGGTTTTTGATCACCTCCCTGACACAAAGTTTCTTCTTGTCCAGTGTCACAAGAACGACAAAGAGTCATTGGAAAGGTTTGGGATAGCTGTTCCAATAAGAGGCACTAGCTCTTCAGAAATATGTTCTTTTTGCAATTGCGACATTTTAAGTAACCGAAAAATATATAGATATGATATAAAAAGCAATATCCCTCTCATAGTGATACGGTGGTAAAAATCACATAAGAGAAAATAACTTAGGTTTTTTTACTGACGATTTCCACGGCATTACAGACGGGAAGCCATAATAGCATGACAATATCAAGGTGGAACCTTGATCTGTAGAGTCTGCCATTTTTTGTCCGCTGCGCTGGAAGGGTTTTTGGGACGAATGACGCTATCACCCATCCATCCATCCATTGGCTTCGAAGTGTTTGGCTGCTTGTCCAAATATTTATACTGGTTCCTCCACATGTAGGCCCTTCTTTGGTTTCCAAACAAGGAAATGAAAGGATTCACAGGAGTAGTACAATGCCCATCCTCGCAGTTGTCCCCTTCATTCTCCAAATGCTAGCAATTTCTAAATGCTGACAGCCCCTGTGTGCTAACTTTGGCCTGCACATGTGAGTGAATTTATAAAATGATTTCTTGTACAGAGCACAGTGACATTAAACTTTCATTCTTGTTACAGTAGCCACCCGTATAATACTTCCTGGCTGCAAAATTGATCAAAAAGAACAGATATGTTCACATGACTGAGTCCAAAACAGAACTGACTTGCTGCTTTAAAATGGCGACCTTTAAATGCAAGTAGAGGAAGTGATGTCATCACGGCCGTAACCAGAAGTGACGTCGTTAGCAGCGCCGAAACCGGAAGTGACGTCATTGGCTGCCCCGAAACCGGGCGGGATTTCCCAAGAATGGTCTGTAACGAATTGAGAGAGAGAATTAGTGCACCCTGCCACCCCCTAGTCAGGCATGGAATTACTATTATTCAGGCCCTTTAGTTGTCTCCTAATCGCATGTGTGTGACACCGGTTACTCAATTTGGCTGGATGGCCAAATCTAGGAGGAGTCCTGGTGGTTTCAAACGTCTTCCATTTCACAGTTATTGAGGCCAGTGTAATCCTGGGAATACTCAAATCTTTACAAATGGTTCTATCCCCTTGCTTTGATCCATGCTTCACCCCAAATTTATGGCAGAGGTCTACAGTGAGTATCTTGTCCTTGATGGCTTGGTTTTTGTTCTGACATGTAGTGTGAATTTTGGGGACTTCTATACACAGGTTTGTTCCTTTCTAAACAATGTCCAGTTAATGCAGCTTGCCACTGGTGGGCACCAATCAAGTTGAGCACAACTGAGAGTGTCACAACAAAGGATCAGAATACTTACATTAATGAGAGATTTCAGTTTTTGATTTGTAACATATTTCTGAAAAAACGTTTTCACTTTGTCATTAAGGGTTATTGAGTGTAGATTGATGGACAAAAAGTTAAAATGTCTGCACCAAAAGTAACAATACAGAAAGTGAAGGTATCTAAATACTTTCTGAATCTATCTATCTATCTATCTATCTATCTATCTATCTATCTATCTATCTATCTATCTATCTATCTATCTATCTATCTATCTATCTATCTAATGTGTTTTCTTCCCAGATAAACTGGTGGAGGTTAAGAAATCTACTGGAAGAGAAAAAGAGTCATGGTGAAAAATATACTCTAACATTTTCCGGTGACAGGGACCATGGAGTGGTTCCAGGACTGAAGCCTTTCTCAGAATACACTCTCACTGTTATGGCGTTCAATGGGAAAGGCAATGGACCAGGAAGTTCTTCTGTAACATTTAAAACTCCAGAAGGAGGTAATCACATTCAAACCTTACTTACACTTTAGTGATTCATTCATATACTGTATTTGTTAGATGCAATTTCATAAAAAAAAAGTTTTATTATGTGTTTATTTAATTAGAAATCAGACTTTTAATGTAAAAAAAGGTGCAGTGTAACATTCTTATCCAGTTCAGGGTTGTAGGACTAAACAAAATCTACTTCCATTACACAATTTGCTTCAATACAAAGGAAAACAAAAATCAGCATCATAGGAGGCCAGAGGTTATCCCAGTAGCATCAAGCTGCCCTTAAGCAGTTTTAAATGAAATGTATTGAATTTAGATGTTTTAATAAAGCAAAACATAAAAAGACCAAGAGGCACATAGGCATATTTTAACGTCACTGTATTATGTCTGAAAACGCAGACAAAGTGTAGCTTTTTTTTTTTACAAAGAATATGCCATCTTACTATATAATAAAGCACTAAAGTCTGTGTGTGTCCTGTCCCTCAGAGCAATCTGATTGGTCAGTTTCAGTTTGGTGTGATTGGTCAGTTTAGCTTTGGAAAGAGAAACTGTGAGTGTGAGACAGACAAGGAGGTGTAGCGGCATAGGAGCCACACTGAGAGTATAAACGCTGGCAGGAGGTGAGCTAGGAGTCTGAGAAACTTACTTTACGTGAACACGCTTGACAGAGGGAGCGCCCAGAAAAAGAGGTTCAGACACACGAGGATAGGGAGGAAAGGCACTGATTGTACATTTGGACAAGAGAGATCAAATTTTTTTACATTTATTCGACTGCCTGTCTTTGACACGAAATGTGGCTAGTAAAATGTAAAATAGCACATGTCACATAACATAACATGACAAAACATTCTTAAACCTGTTTAAAGTTGCAGAGGGCCACAGCCTACCCTGGAAGAATTGAAGGAGGCAACAAAGCCTAAACGGAGCACCAGTCTGTCACAAAGCCCACATAGGCACAATCACAAACACCCAATTTACAGCTGAATTTAGAGCTGTTAAACAAGCGGTTTAGAGCGGTTTAGATTTAGAGCGGTTAAACAAACCTCCTATGAAGAAAAACAATTTTGGATGGCGTTTTCCCTTGCCTGGACGCGGGTCACCGGGGCCCCACTCTGGAGCCAGGCCTGGAGGTGGGGCTCGATGGCGAGCGCCTGGTGGCCGGGCCTGCACCCATGGGGCTCGGCCGGGCACAGCCCGAAGAGGCAACGTGGGTCCCCCTTCCCATGGGCTCACCACCTATGGGAGGGGCCAAGGAGGTCGGGTGCAGTGTGAGTTGGGTGGTGGCCGAAGGCGGGGACCTTGGCGGTCCGATCCTCGGTTACAGAAGCTGGCTCTTGGGACGTGGAATGTCACCTCTCTGAAGGGGAAGGAGCCTGAGCTAGTGCGTGAAGTTGAGAGGTTCCGGCTAGATATAGTCGGACTCACCTCGACGCACAGCTTGGACTCTGGAACCAATCTCCTTGAGAGGGGCTGGACTCTGTACCACTCTGGAGTTGCCCCCGGTGAGAGGCGCCGAGCAGGTGTGGGTATACTTATTGCCCCCCAACTTGGAGCCTGTACATTGGGGTTTACCCCGGTGGACGAGAGGGTAGCCTCCCTTCGCCTTCGGGTGGGGGGACGGGTCCTAACTGTTGTTTGTGCGTATGCACCGAACAGCAGTTCAGAGTACCCACCCTTTTTGGAGTCCCTGGAGGGTGTGCTAGAGGGCATACCTTCTGGGGACTCCCTCGTTCTGCTGGGAGACTTCAATGCTCACGTGGGCAATGACAGTGAGACCTGGAAGGGCGTGATTGGGAGGAATGGCCCCCCCAATCTGAACCCGAGCGGTGTTTTGTTATTGGACTTCTGTGTTCGTCACGGATTGTCCATAACGAACACCATGTTCAAGCATAGGGGTGTTCATATGTGCACTTGGCACCAGGACACCCTAGGCCTCAGTTCGATGATCGACTTTGTGCTCGTGTCGTCGGACTTGCGGCCACATGTCTTGGACACTCGGGTGAAGAGAGGGGCGGAGCTGTCAACTGATCACCACCTGGTGGTGAGTTGGCTTCGATGGTGGGGGAGGATGCCGGTCAGGCGTGGTAGGCCCAAACGTGTTGTGAGGATCTGCTGGGAACGTCTGGCAGAGCCCCCTGTCAGAAGTAGCTTCAACTCCCACCTCCGGCAGAACTTCGACCACATCCCGAGGGAGGTGGGGGACATTGAGTCCGAATGGGCCATGTTCCGTGCCTCTATTGTTGAGGCAGCTGACCGGAGCTGTGGCCGTAAGGTGGTCGGTGCCTGTCGTGGCGGCAATCCCCAAACCCGTTGGTGGACACCGGCGGTGAAGGATGCCGTCAAGCTGAAGAAGGAGTCCTACAGGACCCTTTTGTCCTGTGGGACCCCGGAGGCAGCTGATAGGTACCGGCAGGCCAAGCGGAATGCGGCTTTGGTGGTTGCTGAGGCAAAAACTCGGGCGTGGGAGGAGTTTGGGGAGGCCATGGAGAATGACTTTCGGACGGCTTCGAGGAGATTCTGGTCCACCATCCGGCGTCTCAGGAAGGGGAAGCAGTGCAGTGTCAACACTGTATATGGTGGGGATGGTGCGCTGCTGACCTCGACTCGGGACGTTGTGGGTCGGTGGGGGGAATACTTCGAAGACCTCCTCAATCCCATTAACATGCCTTCCAATGAGGAAGCAGAGCCTGGGGACTCAGAGGTGGGCTCCCCCATCTCTGGGACTGAGGTCACCGAGGTGGTCAAAAAACTCCTTGGTGGCAGGGCCCCAGGGGTGGATGAGATACGCCCAGAGTTCCTCAAGGCTCTGGATGTTGTAGGACTGTCTTGGCTGACACGCCTCTGCAACATCGCATGGACATCAGGGACAGTGCCTCTGGATTGGCAGACCGGGGTGGTGGTCCCCCTCTTTAAGAAGGGGGATCGGAGGGTGTGTTCCAACTACAGAGGGATCACACTCCTCAGCCTCCCTGGAAAAGTCTATTCAGGGGTCCTGGAGAGGAGGGTCCGTCGGATAGTCGAGCCTCGGATTCAGGAGGAACAGTGTGGTTTTCGTCCTGGTCGCGGAACAGTGGACCAGCTCTATACCCTTAGCAGGGTCCTGGAGGGTGCATGGGAGTTTGCCCAACCAGTCTACATGTGTTTTGTGGACTTGGAAAAGGCATTCGACCGTGTCCCTCGGGGAATCCTGTGGGGGGTACTCCGAGAGTATGGGGTACCGGCCCCCCTGATAAGGGCTGTTCAGTCCCTGTACGATCGGTGCCAGAGCTTGGTCCGCATTGCCGGCAGTAAGTCGAACCCATTTCCAGTGAGAGTTGGACTCCGCCAGGGCTGCCCTTTGTCACCGATTCTGTTCATAACTTTTATGGACAGAATTTCTAGGCACAGCCAGGGCGTTGAGAGGGTCCGGTTTGGTGGGCTCAGGATTGGGTCACTGCTTTTTGCAGATGATGTTGTCCTGTTTGCTTCATCAGGCCGTGATCTTCAGCTCTCTCTGGATCGGTTCGCAGCCGAGTGTGAAGCGGCTGGGATGAGAATCAGCACCTCCAAATCCGAGACCATGGTCCTCAGCTGGAAAAGGGTGGAGTGCCCTCTCAGGGTTGGTAGCGAGATCCTGCCCCAAGTGGAGGAGTTCAAGTATCTCGGGGTCTTGTTCACGAGTGAGGGAAGAATGGAGCGTGAGATCGACAGGCGGATCGGTGCGGCATCCGCAGTAATGCAGGCGCTGCATCGGTCTGTCGTGGTGAAAAAGGAGCTGATCCGCAAGGCGAAGCTCTCAATTTACCAGTCGATCTATGTTCCTACCCTCACCTATGGTCATGAGCTATGGGTAGTGACCGAAAGAACGAGATCGCGAATACAAGCGGCTGAAATGAGTTTCCTCCGCAGGGTGTCTGGGCTTTCCCTTAAAGATAGGGTGAAAAGCTCAGTCATCCGGGAGGGGCTCAGAGTAGAGCCGCTGCTCCTCCGCATCGAGAGGAGTCAGATGAGGTGGCTCGGGCATCTGATCAGGATGCCTCCTGGACGCCTCCCTGGTGAGGTGTTCCGGGCACGTCTAACCGGGAGGAGGCCCCGGGGAAGACCCAGGACACGCTGGAGGGACTATGTCTCTCGACTGGCCTGGGAACGCCTTGGTATTCTCCCGGAAGAGCTAGAAGAAGTGGCCGGGGAGAGGGAAGTCTGGGCATCTCTGCTCAAGCTGCTGCCCCCGCGACCTGACCTCGGATAAGCGGGAGACAATGGATGGATGGATGGATGGATGGATGGATTTAGAGCTGTTAGAGATAACCAAACACACACATATCTTTGGGATTGTGGGAGCAACTGAGGAAAACCTACATGGTGGAGACATGACAGCTCCAACAACAAAGCATAGGACTCAAAGTCAGGAAGCTGAATCCACGGGAGGCCACCATGAGTAAGTCATGTTTGCCTTATGTTGGCTTCCATGAATGAGGGTAATTCTTGGAAGTGTGATGCTCCGGGTTAGCTCCACAATCCCTGGTTGCTTCCAGGAGCCCGATGAACCCAAAACCGGCAATATTGTAGGATGAGCCAGAACAAGTGAGGACATACAGTCAGCAAGGAGTTGGTGTAAAGTGTCTACTGGTTTTATTTCAAACAACAAACAAACAGTGTCCAAAAATACAGTGCTTCAAATAGTCAATAAATAATCCAATAAAATCAAGTGCCAGTGGAGGTTAAAAAATAATAAACGAGATAATAATCCCAGGCAGATTCTTGCTAAAAACACGAGCCCCAATGGCCTTTCTAAAATCTGGCACATCCTCAGCTTATCCCATCAGGACCTTGCAACATGAGGAGACACCGGCCAACATGTGCAGTCATCCTTGGCATCTGTAGGACACCCCCTATCGTCTCCCTCTGCCAGTAATTCGGCACTGTGAGATGCTGCACAACTGGTCCGCTGTAACTCCCAAACGTAGCTCAGTAAGAACGACACACTCCGGCCCTGCTCTCGAGCACAGGCCTGCCACTCTCTTACCCCGGTCACATTCTTTCCTCACAGCACAAGATCCTCTCCATCCTGCCTCTTTCTTATTCTTTAACCTCCATTCCTTCTTTTCTTTTCCTTCTTCTTTTTACTTTCCCCTCTCCCCTTTATACTTCCGTTTGGGTGCAGCTGCAAGGTGTGAATGAAGCACTTTACTGACCCGCTCACATTTGCACATGAAGGTGCGATTGATTAGCCAAGCCATTTGTCGACCTCGGTGTGGTGTGTGTACACTCGGAGCCTGCACACTAGGGGACTCTCGATTATTTAATTAAAATTGTGCTTTGTCACAGACCTCTTATCGCACCAACTTACATACTAAAGAGATTTAACAGATTCATGGCCTAAGGGCATTGAGATTTATACTGTCGTTGTTACAGGCTAGCAGCTGTGGAACCAAATCCCCTTACATCTCAAGTTGTGCCATTTGTGCCTTTTAGAATGAGACTTTTACTACAAGAATTTTGAAGCCTACCAGTTAAATTAAGAATGACAGGGCTTGGATGAGTAGACAAATATGTGCCAACAGTACCAAGGGATAAACTTTACTCACGTATTACTATACAATATGCGGTGGCAGATAGAGGTATGGGTGACTTGAGCAGCTGCCCAGTGTGGCATTTGGCTTTGGGCACAGGGTGATTACAGCCTGAGCCAGACAGTCCATTACGAGCGCTGTCTATGGTAGCTGAGGGGTATTCACTCCATAATGTCTGCATTAAGTACACAGAGGGCCGCCAAATATGTAGCTGAAGGGGCACAAGGGGGACCAACCTGATTGTTGAAGTAAAGTAATATGTAACTTAGGGGGCGTGCAACCTGACACTGATGGGGACATTGGTGTCGAAGTCTAATACTGACTACCCGCTATGGACACCAAGGGCCGCCGCTCCCATTCCACCACCTAGGGCTCCAAATACGCACTGAGAATATTTGTTATCACTGCATGAGATGTCACTTTAATTTGTGTGCAGTTTTGGTCTTCATATTAAAAAAAAGACATAGCAGCAGTAGAGAAAATGCAGGCAAGAGCGACTTGTCTAACTCCAGGACTAAGAGGAATGAGCTATGAGGAGAGATTGAAGGAGCGGACATGATCAATGCGTTTAAAATTATGAAAAGAATTAGTACAGTGGATCCCAGATGTTACTTTACAATACATTATTCAACAAAAATATTGGGACACAGCTACAAACTTGATAAGGGCAGATTTTATATACAGTGCCCTCCACTATTATTGGCACCCCTTGTAAAAATTAGTAGGAAGGGTAAGAAAAAAATGTTCTGTTTGCTGAAGAATCGTCATCTTACACTGAAAAATGAGAAACATCTGACTGTTAATTGAAACAAGTTCATTCAAAGGAAAACAAAGCCCTCATCAAGAAATATATATTTTTAACAAAAACGCATGTGCCACAGTTGTTGGCACCCCTGCATTTAATACTTTGTACAACCTTCCGTTGCCAAAATAACAGCAATGAGTCTTCTCTTGTAACCCTTTATCAGGTTGGAGAATACAGAGCATGGCATCTGAGACCATTCTACTTTATAGAATCTCTCATGATCATCCAGGGTCCTCGGCCCTCTCCTCTGTCCTCTCCTCTTTGGCTCATTCCACAGGTTTTCAATAAGGTTCAGGTCAGGGCACTGAGATGGCCATGGCAGAACTTTGATTTTGTGGTCAGTTAACCATTGCAGGGTTGATTTAGACATGTGTTTCAGATTATTATCCTGCTGGAAGATCCAGTGACAACCCAGCTTTAGTTTCCTGGCAGAGGCAGCCAGGTTTGATTTAAAATGGATTTCATTGAATCCATGATGCCTTGCACCCTAACAATTATTCCAGGGCCTTTGGAGGTAAAACAGCCCTACAACATCACAGAACCTCCACCATATTTCACAGCTGGGACAAGGTTCTTTTCATTATAGCCATCTTTCTTTTTACACCAAACCCACAGTCCATAGAACACGGTTCCAGTCAAAGTTATAGTAACGTTTTAAAACTCCAGGCACTTATGTTTGTGGATAACTGACAGAAAAGGCTTCTTTCTGGCATACCTTCCAGATAATCTCTTTAGCATGGAGATGTCACCTGATGGTGGTTCTGGAGACTTGATAATCCCAGGATTTTACTTTTTCTTGCAATTCCACAACAGTGATCCTTGGAGATATTATTGCCTCTCTTACCATCCTCACTGTACGTGGGGATAAAATAAACTTGGGTCCTCTTACAGACAAGTTTGTCACAGTTCCAATTGATGACCACTTTTTTTATTATTGCTGTAGAAATGGGCATTTTCAGGCGAGTAGCTATTTTTTTATAACCATTCACTGAGTTATGAATGGCAACACACTTCTCCCTCATTTGGATTGAGTGTTCCCTTTTCTTTGCCATGATGATGGTTGGCTAAGAAAATTTGGTTCTGTGTCTCCTCACATCTGTATCCCAGTTAATCAGGAAGTCATTGTCAATCAACTTAACAATGTCCAAGATAAATGGGACACCTGCTTCAGTTACATTGTTCCACATTCATTTCCAAGGGTGCCAACAATCGTGGCACATGTGTTTTTGTTAAAAATCCCTGCGTGGAGTTTGCATGTTCTCCCCGTGTCTGCATGGGTTTCCTCCCACAGTCCAAAGACATGCAGGTTAGGTGCATTGGCGATCCTAAATTGTCCCTAGTGTGTGTGCTTGGTGTGTGCCCTGTGGTGGGCTGGCACCCTGCCCAGGGTTTGTTCCTGCCTTGTGCCCTGTGTTGGTTGGGATTGGCTCCAGCAGTCCCCCATGACCCTGTGTTAGGTTATAGCGGGTTGGATAATGACTGTCTGACTGATGACTGATATATTTATTTCTTGATGAGGTTTTTGTTTCCCTTTGAATTAACTTGTTTCAATTAAAAGTCAGATGTTTCTCATTTTTTCAGTGTAAGATGACGGTTCTTCAGCAAACAGTGACTTTTTTTCTAACTCTTCTTACTAATTTTTAAAAGGGGTGCCAATAATAGTGGAGGGCAATAGAAATCTTAGAAAGTTTATCTTCATGCAAAAAACAATAAGACACATGGAATAAATTACCAAATATAGTGATCCCCCGCCTATCGCGGAAGTTACGCTCCAGACCCACCCGCGATATAGAAAGACCACATTTTTTTTTATAGTTTAAGCCTTAAAATACCCCTCCCACACGCTTTAAACACATGTAAACTTAACAAAACACACTTTGG
Organism: Erpetoichthys calabaricus; assembly: GCF_900747795.2. NCBI lineage: Eukaryota > Metazoa > Chordata > Cladistia > Polypteriformes > Polypteridae > Erpetoichthys > Erpetoichthys calabaricus. Next base: position 46,328,695 of record NC_041395.2, on the reverse strand, counting down.
ATACACATATGATACACGGATGTCAGCTAAATATATGAGTAACATAATAATAATCATCATCAGTTTTACCTTCCCCTGTATGGTCAAGGTCTTCCACTGGCGCTTAGGCTCAGTATTACCAGATGGCTTACAAGATGCAGGACGTTTGGGAGCCATCGTAGGGCTTAAAACAAACGAAAAGCTCACAAAAGTTTTCTGACAAAAGTCGGACCACAAGCAAGGTACGCGATACAAGATTCCTCAGGGACCCACGCTCGCTGTTCTTGTGAGATTATACCACATCAGCAGCAGCCAATCAGAGCCCAAGAGAATAAAATCTGCTCTGATTGGTTGAGTCTCCTCTTTCAGCCAATAACAGGCTTTGTAAGAAATCATCTGGGTGCTGTAACGCTAAACTCTTTGTCTGCTGAAAACCGTATGCTTTGTTATGAATTGGCTGCAAAGTACACAACAGGTAGGATGTACTTTTTGAATTTTTCTGCAATAGCTGAACCGTGATAGAGTGGGGGATTACTGTATTGTGGTACAGAGTAGGACTTTAGGGATCTTCAGATCTCTATGTGATGTTATTTTGGACAATTTAGGTGAATAGGATGAACAGTCTTGTTAGAATGAATGGCCTGTTGTCATTGCCAATTGTTCCAATATCAGTAATTACTGTATATTATCGGAGTCCAAAAAGATGAAATTGTGAATATCAGTAGCTGAAATGGAGATGCTGGGATCACTTTCTATAATAGGGTAAGGTAAATAGCAATATGGGAGTAGCTTACAGTAGAATTGCTTATTCTTCAGAAAAAGACATGTTGCCACCACGACCCTCAAGACAAGCGGACATAAAGTGACAATGTAAAGATGCAGATTAGCACTTTAAAAATACTGTATTTGTAAGATTAGTTTAAATCCTAACAGAACACTCACTGCTGTCTCTTTCATTTTGTCTTTCTTTTAGCACCTGAGCAGCCAGCTTTGTTGAAAGTTGCAAGTTTTAATAAGGATTCAATCACGTTATTGTGGGCACCGCCAAACGAGCCAAATGGCCTTCTTACAGGATACCTGTTAAAGTACCAGTTAAGTAAGTATATAAAGAAGTTGAGACATTCTCTTTTTTTATGAAATTAACTTATGACTGCACTTGGAGACACTTATGTTAAAAAGGAATGAATATACGCAGTCAAGGTTTTACACTTCTGTTCTCATGAACATTGTTTTCTTAGTACTTGATGTGATTGTATAGCTCTACAATTTGCCAGATTATAAAGTGGTTTTTAATCAGTTACTCACACTTTAGATGGCACTGTTCACAGAGCATACTGTCTCTGAGCCCTTAATATAACCACTCACAATGTCAGATTTCAAATTAAATCAGTGTCAAATAAGAGAGGTCATGAAGACAACAACAACAACAACATTTATTTATATAGCACATTTTCATACAAACAATGTAGCTCAAAGTGCTTTACATGATGAAGAAAGAGAAAAAAGACAAAATATATAAGAATTAAAATTAGGGAACACTAATTAACATAGAATAAAAGTAAGGTCCGATGGCCAGGGAGGACAGAAAAAACAAAAAAACTCCAGACGGCTAGAGAAAAAAATAAAATCTGCAGGGGTTCCAGGCCAAAAGACCACCCAGTCCCTCTAGGCATTCTGCCTAACATAAATGACCTCAATCAGTCCTCATTGTATTCAGGGTTCTCATGGAAGAATTTGATGATGACGGTCATGTGGACTTCTGGCCTTTAATCCATCAATGTAGGGACATCACGGTGCTTTCGATCAAAGAAAAAGCTAAAAGGTGAGGACACATGCAGTCATTCCATTGTGTGTCAGGAGACACTTTCTGTTGGGCAAATAGCACCTGTTGTGATTACCTCCTTAGAAATATAATCCAAACCATGAACCTTAAGCTACATCCACATTACTACGTTTTCAGTTAAAAATGCAGACATTCGTCTCCTCTGTCACCTTTTGTCCATACTACCCCATGTTTTTAACCCCCCAAAACAAGACTTTTGAAACGCTCTCCAGAGGTGTGTTCTTCTGAAAACCCCAGCTCAGCAGTGTAATGTGGCAACTTTTAAAAATGTAATTACACTCTGGTTTGTTCATGCTTAAAACATAGTCCTTCACTGGTCACTGGTCACACATAATAGAAGATAGATAGATAGATAGATAGATAGATAGATAGATAGATAGATAGATAGATAGATAGATAGATAGATAGATAGATAGATAGATAGATAGATAGATAGATAGATAGATAGATAGATAGATAGATAGATAGATAGATAGATATGAAAGGCACTATATAATAGATAGATAGATAGATAGATCAGACAGGTGAACTTTAATTGTCACCAGGGGCAAATCTGTCTCTTTACAGAAGCTCAATAAATACCTAAAAAGGCAGGCAGGTAGTTTTTTTATCCACATGACGTTATTCTCACTAATCAGGTCTGAGTTTCTACTTGATATCGATGTATAACTGCACACTAGACTGCCTGAATATTTTCATCCTATTATCTCTCTTTATTTTTTGTTGTATTTCCCTTGTATGCTGCATCATATTTTATCACTTTATATTTTTTCTCCTTAAATTTAACTTTTGTATTCTGTGTTGTCCTTGTATGTTGCACCAATACTATCAAGACACACACACACACACTATGGTCTGAACACACACCAGAATGGCTAAAAAGGAAATAAATTTAAAAAGACAGAAAAGTTCTGACCTGGCAGTCCCAGTCCCAGTGAGGCATTATGCAGACGTATTGCTGTTGGTATAAATGAATCCCCCATAGCTTTTCTTGCCACACTTCTGCTAATTTGTTGCCTGAAAGTCCTCAGTGTTGGTGTGTCAATGAGTGGATGTACAGTATCGTTCATAATGGCACTCAGTTTTGTTTTAGTTCTCTTCTTCACCGTGACCTCCAGGGGGTCCAGAGTGTGTCCCATAATTGATCCTGCCCTTATAATTAGCTTTTCGATTCAGTGGAACTCTCTTGAAGTGATGTCACCAGCCCAGCACACCACACTGGCCATCAGAGAGTTATAGAACATGTGAAGGATTTCACTTCCCACATTAAAGGAACACAGTCTCCTAACAAAGTGGACATAGAGGATTTGCTTTCCGTGGCACTTGTCGTGTTTCTTACCCATATTCCTCTAAATTCCATTTTGTACAGTTTGAGTGCTGCACATACAGTATGCACTAAGTCAAATAATGTACTGGTCACTTCAGTTTCACATTACAGTAAATCCTGTGATCAACGGCACTCTTATTCCTTCATAGATTTTTCCACCAATGCACGTTGGCCCAATGCAGGCGAATGTCTACATCATAGGTATTTTTGGGCATTTTAATGTGAATGGAGATACTTTCCTTAACGATGTGAAAATGCTAGTGCGGGCAGAAATTGTTTTAATTAAAAACCTTTTAAATTAAAATGTAGTAGTATTTGCATAGCCTTAAACTTCAACCACTAAGAAAAGCTCAGCATATGAAACCAAGTAATTACCCAGTCTTTAATTATTAATAAACTCCAGAAAACATTCAAGAAATATTTTTAATTAATAAGAACTACTACTGGTAATAATTGGAGAATTAAGAAAGAGCAAGAGAGGAAGCACAAAAATCCAAACTAAATTAACAAAGACAAAAATGAAGAGCTACAAACCCTAAGCCAAAACACTTACGAAAACCTACAGTATTTTCAAAGCAAGACCCAGGATAAGATTTGCCCCAATGCACATTTCAAAATGAAATTTGAATTCTCTGAGATCAATGCAAAGAGTGGCTCGGCCAAAGCTTCAGAGCTGGACTGTGGCTGCTGCAGTTTCTTCTATATGGACTCAGGTGAGTGTCATAAATGGCAGGACATCTGAGCAGATAATGAGAAGTGGTGGTGCAGCCCTCATAATGAAAAGCAGAGGAAAATAATAAACGATTGAAGGAAAGAGCAGAAGAGGCTTAAGAATGGGTGAGGAAAATGAAATCCAGACAGTGCTGAATGATGCATCAGAATTTCCTCTTTCTGTCAAAGCAGTCCAGCAGAGTGTAATTACAGACCGCAGAACTTTTGAGGTCAGTCATGTAATGCCCCAACATCACGAAACGCTCTCAGCGTCAGTCACGTAACACCCATCATATTAGACTATGATTAGCATTAGGAGCCCGTTACACTATGGTTAAGATTAGGGTTGTAGGAGGGTTGTCTGAGTCAAAGTGTGTTTTGTGACTGATGTTGTGGGCATTACGTGATTGATGTCATAGGTGTTGTAAGTTGCAGCTAGACCATTCTCAAGCAGTCAGCTTATCCTGTTATAGGCACAACTTCTTGCTCTGTCATTTTCAGACCCCTGCATTCTATCCCCACAGTTTGCTTTCACTTCAGCAGACAGCTCTCACGATGTCTTTTGCTCATACACATCAAGCAGCGTTTCTTTCTAGGACACAATACGATCAGATGGCAGCTTTCATAAAAACCTTAGGCTAAACTTCTCCTTCTTCCTTGTTGCAGTTAATAACACAGATGAACTTGGCAGTCTGCAAGTCGTCAACATCTCAAAACCTTCAATAACCAAATGGAAAGTCCAAGATTTAGAAGTCAGCAGTAGGTACAAGTTCTATTTAAGTGCCTGTACGAAATCAGAGTGTGGAAAAACAGTCACAGAAGAGGGAATTACCATCATGGATGGAGGTAAGATACAATACGGGTCAGCTTTGCCATGCCAGTTCATTTTATATGCAGCATGCCACTCTTCATGGCTGATATTTTAACAGATTTTTTAGCAGTATGTGCTAATATTAGAATCCTAGACAATAGACTTCTGGTACTACAATGCACTGAGTTTTCAAAACCATGACATGTCCAGTGCTGTTTGTCAGCTTATTTATATTTGTCATAGATGTTTATTTTGTTTATTTCTGCACCATATACACTGTGTTTCTGTTCACTACATTTAGACTTATCAAGCCCCTGGCCCTCAAAGTGTGCTGATTTTAGAGTCATATACCGCAGAGACATCAGTGGAGTTATTTTGGGAAAATCTTCTAAATGTGGCGGAATGACTACTGACTACAAGCTGACGCTTGTGAGCTGTGCTCATTGCCAGCAGCAGCCAAGCTGATTTAATTCAAATGAATTTATACACGCTGACGTTCACTTCAATGCACACACGCAAAATGCATTCGCTCATACAGAGCTCACCGTACATGTATATTGTGATATAAACACAAACCAGACATCGTGAAAAGGTTTGGGGCAGCCACCTGTATAATATCCCTGACTGCAAAAGGCTTTAAAAATAACAGAGTTATTCACAAGACTGAGTCCAAAACAGAACTGATTCCTGTATTGGAAGTGATGTCATCTAAGGGCCCAGGAAACGGAAGTGCGGTCTTCGGAGGCACCGGAACCTGGAAGGATTTCTTGGGAAAGGTCTGCAGGGAACTGAGAAAGACAGACAGTGCAACCCGCCACCCCCTGGTCGGACGTGGTATTACCATTGCTTAAGCCCTTTAGTTGCCTCCTACTCGCACGTGTGTGACAATATACACATTGAGGCATGAAGCAAGATACAACGTGAATAACACACACCAAGCGGTAGCTCAAGCATAGAATGGATGTACCAGACATGGACATACATGCTTACCTCTCCAAGTTAAAAGCATTTCATAAAGGAATATGCAGTTAACTAATCTGTGTTATCCAAACTAAAATGCCAGGTTGGACTGTTATTAATATTCACTGATTTCGTGTTGCATATTGACGAGCACGTGCAAGTAAGAATTCCACTGTACTCTGTACTTGCGACAATACTGACCCTGTGTAAACCAATATACACCTCAGTATGCACACAGCCATTAGTTACGCTCTCCCCATGCCAGCGTGAATTTTTCTCTGGGTACTCCTGCTTTCCTTCCACCTCCCAAAGATATGCGACTTTAAATTGAATTCAGCAGAATCACAAATGTTTGGATGGAGTACGGACTACTTCATTTATAAGTTCACATCTCATTTAAAACGTGTGTCATATTGCCCTGCTTATTTCCTAATTTTGATCTTTTGTATCTGTTAGCGTATGCAGGCATGTATGGAGGTGTTTCCAATCAAGGGTGGTTCATAGGACTCATGTGTGCAATGGCTCTTCTTACTCTTATTATGCTCATCGCCTGCTTCATACAACGGAACAAAGGAGGGAAGTATTCTGGTAAGAATGATCACTTCTTCATTTGCACTAACATCTTATAAAGGACTTTTTATGAAAGGCTTATTTTTGTGCAAATGACTCGTAGTCGTGTAAGGCAGGAAACTTAAATGGATGACATCCTCTATTGGCTATTAGATCCATTTACACTTTATAAACTCAATAAAATGGATTTCTTGACTGCTTAAGATGTTTTATCAGTGCCTTGATTATCACTTTTGCTCGTGTTTCTCTTTGTCTTTGGACTCCAAATAACCTGCTTTGATGACACCTTCTATGGGGGGGGGCTTTCGTTTCCTGTTCTTTTGCTTATGCCTCCTTGAGGAGGTGGCTGCTGTTTTCATTCATTCATTCATCTTCTTTTCAAGTTTTTCCACATGCCCATTTGCTTCTCCATATTCATCTAAGTGCTTAATGCCAACTGTATAACTTCATTTCACCCTTAGTGTCATGGATGCTTCTCCACCTCAGATCCTTGACTGCCCAGTCCTGTTATTGGCTCCTTTTATTTAATCTGGCTGGAAAAAATATGTAATGGAGTAGATGACGCATTATTGCAGTCAGAGTATACTGTCACATGCAGAGGGAATGTAATTATGTGTTAAGTGTAAATCCATTGCTTTCAGCTTACTTGACCGACAGTATAAGATGCTTTAATATAAACAGCCAGGTCTGTTTTGTACAACAGATATTTATTCAAAATAGCCCAGAACCCTCTGCTTCATGTCGTTGATTTGCTTCAGAAGAACAGAAACACAAGTACTAGTCTGTATGAAAGAATACAAACATGGAGACGTGTACAGAGCATTGTGCTCCAAATTCACTGCAGAGCCACAAATGTCCACAAAGGTGCTGCCAAAGGTGTCCTCAGTCGAGTGTCCCGTTATTCTGTTATACCAAGAAAGAGTTCTCTTATTTGATGACAGAAAAATGATTATAACTTACATTCACAGTTTGTCGTTGCCGAAGTAAATAAATCTACTATTTCTGTTGAAAAGGTATTGTCAAAGAAAATAAGTATGTGTGTTCTAGTATGCCTAACAGTTACAGAATCTTTCTATTCACATTTTGACTTTGGCTTTGATTCACATTCTGGAATTGGTGTTCAGTTTAGCTTCAAGTTCAGCTGTGGTCTCTGCACATTTATTGACTATGATTCAGTCGGGTCCATTTCCTGGTCCTTTGCTAATATCTTGTTTTCATCTAACTTCGGATTGGCAGAACAAGAACTAACTGTAGACAATATGCTACCTACAGCTACTGTATATATATGTCTTTTTTCCATTTTTTTTTAGTTAAAGAAAAAGAAGATTTGAATCCAGATAAAGAATCCAGACAAATAAATGAGGACATGTTTTGTGACTACAGGTAAGGATTTGTTGGAGTTTTGGGAAATTAAATGATGTTTTAAAAATGTAGTGATCTTCTAAAATGTATATATAAATTTTACAATACAGAGTAGGACTGTCAGATTAGATATGACTGTTGATGTATAATTGAAAAGTATTTTAAAAAATCATCTTCAAAGAGAAAAAGGACATTTGAATGTAGAAGAATGGTTAGTTGTGTTCCATTGCCACTCATTTTGGCATTTTGTTTCTCCACTCTGTAGTATTGCTGAGTTTTAAAGATTTGTTTTTGCATATCTGAGATGGTGCAGGTCCAGCTCCATGCTCCCTATTCCATGTTTAGGAACCTCTTGAACCCGACACCGTCAATAACGTAACCAGATGAGCATGGCAGATGGGGACAAAACACTCCAGGCAATGGGATGGTGCTTAGTGTCTAAGTGCCTTTATTAAACAATAAATAATTCAAAGCAGTTTGTGCCCAAAAGGGCAGTGCTTCCAATAAATAATTAAATAATCCTTAAAACACTGAAAAACCTGGTCATTAAAAACAAGGCTAAAAACAAAAATAAAAACCAACAGTCACTGGGTCAAACGAGCCAAGCACAACTCCTTCCTAGTCTCCCCAGTTCACCCATCACTCGCTCAGCTGGCTAAGACTTCAGCAGCTGCGGTCCTCTCCATCCCAACCCCGTCTTGGCTGCCTCCATCGGCGTCTGCCAGACCGTTCGGGGTCAGTTGTCCCCTCGTCATCCTTCTTCGCTCATGCAGTCGTCCCTCGGATCCCTAAAGAGGATGCCACATTGATCGCTGCACAATCAGTAGGGACGATCCATCCCTAGAGCTCCGATCCTTCACTCCATTGCAGGACCACTGACCACGTTGCATTTTCTCTCTCTCTCTCTGTCCCCAATGCTGCCCTCTCACTCTACGTGCCTTTCTCTGTTTTTCTCTCTTCTCTCTTCCTGTGCCAGCCCGTACTTATATGGCTCCGTGGGCACAGCGTCTCAATCATGCACCGCAGGAAATCGATGAAGTAAATGAGAAAGACCGCAGTCTCACATGCAGATGTGTATCGCCCCAATTACTTCACCAACTCTCCCCAGCTGCACGAGTGCACCCACGGAGAATGACACGGCCAACAGATAATTTAATAAAACAGCCATTCATTCAGAGCCACGGATCTGCTATACCACAATATTACTTCCACAATCAGCCTATTAATATTTTTGAATGGTTAACTTGTATTGTCACTAGTAAATTGGATACCTTTTTTTCTCTTAAGCATAATTTTTCACAGTGCATGTTAGAACATTTTCTACCCCACTCTTGTCATGAAATTGAGATTTCACTAAGATAGAATGGTTGTGAGGGCTTCAAAATAAGTCAAGAAACAGGCCAGGATCTTCATTAATCTGCCCAGAAGAGGCTCACCTTAACTCAGCCAGGCCCCAGATACTTGCTACTGGCTAAACAACTCAGAATATCCAGAAATCTATCAAAAAGCCCCATAAGAAAGAGAATAACCGGCAGGCCAAAGATTGTAAACAAAAAGGCAACACAGGATCTTTATAAATCAAAGATTTATTAAAAAAACAGAAAATTAGGCAAAAAAGTTCAATAGAGCAACAAAGGCAAAAGGATGTGCCTAAAAAGGGAATCCACAGCAAACCAGTCTCAAATGCACAGTCCGAAGGCAGGATCCAAGAAAACAAGGTAAGTTATAATTTGAAAAACAGAAAATCCAAATAGAAAGCAATACTTACAAATACTAAATACTAAAGTGTAGTCGGCAAGCATGAGTCAAGTGATCCACAAGGTTACAGGCACAGGACTTGCCTACAGTGATGTTTGTATTGGACAAATACATTAGTCCATCATATACTTACTTGATTTGAAAGCTTAAACATGCCTATTGTTTGCTCCCAAAATACCCTCACTTACCAACCTATGATAATGTTATGAACTAGGAGTCCCAAAGCACATAAATCCCAATAAATACCAAAAATACTTCCAAAAATGCCAACTAGAGGGGGGGATACCGCCAAACTCCGGTTAGATATAAGGGCAACAGAATCTTTATAAAAATATTCAGGTTTATTTCCACACAAATGCTTTTAACAAGAATGAATCTCCATAGAGCACAAAAGGCAAAATGGAGTTGCCTGAAACAAAAGACAATTCAGGCGAACAAGATCCCAATCTAGAAATCCAGAACGAGGTTAAAAAAATAATAACAGAGCACTATCCATCCATTCATTATTCAACCTGCTATATCCTAACTACAGGGTCACGGGGGTCTTCTGGAGCCAATCCCAGCCAACACAGGGCGCAAGGCAGGAAACAAACCCCGGGCAGGGCGCCAGCTGACAGAGCACTAAGGTTCATAAATTAAATAATTCAAGACAAACACAAGAAAGCTCACTGACTCCCTAGCATGTTTGTAATGAACTGTGGGAAACCCTCCAGATTTATACAGCTGAGGGCAGTTCCTGGAGGTGATTGGCAGGTGGCACCGCCTCTTGAAGGACCACCCATAAAACACATGGAACAAGGGCTGTCTTAACAGCATCATAGACCCCTGGGCAAAGTAGTGCACTGGGGCCCCTGTTTTGATAGCAAAACAGTAACATACATAGGCATCAGAAACATCATGGACCCATATACTCCTGCGGCCCCCGGCCAGTGCCCATTGTGCCCATACGTTAAGACAGCCCTGCATGGAGCATAAGACAGGAAGCTTGTATACACTCTTAAAAATAAAGATGCCAGTTCATCAGAGCAATTCCCAAAAGACTCACCCACATGAAGACTCCAGAAAGATCCTTAATTATTTAGATCCATAAAAGGCTCTGTACAGTAATTAACCGTCAATAGATAGTAACAGATTTCTGAAGTACCAATGGGTCATAACTTTAAAAGGACTCTCACGGAATATACAATAGCAAGCTAAGTCTAGGTTTTCTTAACATGTTAGTGACTTGCTAGGTCACCTGACATACATTAAGAATTTGTTTTAGGTATTAAGACGTTTTTTAAAGCACAACCAACCAACTTCAAATGCAAAGAACCAATCCCAGAATGAAATGGTGCTTTGTCAAGCAACAGAGCTATGAGGAAGCACACTACCCAGTAAAGAACCATATAGTGCCATTAAAGAGCCAGTATTTTTAAGAGTGTACAGAGACAAAATCAATCAACATTAAAAGAATCAAAAATGAACAAAGGAGACATCACATATGAGTTTGAACCCCAGCCAGGGGAAGGACCCTGGCTAAGGCCTGACAGATAAAGTATGAACACTGCATTGTACAACCACCTTATTGTTCACATTTTCAAAGGTTCTGCTATTTATATGTGTGATTGTACCCTGCTTATGTAAAAATAACATACTGTAATCTCTAACAACAAAAAGAATACACAGTTTGTCTGTTTATTTGTTTAGATCTATTTACTGTTTTTTTTTTAAGGCAGGCTACTCCGCTGCCTTTGAACTCCTACAGTATTTAAACTCTTACAGCGCTGAGGACCCCTCTAAAATGACAAATACACGTTCAGAGTCATAACTGAAGTTAGCTGATTCTTATGCTCCACCACGCTAGCAATCACACTTCTCCCTTTCTCTTTCTTCCTGTGCGTTGTCACTGCTCTGTCTACTCAGGCAAAGTCCCTCAACTCAAATATGGCATCACATCCACCAAGATATCAAGATGGGAAAAGACCATACGAATACTCCATCTGCAAGTACACAGTGCTGTCCACATTTAGTTTGATGTGTCTGCTTGCCACTTCAGTATTTTCTACCTTAAAATATTCATTAATCACAGGAAAAGTGAATTTATTGACATTAATCACAGTGTCATCTCCCATGTTACTCTGCCAATCAAACTACCACATTAACCACAAATGACACAGGCCTCCTGTCTTAAAAGAAATGATCAAATTGTGATGCCATATTAAAAATCCAAACACTCCAAATTGTACATTTTAAGGAATTTTAGATTAACTGTTGTGACCACAAGGGTGCACCAGAGAGTCCCAAACCACAGACACAGTATACAACCACACGTTATATAAATAAAATAACAGATACTTATTCCACAAAGCACCTTTTACCGTCCTCTTTCCAGCAGTGTGCCACAATCTATATATATAAAATCCCTATGTGCGTCCAGGTGTCCGTGTGTGTGTGTTTCTTCTGGTGAAGTGCGCATGCGCAGGGCACGGTGCTATGCGCGATATTATTGTCAGAGAAAGTTAGAGGCGTTTTACGGAAATACAAACCAGTATTACTGCGAGAGGAAATTAAAGGTACACAATACAGTGACGCATATTACAGCCACATACAAGCCAGTATTACTGTCAGAGGAGATTAAAGGCATATTACCGACGCGCACGCCTGTATTACCGCCAGAGAAAATTAAAGGTATATTACGGACATACAAGCCAGCGGACGTACAAGGCGGTATCCTTCAATAAGGGCGCGCACAGGCATCCTTCAATAAGGGCGCACACAAAAAGGCGAGCCTCAAAAGGGTGACCTCAATTAGACGCAGCGAATAAAGGCATTCGTAAATAAAGATCTGCACCTTTGTTGCTCTTCACATATTCCAGAGCCATTTGAACTAAATTATCTACGCGCCCTTATTGAATAGAGCCGTACAAGACAGTATTACTGTCACAGAAAATTAAAGACACACAATACATGGTGGCAGCCCACGAAGAACGGTCAGCTCAGCAAGTAAACATCAGCAAAAGAAAGGCTGAAAGAAAGAAAAATACGACCAACAAAAAGAATGAGGTCAAAGTCCCTTGCCATTTAATATAGACTGTTCCTACTAATGTTTATGCACTACTGTTTTAGCGCCCGTTATTGTAACGGGCTAAATGACTAGTTATATAATAAATCACCAATTCTTCCTCCTTTTCTCCTCCGCTTAGTGTTGTCCGCTACCTCCCAACTCTGACTTGTCCACGTGTGGCAGCCGGCTCCCTTTTATGCTGGACCCAGAAGTATTTCTGGTGCCAAGTCATATCCTCCAGGAAACACTTCCGGGCCATTAGAAAAGTAGGGAGGTCCTCCACCTGACAGCGCCCTCTATTGATACATTGGGGCCATGACTGGGCTGCACTTCTGCACTCCAATTCCCAAGCATCACTATGGGTGTCCCGACTGGGCTCCCATATGTGGACCACTGCTACTTAGTATATGGGGGATTAGAATAACTCCTGATTCCCAGCTATTGCTGGTCCATCCGTTAATTTCTGTCGGCTGGACACACTTATTTCTCCGGTCCGGAAGCCAATATGTTTTCCTCGCTGATCTGGTTTCCTGTCTGGGTAATGTATAGTTCGCCGTCTCATGCCCATTCTCCTTCTACACTGTATTTAAATAGTATTATAATCTTACTGTATATGAATCTACAGTTTAGAGTTTCCTCTTGGTCTCAGCTCTCAAGCCTGGCTCCTTCGGTTAACTTTACTGGCAGATATTGATTGATATTTTCTGGATTTTTTAAAACAATGTTGTTTCAGTGTCAGTATGTAATTATACAACATATAAACTGTTTAAACTGTCAGTGAACAATTTTTCCCCCAAAGTGAATGTGAAGAAAGCCCACTGAAGGGGTTCCCTCCATTACTCGATGAAGAAATGAAAGCTGATGAAAGCGGAGACAGTCTTGTAGATTATGGTGATGAAGAGCACAGCCAGTTTAATGAGGACGGCTCTTTCATTGGCGAGTACACGGGACAAAAGGAGAGGAGACCAGCGGAGGTAAACGGATCAGCGAAAGGTGTAAATTAATCAGTTTGTGACAGCTGAATGACGGGTGAATAAAATGGACAAGCAGAGAATGAAACAAAATGACTGCTCTTCCGATTGTACATTATGTTACCATTTTAAACATCGCTGAAAATAAATGACCCTAAATTAGCATTGCTCTGAAATGTATACTGTCGTTTTATTTTGTATTTTGATGTCTTAAATATAATGAAAAGTACATGTTCTATTTAAAAAAAGAAATCTTGCTTTATTTTACAAAGATAAAAAGAAATTGGCTTTGTGTCATATGGGTAGTGCCAAGATGTAAGATTACATTTTCTTTTTTATAATTATGTTAACACTATATACTATAGATGAATAAAGGTTATTTTAAAATAATAAAGCAGTGTGTTTGTACATGTTTATTTGATCATCCATTCATTTTTTTAATCCATTTATTCAGTCCAGGCTGGAAACCAGGGGACACTCACTGGAGTTTTTATTAAATTTAAGAAGTTTGTTTGTATTGCGATACACGTTTGCAGTGCTTGCAGAACTCCGTTATAAAACATATGACAATGAACATGCGTGTCTTTCAGCTCCTGCTGGATTTATTTATCTGAGCAGAGCAGTCAATCCATTAGGTGATGTAGGCGGCCGACTAGGGGGCCGTATATGAAAGTTGAGGGGCGCATGTTGCTTGTGTAACTCAAGCAGCAGACACTGTGGACACTGAGGGGCTCCATATGAGCTTTGACCGACACTGTTTCAGGGTCACGGGGTGTAAAAGCCAATCCCAGTTGTTTTGTGTGCTCACCTAACATCCTAATCATTCTGACAATTGCAAGTATTACCTGGTATCATTGTTAACGTATAGTCTATAGTGCTTTCATTGTTTGTTCTATCTTTTTTAATCTGTTGTTTGCATTATACTGTTGTCCTCAGTCTGTAGGAGACATACAAGGAGGAATCTCAATGTACTGTAAATGCAGGACACTAAATGGAGAAACAACGCTGAGCAGGGACACCAGCCACTTGTAGGTCAGACTCACTCATTTCAGGCCAGGTTATCAATAAGTTTATCTTTCATGCCTCTGTTATGGTGGAGAAACCAAAGAAAAGTGATGCAGAGAATAAGACTCCTCCTTGACGAAGATCTGCCAGTTTTCACACCCAAGACTCTTTAGCTATGAGGTAACAGTGGTAACCATTACCCCACCATATTGCCACTGTATGATCCAGCCATCTCCCTTTCCATTTTGAACTCACTCTATTCTGCTCATCCAAAAAACTGTGCAAAAAAGTTATACCCAAGCAACAGAAAGTCCAGAGGTGAGCAGCCAGGCTGAATCAAGAATTTTGCAGTGCAAGCTATGAGGAGAAATTTATATTGTCATGGATTTCATTTTTTTTTTCCCCACACAAACAAAAATGAACTTAATTTTACAAGGACAGTTAACAAAGCATCTTCTTTTCCTGAATTGTACCAGTAATAAATCTGTGTAAACAAGCAGAATCCCAGGAAATGGAGAGGGTACCTCAGGATGTATTGATTACTTTATAACCTGCGAATAGACGGGCACCTGCAACAAGGATTTGACAAATCAGACTACACCTTGGCAAAGGAAGGCAAACAGACATACTTAAACAGATCAAAGAGTCTGAGCGAGGACATCTATTGACAGCCAGCCAATCAAATGGGTGTAACATCACATGTTCCAGAATCCCACATGGAATTTTAAAATAAATATAGCTTTTCTGAGAGGAGAAGACAGAGTGATGTCAGTAGAGGGCGAGAGACGTGTGCCGATTTTCATATCGGCTAAAGCGTCTCATGAACAATATCAATTGCTAAATCAACACTGCCCTGGGATATTCACCTTTTACATCTTTAACTTTTTCGTAAGCTTGGTCTAAAGGAAATATACAGTACTAGCCAACCCGTGGCGTAGCATACGCCACATAATTATTTATTGATGGGTGAACATGTCCTGAAAGACACAGTTGTCCAAATGGGGTGGGTTTGAGGATACAACTGTGAGTGAATGAAAAGAGGGAACTCTGGAGAGAGCAACATACAAATGTCCGTAACTGAAAACTGGTTTTGGCAGATACAGGCATATCTGTTTGAAAGTTTGTCCCTGTGCCTTATTAATTGTCATTGCAATGGCCAATCTAACAGGAAATTGTCTGCGTGTAAAAGTAAAAGGCAAATTTGAATCTGATGGGGTCAGGGATATCCGGGGAATAAGGACAGTTTGTGAGGTAGGAGCTGCGATTGTTTTACACTCCAGTACATTGTGGTGAATGCTGGTAACAGTCAGTCTAGTGCCATCACAGAGACTCTGTCTTGCGTGCGTCTTGCTTGCCATGGTCTTAGTGAATTATATATATACATAGATAGAAGATTATACCATAGAATGCACAGCGTAATAGTAAACTAAATGTAAAAACAATGAATAACACTGAGAAAACCTTGAACAACAGAGAAAACTTAACACTGCAAGAGTTTGCGCTATAGCACTACGAACCGCTCGGTAAAAACACTTTTTTAATGAGTTTTAAGCACAGGGAAAAAAAATGAACATTTGAAAAATCCGTAATTTAATAAACCACCAAGAAAAGTAACATTGCAACAATGCACACTACGAACCGATCGCTGTAAACAGAAGTGAAAACAAAATCAAGCCCGGTGCATTCTTTAACTGCCTTCCTACCTTATGCGTCCATCCCCCTCTCTCTCACACGCCTGTGTGTGTGTGTGTCTCTCTTTCTCGCGCCTGTGTGTGTGTGTGTCTCTCTCATGCGCCTGTGTGTGTCGCTCGCTCTCTCTCTCTCTCTGGCTTGCTCGTTCACTGCACAGGGAATGAACAGGGAGAGACTGAACACGTGCGGAAATCATCGGCGCGCACGGCTGCTTAGTGAATTGTTGGTGGGCGGGGCTCTGTGAGTTGGTGGGTGTGGCTCTGTCTTGCGTCTTGCCTGCCATGGTCTTGCGCGCCTGTGTGTGTGTGTGTCTCTCTCGCGCGCCTGTATGTGTGTGTCTCTCTCTCTTGTGCGCCTGTGTGTGTGTGTGTCTCTCTCGCGCGCCTGTATGTGTGTGTCTCTCTCTGTGCGCGCCTGTGTGTGTGTGTATCTCTCTCGCGCGCCTGTATGTGTGTGTCTCTCTCTCTCACGCTCCTGTGTGTGTGTGTGTGTCTCTCTCTTGTGCACCTGTGTGTGTGTGTGTGTCTCTCTCTCGCGTGCCTGTGTGTGTGTGTCTCTCTCTCTTGTGCGCCTGTGTGTGTGTGTGTCTCTCTCTCGCGCGCCTGTATGTGTGTGTCTCTCTCGCGTGCCTGTGTGTGTCGCTCGCTCTCTCTCTCTCTCTCTGGCTCGCTCATTTGCTGCACAGGGAATGCACAGGGAGAGACTGAACACGTGTGGAAATCATCGGCAAGCACGGCTGCTTAGTGAATTGTTGGTGGGTGGGGCTCTGTGAGTTGGTGGCCGTGGCTCTGTCTTGCGTCTTGCCCGCCATGCGAGGGTAGACGTGGGCCGGGGAATAAGGACATTTTGTGAGTTAGCAGCTGCGATACTTTTACACTCCAGTACATTGCGGTGAATGCTGGTAACAGTTAGGCGGGCGGGTGGGCAGGCGTTCTTGTCCCATGGTCTTAGAGTTGGTGGGCGTGGCTCTGTGAGTTGTCGTTGTATCCCATGGTCTTAGAGTTGGGCTCTGTGAGTTGGCGGGCGTGGCTATGTCGTGCGTATCCCATGGTTGTCTTGCGTGCCCAGGTCGGCTGCTTAGTGATATTATATATAGAGATATCCAGACTTTGCTATTTACATTTTCTTTTATACTGTCCTCTACTGGCATTATTATTCTTTTATAAACTCCAAGTTGCTTTTAGCTTCCTAAATGCTGTCTTTATGTCTAGAGTGACTGAGGTAATAAGGTAAATATTTAGAACACCTGGAGCAGTAAGGAAGTGCCATATGATCTGAACTGTGAGGTTTATTGGCAGAGAACATTAAAGTAAGACATCTTGGTGATAAATGGCCTATAGTCAAGGATGTTGAGCCTTTGTATGTTTGAATATATTCTTGGAGACCTAAAGTAATATTTAGATCTGAGATATATCTAAGACATTGCAAGTTATTCATGTTTGTGATAAGTAAGTTTCTAGGAGTACCAGTGAATGATGGATTGTGCATGTGTTATTCATATGGCACTTGTGTGGGTTAAGCACTAGGTAGAGAACAACAGGCTGTGTATACGTCAATCATGCCATACTTTTGTGGTTAGGTTCTGAGTGTATGTGTATACTGTATCTATATATGTGTATGTTAATCTTAAGGTGGAGAGTAGACCACCACGGTAATGAACCTGGTGAGCAAACGTATTTTTGAAGAAAATAAGTAAAGGGTAAGTAGAGGAGAATACTGTGATAATACAGAATAAAAGATGGAGATTTTGAGGTGACATGATTGAAGTGTTCACATTTATGAAGGGAATTAGTCCAGTGGATCGATACTGTGACTTTAAAATGACTTCTGCAAGAATACAGGAACACAGTTGGAAGCTTGTTAAGGGTAAATTTTGCACAAATGTTAGAAGGTTTTTCTTCATGAAAAGAACAAGGGATACATGGGGGAAGTTACCAGGTGGCATGGAAGACAGTAGTGCTCTGGAACCTTCAAAATTTAACATTTTGAAAATGTTCAAAGAATAGGAATTATCAAGTTGTGTTTGGATGAAAGGCCATTTCTTATCAAAATTGAACTTATGTTCCTATTTTTTCATGGTCATATGGTGCTTGAGCACCCAGCTGTTTTGGGTGCAAGGCCAGCTCTAATACTTAAAGGAGCTCAGATTCATCACAGGGCACACTCATGGTGACACCTGCACACTCACTCAGCCATCACTTTTTGCTCATATTACACTCCTAGTATTCTGGTGGGAAAATGGCACAGCGAAATGCTAATAAAGTGTTGGACAAGGACTTAAGTGTTTGTGATACGGACATTAGCAACCCGAGCATCACAAGGAACACCCTATCTCATTTGCTCTTCACTCTGTACACCTCTGGCTATAAATATAATACGCGGTCATGTCACTTGTAGAAATTCTCAGATGATTCTGCACTTATGGAGTGTATTGATAAGGGGGATAAGACAGAGGAGTGGAGTCAGGTGGAGAAGGAATTGTCTGAAATTTAACATCAGCAAAACCAAGGAACTGCTTATTGACTTTTGATGCACTAAAGAGCCTCTATGTTTAGTCACTACTCAAGGAGTGGATGTAGAGGTGGGCCATTCCTACAAGTACTTGGGGGTCCACATTAATGACAGATTGGACTGGACTTTTTCTTTAGAAGACTGCATTACTTTAATGTGAGTAGTGACATCCTTCTATAACTCTGTGATGGCTCGTGTGATTTGTTACGCTATTGTGTGCTAGGCTGGAAACATCACTTCAAGCAGGCCCAATGGATCAACAAACTAATTATAAGGGCAGGCTCAGTTATGGGATACACTCCGGACGCCCTGGAGATCGTAGCAAAGGAGAGAATTAAAACAAAACTGAGCACCATTTTGAACAATACTGCACATCATCTCTTTGACACACTAACACTGAGGACTTTCAGCCAACAAATTATTCAGCAGAAGTTTGTCAAGAAACACTACTGGGGCTCCTTTATACCAACAGCAATATGTCTGCAAAATCCCCCACTGGGACATGGACTGCCAAGTCAAATGTTTTCTTTCTTTTTAATTTAAGAGAGTGAAGGCAGGGTGGAATGGATGGAGAAGAGTGTCAGGAGTGATTTGTGACAGACGAGTATCAGCAAGAGTAAAAGGGAAGGTCTACAGGACAGTAGTGAGACCAGCTGTGTTATATGGGTTGGAGACGGTGGCACTTACCAGAAAGCAGGAGACAGAGCTGGAGGTGGCAGAGCTAAAGATGCTAAGATTTGCAATGGGTGTGACGAGGATGGATAGGATTAGAAATGAGTACATTAGAGGGTCAACTCAAGTTGGACAGTTGGGAGACAAAGTCAGAGAGGCGAGATTGTGTTGGTTTGGACATGTGCAGAGGAGAGATGCTGAGTATATTGGAAGAAGGATGCTATGGATAGAGCTGCCAGGGAAGAGGAAAAGAGGAAGGCCTAAGAGAAGGTTTATGGATGTGGTGAGAGAGGACATGCAGGTGATGGGTGTAACAGAACAAGATCAGAGGACAGAAAGATATGGAAGAAGATGATCCGCTGTGGCAGCCGAAAGAAGAAGAAGAATCGTCATTCCAGTGTGTGTTCAGACCAAGGTGTGTGTATGTGTATATCTATCTATCTATCTATCTATCTATCTATCTATCTATCTATCTATCTATCTATCTATTGTGGCAGACGACCAGGGACCTTGCCCCATTGGGACGCCTGGATCAGGGAAGGACCAGAAAAAGGGGCAATGTCTCCCCTGGGTGCAAGAGGGCAGCCCCCCTGATTTCCACCAAGGACCACAGATACAGAGCTGGGAAGCTCAAACCTGTGGGGGTCCATGGCCAAACCCAGGGGGCGCTTGGATGGTTCCTGAGCCCTGGAGGACAGCACTTCTGCCACACCAGGATGTGCTGCCGGAAGACCATCACCAAGCACCCGGAGCACATCTGGGGCGTGATAAAAGGGGCCGCCTCACTCCTTTCAAGGAGCCGGAGTCAGGTGGAGGAAGACAGACCTTGCCAGAGAGAAGTGGAGGTGGCCGTAGTGAGACAAAGGACTGGAGGAGTCGTGTGTGAGTCGCTGGAACCTGTTGTAAATAGTGTGAAATAAACCGTGTGTTGTGGACATTGGTGTTGTGTCTGTCTGTGGCTGTGCTATGTGTTACACTATCTATCTATCTATCTATCTATCTATCTATCTATCTATCTATCTATCTATCTATCTATCTATCTATCTATCTATCTATCTATAAAGTGGGACAAAGCAGCAGTGAAAAAGCTAATGAGTCTGAAAATATCCAATTGCTAAATCCAAACATATAAACCAAAAATTAAAGTCAAAAAAGCCAAGTGAAAATTACAAAGTCACTAGCTTGACTTCATCTCCAACTATTGTAGAAATTTTTGAACATAATAAAAAGACAGCACAACACCATCATCAACTGCATTGGTTCAAGCATTTAGCTTCCATGTTGTTACAGCAGGGATCAATGCTACAGTGCCCACAATCAACATTAAAATCCAGGCTGTCAATACTAAATGAAAAAGATTTAAAATAATCAAAAGGTCAGAATAACTTCAAAATTGAAGTAAACCCAAAAGTCTCAACACTTTGAGTCAATGTGCTCTAATATAGGGAAGCCATTCATGTCTGTGCTGCAGTTTAGTTCTGGGGATCACCATGAGGCACCTCCAGAGTCAGGGTCTGCTCCAAGAAGTCCTGTGATTACCTTTGTGGGTCACTAAGCCATCATATTCAAGGAGCAGAAGCCTATGGCACATTTCAGGCAGGTTTAGCTTAAAGAAAACAAACAATGACTTAGGTGTACATGGCAAATGAGAAAAACAGAAATGTATTTGAAGATTTGAAATATTTTAGCCGACATTTCATTTGAGTGCTTGCTGCCATTCTAAGGAAACACTGCTGAAGGCAATGCCCAAAAATTCAGCTGCATCTCCTGTAAAGGACAGTTAAAAAGGAAAGAAATGGAGCAGGAGATGAAGCAGTGAGAAAGAGCCAAAAGAATATGCAGCAGAATTCAATACCAGAGGGTGAAAAATGACATGCAAACTAATTTAAAAGACAAGGTAACTATTCATAACCAGAAAAACAAGAAAGAGTACAAAACACTACAAAAGAAATAAAAAAAAAAGCCAAACCTTAAAACAAAGATCACACCCGCAAAGATTAGTCAGGACTTCAGATTAGTTTTGAAAAGAATTCACTATCATGTTTTATAGCGGTAAACGGATGATGTCAAGAGTCACATGACCAGTAACTACCATAGCAACAATAAACAGCATGGTGGCAACAAAAGAAAAAAGATTACAAATTTTAAGTCAATGGTGTTGGATTCTCCTACATAAGGACCTTCCCGCTTCTCAAGCAAACGTGATGCCCTTAAGATTCCTGCCAACCTTTGGTCGCAAAAAAAAAAAAAATTACAAAACCTGAGAAAAATGTTAGACTTCATTTATAAAGAAGAAACATCATCAAAAAATTATTTCTCTGATTTAACTGGGTAGCCTGAATAAAAAGTCACAGGCTTGCCAGCAGAGTGTGTACAGGGCCTGGTTATACTTAAGGGCTCCACACCGAGCGCCATGTGATGTTCATTCAGTACCCATCAGCACCCGCTTTGTCTGCCTAGTGTTGCAGTAGTAAAATATTTCTTTATCTTTCATCTGATGAGATAGCTTTTGAATGAATGAATGGCTAAGAGATAAGCTGGGGAAGTGGAGCTCGGATAAGCGGTCACTTGTTCATAATTCTGTGATGAGGTCATGTGCATTAATAACAACAGCAGGAAGATGGAGAGATTCAGCAAGGCTGATTGGGGAGGGGGTCTGCACTTTTTTGAAATAGTTTGATGTGACAACATTACTGGACAATAAAAACAATATAATCAGAATGATAAGCATGCTTTCAGTAATATGACCTTTCTTTTTCACTACTCCATTTGTCCATTTGCAAAACTCAGGTTGTCTGTCATAGTTTCTCATGCAATAAACTCCACATGCGACACGAGTGCATCCTTGGGCACACATGTCAATGACTGATACCCAATCAGTTATAATCGCTATCTATCCATCCATCCACTTTCTGACACAACTTTTCCATTACAAGGGAGGTGGGTGCTTTCTTAACAGCACTTAGCTGAAACTTCCAAATCAACCAGCTGGGCGGACTATCAAAATAGTTTTGGGTTAATCAAAATAATGTTAATTGCTTTAATGTTCTCCTTACTGTCAGTGGGCAGTAGGAGATGCTGTAAGCTCATAACAGGATGGCATTACCCAGTAAAATTCAGTGGAAGGAGAACCTGCAAGAACAACTGGTGTCATTTGGGAGGGTGGGAATTGTTACCTTAATAGCACCCACCATCAAGACTTTTACATGGGCACTGGTTAACCTGCAAGTTCTTCTGAAAGCTAACCTAGGAATGAACCAGGCTCCCCACTTAAAAGCTCCTTGCACTTACCTCTAGTTTGTGCTTGTCGTTCAGTAGTGGACACAAGGCCAGTGGGGAGACAATGAGAGTGACCAGGGATCTACATATGCAAGAGGGTAAGTGGACAAGCATAATACCAAACTTAGCATGTAAATCAAAATTTGGAAAATGAATTTAAATGTTGTATATGTTTCAAGATAATTAGTCATATTTATTACCTTCAAGGATAATTTTTCCATAAAGCTCTGTTTAATCCTAAGTGCTGTAAGAAAGGCGATATATTGCGCCCGATCCAACACAGATTGACATGGGAGGCACGTGTAAAATAAAATAAATATTTATTTTCTTCACCTGTAGGGCACGTCTTCCCCGTGAACCCCACAGGCATAACACAGTCCCAAGTATACGTACTAAACACCAAATAAATCACACTCTTCTCTTCTGGCACCACCACTCCTCCCAGGCAACCTTGTCCTCCTACACCCGACTCTGGCTGCTGAGTGGTGGTTGCTGTCTCCCTTTATTGGGAACACGGAAGTTCTTCAGGTGCTTGATTGCCAACATCCGGCTGCACTTTTGGGTGTGGCAAAACCAATGCCCAAAAGGGGCCGGCAGCTCCTGCTGCAGCACCCCCTGGTGGCACCTGCGGAACCCAACAGCGGTGCACAGAACTCCAACCCCCATGAAGCCCTGGGGGCATCAGAGGCACCACTGCAACCCAGTGAGGCTGCCATCTAGTGTCCAGGGGGAGATACTGGGTTTCCCACCCTTGCCCCCCTGGTATATATGGTGCAGGGGAATCCCGGCCAGGCATGGGCATGGTCAGAAAAGAAAAGGACAAAGAAAACATGTGGCCAGAAAAATAGGCATGGGTCAGAAAACAGAAAGACAGATGCCAGAGGAACACCAAAGCTAAAACAAGAACCAGGCATCATAAGTCTAAGGAGCACAAAGTCATTGGTGAGGCCAGGAGGGGGCACTTACCCTGTGGTCTGAATGTGGATCCCAATTCCCCAGTACAGTGACAGGGACAGGGACGTGGTATAGACGTAAAACCAAAGTCCTGACCTTCTGTGGTCATAAAAGATTCCTGAGCATTATTTGTAAAGAGTAGGGTGTGCCGCGATGTCCAGATTAAAATTACCCACCATGGCCTAGTCATTCTGGCCCCCCTGTCTCTAATTGGCTATCTCTTCCACCACTTCACCACCTAATAGCTCATGTGTGGTGAGCGTATTGGCCCATCTAGGTGGACGTGGCACATTGGTGATGGTTTAGAAAGTGGCTTCCTTCCCACTGTAGGACTTTGAGTAGCGAGAAAAGCACTATATAAATATTATTATTATTATTAATTATTATTATTATTATTATTATTATTATTTAAATTTGGATATTCTTTCAGACATACAGGGAAGTTTAAATGCTATCCCATCTAGAGACGTCAGAACTGCTTGACCACTGGTAAACACCCCCTAGCACCCTGTGATTGTGTCTAAACGATGAAAGTTCAAAGTATTATTACAGCCAAATGGCACATAATGCTTTATAAATTATTTATAGGTCTTAATGACACTGTTTAATTGATAATAGCTCTGATAGGTTCTTGTAACTAAGGAAGTGTAACTCGCCTCTATTTTGTTCTGAGCTCTTCACTTTTGGTGATCGCTTTTTATACCCTTGTCCTGTAGCACTTGTGCCCATACAGTCCTCCAGATTGATAGTCACTCCATTACATTGACCTCTTTTGTAAGTCAATTTGCATAACCAAATAAATGTAAAGGTAATTCTTCTTAATCTTCTTCTTAACCAGTTGAAATGTATTAATGGCTCTGTTGCCTAGGAAGTGTCTCAGAATCTCTCACAAGGAGAAGGATGAACTTAAGGATAGCATCAAGACCACTATTACAGGAATACTGGGTGACAAGAATGAAAAGGAGCAACACAACCAGGAGATAAAAAGGGAGGAAAACAATTCTTCAGAATTTGTGAGCTAGCAGATCAAAATACCAGCAATGATCAAAATGCCAGGAAGAAGATAAAAATTGTTACTCAAAATCCAAGTAAGGCGTTTGCATGTTCTTTCAGTGTCTGCGTTGGTTTCCTCCGGGTGCTCCGGTTTCCACCCACAGTCCAAAGACATGCAGGTTCGGTACATTGGAGATCCTAAATTGTCCCTAGTGTGTGCTTGGTGTGTGTGTGCCCTGCGGTGAGCTGGCACCTTGTCCGGGATTTGTTCCTGCCTTGCGCCTTGTGTTGGCTGGGATTGGCTCCAGCAGACCCCCGTGACCCTGTGTTAGGATATAGCAGGTTGGATGATGACTGACTGAAGTTAAAGTAAAAAAATAGAGCCAAATGTTGGAAACCAAAAGAAAAGTATTTTACACTATTTTATTTTTTTAGGTGTATTAGGTGTATGGGCATCATCATATTTGTCTAACCACAGCTCAGCTCCCAGTAGACCAGACTCGTTGCTCGAACAAAATCTTAAGGTGAGCTTTCTTATTTCAGTGGGCAGCCACTAGTCAATATGAATTTCCAATTTTATATAAAGTGAATGCTATTCCACTATTTTAACAAGGCACTGATTTCAAAATAAATGAACGTCAGAGCTGCTGACGCTCTAATCAATCAACTGCTACTTTGAGCAGCAGACACGTTCACATCAACAGAGCAGACCTCTCGCTCAGAGGCCACACAACAGAGTTAACTGACAAAAGCATTAAGCCAAGAACACCAAAATAATAATAAAACCAGCCAATAAATGCATTGCAGACTTTAGAACATTAATCGAGTGCTACAGAATATATAATAACACACATGACATCAGAAGAGTGCATCACCAAACCAGACAGCACTATGTATGAAGTAAAAGAGACCACGTGGAGAATGCGTGGCACACACCCAACACGCAGCTAAGCACAGAAAGAGATCAAAATTAAAATTTGCCTCTTGGGAGCTCCATCAGTACAACTTGGTTAGGATTGTCCGTGTACATCTGATCGAACTTGGCTCATGTTATTCAGTCTGGCTCTGTTTGGGGCCTTTGCTCCTACCACATGATAGCTTAACTCTGTTGCCAATATGAAGATCTTCTGGTGAAATATCAGGTGGTCAGGTAATAAAGGAGTCGGGGGCATTTCCAGTATATATGATGTAATTGTTTTGATATTGATGCACCGTTTTATTTATATATTAACTGTTCACATTGGTGAATTTTCACGTGCACACAAAATCCTGCCAAAGGTAATGCTGATTTACTTTCCGCACTGATTAACCAGTCAGTTTGGGCCTGAAGTTATATTATTCATGCGGTGGGCTGGCGCCCTGCCCGGGGTTTGTTTCCTGCCTTGCGCCCTGTGTTGGCTGGGATTGGCTCCAGCAGACCCCCATGACCCTGTAGTTAGGATATAGCAGGTTGGGTAATGGATGGATGGTTATATTATTCACAAGAAGAGCATCAATCAATCAAACGAATCTCCCATTCAGTGCTTTGTGAATCTACAATTATGTACAGTATGCACATTTTAAACAGAACAGTATTTTTTTCTTATTAAAAAACTTCACTTGCCCACCCCATCCCCCGCGCTACATGCCAGCCACTTCGCATCTCTGCTGCTCGCGTTGTGAAGGGCGGGGGGGCTGAAGGCACACTAAGGAGATGCGGACGGATCTCCCAAAATCCAAAGACATGCAGGTTAGGTGCATTGGCGATCCTAAATTGTCCAAGTGTGTGCTTGGTGTGTGTGTGTGTGTACCCTGCGGTGGGTTGGTGCCCTGCCCGGGATTGGTTCCTGCCTTGCACCCTGTGTTGGCTGGGATTGGCTCCAGCGGACCCCCGTGACCCTGTGTTAGGATTCAGTGGGTTGCAAAACTCATTTTTGAACTATTTTAAAAAATTTTAAGGAAAATACTCAACGTAAAATCAGTGGCGTAGCTGGGGGGGCAAAGGGGGACATCTGTCCCCGGGCGCAGCATCCAGGGGGTGCCGAATTGATGTTCCCCATTGCATTTTGGCAAACAGGAGGGGGCGCGAAATCTTCAGTTGTCCCCGTGCGCTGAAAACCCTAGCTACGCCTCTGCGTAAAATAACCCTGGAGGATTTTCTGATCTATCATCCATTACTACCCATTATACACAAACTATCTGGGGGTAATCTGAGTTCCTAAGACTATACATTTAGTGGTCCCACCAGACACAATGGCCATTCTGGCCCCTGCCACCCTCCAGTTACTGATGATCCCCCCTTCCTGAGCTGACACCTGTTCTTTGTGTTTCTTTTACTTTAATTTCTAAGCTGCACTTGGGTTTTATGCGATTAAGCAAGCTGCTTTATGGCATTTTTTGGCTATGCACAATGGTCATTTTCTAAAGTCAATTCTCTATATCATTAACAAGAGAAAATCCAGTGGAGAGTATGTCATGCCCTATGCTCACACCCCATCTTATAAAAAACAACTGCCAGAGATGATGGGTACACCATGACCTCATGATCCGCCATTACACACAAAAGACAAGAATTAGCAGGAACTCATTTACTGGTAAAGAGGGAAAAATTGTCCAACCTCAATGAGATCCAAACAGCATTACATGCCTGCTTGTGACGGACATGTAAACAAGTCTTCTTCAGTGTTACCACATGTGATATCCTGTAATAGGATTATGAAGACTTAGTAAATGAAAAACTGTTTGTTCAGCATCCCCTGAGTTAGGCTGATCAGATTGAATATTTCATATCCTCCAGGCACCTGGACGTACACCACACTTACACCCACATGTTGGGTGCACAGCCCACAACACCTGGCCTGTCATGTGCTGGGTTTACAGCTACCTGGTTGTGGTATGAGGCTAATGGGAGTTCAGCTCTTTCTACATGAGTGGAGATGTCATTCTGGAGAAAGAAAATATTACAACCAGATGGGCATCCCTCAGACGGCCTCCAACTTATTCACAACAACGACATTTGTTTCTATAGCACATTTTCATACAAACGATTTAGCTCAAAGTGTTTTATAAGATGTCAAAGAAGTGGTTACATTTAAAGAAAAACAAATTCAAATTAGATAAGAAATATTATGCATAAAGACCTTACAAAAAGAAATAATACACACTTACATAAGACTGATAAATAAGAGAAACAGAGTCCTTCTATATAGAATGGTCTTTTTAAGTCACTTTTATTCACTTGCTAGAATAACTCTCTGAGCTAAGCTGGTATTCAAGGGGTTAAGAATATAATGAAAATTTTTAATCCAACAGACATGATTATCATAATACTGTAATTACTAATAGATAGATAGATAGATAGATAGATAGATAGATAGATAGATAGATAGATAGATAGATAGATAGATATTCCAAAGGGAATTTCGCTTGATACACCAACAACATAGATTATAAAGTCATAGTAAAATGCAATAAAAAGCAACAATTACATAAATTAACGAAATAGGACTATAAACATACTACTACTACCACTACTACTACTACTACTACTACTACTACTACTAATAATAATAATAATAATAATAATAATAATAATAATAATAATAATAATAATAATATAAAGAGCAGTAGTCCCTATGCCAGTTTGTCCATTATAACCTCTCAGCACACTGCGCTATCCTGAGTTGGAGACTAAGCGCTCCATACAGAGTGGATAGACAGCATTATCCAGGATGGCCTCTAATTTTGTCATCACTCTCTCTATTCTGTCACTGTGTCCAATAAATAAAGGGTCACTGTTGCCATTCCTCCTGATCACTTACCAATGTCTGGAGTTACTCAGACCACAATGTAGGACAGGGGTTCCCAACTTGGGGTGCCCACACCACCAGGAGGTGTGAGATGGCATTTCAGGGAGTGCGACAAAGAAGAAGGCTGCGCCTCGAGGTGCGGTGCCCGACTTTATCGTATGCAATCAGCAGAGGTGTGACCAGAACATCATGTGTGGGTGGGCATTTGGCTCGTCTGGGGGTGGGAATATCCATCTATCCATCCACCCTCATTTTTGTAGGGGGGTCAAATAATAATAACAACGTAGTTTTATATAACATATTAAAGCAAAAATTGTGGCATAAATCATAACCTATTGTTCAATAAAATTAACAGAGGCAATGGAACTTGTATTATTATTTTTTGTGAACAAATATAGAACTACATCTACAAGGTAAATATCAATAATGTCAAATGTATACAACATATGACAGCCAATCAGGTGTTCTTCAGGGATGGAGTTCTAGACAAATCTAATCACTACAGACAAATTCTCAATGTTACATCGATCCCTGGTACCATCACTTTTAATGCAAAGTCCAGGACAGTCAGCTTTTTCATATTTGGTCCTGATATCTTTTGCCACCATTTTGGCAAGAGTCTCAATTATTTCGTTTTGAATTTCATTGGATGTGTATTTTGCGTTGTCTGTGATGTATTTTACAATTTCTGCAAGTTTGGCATCTTTTTTGATTGTGTAATCAAATAACTTAAGGAAACGCCCCTCCTCCCCACCTTCGTGATTGGGACCACGCAGAGCCAGTTCATTGACTGCAAGGAACTGAACGGCCTCCCCAATGCTTTTCACATAATATCTATTCTTTTCTATGTGGGTTGGACCCAGTAGTTGAACTATGCTTTCACCCGTCTCTGCCCGGCGCCGATACTCTTGCCATGTAGACATGGCTCTGACGTGCGGGATACTAGACGCGTGTTTGTGGAAGCCGCCACCATCTTTTTCTAGAGCTTTTTTCCAATTAGTGTAGCCGTGTTTGGTGAATATGTCCTCACGGTCAGAATTGGAAAAACTAAATTTGCGGCAGGCAAAGCAAAAGCTGCCATCATGGACAACAGAATATTCAAGCCATGGTCGAGACTGATACCAGCTTGCACTAAAACATCTGAGTGTCTTTCCGAATGCGCGCTTGGGATGATTAATTAAAATGGGCTGGGATGGGCTATCCATATTTAAGTCAGGCAGACCGGACTGTATATTTTGTTGAAGGCAGAGGTTTGGAGTACCCAGGGCCGGATTTTCCTATAGGCTAACTAGGCTTCAGCCTAGGGCCTCAAGATCAAGAGGGGCCTACATTCAAATTGTTAGCAAAATTAAAATTACAATATTTTAAAAACAGTGAACACTAAAACACTGAACCGAAAATAAGGAGAAATTCTACGCATATGACTAATAAACAAACATAAAAATGTATTGGTTAAGATCAACGCGTATTACGTATTTTATTATCTCTCATGTAATTTACAAACTTAAAAATGGAAGGTGAAAGGGCCTCATAAGTGGAATAGCCTAGGGCCTCTTTTCATATAAATCCGGCGCTGGGAGTACCCGACACGGGCGCAGAGCTGGAGGATTGTGTAGGCGTAGCTACATCTTTTGGAGTTTCAGTTCCCGACGTGGGTGCGCTGTGCTCCGTGTTGGTAGCAGCGGTGCTGGGCTCAACCGTGCAGCCAGCAGCTTGCGGAGGGACAGAGATTGAAGATGTCTGCTTTTTAATAAGCCACCTATGCATAGCCTTTGGTGTTATCAACCAGAAAATAAAAGAAGAATGGAACGTATACACTGTTTTAATTAAAGAATGCGGTCAACAGGTTCAAAACTTACTGCAAAATGTGCGGTGAAGTGAACTGTGAGCCCCAAATTCAAACGGGCCGATTGGAAAGCAACTCAGTTTTGAAAATCAAATGTTATTCTTCTCCAGAGTTTTCATTGGAGAGACAGAGCATTTCGCAGGGTGGGCACGGCTTGTTTCTGGGGGGGCAGTGCCCACTCCAGCCCCCCTGTGGTCACCCCTCCGTGTGCCTTACAAGAACACAACATAGCATTTTTTATTTTCTTCTAATATCTTTATAGAGGAAGGACGGCAGTTAACCTGCTTAGGATCAGAGTTTGTGAGCCCTGGAGCTTTCAGTACAGCATTTTGTCCGTTAGGCGAAGCTGCCCGTCTATATATCGTGTTCTTGTTCATATTACAATATGACGAGAAGAAGAACAACAATAACAACAACATTACATTCACGTTATGTATTTCTATCCACACCTGACTGCAATATTGTTAAAAGGTTTGTGTTGAGGATTGTTGACAGCACAACGTTACAACAGCGAGCCGATCTTGGCTTTGTTGCGAGCGCAAGCTTGCGTCTTCCTCATGTCAGGATTACCTGACGTAAATGGGCGAGGAATTATGCTAATTGAGGAGGGGCGTGTCCTCAGAAAATGTTCGTGCTT
Organism: Erpetoichthys calabaricus; assembly: GCF_900747795.2. NCBI lineage: Eukaryota > Metazoa > Chordata > Cladistia > Polypteriformes > Polypteridae > Erpetoichthys > Erpetoichthys calabaricus. Next base: position 46,297,980 of record NC_041395.2, on the reverse strand, counting down.
CTTCGCACTCTGTCACTTTGGACGTTAGTTTTGGAAAAGATGCACTGTCCTAAAAATATTGCCAAGTGCATTCTACAAGCACTTTCGAAATTTAACATATCAAAATCTAAAACGGCGTTATTGATTTACTGAAAAAAACGGTGCGGAGGTTACAGATTTTTCTTACAGCGTATTATTAATGCCATGATGATGTCCTGGGCCCCCTTTCATTTTAAATAAGGTCAAGTGCAGTAGTTGTTTGTATCTGTTCTGGATTTTAGACAGACTATAAAGACGAAACACTGATTATCTCGTGGTCCTGTTTGTGGATCGGAGTCTCTTTTGGGGTATTGGTATCTATCCATGCAAGCAGGTCCTCCAATTTAAAGGGAAAACTTGGGGGTTGGTGGCAGGATTGGCACTCCAGGCGCCGTAAAAAATTAACACTGTTTCAATATGGGGCTGAGATGTCACCCGTTGCACTCGGGTCCCAATCTAGGTGGTTTGTCGTGTGGTGGGTGCGGCAACGCGCAATCAGCGCCCGCTCCCAATTTCTCCCTCTCTCTCTCTCCCACCGGAACCGTTAAATTCGTATTAAAAAAGATTCTCGTAACAGGGACGAGTACTCAAAGATAAAGCCGCCAAAGAGTCGCTTCAGACCGATCTCAATTGGGGTTCCCAAAAAGAACCATCTTCATGAATTTTCCAGAAAGGACCTTTTATTTAGATCCCTAACATATTCCATAAAGTATCATGAACAGGCGATAACAGATTTGTGAAATACCAGTGGGCCTCTCCAGAGGACTGTGCTGCACATAATAACAGGCTCACTTCAGGTTTCTTGATCTTCGGTATCATGCTACGTAGCCTACTGTACATAAAAACACAATAAAAGGATTGTGTTTTTGTCCACATATTAGGAACCTTTTCAGCGCACAAAGAACCAACTTCTTATAAGGAACTGTTGCCAGAATGAAATGGCTGTTAGTCAGACAACAACCCAGTAAAATGCCATTAAAGAATCGTTAGTTTTAAGAGTGTAATGTTGACGTGTAAATATAATATTAACAAAATACTCTGTGGACCAGCAAATTTTCATAATGCTTAGCTTGGTCCATAATCTGCAAACATAACTTTTACCATCATAGATATCTTATAAGAAATAATCGTGATGTTAAAGTAAATCTATGTTTTTACTAGCTGGTTTAATGAAAATACTTTGCTAGTTAACACAGTTACTCAATCCAATTCGCATCTACTTAAAATTTCTCAGTTACCAAAAAAGAGATATCAATTGTTTGAAGTGCTGTCCCACAAACTGTAATCATGGTTTTCAAATGCAATACCACTTGAGAATCTTCTAGTCTACATTTTTGTAAGGCAAGTGAAACTTCAGCTGGAGGAGTGTGTTTTCTATCAAGCCCCTCATCTCTTAATAATAAACGCTGGATCTCTTATTTCGAAGCACTGAGGTAACCATTGCCACTTGACTCACTGGGGGAATTTTATTGCGGATATTGTCTGGAAGAAATTATGGGCCATACCACTTAAATATCTAATTTCAAACAAATTTTGAGAAATTTGTTTTAAATTATTCCAGATACCAAACTTTACATAATCAAATATGAATAAGATATTTTAAAAAAATCTTTTTTTTAATAAAAAAATACTCTTTTTGTAGTAACTGCACAGAAACGGTTATACATTTATTTTGGACCTGATTCTACAATCAAGTATTTTGGTAAGAATTTTCTAGGTATGTCAAAATAAAGGCTACTGAAGATTTATGATTATTTTTAAGGATATCTTATTGGTGCTTTATAAGTTTAAAAGATGCTCTGAGAAAGAATATCATCTAATTAATTGTCTTATTATACTAGCACAGTTTCATATTCTTAAAGTTACCGTTATCATTGAGAAACGTATGTTTCTTAGATTAGAAAATGAAGTAAAACTGTATGTTAAAACCATTTTAACTTCAAATAACTGTAAAGTTTTAATAACTATTAACATTTGTAAATTTTAACATTTCGTTTGCTATAATATCTTCTAATTTATCCCTGGCGATTAATCTATCGGTGCCCGTCGCCTCCTCACGCAGCGGCCGGGAGTGACACGTGTGCCTTTGTGTACACACTTCGTCGCCTGCTGGATTACGATCACAAGAGATTTATTGAATTATGACTTCATTGTTAACACGTTACAGCTTACGTGCGTGGTTTCGTGACAATAACAGCACCCAAATTTCAGTGCAGTGAACTGTGGGTGTATTGATAGGATACGCTTCTTTTGCAAAGAAAACTCACTGCTTTCCTCTATTTGTAATGAAACCATGTGTTGCACTTTTAAACATATCTACCGACAACTGAACGGTAAGTTTCGAGGGCACTCCGACACCTGCTTGACACAAAGTGACATCTGTCCGCTTATTGGCTGTCCTCCGACGCTCGTCTGATGACATCCGCTGGTCCAGCCTTTATATAGGAGACTCCGCGGTCCCGCGCCTGTTGCTCAAGCCCGGACTTTTGGCGCAGGTGAATCGGCTGCTCTGGTACAGCAGCAGAGGATCGTCCGTAGGTGCGCGTTTGTCTTTTACGACTGCCTGGGCCCTGAGTACGTGGTACGCATCTTCTCGGACGCTCGTTCAACTTGAAGAACGAAAGAGCGGTGGACGGACAAGTGAGAACTTGTGGATGCGCGGCGAGTTCATAGACTGACGGCTCAAGTTTGACGAATCTTCGGGCGGAGCATCCTCTGGAAGAGCAGCCTTGTCTTTTTTACGTGACATTTTACCAAACGTCGAGCATTTTTTTTAAATATGTTCTTCTTTTGTTAATATTTTACATTCCACTCTAATCGATATTTTTGGTACTCATTTTATTCGGATTTAATGGCAGATGTTTGTTAGTGACAAGAAGTTTTTAGGACTTTGCATGTGATTTTGTTTCTTTTTCATTTAGTTGGCAGAAGTGTTTTAGTTGCACATCATCTGAAAATGGCACGCAGTGGAAACTTTTTCTTTGCACGTAGAAAATTCTAAACACAAAAAGACATTTAGCTCAAAAACTCACCCTAGGCGGCACTTGTCGCGTTTTTTGGAAGTAACGTTTAACTTTTCACGTAATCTGTAGAAGATTCAATCATTTTCTTACAAACAGTCCATTAAGTTACAGATTTCTGTATTGTGCTTGGTTCAAGAAGGATTCCCACAAAGGTGAAGGTGAGTAATTTTCTATGTATTCTAATCGTATTAGCGTATATTGGAAAAGTAACTCAATCATTTTTGGCACATTCTTTTAAGGATTACCCCCATCACCCAGTCAAATTAAAATCTTCATTCCTCATATAATTTGGATAAAAGTAGGCTCGCTCATTTAGTACAGCATACTCACAGCTCCAGAGACCTGGGTTCAAATCCACTCCAGTGTGGAGTTTGCACATTCTCCCTGTGTCCACAGGATGCTTCAGTTACTTCCTACATCCTTGGGCATGGGAGAGGTGCTGTGTAAATAACATGTATAATTAATTATTTCCTAAGCATTTAGGTTTTATTGATTGGAAACTCTCTAAATCAGTTTCTGGACCGTTATCCCATTCAGATTTGGTTCCTGGCTTGTAAGAGATGCTTCTGGAGCAGGCACCCCTCGGTCTGCCCCCAGAGACCCTAATAGAAATTTGACAAACGAGAAGAGACTATTCAGTGCGTTTGTTTAGCTAAGCTGATGCAATATCTCATCCATGTACATTGACTGCCTTTAGCAAACCAATGAATGGATGTTTAATAAATAGTTATCTTATTTGTCAGATTGTTTGTAATTTTTTGACATTGTTTTCTGATGTTTACTAGCATTAAGAAGAGTTCTGTATAAGAAAATATATGAACAGCTGTAGTCAATAAAAATGTTATATAAAATCTTTAAGACAGTACAATTTGTTGTAAATCATCAGCTTTCTGAAACAAAGACTGCGCTTTACACAGTTACAGTAAGTTGCATAAACGTGAATAGCCTTGATCTTTAATTGTTGCTCTTTTAATGCACTGAAAAAAACAGTCTATGAATGAAAGTAAAGCACCGAAGGAGATAAAAACAAGATGCTGCCATGCTAAGCTGTGGCCCACAATCCTGAACTGGACTGATGGCAGTTTACAAAAATGCTTTGTGTCATTCCATGGACAGCAACTTGGAGCTGTGTCACCGATTTTGCACCACGGGTTGATCAGTGTCACCTGTGTGGAATATGGGTTTGCCTGTTGTTCTGGTGTCCATTTTGTAAAGAGAGTCGGACTGATCTGCACTGTCCTCCTGTCGTACTGTGTGTACCCGGTCACACACTCACATCCCATCCTGCACTTCCAGTGCCGCATACTGTAGGATGGGGACTGACAAGCTGTCAAGTTTACCATTTTTGAATATAAAACGCATCAACTATGTATTGATTTGTATAACTCAATTTCTACTCTCAGGATTATAATAATAATAATAATGCATTTTATTTATATAGCACCTTTCCCATGTTCAAAGCACTTCACAGAAATTCAGGAACTACAACATATACTTATATAGCACTGGATACAAATAATATCTGCATAAAACACTAAATAAAGATAATGAAACAAAAATGAAATAGAATAAGATACATTAAACCAGAATAAAATATGCAGAAAACCCTGAACAAATAACATCATTCATGGTACAGACACAAATCTTCCTTTTCCTGGCAAAGAGGGTAAGCAGAAAGAAGGGTCAGAAAGTCAGGTCAGTTCAGGGCCTTTCTGAGCAAATGAGGTTAAACTTATTTTTTGAAAGAATGAATTGAGTCGGCTGATCTCATTAATTTCGGGAAGTTGTTTCAAAGTCTGGCCACTTATAATGCCGAAGGTTCTGTCATAAGTTAGTTTGAGGCACAACGAGATCACCTGAATTAGTGGACCTCAGTGGGGAAACAGGAGCATAGTGGTGGAAGAGGCTACTGATGTAATCCAGTGCAAGGTCTTGTAAAGCTTTATGGGCTAATTGTAGAATTTTATATTCAATCCTGCAAGACACAGTGAGCCAGCAAAGGCTGTTATGTGCTCGCTGTTGCAGGTTCATGTAAGGACTCTTGCAGCAGAGTCCTGAACCAAGTGGAGCTGCCAGGAGAGGGGTTCCAATAGTAGATGTGGGATGTAATGAAAGTTTGGACAAGTTTCTCAGTATTACAGGAGAGGAATCAGTAAACACTGGATATGTTATGAAGGTGGAAGTGAGAAGGTTTCTTAATGTGGTATATGTGGATAGAATAAGAAAGGGAGGAATCAAAAATGACTCCAACATTCCTAGCAGAAGAAGAAGGTCAGATGATATTGTCACCAAGAATGATTGATGTGGTTGATATTAATGTGCAGGTGTTCTTAAAAGAAAAAAGTTTAAATAAAATTTCTGTGAAGGAGGGTACCTACCACAAGAACAGGGCCACATAGGTGGTACATTTCTTTAATTACAATATAAAGTCCTGAAATCCAGGAATGATCTCCTTACAAATACTGGAGGGGCTCCTTTAGTCTTAGACTTTATATCAAGCCTGAAGACCCCTTGACCTCTGGCTGGATTTGGCTGCTCAGGCCATTCGAATTGCTTTTTCATAGCTCTACTATTGGCCACAGGTCTTACCCATTCAGTTTTTTTGCTCCGTGTCCCTGCGCTGTACCCTAATTGTAATGAGCCCAGTATGGCGCCTGCTGTTAATGGCACTGCTGTTTATAAATGAAAGACTAGGTGATTGGGAGCCTTAAAGAGGGGTTGGATGGACTGGAAGGTTTTCTCTCTTTTCGTTACAACTATTAATATTTGGACATATTAGGATATTCATTTATATGTATTTGAGTATTTGTTTATGTAACCCCCCACTGTTTCAAATGATTGTTTAAGTATTCCCTCTTCACTCTCCTTTTTTCTAAACTATTCTTCTTTCCTTTCTTTCTCTTTCCAACTTCTGTGACTGCAGCTTCTTTAGCATTCTCTTGTCATAATGGCATGTACCCTGCACCTCCCAGACCTTCCCAGTAGCCCGCTGGCAATGGAATATGTGAATGACTTTGACCTCATGAAGTTTGATATTAAGAGAGAGCCTTTAGAAAACAGGGATCCCACCACTAATCATCTGTACCAGGCCTCTGCTTGTGTGCCAACCGGGGGTTCCTTGACATCAACACCTTGTAGCTCGGTGCCTCAGTCGCCAAGTTTCAATGATCCTTCTGGCTTTGCTGGTGTGGATCCAAAGGCTTCATTGGAGGATGTCTATTGGATGGCGACTTTGCAGCAGCAGATGGGTCATGACAGCATCGGGATGAGCGCCGAGGATGCAGTCGAGGTTCTAATCAACACAGCACAGCTTCAGGGCCTCGAGTCCAGTTTCAGAAGTGGAGTGTTTGGGCGTACTCCTCAGCACCACCATAGCCATCAGTCTACCGGAGGACCTTTACCGAACCAAAGCTTCACTTTGACAGCTGAAGAATTGGATAGCCAGCAACACAGTCAGATGGTGAGTAAAGTCTGCCATCCTGGGAAATTATCTTTGGGCGTTCTTACTATTCTGCCTGGAAATAGTCTTGCATCACAGGGCGCAAATTCACGCTGGCCCAATTCAGTATTGCCAGCTAAGCTTACTTGCACATCTTTGAGGATGTGAGAAGAATAGCCATACAAACACTGTTGAGATCAGGAAAACTCCACACAGTCAGTGAGCCGGTGCAGGACTTGTTCAAGGCACACAATGGATCAGTGTGGCCGTAGCCTCCTCACCCTTACTGCCATGCTTTAAAATTAGGACCAGGACAGGCTCCAGCCTCACACAAATCTGGACATAGCACTTAAATGTCATTTGACCACGTTCATGTTCAAAGCTTTATTTTCCGTGTGCCCCTATAGTACAAATATCATTGACACTTGTTCTCTTCCCAGGATGCTTCACCTGTCCATGATACATAACAGAACATAATGTACAATAACATTTGCAAGACCACTTAAAATAATTCAGAGTCACAAACCCACCCTGAGAGCACAGGCAGAAATCGGACTTGGATGTCATCTCACACACACCCATAAAAGGCCAATTCAAAATTACCAGCTAAACTACTTAACATGGCTTTAGGGATGTGGGAAGTAAAGTACAGAACTGGTGGAAACCCATAAAAGCATTGGGAGAACATGCAGGCTCCACAGAGACAACAAGAACACAAGATTTAAACCCACAATTTTAGATCTTTGAGGCTGCAGTGCTAACCAAAGTGCCACCATGCTACCCATGAAACATTGCCCTTCCATTTTTTATTCACTGGTTAATCCAGTTGAACTGAAATGAAATACAAACATTTATCAGATACTTACACTTTTGCTCAAAAATAAAAAATTAAAAAAACATTCTGGGCTGACATGGTGACACAATGGTCATCTCACAGTTATTTAGACCTTCCCTGCCTGCTCACTATCTGGGTAGAGTTTGCACATTCTCCTTGTGTACATGTAGGTTTCACTGGCTGCTCCAATATTGCAACATCTGAAAGAAAAGGTAAGCTAGTGAATCTAAACAGGGTGAAAAAGTGTACATGGTGTTAACATAAAGATGGCGTTGACCTTATGTTTCTAAACAGCCATTAACTCTGAGGGAAGAGCAACTAGTAACACATTCATTTTTGACTCTGCTCAGTTTGCTCGCAAGCAAGGTGCCACTCTGACTTACTTGTTTATGAAATTATGCACATTATTACAGGAAAATGCTCAGTACCAACTGTCTAGGCAGTTGGATTCTGCTTTAATTTCCCATGCTCTCTTTTTATTGACAAAATAATTCAAAATTCACAAATAAGAATAAGCGATAGATGTGAAAGGCACTATACCAGAGAGACTGATAGATTGATATTTGCCAGGTACTGTATAGGCAGATAAATTGTGAGAATGTGAAGGAAACTATAATAGACAGACAGATGGACAGATCGGCACTTTATTAGATACTGTAGATTCACAGGCAGATACTGTAGACATGAAAGAATCTATAAACAGAAAGATATGAAAGATACTCAGATAGATATTTATGAAAGGGCACTCTAATTATAAAAGCACCATAACAAGTCAATAGATGTGAAAAGGTACTATAATTACAAAGGGATTTTATAAAGTTGATAGACAGATAAATTCTTTATTTCAACACAACACTAGTTCGTGACATTTCCTTTTGGTTCAGCAAGTATACAAATATGTCCTAGATACAACAAATGCATGCAAATCTAAACAGGGCAAAAGACAAACTGACATCATCACATACACATGTAACAGCAACTTTACCTGTAGCAGCTTAGTTATCTAATTAAAAAGCAAGAAAGTTTGTCTGTCGTGATGTTCGTCATGACACAATCATCAAGTGAGAGGAAGAGTAAATATCCAAAAGCTACAGTTTAGGTGATTAATAAAAAGAAGTTAAAATGACTGAACATGATATCAAAATATTAAGGAAAACCCTAAAACAGTAAATTCTATCTTAATTCAGAAAAAAAAAATTAGGTATCAAGGTTGTGACAAATATGGCAACACTGTCACGTCATCCACACGTAATCAGAAAAGGGAGAGGATGTTTTTATTCCACGTATACCTGTGATTTCCAATGAACTCCCTTTCGAATTCAAACGACTTCACTTTCCAGTATGCCTTGCAATTTCGATGTCCAAAAATAAAGCACAAGGACAATCACTTAAAAAAAGTTAATGGAGTTTTCCTGAAACAACCGTGCTGTTCACACGGCCAGCTATTTCTTCCTGAGAAGGATCAGGTAAGAATTTATATGTTCTCACTCCTAATGGCGAAATGAAAACATGTATCATAAGGTACTCTTAATCCATTATTTGTTAATAATGGCAGTTTGACTTTTGAACAATATTCTAATAACACATTCATTGCTAAATAATAAATGGGCACTGTTTCACTTTTTTCTGACCCAAGCAACAGTTGGGCATCTCCTCTAGTAAAATTATACTCAGATTTTAATGTGAACTCAAAAATTGTATGGCAGTGGTGGTCTGGGGTTTGGGGGATGAGCTAAGTTTGGAGTGAGCATTCCTAGAGAACGGATCTGAAATGTTTTCTAGATAGAAAAGAACTCAAAGAAGTTATGGACTGGGTGAGAGGGGTCTGAGGTGGTTTTAGTGGTACAGCTTAGGTAAAGGAATAGGAAGATTGGGAGTTCCCAGCCAGCTGCTTTTGTAGCTTTGGACACAATGCCTTCCATTTAGCTTTTTGAATAATCATCCAAGCTCTCATACCAAACTGAGATGGGGGTTGTCAAAACACTTTGGATGTGAAGAAGCTGTTGGTTTACTTTTGTTTTGTAGTTGCCTAAAAAAATCCTCTGCTGTGCTTTCTTGATGTCAGTTTACCCTGAGCAGGCCTGCCTAACCCACTGAAAACATCATCCTTATCAGGGTTGCCACTGATGGTCTTGGTAAGACTGATTATCAGTCCTTTGTACGTCAAGAGTCTCCTTCGTAGCATCTGTCCACTTCTCAGCCTCTGGCTAACTGTCAGCTTGCATTGTGGTTCTTTTTCATCATTTTTGGTCAAGGTCATGTCTGTCCACTTTTACAGCACTAGATCTGGAGAAGGGGGTGGCCTCAAAAAGTCCTGATGTTTCCCCTTTGTCGTCACCTAGTAGGCTTGTTCTATGTTTTAGACTCGGACATGGTTTTCAATTTATCGTATGTGATTTACACGTTACTTCAGTTTAGGTAGACGTGTGCTAAAAAAAGAAAAAAGCTCCTAAAGTTCAATTATCTAACATTAACAGAGTGAGAAAGTAGACGCTAAAAAGTAGCTACCAATTATATATCACCAAACTTTATTACCCTTAAACTTGAAGCATTTAGTGTATAGCTATTGTTAGTATTGAGAAGAGTCTTTGTACCAGAATTAAAACCCAAAAACATTGCATACGAATCCCAGCTTTCAAGAAGTAATTCCAGAGACAATGTGGCTTGGGTTCATGACAAAAATAGTGAGGGAAATGTTTGATTAAAGAAAAACAATCAAATGTAATTTGTGGGAGTCAGACCTCGATTTCTTGATGGAAAGGCCACCACCATTACAACCTGCATGGTTCTACATCTATGTTGGTAGATCACACTGCTGTAGTTTACTTGCTGTTTTCAAACCTTAGCCCTCTTTCCTGGCTTTGCCCAACTATTAAATATAAAGTGAGAATAAATGATTGTGTTGAGAATAAAGACAATTGGTAATCGCATTTCATTACGCCAAGCACTCGCTCCAAACCAAAGCTGCCTGTGCCACCCCGATGGGGAAAGGCAAAGAGTGATATATCAGAAACCTGACTTGGGCAGCTTCAAATGTTGCAGTGCTGGTGTAAAGATGAGAGATTCTGACTGTAATAAATAACTCCAGAGAAAATATTTTTTGGGGTCATCACAAAAATAGCATGGGGGAAATCCTTGATTAAAAATAAATAAATAAATATAATGAACAGAATCAAACCTGGATTTCTTGGTTGATAGGGAAGTATGCAGAGTGACTTTGAATGGCTACCGCCGCCCTGCTCTGACATGGCTTGAGTTTTTCTTTTCACAGAACATTAGAATTAACGTTGCTATTATTGAGTGCCACCTGCACACCATGGGCTACAGTGATGTGCCACTGCAGGAGATTTCTGTTGATGCTGCGTCTTTGTTTTTTCTTGACATTACTTTTTTCACAGAGTACCAGCATGTTTTTAGAAACAACTGTTAATGATGACATAGGACTACAAATGTTATCATTTCAGTTAAAATGTTGTTTCTCATCTTTCCTTCATTTGATAAACTTGAACCCATGTATTGTTGTTTCTAATATATATTTACCATACAGAATACATGATTTGCTACTGCATTGTTATCATCATTATCTTCATGCTTCCCATCAGGTGGTTGAGGGTGAGGCTTTAAGGCAAAACACACAATGAAGCTCCTAATAAGTAACAATCCATCCACTTCCTAAACGTCTTCTTGCAGTACACAGTAATCACAGCAGTGATGACCAGCAGAAGCCAAACTCTCTCCTGACTGAACCTGCTCCTTCTCACTCACCACTCTAGTTTTAGCCATCCACCTAAATGCCAGTCTTTGGAAGTGTGTGAGAAACCTGGTGAACACGGGTAGCACCCTAGGAGACCATACAAACTGCACACAGAAAGCAGCTGAACAGTAGCCCAGCCATCCCACTCTTCTGTCTGCTGTGCCATTATATTAATGTTAATCACCTACATCCATTACGTTGTGCAATAACGCTAATTAATTACATTTATATGGAGATTTTCTAGAAACTCCAAGTGCTTTACATAGACAGTGATAAGCCACTCCAACCACCACCAATGTGTAGCGTTCACCTGGATTATGTGATGGCAGCCATTCTTGCCCCAGTATGCTCACCACACATTAGTTATTAGGCGGTGAAGGGGTAACAGGGACAGTTAGCCAATAAGACATAGGGAATGATTAGGAGGCTAGAATAGACAAGGCCATGGTGGACTATTTAAGTTTTTTTTGGGAGTTTTTCCTTGTCTTCTTAGAGAGTCAAGGCTAGGGGGCTGTCAAGTGGCAGGGCCTGTTAAAGCCCATTGCAGCACTTCCTGTGTGATATTTGGCTATACAAAAATAAACTGTATTGTATTGTATTGTATTGTATTTAGTCCAGACATTGTGGGGCACCCTACTCTTTTCAAAAGATTCCCAATGTTCTTCTATGACCACAGATAGCCAGGAACTCCGTTTTACATCTCATCCAAATGACGCCACCATTTTTATAGCACAGTGTTCTCGTCATTGCACTGGGATCCACACACAGACCACAGGGTAAGTGTGCTGTACTGGCTTCACCAACACCTCTTCCAGTAGCAGTTCAAGCTGCTAGATGATGGCCCATCTAAGTACTGGCCAGGCCCAAATGTGCTTTGTTTCAGGTGGATGACCTTTTCTGAAGAGCAGATCTAATGGTTTTAATAGCCAGAACTCGCTTAGAAGTAAGAACCTTCCTCGAGTTAAATTTGCTTGTAATGTCCAGAAAGAAGTTGGGAAATGATGGTAGGTTACCTTTAGAGGCCCAAAGAGATTAACTGAATTGGATAAAGTGGGTTTAAGAATGTTATGATTATGATCTTTGATATTTGCGACTGTTTGTGCATTTCTTCATGAGTGTCTATGAAAATCCAGTGCTGCTGCAAGGAAACACATATGGGCACCCAATCAAGTGCACTCGCTTGGTAACATTAAAAGCTGTTTTGCCATTGTTGCCCTCACTGCTCTCCTGGTGAATTGATCAATGAAAATATTTAATCCATATTAAAATGTGGATAGTCAGAAACAACGTGTCATGGTGTAAATGAAGACAGCAGCAACACATTTTCATAAAGATATATCCTTCCATGCATTGTTTTACTTTCACTCTGTCCATTTCAGGGTCCCTGGGGCAATAGCCCATCCCAGCAGCACTGAGTACAAGGCAGGAACTAATGGCAGACTGGGCACACAAGTCCATTACTGCCTTTGGGATGTGGAAAGTAAACCAGAGCATCTAGAAAAATCCCACACAGACATGGGGAGAACATGTAAACTCTGCACTGACAGGTAGCACACTAGGATTTGAACCCGAGACTCTGGAGTTGTGCAGTGCGAATGCTAACCACAGTGTCTCTTTCACATAAAGGTGAATGGTAAAAAAATCACTTTATTGGAAAAAAAAATCTCATGTTAGTTTTGTCATATAATTTCAACGTTACAGAAGCAGGACCTGTTAAAGCATTTGCTGACTCATCATCTGTTTCAGTAACATTAAAAATGGTTTTAGAAAAATCACCACGGCAAGCCCTCATTCAGTCAGTGCGAAGAGAACAATGACTTACTGCAGTGGATTCATCTACTAGAAGCTTTCTTTTGACTGTATTATCTGAGCATTTGTCCTAGTTGAAGTCACACGTACAGAGCGGCGCTGCCTCATTAACTTTTGTGGCTTTTTTCTGATTGTAGAATTTGAAAGCCCCTAAAGGAACTAACAGTTTTTTACTTTCAATTCACTTTACAAAACTCTGAAAATACCGTATGTTGGGTAAGGTAGTAAATAGGCTGCTTTGAAAAGTTGAAATGGTAACATTTCTTTAATGTGTTATGACTGCTTGGGGTGCTCTTGAGCTGGTCCGGTACTCAGAATAGCACGCTGACTTCTTCCAGAGCTCCACACAAGCGGCTTTATTGAGGAAGGTAAGGCATCCAGGGAATGGAGCAAATAGAGAGGAGTAAACACAATGAAACCAAAGACTGCGCCCACCATGGGCCTCATTAAACTGTCTGCCCACTCCTTCATGGCCTCCTGTGTCACTTTGTGAGCCAGCCATATTGAGGTCTTTAGAATAATGGACAAATCGCCCTTTGGGGTACGTTGTCTTATTTAAAATGGTTGCTGTACCCTGTGGTGTATGTGACATTTTGTGTGTTAGGTGCTTATGCCACCTATTTTCAATTTCTTCTTCTATCTAACGTTATTTTTTTATTTTCACTTTCAGTCTATTTTCATTTTATAAGTTTTTCCCATGTCTGGTTGGGTTTCAACTCCCTAACTTGGTTTTCCTCCCACTTCCCCAAGATAAGCATATTAGGTTAACTGGCGACTCTGAAAGGCCCAGTATGAGTGTGAGTGTCCTGTAATGGACTGGTACCCTGTCCACAGCTGGATACATCCTAGTACCCCCAGCTCCAGCCCCCACAGTCCTAAACTGGATTGTGAACCATGGCGGCAAAAAAAGGAAAAAGGACCTTACAGGAGCTTTCCAGCTACCGAAATTGATTTCTTTCAAATATTGTCAATATACATTGAAATACCCACACAATATTTGGGTGCAAGTGTTAGTTAGGGATATGAACCCCAAAAGAAAAAGATCTAGTCAGGAAATTTCAAACAAAGGAAACAGCAATAGGAGCAAAAGGAAATTAGTCATGACATGATTGAAGTGTTTAAAATTATGGAAGGAATTGGTACAGTGGATCCCAGGTGTTACTTTCAAATACATTTTGTGACAAGAACATCGGCACATGGTTGGGCAGATTTCACACAAATATTGTAAAGTTTCTCTTCACACAAACTGCAACCGACACATTGAATAAATTACCAAGTAGAGTGGCAACGTCAACTTGACATTATTTTAGACAATCTAGATGAACAGGATAGACAAACTCATTGGGCTGATTGGCCTTTCCTCATCACGGCTTTTCTAATGGCCTCCCTAATTCCATACAGCAGAGTTTCTCAGTTTATTAGCATTCAGCCACACTGACTTTAAGAAATCCAGTCAATAAAGATAAGCTATACAGTAGGTAGCTGGCTCAGCATTACCACCTCCTGACATATGGCATGTATAGAAGAAACGCAAAAAAAGTACTTAGAATTAACATTTGTCTAATGTTGCCTTATTAAAAAGCTTAAAGAAATTTTCCTTTAGCTAAGCTCTCCTTCTCAGGGATGGGGTTTGATTTGTTTTCAAATTTGTTGGGTTATAAATGGATCTGTTTGTATGGAATGATTACAATGAAAATTAATAAAATAAAAATATAAAAAAAAAAAAAAAGAATTAACATTTGGTACAACTAAAGAACCAAACTGATTTAGAAGACTCGATGGAAATAAACCGTTTTAATCCAGTTTATGTAACAACACAGTTGTTCCCGCACACATTGTCATGAATGATGAGGATTAGCATCAAAGTTAGCAGATCATGAAGGATAGGAGGAAGGTTGTGACTACATATGCATGTGCGAATTTGGTGAAAATCATTATCATGTAAAATAAACATTTATATAAGATTAAGAAAATGGTGTTCATAGTCTCAACAGGAGGGGATTTTGGTACACACTGTAGGGTTCTCTTAACAAGCATGGTGGTGGCAGCTGCTGCCTTTACCTTTTGATAGATAGATAGATAGATAGATAGATAGATAGATAGATAGATAGATAGATAGATAGATAGATAGATAGATAGATAGATAGATAGATAGATAGATAGATAGATAGATAGATAGATAGATAGATAGATAGATAGATAGATAGATAGATAGATAGATAGATAGATAGATACTTTATTAATCCCAAGGGGAAATTCACATACTCCAGCAGCAGCATACTGATACAAAAAACAATATTAAAGAGTAATAAAAATGCAGGTAAAAACAGACAATAACTTTGAATAATGTTAACGTTTACACCCCCGGGTGGAATTGAAGAGTCGCATAGTGTGGGGGAGGAACGATCTCCTCAGTCTGTCAGTGGAGCAGGACAGTGACAGCAGTCTTTATTGTCACATACACGGCATAGTAAAGTTCTTGTGCCA
Organism: Erpetoichthys calabaricus; assembly: GCF_900747795.2. NCBI lineage: Eukaryota > Metazoa > Chordata > Cladistia > Polypteriformes > Polypteridae > Erpetoichthys > Erpetoichthys calabaricus. Next base: position 46,282,615 of record NC_041395.2, on the reverse strand, counting down.
CAGTATAGTCCTCACGACCATAGTTGTCTATACAGGCAAAAAGTCAATAAGATGAAGTACAAAGACATAGGTACAGTAGATACAGTAGGAGTAACAGAAGAATGGCCTCAGATACACAGTGCAGATCACTCTTAGGGGGTCTGCTCCACTCCATCTGCCTCAATCAGCTCCTCCTCGCTTCACCATTTGCTTGTCATATTGTGATTATGTTTGTTTTTCATTATTATTATTTTTTTTAATTTTATACATGTTCTTCTGGGCCCCTTTTGTTATTTATTTTGTGCTACGTGTTATTTTTTATGTTTTTCAATGTTGTCACTTTTGCATTTATGTAACACCATCAGGTAAATCACCTGATCAGTTCCATCACATCAATGATCCATTATGCGTGTACGCACTGGCATTTACGCATGGAGTTATCTCACTGTGAATAAAGACTCAATTATGAGGTCCTTAGTAGCTTAGCTGTAAAATACAAGTAAAAGAGGTTTGTTACGTTGTTCTGACTTTGGCTCTGTTTCAGGATAAAATGTTCAGCTCTTCATCTGGGTGCCCAGTTCATTTTTGCTTTCTCTTTTTTGAAAATTTTTTTTAGCCCTTGCCAGTCTAACCACACTTTTGGGGGTCACTGCTCTCACAGTGATCCCCATGTTACTTAAGCATACACACAGCACACTCTCATTCCGTGGAAAGTAAAGCAATCAGCACCTGGAATAAATTGAATTAAAAAGTTTTCGCTATTTTGCCTTTAGATGATTCTGTGGAATAACAATATATGTGATGAAGTCAGTCGTATTTCAAGGATGGGATCTTTACTCACAGTATTCTTTATCCTTGTCAAATGTTGTGACCTTTGGAATCAACGGACAGAAAGAAGGGAGGCTCAGCACAGTAGGGTGTCCAGGAGTCAGTAGGCAGCCAGTTGGCTGAGGTCTCCAGAACTGTGACTGTGTCTGACTTTGTGCTGTAACTCATTGCGGACCCCTACAGATGTTTACTTTTTCCAGTGTTCTGCTGACTGAAGTTTTCGCTTTTCTCTCCTATGTTGTCAGCTGGCCACAGTTCTACAATTAATGTAATGGATAGATGTTGTTAGATTCCATTTATGATGATCAGTCTGGAACTCTTTTTTTCTTCCTGTGTGTTTAAATAATTTTTTGTCTTTATGAGTACTCATTGCTGTTTGTAAATAGTCATTTGTAAAGTCTGTAATTGCATTTACCTGAGAACTTGTTACAGTGCTCTGAGTCTACACTCGGTGAAGATTGCTATATAAAAATAAACTGAATAGAATTGAATAGAACTTGTAAAAGTGTGGATTTCTATCTGGTCACATTTTGATCCCTAACTGGAAGGTTTCTGGATGATCTCACTGCACTGCCAGTCTGTCATGTTCCTGCCCTTTTTGGTTCATAGAGCCCTTTTGATGATGTGATCTGCCACATGTTGTGCTTTGCCTTATTTCAGAAATCTGTTTCTCCTGAAACAGATATTTCCTCAGACTTTTATGGATATTCCTGGGATTTTTAAAACATGGAGACAACATTCTTGAAGTCATCACTATTTGATAAATATATAAGGTAGTTTAAGTTATTCATGCTTTACTATGACCCCATCTTGTTTTGGCACAGACACTGCCGTGTTGTGCTACTGTTGTCATGGTAGTTGTTGGGGGGCGTGGCTTTATAGTCACATCACTAGCACGATGATATAAAAACCTAAGTGTAGTCAAGAAGCAACATGCTGGACTGTTTGGATTCCTCTAAAAGGTCTGTCTCTGCATTTTGCTATTGATTTCTCTGTCTTTGGTCCTTTGTTTCTGTTTTTTGACCTTGTACTTGACAGTCTTTTTAGCTTTGGTCTTTAACATACCTCAAGATTTATGTCTAAATAGCAATTTTATTTAGAGCACACATTATAAACTTTCTTTTCATATAAACAAATTTGAAACTGTAAGTGGAAGATTTAACAATACCTCAAACCCACAGGGCCATTGGGTTTAGAGTCAAGAGGTGAGATGAGGCAGTGGCTCCACTGGTTGGAGGAGGAGAGGCCAGGGTTGAGAGGTGAGAAGGAAAGAGGATTTTGATTGAGCAAGGGAGTTAGCCTGCTCATCTAGCAGAGGGGAACTGACCCCTGCATAGGCAGGTCCATACGGCCATCAGGTGTTGTTTATTCTGTAGCTTGTATACACCAGGGGCCTCATGCATAACCCTGTGCGTATAATTCGCACTATAACATGACATAAGCATAAATCTGTGCAAACACCAGCTTCCACGTTCTTCCGCTTCATAAATCTTGGTCAGCATGAAAATTAACGCACGTGCCTGCTGTCCCACCCCAATTCCTCCCAGAATTATGCCTCTTTGAATATGTAAATCAATATAAATAGCGCTTAAGCTCAGCCTTCTGTGAAAAGACAATGGCAAAAGCACGGGGGAAAATAGAAGAATTTCAGTGAATACCAAGTGGAGGCAAAGAAAAACGTACTATTTGTTGGTTTAAACAGTGGTATAAACAACAAAAGGTAGTTGATCGAGTCACATAGCGTGTCAGAGAAACTCAAAAGCTCAAGAAGTTGTCAGATATCAAAGTTGCAGTGAAAAGGGGAGTCGTAGCCCACCATCTGAGTGTCATATGAAAGCTTATTAGGGTACAGAGAAAAAAAATGGCACACAGTGTGAAAAAAGCACGAAATGTCAACTTTAATCTTGAATTTTCCACTTTAATCACGTAGTTTATGTTGTCATTAAAGTAGAACATCATAAACTTCATCTGAAAATCGTTTAATTTACTAGTTTCCCAAGTCCCATCATAACTAAAGTAGCATGTTAAATGCTTTGTTTTGTATTTGATCTTCTATGTGTGTGAATCACTACGTGCTTCCGGGCTTTCTCTTCTTCCGACAGGACAAAGAATCCATTACATTCGTGATATTACAGCTTTCTGAATAATTAAAATACTGAGAAGTATACGTGATATCATTTTCATGATGATAGGAGTTAAAGCATGTCATTAAACATGAGAACACGGTGGCGCAGTGATTGTTCATGTCTCACGCAAGATGCTTGCTGCGCCATGCACGACCATCGATGAAATAATTTACTACAGAAGTCTCTTTCAAACGTACTAACCTCCAATTCCTGTCCTTACTTTTCTTTCTCCAAATACCCAATCGCCACACAATCAGCTCTGTAATAGACGTTAAGCCATCTGTAAGCTTAGAACACTGATTCTTCAAAACTTTTAAGGAACATTGAAATATCTTAGTATTGTTTAATTATTCTATCCATCTATCCTTCCAGTGTCATGCCGGCCACAGCAAGAATACAGCGCGAGGCACGAACAAACCGTGAACGAAGCTCCAGCTCCTCGCTAGCGCTGCGGCACCTTGTAGTTAAAGTTAAAGTTTTATCTGTATAATATAATAAACATATTTTGCTGCATTTCATCTTAAAAATGTTATCATCATCATATGTAAATACGCACTTTATAAAGTGACTCAGGTTGTGCAATATTATAACTGTATCGCAAGTTTACAGTGAGGTAATTGTACTTATAAGTACAAACAGTTCTACAAGGAGTACTTGATGGACTGATTGAGTGCGTTTATAGTTCTTGGGATGAAACTGTTTCTGAACCGCGAGGTCCGTACAGGAAAGGCTCTGAAGTGTTTGTTGTGTGAGAGCAGTTCAAATAGCGAATGGCTGAGGTAGTCCGTGCTTGATGCTGTATACCAATAATTCTGTTTCCGATCAGCTGCTGTACAGCTGTGATTCACACTCAGATACAGTGATATAAGTATTCTGAGTGGTGCAGTGAGAGTAACAACGCTAAGCAGTTATGGTATTTGGAATAGTTTGACCAGTCTGTGGACCATTATATTGTTACAGGTTAATTACAATCAGATGCATTAAACTAATAAACAATATGTGGTTAATTTCAGTGTATTTATAAAGCCGTGTCAGGGATGTGGATCTAAAAAAGAAAGGATAACCACACAGGAACAGTAGCACTGCTTTGACGCTGGGTGCCGCCAGTCTGCAAAACTGAGCGGAGAACTTGCGTACGCCAGGGTATGAGCTAACATGGAAATGTACATGGCTTTACGCCAAGTTTAGATTTTATACATCACAATTTGAATATGGAAACATTCTTACACAACATCTTTGTGCGTACGCACCGTTTATACATGAGGCCGCAGGTGTTTATTCATTCCTTGCATTTAGTTGTTCATCAAATAAAATGTTTTTCTGTGTATTCTTTTCTTTGGTCCCATTTTTGGTATGTATTTGCTTCTTTTCAAAATACTCTTCAATTATAGTACATTGTGTTTTTTTCTGACTTTACTCGGGTTTCATCCCATGTCTCATTCCCATTCCCTCTTATCTTTCTTATGCTTTACTACAGAGCTGAATGCTTGTAGTCTGAGAAAAAAAGTAAAGTAAATGGTTCATGCAAGAGTAACTTACTGCACATCTTCAAAGGAATCAGGTCCGTATTGTTCAAACTGTGGCTTACATGTCTGTTACATATGCATGCTGGCCAGATCTCACATACTGTTGATAGAGGGCCCTAATATTTGTTTGAATCCACATTGGTCCACATTTTCTGTGGAAAGTTATCAGCAGATCTACAGATTTGTCAGACAGGCTTGATGTTCTCAAACTCTCCTCTGTCTGTGATTTTAGGTCACACCTGATTTGCGACTGGAAGAGCAGTTTTCAGATGAGCAGTTAGTGAGCATGTCTGTCCGGGAGCTAAATCGCCATCTGCGGGGCTTCAGCAAAGATGAGATTGTCAGGATGAAACAGAAACGTCGCACTCTAAAGAATCGTGGCTATGCACAGTCCTGCCGCTACAAACGTGTTCAGCAAAAGCAGGTCCTGGAGGCAGAAAAGAGCCACTTAGCACAACAGGTAAGACAAATGAAATAACAACTCTGCTGTTCGTGACAAGAATGAATGTGTTATCCTCAATACTAGACTGCTGAAGGACAAAGCAGTGTTCAGAAGAGCAGCTGACTATCGGTCCATTGAGTGTCCGGCTAGGGAGCAGCCATGAAAGCTATATAAAAATTTGGAGATCGCTTGCGAATTGAAGGTGAAAGGGAGAAGATCATGTTTAAGCAATGCAGGTTATGTTAATAAAACTTCCTTTCGTTTGAATTAATAAAGTAGGAAGAGTACAGCCTCACAGCTCTGGAAAACCAGGTTCAAATCAGAATCATTTTTATTCACCAGTACTTAATGTATAGAAATTTAGCTTGGTAGATTTTGATCTGCTTATAATAGAACATCCATCCATCCATTATCCAACCCGCTGAATCCGAACACAGGGTCACGGGGGTCTGCTGGAGCCAATCCCAGCCAACACAGGGCACAAGGCAGGAACCAATCCTGGGCAGGGTGCCAACCCACCGCAGGACACACACAAACACACCCACGGGCCAATTTAGAATCGCCAATCCACCTAACCTGCATGTCTTTGGACTGTGGGAGGAAACCGGAGCGCCCGGAGGAAACCCACGCAGACACGGGGAGAACATGCAAACTCCACGCAGGGAGGACCCGGGAAGCGAACCCAGGTCCCCAGGTCTCCCAACTGCGAGGCAGCAGCGCTACCCACTGCGCCACCGTGCCGCCCATAATAGAACATGTCACATACAAATAATGTAAATAGTATAAATTAAACAATATACATTATAATTATAAAGATGTGCACAGAAAGCATAGAGTGTCTGCCCATGTTCATACACATGCATACACACACTCACACCTTCATTTATCTAAGAACAGCAGCCATACCACATGCACTTCAGAACAAGTCATCCACCTGAAGCTAAGTGTGTTCGGCCCCAACCAGAGGTGGTGGTGAGACCATCAGGGGGTGCTTACCTTGTGGAGTGATGGGGACAATGTGCTGTAAATATGGCGCTGTCCTTCAGATGAGACCTAAAACTCTCTGTGGTCAGAAAAGATCCATGGGCATCCTTTGTAAAGAGTAGGGTGTATCCGATGTCCAGGCTAAACTGCCCACTACGGCCTAGTCATTCTGGCCCCCTAATCATCCCCGGTCTCTAATTGTCTACTTTTCTTTCACCACTTCACTACCTAACAGCTAATGTGTGGGGAGTGTACTGGTGTAAAAATGGCTGCCGTCACATCATCCAGGTGGGTGCTACACATTAGTGGTAGTTGAAGTGGCTCCCCACTCACTGACGCGCTTTGAGTAGTGAGAAAAGCACTATAAAAATGTAAAGAATTATAAATTATTAACACACAAATAAGCATGGAAGACAGGCTGAATTACTGGTTTGTGGTTGCGGCTCTCAGAAAGAAACTATTTAGGTGTTTATTAGTTTTAATTCTAATTGAATTGAACGAAAGTGTTTTCCAGAGGGGAGCTTTTGGAACAAATGATTATTTGGTTGAGTTGTGTCAGTGGTGATTCTTTTAACATGGTTTATGGCATTAGATGATTACATGTCTGCAACAGCCAATTATTTTCTCAGCAGACCAATAGTCAGTAGCTGATTTCGAATTTACGTAATCCTCATTTTATTATAAAAAGCAAAGTTATCAGACAAAAACAATAGACACATAAGCAGTAACCACACAACCATGGCTTCCCTGATTGCATATTGTCCCCATATCATGTGGGTTCTCGCCACCTTGTGCAGTCAGGACACCCGTGTGGCGTCAGTTTAACATAAGGTGTAATCTCTTGATGGGGACCATTAGTAATGGTGAGCCAAAGTCGTAACCGAGAGGACAACAATCAGATCAACAATGAGCAGGACATGGGATAAAACCAGAGATCGAGAAACGTAGGAAGAGGGTCAGTAATCAGAGCATTTCACGTAGCCTAAGCCAAAACGTAAAATCTAAATCAAAGCCGAAGAAAAGACAATGAGCAGTAACCAGAGGTATCATTAATAATAAGAATGCAAGGGTTTTATGTTTTGATTTATAAACAAACTTGAACAGTCAGGCATTGAGGTAATTACGTCATCCATAACACACTTCTAGCAACAGCCTGACAATCCTGCATCACAAATAGCAAAGATAATAAACAGTGTTGATAATAAACACGAACAGCACCCATAATAAAAACAAAATGGCACCACAGGAAGACATAAGATGTCTTTAAAATTAAAAAATTATTATTCACTTAATTCCTTGACCTCTAATACCCATCAGAATGATACAATATGTCCATTATTTTTGAGGTAGAGGAAAAGGCTGATAAAATATAAAGCAAAGTGCAGATCATGACAACGTGTTAGATGTGGCCCAATATGAGGTATTGTGAGCAAGTGAGTGAATAAGAGATGATGGATTATATCCCATATTCAAACGGTAGGTTGTGGCATTCTGTAACCCTATAGTTGGATTCAGTGGGAGCAGAGAATGGACGGATGGGGTGGATCTCAAAGACATCGTTTTTAGGTTAGATGAAGAGTCTGGATTGTCTCAGTAAGTGGAGTGCTCTGCAGCCACCTGTCATCCGTCCCTGTGCCCAGTCATTTCAATTACGCTGGGATAAAGCTAGTTATGAAAATAGATGGATACATATTGATAGTTTCTGACTGTTCAGTTGTATGTGTAGAAATAATCTGTTCTCATTTAAAGTCATTATTTATTTCTCTGTTTTTCTCTGTTTCTTTCACTTGTACATGTTTCACCACCTCAGATGGAGCAGCTACAATGTGAGCTAACTCGCATTCTACAAGAACGAGATGCCTACAAGTCCCGCTATGAGAAACTCCTGACCAAAAGCTTTGAAGACAGAGAGAGACCCCTGCTTGTTCCATGCCTAGAATCTCACCAGCCCCATCCCAGGAATTCATTTGCTGAGGAGCTTTGATAGGGTATGCAGATTGATGGCACCAGTCGAGTGTCATGGAATTATGACATGCAACCATAAGCTATGTATTGGTAATAATGCTGGGGGATTTCAATCCCTGTGGCAGATCGTGTGAGAAAAATGTCTAGGAGCAGTGTTGGTTCTAGTTCCACAGCAACGGCTTCCCTTCAGCCCACCAGTCAGGCTTTTTAAGAACAAATACAATTCAATGTTACGCATGCCGGACATGCTAAGGAAGAGAACCTGAAAAGTGAAGAAAGTTGATCCCCATTCACATTCACGACAGGAGTCTCACTCCTTCGCACTTTCTAATTCTCCATGTTTTTCCAGTGATAAACATCTGCTTTTTCTCGGCTTTCTCTCACGTTTCAAGTTTTGGCAACGTTTTGATTTTATCAAATGTTTTAGAATGTCAACACATCTTCTCCAAAGATCGACTTGGTCCAATTTCAGGGTTATTAAAGTGTGCTAAGTTTGTGGTTTTTTTGCCTGCCTCCATGTCATTGAAATTTATGAGTTCTAGCAAGGCCAGGCCTGTGTTCAGACATCCATGAATAATCTGTCACTAATATGAATCCTGCTGGCTGAAGAGGTTCAGTGCACACAGACTGATAGTGCAGGAGGAAAGTGTTGTGCCTTTGTCCGGCGGCAATGAGCTCACCTCTGTGTGCCCCTCGGCCATCCACAGAGAGCTTAACAGAGCAAAAGCCCCCCATTCGGAGGGACTGCCAGGCTTATTGTTCAATGAGCGAGGGGGCGCAGTGTATAATCTATGTTCAGAATGGCCAATGATGGGGGGGAGGGTCAAAACCGCATGCATCAGCAGTCCTTACAGCGAAGGGAAACGATGAACCCGTTAGCCACCAGCGGCACACACTGTGGATGTGAAGTGCAATCTGCTGGATCAGGTGGTCTGAGTTAGGAGTGAAAACTAAGCAAAGTCTGCTCTGCCATCGTCTGCCGGTCCGTGTGCACAAAAGGCTGCATTGGTCATTTGAACCCACCGCCTGTGTTACTGCTGGAGGAAGTGAATTCATCCTCAAAATAAAGTGTCATCCATCCAGAGGGGTGGGGGCAACAGGCACAAAACTCAACTGAAAAGACTCAACCACCCTCAAGTCCCAAAATGGTCAAATGTATTACAATTATTTTAGTGCAAAGTCTAAATAAATAAGGTCAACAGGGTGAATTTAATAAATGCAAATCCTTTACTTTAACTTTGAGAAAAAGAGATTACATATATAAAACAGCACAATAAATGCAACATTTTTACAAAAAATTGAAAAACAACAATAATAAAGTACATTTTAACAATCTTAATAAGTAAAAAAAAATGGTAAAATGGTGTGAACTGGTGGCCTGGGGGGTCTAAGGACTAAATTTTGACATCCTAGCCCCCTTGTCTTGCTGTTACCCACTCACCCTGCAGCTGAACTGGTGCTGCTGGTTTGGCCACCTGGACAGACTAAAGGCTGAATCATAAATAGACGAGACGAGTCGTCCGAACAAAACGAGTTGAGATGATTTCCGGTTTGCCTAATTAATATTAGGTTCTTAAAGCGCTCCTCCAAAGTGCGTGTTTTTCAGAGCAGCTCTGTTAACGCGGGCATACTTAAGTGAATCAACATTACAGATTCTCCACTACTTACCACCACTCTGCTTCTTTTCTTCTTCCTGTCTTTGTTTTTTTTTCTTCCACTTTTTATTTCCAGGCATGTAAATCCTCTCAGGATTTATGCAAAATGGAGCTGATTACATTTAACATTAACTTAAAAAGTAAACACTTTTGCAGTGAAGATCAGGACACATCCCTTATGGGGGATCAGACTGAGCCATTGTAGTGGATCAATGCTATGCTTCAAGGAGGGGTGGGGGTCCCACACAGTTGTCATTGCTGAGAGTAATTATGAAAATGGACACTATTGGGGGCCCCCTCTCAGTTCAAGGACCCCAGGCAATTGTCTGCATGGCCTGTCCTGTCATTACCCCTCTGCATCTATCTATCTATCTATCTATCTATCTATCTATCTATCTATCTATCTATCTATCTATCTATCTACGAGGGGGAGTCAAGCTAAAGTTAGAAAATGGGATGAACCTTAACAAACCTGATGATGTCATTTCTCAAAGTCGTCTCCACCCTTCTCAATGCACTTGTGCCACCTTCCTGGAAGTTCCTGGAATCCAGCTGAATAAAAGGTTTTGTCTCGTCCTCACAATCACTCATGCACCACTTTCTTCATGTCATCATCTGTCTTGAATCGACGACCACCCAGATGTTTTTTTAATGGTCCAAAAAGGTGGAAATCACACAGTGCCAAATCTGGCGAATAAGGAGGATGTGGCAAGACCTCAAACTTCAGTTTCTCCAGACAAGCCTTGGTGTTTTTAGCAGTGTGTGGGTGGACATTTACTTGTAGCAAAAGGACTCTGTGAGACAGCAATCTCCGGCGCTTGGATTGAATAGCAGACTTCACATTGGTCTCCAGCAAGTCATAGTAACAGTGACTGTAGTACCCCTCGGCATGTAGTGTTTGACAGTAACTCAGGTGGCTATTGACTTGACTCCCCCTCTTATCTATCTATCTATCTATCTATCTATCTATCTATCTATCTATCTATCTATCTATCTATCTATCTATCTATCTATCTATCTATCTATCTATCTATAATAATAAAATTAGCAGCTTAACAATCGCAGATCTGTTAAATCAGAGGGACCAGAACATTCTAAATTTTATCCCAAGATGAATGCAGTGTTTAGGAGAAAAGTCCTATCAGCCCAGGTGTTGTGGGATTTGCAGGTTTACAAGCTTTTTCTGTTTTATCCAGATAATGAGAGGCAGTGGTGGGCTATTAACATTTTAAATCATTCACATCAAATAAAAAATAGTGCTGAGTGTCTCTGTGTGTATTTTAAGCAGCCCCTATCAGCTTTTTTTTAATGTTTAAGGGTTAAGGAACATTTTTATAAGCTAGGTGCAGATTACTTGGACTGGATATCAGGAACTTCACTGCAGGGCATGGAGTGTACCACTAGCTGTACAGACTGTAACTTTAATAATAATAATTCATTACATTTATATAGCGCCTTTCTCAGTACTCAAAGCACTATCCACACAGGGAGGAACCGAACCCACAATCTTCCACAGTCTCCTTACTGCAAAGCAGCAGCAGCACTACCACTGCACCACCTGTAACTTTGTCTATTTAGAAATAATATAGAAGTAAGAGACTGGCTAACAGCAAGCAAGCAACAAACATTTAAGAGACTGACCTAGCAGCCACAAAAAACAAATACAATAAGACTTGTCCGACTTTTGTTAGTTTGGCATTGTCATAGCCTGCTCATCCTTAGCACTACCTGGATTATTTTTATACTTTTTTGTAATTTTTATTAAGATACTAGATGAAGTATGTGTTGTTGTCCTTAATAAAATAAGTGTCTGCATGTCTGTCTGTGTGTCCTTCCGGTTGCTGTATCTCTATCCTTCCAATAGATGGCACATCATAAACATTTTAGTAATAAAATGCACTGCATTTGTCATTCCAACAGATGGCACATCACAACCTTTAATGCTGCTTTTACAAATCCTAACCAAGTGGCATATTACAGAGGCATATGTATTGAATGGGTCTGAGGTCTGCATTGATTAATTAGATTTCAGCCCACCTTAGACAGGTCGCACAGCTAGTGTTTGTACAATGGGTTATGGTAAGAAAGCAAATATTTATGTTCTTTTTAAATGTTTGACTGTTTTCTCACTGCTGACTGAAATGCAAATGTCACATCCATCATTCACACTGTCACTCTTATAAACAGTAATTCCTCTGTTCTCATGTAGCCATTCTTGGAACTATTAGCATACTCGCCATCATCATATTATCATTTTAGGATTTTTCTTGCTCCCTTTCTTCAAAAATACAAATTTCTTCTGGTATCAGACCTTCTTCTTACCCTTCAGTTCTTGTATAATGTGTTCTCATTACAAGGCTCTTTAAATATACAAAGAGAGTTATAAAGGGAGTACGGACAGCACTCCTTACTGAATACAGAGTTATTGGTAATCGCACTAACGCTTCTTTAAAGGCAATGATTTTTTGTTTTTACGTTGGTAACACATATACACCAATTTTGACTGCGGATGACCCAACAACACACCACTTACAATTGTCTATTTAAAAAACATCTGGCTGTCAAATCATTCATTAAAACTGGCTGAACCTTTTTGCGTAACGACGCAGTGGTTTTGTACCCCCACACCCCCATTACAACCTTGTTTATTGATGGAACTTCTGAACGGCCTTAATTTAACGGGACAGATTTTAAGTTGCATCCACAGTAATAGGCATGTAAGATTTCATGAACTCTGACTCTGCACTTTTTGAGGGTTGCATTTTTTGCCCCCACAGTTACATGCCTTCCTAATTAATTTTTTTAGGTTGCATCATAAGTTGGCTCGGCTCTGTTATGCATGCAAAACTTTATTAAGATAAACTCAGTCATTTTGAAATAATCCACAGTTTTTGGGTTGCACCCCTCTGTTATGGATAAAAAAAAGCATACTTCCTAAAATGGCCACTAAAGAGGGAAATCCTATCAAAAGCACTGGCTTGATACAGAAAGGGACCATGTAGAATCTTTATAAAATGAGAGATTTATTATCACAAAAAATGCCCTGTAGGTACATGAAGCTTTATAGCACACAAGGCAAAAAGGAATAGCCAGCAAGGGCAATCCAATTTAAGCAAATCCCAGTACATAATCCAATGGCAAAAGTCAAAAAACAGAGCAAAATGGTCAAAATTCCAATGAATCAAAAAATAAAAGCACAGAAAATGCAAAAGTAACACTCAGCAACTCCCTAACTACCAGGAACTGTGGGAGACCCTCAAGTTTTATAGGGCGGAGGGCAGTTCCTGGGGATGATTGGCAGGTAGTCCCACCTCTTGGAGTACCACCCACGAAACTCATGGATCACAGCACAGGCAAAGAAAATACAGCAGAACATAAGTAAGTGGCTCAACAACACACAAAAAGGACATAAAACATTGATGGATTTGAACCTCAGCCAGGGGAAGAACACAGGCTGAAATATAACACCCTCCATTATAGCCCCCTTCTCTGATGAAAATTTTAAAAAGTCCACAGAGCTTTTATTTTAAGTTTTACCAATGGTAACCTATGTGCCAAATTTTGTGAAAACCATTTCAACCGCTTCTGCATGATTGGCAAACAAATAAACCAAGAAAATTCAATCTGAGGGTTAAAATGAGATCCTTAGTGTGTAAGAGAGTTAAATGACATCAAACAAAACCAGACAATTCAAAAGACAGAGCCAGGGTGTTATGATTTTTATTTATATAGATTGTATTTATTATAGATTATAGATATTGTACTGCGGTGGGTTGGCACCCTGCCCGGGATTGGTTCCTGCCTTGTAGGCCCTGTGTTGGCTGGGATGGGCTCCAGCAGACCCCCGTGACCCTGTGTTCGGATTCAGCAGGTTGGAAAATGGATGGATGGATAGATATTGTAGGCTCACCAAACTCAAAAAGGTGGCCAGCCTCAAAACACAAAAGGAGGGCCTCACATACTGTATGCCAATCAGGTTTTGTGTCCTGCATTGTTCATAAAGAAGCTAAATTTAAAATTTTACAAAATGGAATACAGGAAACTTTATAAGCCTGGCCCAAAAATGTAAAAAAATGATGCTTGTGTATAATAAAAGGCTTTTATTAACAAAATTCTCTAAAAACAAAAACCAAGCAAGTCTCGTGATCTGGGGAGTCATAAAGCACAGGTACAAAAACACTTTCAAAAGTTGTACAGTATACTAGAGGGGGAAACACCATCAAAAACCCAACTAGAAACCCAATGGGCCAAGAAAGTTCTTTATAAAATATAAAGGTTTATTTTCACAGAAGCCTCTGCAGGCACACAACTCTGAAGAGCACAAAGAAATTGCCTGAAAGGAAAGGAAAAACACGGTAAACAAAGTCCCAAAACAGAATCCAAAAATCATGGTCTAAAACAGAGCAGAGGTTCAAAATCCAGACACTCAGAAAGCAATAGCAAAAACACAGAAACACAAGAAAACACAACACCTCTACTCTAGGAACCACGGGAGGCCCTCCCTTAAATAGGGTGGAGGGCTGTCCCTGGTGATTGGCAGATGTCCCCGCCCCTTGGAGAGCCGCCCACAAAACATAAGGGTCATAATCTAGGCCACACCTCTTTCCCAACACACACATAAAAAAATGTACATTATTAAGAAAAGAAACATTAATACAATTAAATGATACAAAATTAAACACAACAGACAAGAAACACAACTTTGATCACCAGCCAGTGGGGAAATGCTGGCTGAACCATGACAGCAAGAGACAAAGAGAATCAAAAAGGTTTGCCCACAAGAAACAAACTAGAAAGTGAACAAAAACAAGTCGGTGGGCCAAAAATGTAAATCTATATATAATAAAAGCCAAATACCACTGAACCATGAGGTCTTGGGAACGCAGGTTACCCTTGGTTCATAGGAGCTCACCAAGAAACGGTTTTAAAAATTTCATGGTCCAAGCGCGAAATTTCTTACACTTTTTTAGACCCGTTTGTATGTCTGTCCGCTTTTCACAAGAGAACTACTTAAAGGATTTTTATAATTTGCTTGAACATTCCATTGATTTTGCGACTTTCTCATCATGCTAAGTATCATAGTTCGCTTGTGGTACCGATTTATTAGCCTGAATCCGAGAGAGACCCATCAGGCAGGGGGCCCTCCTTACTCACGCGTCTGCCTCAGGGCGTAAGCTTAACTCCGTTTAGTTAGCAAACAAGAGAATTACTTAACGGATTTAGATGTTTTTCTTTCTATAATTTGCTTGAACATTCCGGTTGATTTTGCGACTTCTCTCATTGCGCTAAGAATCATAGTTCGCTTGCAGGAGCGATATATTCACGCTAATCCAAGACAGAGGCTGCGGGCCGAGGGGAGGGGGAAGAATGACGTCAGGAGTAGAGAGCTGGGCCGGGCCCTACTCACTGTCCTGTTTCACTAATACGCGGGCAAAGCCACGGGGATGGCTAGTCATAAATAAAAGCCAAATTTTCATACAACCAAAGGGAGAGTTGAACAACAAAAGGAGGATTCACCACAAATTCTAAAGACTGTAGGTGGTCCCTGTAGGGGGCAGGAGACTCAACAATATATATATATAGGAAAGAACACATCAAAGTAATAGATCTACAAACAGCATGAAGAGTAACACAAGATAATTAATAAACCAGACAATCTCTGCAAAGAAATTTTTAAATATAAAAAGAAAGAAAATGAAAGCATATTCACAGACATTAATCTAAAAGAAAACACAAAGAACAACAACATGGAGGATAAGGTCCAAGACAAGTGTGAACCCCTAGCCGATATTAATTTAGATTATTCTCTCTAGTTTTCCTTAAGTCATTCTTACAGGTTACACCATTGCTTCCACCAATTCCATCTTAAGAGGGCACCGGGGTTCAGATTTGTAACTCATCTGAGCTATAAAATAAGAATCGTCTATGCAGCACAAACTGGAGACAATGACAAGTTTGTGGCTGCTGGATGAGGTCACCTTCAGATACACCTGGCATTTGACAAAAACAGGACAATTAGAAGTTTCTAATGTAACCACTAGGTGTTGCCACTGACCACAGACACAGCAATTCCCAACACAATTCTTGGTTCAAATAAAGGTTTTTAATTGGACAAATTCATCCTATCATAAGAACATCAGTACAAATACACCATTCACAATTCTCCTTCCTCCTCCAAGAGAACATTGGCCTATGCCTCCCGACTCTGACTTGATTTAAATGAGACCGTGGGTTCTTTTTTCTAAAATTGACCTAAGATCCGCTTCTGGTTTCCTGTCCCATTACTCTGAAGCACTTCCAGGTTATACATGAACCAGGACAGTCCTCCCCTGGTACCACTCCATGATGGTCCCCAAAGACCCTGAAAGGGCTGCATCTCCAGACTCCAACTCCCTTGCCACCCTTTCCTAAACTGGTTCAGCCTTGAGGAACACTGCCACCTGGCGTGTGGGGGAATGAGCTGCTCTCAGTGAGCTTGTTCACCTGCTCCTTCCATTATGACCTCCAGGCCAGGCATGAATGCTGCCAAAGTGGACCATTAAAATAATGCATTTATATAACCATGCAATAGATAATCTAATGATAATAGAACTATGATTGACAGTTTTGACTAAATCCAAGAAATATATACACTTGCACTTTGAACCCTTAAAGGTGGGCATTATTCTACATATTTTAGACATTATATGAACTTACATTTTAGTGCATAAAATGAATTCCTTGAAAAAAAATGGATTTGAGCTCGTCAATTATGTGTAGAATAGATGGCATGTAGGCTCTGGTTTCCCTGCCAGGATGGACTCCCTTCCACTACCATTCCGAAAGGCCCAGGAGGTAAGTGGGCAAGAAGTGTGGCAGGGCATTCCCTGCCTTAGTCGGGAGGTTGGCAGAAGATGACAGTGCAGAAATGGGTACGCTGGCAACACTGCAGGGTTGTACCGAGGAACAATATCTGGCTGGAAGGGGACAGATAGCTTGTCAGGGCTACAGGCTCCTCCAGCACACTAGGTGGCAGCATCCCTGTGCAGTGCTACCACTATGGACACCACAAGGCATGCTGGGAACTGTAGTCCTATGGGTCAGCCTGGTTGGGTTACATGGATGCTGTTGGGGTGCTGCAGGGACTCAAATATAAAGGAGCCACTCTGCCTCATCCAAACAAGCTGATGTCAGGTGGAAGAGGATACGGCTCACCTGGAGAAGGAGAAGAGGAAAAAGAGAGAAGAAGAGATCTGTGCTTGTTTTTAGTATTTAGAAGAAGCCTTTTGTTGGGGTGCTTTATTATAATAAACCTTCTATTTGATTCCGGGACTTGGGCCTGGGTTTCAGAGTGGTGCAACAACTGCTAGTGGTCACATGTGCTGGGATATTTAACAAATCACCAGATATTTTTCAATGCAAAAGTAAATGAATGATGTCTCTGACATCTTGCTTTTCCTCTCCTCCTTCCAAAACTATACCAGCTTTGTGAGGTTTGCAGGATGTCCTCTTTATGTCCTGCCAGAGTATGTCAATAGGATTCAGGTCAAGGCTTCGGCCATTGCAGGACACAAGCCCTCTTCTTCCTAAGGAATTCTTTATCAAATATTCTTGAATGTTAAGGATTGCTGTCTTATTAAAACATTAACTTTGTTCCCAGCTTGAGTTTTCCAACGGATGGCCTGATATTTTTTCTCAAGAATTCCTTAATAGTTCTCAGAATTTGTGATTTTCTCACTAGGATCAAGTTGCATAGCATAAGAGTAAGAAGAAGAGCTCCATACAAGCACAAACCACCATCACACTTGACAGCTGGGATAAGATCTTGGTGGTGGTGGGATCTGTTGGCTTGTCACTAAATATGGAAACTTTGTTGTACCGCAAAAGTTCAATTTTGGACTCATTTACCCAGAGAACAGACTTGTCCAGGTGGTCTCAGAAAACTTTATATGGACAGCTTTGTGTTTTTTTGACATGGGGGGTGGGAGGGGGTTCTTGTTGCTGAACCTTCCATAGATGGCATTTCTATTAGAGATTATTTTTATTGTGCACCGCAACTCTAAAGACAGCTAGGGAGACTTGCAGATATTTGGATTTTATTTCAGGTTTACTTTGTATCTCTTTTATTATTCTCCTCACTGCCCTGTAAGAAATTTTAGGAGGATGCCCACTTCTTTCCAGGAGTGCCATTGTTTTAAATGGTCTCTACTTGAAATGTATTTGCCTAACAGTGAATTTATGGAGTCCATGCCCATTTCAGATGGTTTTCTAACTTTGTCTAAACTGGTAATCCTCCACTACTTTTTTTATTCAGGTTGGTTTATAGGAACAGTGACTGATCTGCTTTCTTATTTATGTTTACTTCTCCCTAAAACTTCACTTCAGATATCCAGTTCCTCTGGATAACACAATGAAAAGGTTCAAAACACATTTCGAAATGCTGTATAACACACACACGCACACACACCACACACACACACACACATATATATATAGTAGAATAAGGACAAACGCTTATAAAGATTTGGGGTGTTTAGCCCCTGTCATACATGGCTGGGGTCAGACCCAACCAGATGCCTGTAGGGACCGAGAGGTGGCATATTTGTCCTCCAGGCCACAAGGGGGCAACCTCCCTGGAGCAGAAGAGGGCCTCGGAAGGGGAGCAGGGAGGCTCAAGTCCGTGGAGGCCAGTATCCACCGCCAGGGGGTGCCCCGAGCCTCATGGAGCTCGGGACTTATTTACTTCCATCACACCCATGGAGGACGATTCTTCCAGGGTCACCCGGAGTGCTTCCAGATGCTCTCCTGACGCTTCCGCCACACCAGGATGTGACGTCAGGTAGAGCACCTGGAGCTCATCTGGGTGAGGATAAGAGGGGCCGCCTCCCTCCAATCACCGAGCTGGAGTTGGGAGTAGGAGCAGGACGAAGCTCCTGGAGAGAGAGGACAGGTGGCCCAGGGACGAGGAGCGAGAAGGCCCAGGAGAAGGGTGACTGGGGCTAGAGGCACTGTGAGTTGTGCGGGACTGAGTTATAAAGATGTGGTCTTCGACTGTTGGCGTCCAGGCAAATATCACACCCCGTATACTGTAAAGCAAAAGGTCAAAATAATTGCAACAAAGCATCAGACAAAAAGGGATGGGTGGATGGAAATTTTAAAGAGCCGGACCGGAAATTAAGAACGTGGAATGCTGGGAAGGCATGGTTGTGGATGAGTAGTAGACGTCATCAGTGGGGGACCAGAGAAGAGAAAGTGACCCGGAAGTGTTGTTCTCTTAGGTGTCTGGGTACGATTATGGCAGCGGTGCTTCGACTTTTCTACAAAGAAAGAGAGAGAGGTTAGTACCCCGCCATTGTGCCCTGGCATGACTTGTCGTGATGCGCTTCTGGTCCTTAAGCTGCTCCCCATGCGCTCGTGTGTGACATGACCCCCCCCTTCATGCCCAGACCCATTGGGTCGGGCGGCACGAACCAAGAGGTCGTGAACCCTGGGAGAGAGCATTAGCGTTGGCTTGGAGGTTACCCTGGTGATAAGTGACGGTGAACTTGTAGGGCTGCAAGTCCAAAAACCATCTAGTGACCCGAGGGTTCAAGTCCCTGTGGAGAGCCATCCACTGGAGAGCGGCATGGTCTGTTACCAGGGTGAACTCTCGACCCAATAGATAGTACCGCAGGTATGTTACCGCCCACTTGATGGCCAGGGCTTCTCATTCCACCGCCGCATACCTTGTCTCCCGGTCCAACAGTTTCCGGCTGAGGTATATCACGGGGTGCTCGACACCATCGATGATCTGGCTCAGCACCTAGACCTGTGTCCGAAGCATCGGTCTGGAAGAGAAAAGGAAGAGAAAAATCAGGTGTTCTCTAAACAGGTGCCATTGTGAGGGCCATCTTTAGGTCACTGAATGCTTGTTCCATCTTGCTATTCCACGCCACATGAAAAGGGGCCCGCTCCTTTGTCAAATCAGTCAAGGGTGTGGCCCTCTCAGAAAACCAAGATACAAACTGGCGATAGTAACTTGCTAGTCCTAAGAAGGCTTGCACCTGTTTCTTGACTATCAGACAGGGCCATTCGAGGATGTCTTTGATTTTGGAATACTGTGGACTCACCATTCCCCCTCCTACCAGGTAGCCCAAATATTTGGCTTCGTTCAAGCCGAAAAAACACTTCAGGGGTTTATTCCGAAGCCCGGCTTTCGCTAGCGTCGGGAGAACAGCGTATAGCTGCAATAAATGTTCCTCCCAGGTGCCGGTAAAGATGACCACGTCATCAAGGTAGGCGGCAGAATAGGACTGGTGGGGCCGTAGCACTCTATCTACCAAACGCTGGAAGTTGCTGGTGCCCCGTGCAGCCAAAATGGAAGGACCTTGTACTGCCAGTGCCCACTAGGGGTGCTAAAAGCTGTTTTTTCTCTTGTGGATGCCATTAACTCTTTTAGGGCTAATTTTTTTTTTGTTTCTTTTCTCCCAGGGCTGAATATTTTTCCAAAAACTAACATTTTTTAAAAAAGAACACAAAGCAATTGTTTAACATATCAAATCAACAAAAAATATTTACTTTTGACAAATGTTACTGTCTTGCATGTTGTATGAGCCTGCATACTCTATGATTTCACATACATTTTACACAGCAAAGTCTGATCTCGCTCAAAGCAGCCAATTTCAGTCATTGCCACATTGCACTCCTTACAATATGTGTTGCTTTGGTGCCTATTTTTCAATTGTCTGTTGCTGCATTTTCTCACATATATTGTTAGTGTGTACTGTAGAGAGACAAGTCACCCATTTGCCATCGTGCCATGCCACTGCCACCAAGTTTTCTGCCTGCATGAAAACCGTATTGTCACCTCTTTTCATCTTCTGAAACTTTATGAACTTTATGTATGGCATTATAGCCTGGCTCACCCCATGGGATTTGCTTCTGTTTATTACAGAAGTGAATAAAACTTTGCAGCAGCACGTACCTAAGCCACCAAAACATGTTTGGACCAATGCTCCCTGAAGTTATATCACCAGTTCTGTCCCATCTCTATTTGTAATGCCACACCGCGCTTCATCCCATCTTTCATTGTGGGTTTCCACTTTGAAAAACGAGAATGCGATGCAAACGCAGCCCGCGATTCAAAAAAAATCTCTGCCTACCTGTTTGTCTCGTCTGACAGTAGCTGAAAAGCAGCATCAGGAGAGAGCAGCCTGAAGTACAGCAGCTGGTGATCTGTCGTGTCCAACAGCAAGCCATGCCGTCTTGTAAACTCCGGTAGCCAGATCGGCTCTCAACGGATCAATGTCTGTGTATTTATCCCATGCGAACCTTGCCGTAGAAGCATCGGCTGCGCGAAGGCACTCAACTGGCAGCAGATCCGCTGGCGCGGCATCAGCTGGTGTCTGATCAGCTGATGCCTGCTTCTCACTCTCTTGCTCGATCTCCTGATCACTGCCAATAAAATCCGATTCTGAAAAATCAAGAGTCCGACTCCGCGATAATGCGCAAAACATCGTCTGCCGAGTGTTTTCTTTTCTGCACTTGCTTCGCTGCCTTTTCACATGTCGGTGCCATCTTGCCATTGTTTACATTTCGCAACTCATGCACACGCAAGGTTTAGTTGCCGAGTCAACGAGTCTAGTATTCCTCCAAGCACAGAGGGAATGCCTGTGACGTGACAGTGAGATTTGTCGCCATTAACAGCTGATTGTCACCCCCTATCCCTGGATGTCGACTTTTGTCGACATTAGCCTTCAACCCCTCCTGTCGACAAAAGTCAACATCCACCCTAAAAGAGTTAAGGGAATTTGTCAGTATCTCTTTGTCATGTCAAGAGTAGTCAGATAATGGGCCGTTCCCAGCCTCTCGAAGAGCTTATCTACCCGGGGCATAGGATAGGCATCGAACTTGGAGACCTGATTGAGACGCCTAAAGTCGTTACAGAATCTCCAGGAGCCGTCCGGCTTAGATACAAGTACGATAGGACTGGACCAGGGGCTATGGCTTTCTTCAATGATGTCCATATCCAACATCCATTGTACCTCTAGCTCCACCTCAGCACTTTTCACTTCCGGGAGACTATAGGGTCGTTCCCTGACTACCACCCCTGGGTCCGTGACAATGTCGTGCTGAATCAGCAAGGTCTGGCCTGGTGCTTCACTAACCACTTCCAGGACCGACCAGATTGCACCTTCGAGCTCCTGTCGCTGGTGGGCAGTCAAATTATGACCGATGTTAAGGTTGAATTTCTCTGAGAAAAGGGAGAGTGACGGTCCGGAGGGGTTAGGCTCTTCCCTATCCCTCCAGGGTTTCAAAAGGTTCACATGGTACACCCTCTCGCTCGGTCAACGATTTGGTTGGAGCACCAAATATTCCACGAGCCCTTTCCGTTCTTTAACCTCGTATGGGCCCTGCCAATGGGCCAACAATTTGGAGTGTGAAGTGGACACAAGCACCATTACGCAGTCTCCTGGCTGAAATTCACGTAGGGAGTAATTCCTATTATAATTCCAGGCCTGCGCTGCTTGAGTCCTAGACATGTGTTTTTTTAGGAGGGGACGGATTTTCTCTAGCCTATCACGTAATTGAGCGATATGTTCTAGGATGTTGGTGGAGGGAAGTGCCTCCCCTTCCCAACCTTCTTTTAACACATCCAATATGCCCCAGGGTTGACATCCATACAGGAGTTCAAAGAGGGAAAATCCAGTGGAGGACTGTGGCACCTCCCAGTAAGCGAAAAGCACCAGTAGTAAAAGTTGGTCCCAGTTCCTACCGTCCACGCTGACTACCATGCAGAGCATCTGCTTCAGGGTCTGATTAAAGCATTCCACCAACCCATCTGTCTGGGGGTGGTAGACTGACATCCTGAGATGCTTAATACGGAGTAATTTGGCGACTTCCCTGAACATACCTGAAGTAAAGGGCGTATGTAAACAGCGCGGTGGGGCAGGAAACCTGTCCCTTGGTTTAGCCAGAGCTTCCGTAGTGCGACAGGTGGGTTCCGGAGTGGTGACACGCCCCTGTCGGACCCCGCGAGCAGGCTTCTCAGACTCCCCGATGTGGGTTACCACCAGTTGTCTCTCCAATACCTCCAAAAGGTCATTCATGTCATTAAAAGGATGTCTCCAGACCTGCTGGGCAAGGTAGTCAGGCATGGTGTGTACAAAAGCCTGGCAGACCACCTGCTCGACCACCTGTCGAGCTTGGTTGACGTATGGCCATAGCCAGCGTCCGATCTTAACCCAAAACTCGAAGGCCTGGGCTCTAGCCAGGCTACTGGGGTCAAATCTCCACTGTCGCCATTCCCTCGCCTACTTGGGCGTAGGTTACGCCGTAGTGTTTACAAATTTCAGCCTTAAGGAGGTCATATTGGGTGACTTCCTCCTCGGGCAGGTCATGATAGGCCTGCTGCGCTGGGCCTTTCAGGTACGGTGCCAAAATAGTAGCCCACTCCGCCCGCGGCCACTGGTTTCCGTAGGCTGTCCTCTCGAAGATCGAGAGGTACGACTCTATGTTATCACTCTCCAAGAGGGGAATAATAGGAGGAGGTGGGGGCCAGGCAGGCTCCAGCTTCACCAACTCTGCTGCTGCCAGCCGTCTTTTAGTTTCGGCGAGGTCAACCTTCGTGGCCGCCTGGTCCACAATGAGGGCTTGGAGCTCGTTTGCCATTGTCGCAAGGACAGTATTCAGGTCCTGTCCTTCTGACTTGTCTGACAATGTATCCTGCCGGCTACGCCACTGTAGAATAAGGACAAACTCTCATAAAGATCTGGGGTGTTTAGCCCCGTATACTCTAAAGCAAAAGGTCAAAATAATTGCAACAAATCATCAGACAAAAAGAGATGGGTGGACGGACATTTTAAAGAGTGGAAATTAAGAACGTGGAATACTGGGAAGGCGTGGTGGTGGATGGGTAGTAGACGTCATCAGTGGGGGACCAGAGGAGAGAAAGGGACACCGGAAGTGTTGTTCTCTAAGGTGTCCGGGTAGGATTATGGTGGCGGTGCTTCGTCTTTTCTACAGAGAAAGAGAGAGAGAGGTTAGTACCCCGCCATTGTCCCCTGGCACGACTTGTCGCGATTCGCTTCGGGTCCTTAAGTTGCTCCCCATGCGCTCGTGCATGACAATATATATATATATATATTAAGCGTAGCACTTGACACCATATGTTTTACTACATAGGCTGGAATATGACACTGGGTTTTACAGGCGCTGTCCTTGCCTGGTTTAGTTCTTATTTATCAAGTCGATTCCAGTACATACAAGAATGTGCTTACAGTACTCCATCATTAAACACAGAAGTTAAATATGGTGTCCTGCAAGGCTCCGTACTGGGATCTTTACTTTTTTCACTTTACATGCTTGCACTGGGATCTATCATTAGAAAACATAATGTTAATTTTCACTCATATACAGATGACACCCAGTTATACTGCAGATGGCACCCAGTTATACCTTTCTTTTAGACCAAATGACGTTTCTAAAATGTTGTCCTTAAATACAGTAGATGTGTTAGTGAATTAAAGGAGTGGATGGATCACAATTATTTGTCTTTAAACAGCAATAAAAATTATTGGATTGGAATGATGCTGATTTTAACAATATTTTGTCATTATTTAACTCAGTTGGAATCACCGTTAGTTTTACTAAATCAGCCCACAATCTAGGAGTTATCTTTGACTCTATCATATTAAAAAAATTGTCTAAATCATGTTTTTTCCATCTTAAAAAAGTTGGGAAATTAAGGCATTCTCTAAATATGTGGGATACTGAGAAATTAATTCATGCATTTATTTCTAGTAGGATTGACTACTGCAATGCGGTGTTCACTGGATGTTCAAACTGTTCTTTATACAGCCTCCAGTTAATTCAAAATGCTGCTGCAAGAATTATTACAAGAACAAGAAAATACGAACACATAACTCCAGTTCTTAAATCCTTACACTGGCTCCCGGTTAAGTTAAGGGCAGATTTCAAAATCCTCCTTTTAACATATAAAGCCTTAAATGGCCAAAGTCCAGCTTACTTATCTGAACTTATCATGACTTACAAACCTGAGTGCACATTAAGATCTCAAGATGCCGGTCTGCTTATGACTCCAATGATTAATAAAATAACAGTGGGAGGTCGAGCTTTTAGTTACAGGGCCCTGAAGTTGTGGAATGGTGTGCCTGCTACTATAAGAGATGCCCCTTCAGTCTCAGCCTTCAAAGACTCACTACTTCACTTTAGCATAACCTGAGTGGAGCTGCTGATTAACTGTACAGATTGAATATCTGTTCTTAGTCATTCACACTAAAACATGAATAACATGATAGTTATAATTCGTTACTAACACTCGTCTACTCTGTTTCTCTTCTCTGTACTCAAATGAGGTACTTGGTGCCACTGTACTACTGCAAAGTTATTTGCCTGCCTAAGGTAAAGTCATCTCTGATGGAGGAGCATAGGGTCCTTTCATCAGATTAGATGGCCCAGCACTGACTCAGCTGTGGAATGGCCAGTAGGGGATGGCAGCCTGGAATGGCAGCCTGTTGGCTGTGGTCTCCAGGACTCTGAACAAAGCTGAATCCTCTTATATGATATCATCTACTCTTGCATTTTGCTCTGTACTTGTACTGTTACTACTATTGTACTGTTGTATTGTATTCCTGAGGTGGCCATGACAGATTGGCCATCTAGCTCTGTGAATTTGTGTTCTGTTCTGTGTGCTGTATTTACACAATTTTTTAACACCCATTGCACGCCCAACCTACCTGAAAAGAGCTCTCTTTCTGAATTCTCTTTCCGAAGCTTTCTTCTGTTTTTTCCCTACAAGAGTATTTTATGGGAGTATTTTCTTGTCTTCTTAGGGAGCCAAGGATGTCAAAAAAACAGGGCCTGTTAAAGTCCATTGTGGTTTTGATCTATATAAAAAATAAATTATTGTTGTTGGTGTTATATAAAAAAAACAAGCTGTGTGAGAAAATCAGTAGTAATTATCAGAAACTAGAAGAGTGTATGTATATTTTCAACATGACTTTGGTTTCAGAAGAGCGGGACATGAGTTAAACTGTCTAAATAACAGCTATTCTCATTATAGTTGTGGAATCTTAGAAGAGAAGAGTTAAGTTCAGGTCAAGCAAATCTGTAGTTCTGCAAAATGAGCACAAATATATAGCTAGCTAGCTAGCTAGCTAGCTAGCTAGCTAGATAGCTAGCTAGCTAGATAGATAGATAGATAGATAGATAGATAGATAGATAGATAGATAGATAGATAGATAGATAGATAGATAGATAGATAGATAGATAGATAGATAGATAGATAGATAGATAGATAGATAGATAGATAGATAGATAGATAGATCTTTATTTGTCTCCTCAAAGAAATGTGGCTTTTAAAGAAGCTCATTAAATAAATACATAACTATATAGATAAATAAATATATATACATTTTTAAAATATATTTTATTTGTCCCCAAGGGATCTCCATATGCATTTGCTGGCATTGTTGCCTGGTGATCCTGAGACGCACTCCAGTTAAAGGTTATATTATGGTATGGTATCAGTTACCAACTTCCCATATTCAAGTTTCATCCTGATTAGATCAGATTTTTATTGTCACATACACGGCATAGTAAAGTTCTTGTGCCACAGTAGTGGGGACCAGGATGTCTATACAGGCAAAAAGTCAATAAGATGAAGTATAAAGACATAGGTGCAGTAGATACAGTAGGAGTAACAGAAGAACGGCCTTAGATACAGAGTGCAGATCACTCTTAGGGGGTCTGCTCCACTCCATCTGCCTCAATCAGCTCCTCCTCGCTTCACCATTTGCTTGTCATATTGTGATTATGTTTGTTTTTCATTATTATTATTTTTTTTAAATTTATACATGTTCTTCTGGGCCCCTTTTGGTATTTATTTTGTGCTACATGTTATTTTTTATGCTTCTCAATGTTGTCACTTTTGCATTTATGTAACACCGTCAGGTAAATCACCTGATCAGTTCCATACAATACAATACAATATAGTTTATTTTTGTATAGCCCAAAATCACACAGGAAGTGCCGCAATGGGCTTTAACAGGCCCTGCCTCTTGACAGCCCCCCAGCCTTGAAAAAACTCCCAAAAAAACCTTGTAGGGAAAAATAGAAGAAACCTTGGGAAAGGCAGTTCAAAGAGAGACTCCTTTCCAGGTAGGTTGGGCGTGCAGTGGGTGTCAAAAGAAGGGGGTCAATACAATACAACACACAGAAAAGAACAAATCCTCAATGCAGTATAAAATAAAAAAAATTTTTTTAGAAGAAAAAAAATAAAAAAGTATGGAGCAGAATTTAACAGAAGGTGATATCACATAATATGATTTGGATATTTTTAGAGTCCTGGAGACCTCATCCATCAAGCTGCCTCCCCCATTTGGCCATTCCACGGCTGAAACAGCCGGCCAATCCGATGAAAGGACCCCTCTTTCCCACAATTCCTGTGATCCTCCATCAGGGATGACTTTACCTTAGGCAGACAAAACAACTTGGCAGGTGCCACATTTGAGTACAGAGAAGAGAAACAGAATAGGTGAGGGTTAGTATCCAATTATAACTGTCATGTTACTTATGTTTTAGTGCTAATGACTAACAACAGAGATGAAGTCTGTACAGTTAATCAGCAGCTCTAGTCAGGATATGCAAAACTGAAGTAGTGAGTCTTCAGCCAGGATTTAAAAGCTGAGACCGAAGGGGCATCTCTTATAGTAGCAGGCAGACCATTCCACAGTTTAGGGGCCCTGTAACTAAAAGCTCGACCTCCCATTGTTATTTTATTAATCCTTGGAACCATAAGCAGACC
Organism: Erpetoichthys calabaricus; assembly: GCF_900747795.2. Lineage (NCBI taxonomy): Eukaryota > Metazoa > Chordata > Cladistia > Polypteriformes > Polypteridae > Erpetoichthys > Erpetoichthys calabaricus. Next base: position 46,255,325 of record NC_041395.2, on the reverse strand, counting down.
AGCATCTTGAGACCTTAATGTGCGCTCTGGTTTGTAAGTCATGATAAGTTCAGACAAGTAAGCCGGACCTTGGCCATTAAATGCTTTATATGTTAAAAGGAGGATTTTAAAATCTGCCCTAAACTTAACCGGGAGCCAGTGTAAGGATTTAAGAGGAGTTATGTGTTCATATTTTCTTGTGCTTGTAATAATTCTTGCAGCCGCATTTTGGATTAACTGGAGGCTGTATAGAGAACAGTTTGAACATCCAGTGAAAACTGCATTGCAGTTGTCAATCCTACTAGAGATAAATGCATAAATTAATTTCTCAGAATCCTGTTTATTTAGAAATCGCCTTAATTTCCTAACATTTTTAAGATGAAAGAAACATGTTTTGGACAACTTTGTAATATGCACTTTAAATGACATTCTAGAGTCAAAGATAACTCCTAGATTGCGGGCTGATTCAGTAAAATTAATTGGGATTCCAACTGAGTTAAATGATGACAAAATATTGTTGTGATCAGCATCATTCCCTCCAACAATTAACATCTCTGTTTTATCTGTATTTAAAGACAAGTAGTTCTCATTCATCCACTCCTTTAATTCGCTAACACAACTAATTAAAGACAACATCGGAGAAACTTCATTTGATTTAAATGAAAGGTATAACTGGGTGTCATCTGCATATGAGTGAAAATTAACATTATGTTTCCTAATGAGAGATCCCAGTGGAAGCATGTAAAGTGAAAGCAGTAAAGGTCCCAGTACTGAGCCCTGCGGGACACCATATTGAACTTCTGTGTATAATGTTGGAGTACTGTCAGCACATTTCTGTACATATTGGAATCGATTTCATAAGTAAGAACTAAACCAAGCGAGCACGGTGCCTGTAAGCTCAACATCATTTTCTAGCCTGTGCAGTAAAATAGAATGGTCGATGGTGTCAAATGCTGTACTTAAGTCCAACAACATAATTACAGTGGAGTTTCCTTCATCAGAGGATATCAGAATGTCGTTTACAACCCGCGTTAGTGCTGTTTCTGTACTGTGACCAGTGCGGAAACCAGACTGGAATTTCTCAAATAAATTGTAATGCGTAAGGTGTGTCTGAAGCTGACTGTGATCAATCACATCAATGATATAACATCCATTATGCGTGTATGCGCTGGCATTTACACATGGAGTTATTTCACTGTGAATAAAGACTCAATTATGAGATCCTTAGTAGCTTAGCTGTAAAATACAAATAAAAGAGGCTTGTTGCGTTGTTCTGACTTTGGCTTTGTTTCAGGATAAAATCTTCAGCTCTTCATCTGGGTGCCCAGTTCATTTTTGTTTTCTCTTTTTTTTTTTTTTTTTTAACCCTTGCCAGTCCAACCACACTTTTGGGGGTCTTGACTATCATTTTGTGGTTCTTTTCACTCTCACAGTGATCCCCATGTTACTTAAGCATGCACACAGCACACTCTCATTACATGGAAAGTAAAGCAATCAGCACCTGGAATAAGTTGAATTAACAAGTTTTCGCTATTTTGCCTTTAGATCATTCTGTGGAATAACAATATATGTGGTGAAGTCTGTCGTATTTCAAGGATGGGATCTTTACTCACAGTTATTCTTGTCAAATGTGGTGACCTTTAGAATCAGATTAGATAGATAAGAGGGGGAGTCAAGTCAATAACCACCTGAGTTACTGTCAAACACTACATGCCGAGGGGTACTACAGTCACTGTTACTATGACTTGCTGGAGACCAATGTGAAGTCTGCTATTCGATCCAAGCGCCGGAGATTGCTGTCTCACAGAGTCCTTTTGCTACAAGTAAATGTCCGCCCACACACTGCTGAAAACACCAAGGCTTGTCTGGAGAAACTAAAGTTTGAGGTATTGCCACATCCTCCTTATTCGCCTGATTTCCACCTTTTTGGACCACTAAAAAAACATCTGGGTGGTCGTCGATTCGAAACAGATGATGACGTGAAGAAAGTGGTGCATGAGTGATTGTGAGGATGAGACAAAAACCTTTTATTCAGCTGGATTCCAGGAACTTCCAGGCAGGTGGCACAAGTGCATTGAGAAGGGTGGAGACGACATTGAGAAATGACAGCATCAGTTTTGTTAAGGTTCATTCCATTTTCTAATAAATCCCATTTTCTAACTTTAGGTTGACTCCCCCTCGTAGATAGATAGATAGATAGATAGATAGATAGATAGATAGATAGATAGATAGATAGATAGATAGATAGATAGATAGATAGATAGATAGATAGATACTTTATTAATCACAAAGGAAATTGAAGTTACAACAGCAGACATTAAAAGGTACAAACACACATAAAACAAGAATTATCAGAATATTATTATGTACCGAATTAACAAGAATGGAGCCAGTACAGCTCCCTGTGGAACTCCTGTGCTGCCCATGGCCATGTCCGATACACAGTTCATAAGCCACACAGACTGTGATCTACCAGTTAGTCCATTATCCAGGACACAATGGTATTATCATCCTGCATCATCGGAGCTTCTCAGATTGGACTGCATGGTATTGAATTCACTAGCTAAGTCAAAAAACAAGATCCTCACCCTGCTACACTGTTTATCTAGCAGAGTGTAAGCTAAATGCCTTCTCTGCAGGGAAGTATGGGACACCTGACATCTGAAACTGCAGCGTCTACTGACTTGACTTCCAGCCTCTAAGCCAGGGGTTGTCAACGTTGGTCCTGGGGACTCACTGTGGCTGCGGGTTTTTGTTCCAACCAGCTTCTGTTTTTAATTGGAATCCTGGGCTAATTAAGTGAACTGTTATTTCCCAGATTATGTGTTTTGGGAACAATATAGAAATTGGAAAACTAAGTTTATATATACATGTATTAAAATGTACTAAGCAGTTATATAGGAATAATGTATTTTTTTTTTCTTTTAAGCAATATATCCATCTTGATTTTCATTCTACTTTTCCGGGTGTTCTAATTGTTTAATTAATCCATTATTTATTAATTAGTTAGTCTGATGCTAAAGTATTTGCAGCCTTTCACGATTCAGTGTCGTTTGCCTGGGTGTCTGCTCTGCTTGTTTTTAATTGTCATTAATAAGACACAATGAAGGAAGCAAACTGCACAGAGAATAATGAAAGCAACAAAAGTGAGTTAAGCATTTAAATCTATAACAAAAGCAGAAATATTTCTAAATGTAAAAATCATGCCTCTGTGCTGTCTTAATGTAGAAGAGAAAAAAATCCTAGCTAAGTATTTGAGATCAGTGTTAGCAGTTGTTGTCACTGATTATAAATCTGGTTGGAACAAAAGCCTGAAGCCACAGTGGGTCCCCAGGACCAACTTTGAGAACCCCTGCTCTAAGCCTGGCAGTTTTAGGGGCTCATAACATTTACCTGCACCTTCAAACTTTAAACAAGGTGTTATAAAAAGCATTAGACTCCATGACTGCCCACTTGAGGCCTGATGATGGAGGCTGATGTGCAGTCGCAAGGAGACTACAGTATAGACGGGACTAATCCCACAGCCACCAGTCTGCAGACAAATTCCGGTTTTGAAGCAGGATTAGGAGGCCTCCTTCACTCCTCGCTAACACCCAGAAAGCCTGTTTATAACGACCCTAACAACTTCTTGATTAAAAAGGATTGGCTGAGCTGCACGTATTTACACAAGCAAAGACAAGGATTAGCAGGATCTGGTGTTAAGGATTAGCTGGGGGCAAAAAATTAAAAAAATTAAAAATCTGTCTGCAAATCTTGGATTTATGGGCTGTTTCTTCTAGTAAGTATGCGTGTGTTCTTCTTTTTCCACATCTTGCACATTTGCGTTGCTGTCTTCTTTGTTTCTTGCTCTATTTTAAAAGCATAACTCAAAGAAGGCTGATTTACACTGGCAGTTCATCCAGGATTTCCATGCAAAGTTAGGACTTCTTCTAGCAGCAAAAGGGACAAGAGAGAAACCAACTTGGAAGGCAGGGACAGTCGAGAGCCCATTTGGAGCCCTAGGCAGGGTTGATGGAGGTCGCCCATTGTTGTCCATAGCGGGTAGTCGGTATTGTTAGACTTCGATGACCTCTGCTTGTGCACTTTTACATTTAATGAATGGTGCTTAGTGGGTAACGCTGCCCACTCATTATCATCAAAGTTCAACATCTGGGGTAGGGTTCCTTTCAGGTTTACTTTCATTAGCAGTGCCCGCTCATAATTATTATTGTTTGACAACTGGTTGGTGTGGGTCCCCCTTGGAGTCCAGAGCACACATGTGCCTACAGAAACAAAAACAGTGCCCTTTTATGTGCATATTGTGGAAATTATCCTGAGCACACACACCTTCAAGAACACAAACGTAACCCCTTTGGGAACAAACCACAGTCGTTATTATCAAACTTCTACAACCTCGAGGGTTGGGGTTGCCCAACAAAGTCTGGAGTACATGCCTCTTAACTTTCATAAATGGAGCCTGTCAGATGTCAACTAATGGATTGACTGGAGGGTATGCCAGTCCAACATTACATAAACTTACACAGACACTCATAACAGACCACCTTATAGTTGCCAATTAACCTGACAAGCAAATTAATAATAGAGTAAAATATTATTAGTGCAAATGTAATTCTAGGTCATCAAATTACTAAAACATAGCGTATATAGAATATTTCATGAGCAACACAATGGTGCCTCATGGATTTAATGTCCTAAGTTCATATACCATGTCCAGTCATATGGAATTATTTCTGTTCTTCCCTTGTTGATGTGGGTTTTCCTTCCACATTCCCAAAGATGTGCAGTTTAACTGGTGGTCCCAAAGTGGTACTGTGTGGATGTGTGTGAATCCCTGGTGCCCTGCCTTGTACCTAAGGTTACTGAGATGACCATGAAATGGACAAAGTGGGTATGGGAATGGTCAGGTATGATCTGGTTTGGTATCACACATCATACGCTCAAAGTCAGGCTTCAATAAAGAGGTGAGGAAAAAATACTTAATATGATGTGAAAATTGTAAATGGCAAACACCTAGGGATGTGAGCTCATCGTAGAATACTTAATTGGAAAGTCAAGGGAACCCAAGGCAGCTGACTACCAGTCCTGTCCTGGGCAATCTGCAATGGAACGTCAAATGCTCTCCAGGTCAATGGAGTGGTGACCTTCATAGGGTTGCCTTGGTCAAAAACTGGAGAGAGTGCCATTCACAGTTTTGGTGATAGCCCAACTTGAAAGGTTGCCTTCCTGAAGTGAGTTGAAATCAGGAGATGATGACAGTGAATGTTTGCCATTTTTCAGCGGGCCCAGCAGTGAATGCATTTTAAGATGCTGTTGGCACACATGCTGAGTGGAGTCTCCTCAAAAGCTCATGTAATATACCAACTCACTGCCTAGTACATGCTAGGAACACATGACAGACCCTCATAATGCAATCCAGGAGCAAGTGGGCCCAGAGCCAGTCCTGGGCAGACATAGAGAAGGGTCTCTCACTGGCATACCCATGGAATCAAACTGTTTCTATCACACGTGCCAAATACAAAGTGCACCCAAGACCAATAGAATAAATTTAACTGTAGGTGACCATTCAATGAGAAGCCCAACTCTCAACATCACAAGGAGCCATGCATTATGGGGAAAGAAAAGTGGGCCTTAATCAAGAGCAAAGAGAATATGGCTCACCAGCCACCAGGCACATCTTTGGTGGACTGCTCCTCGAGGCCTTCATCATACCACATTTTCAAAGGGACAGGGCTGGAAGTGCAAATGTATGATAAAAAAAATCAACAAATGTTCTCATTTTAAGACAGGTGAAGATCTTCAGGCCCCATCACTTTACTGGAAAGTTCAGATTACACACACACAGACACACACACACACACACGCACACACAGACACACACACGCACACACACACAGACACACGCACAAACACACACACCAGGGTATATACGTAGAACACTGTAGGGCCAGTCCAGCCCTTCAGCTGTAAATGTGCCTGCTGCACCCCCAATGACAATTTCACAAAATAGAAGAAGCAATATTTTTTAGATAAGTAATTACATTAAGCATAAGATAAAAAGTAGAAAAACATTGCTGAAGAAAACAAAGCTGTGGGTTGTTAAAAACATTTTAATAAGTTAAATTACCGACAGACTCGTATTACTTATTTTGCGCAACATTTCTTGGTGCTGTGGCCCATAGCCTTTAATACTGAAACACCAATGTATTTTACAAATGGCAAACAAAGTAAAACAGGATTTTGGAGTCCACACTTATGCATTCCAAGGGGGTTGTGGGCCTCCAGGGGTTTCTCCGCACTGCTTATAATATAATATGCCATTTTTTAAGAGATGTAACACAAGTAGAGTATAAGCAGGACATTACTGACTGAGTCCATATCAGTGTACGATGGTCACAAGTGTGATCACATAAGGGTTAGTCCTCTTCACAAAGCAGGATGGGCAAGCCTTTTAGCTAATTTGCTCAAAGACTGTTTCTGCCCCTCTCCTGTATCATTTCTCAGCACTCTGCTATGCCACTTGATGCCAATGTTAGTTTGTCAAGAGAATTACAGATCTCTGTGTCAAATGAAAGTTGAGTTGTTGTTAGATTTAAACACCCTGTTACTCTTTAGCGAGTTTTAAAGCATATCAATCGACCCATTTTCAAACCCCCCTACTGGATCACCAGTTGCCACAGCCAGTCCCAGTAGAGCCTGGCTAAGACTGTAGAAAAGCGCTCTGTTAATTTAGTGCTGCCAGTTAACATGGAAAACTGGAATACCATGAGAAGAATGTGTAGAGTGACCAGCCGAACCCAGCATGCTGGACTCATGAGACGGCACCACGCCAGCACTATGCCACTAGGTCTTCATTACTAAATTAGAATGAGGGAGAAGGCCTGAACTACAAAATCAACTGATTCAAGTGGGCCACTTATTGATCCTCCACCATATTCTTTAGAGGATGTCACTCTTGAAGAGACAGATCCACAGACCACTAAATCCAAGTCAGTCTGCTTAATCAGATTGTTTCTAATCTTCTTTAGTGAAACCTGGTTTGAGTGATAATGAGATAAGCGGCTCACATCTCCAGTTCTTATCACCTGAGATGGATGACCAAGTGCAGGATATAATGTGCTTGTTTAAGGGTGTCTATATCCCCATCCTGTCTTAATATATCTGACAGCCATCTGTCATGTTATAAATATAGAGTGAAATGCTACAGTTAATTAAACATTACCAGTCTTATTGAGGGTTACACAGCGGTCAGCACTGCTGCCTATCACCTCATCAGACCTGGGATCAGTTCATGACTCGGTGACACTTGGTGTGGAGTCTGCAGTTCACCTATGTGCTATATCTGGGTTTTCTCATTCTCTCTCTCTTATATATATATATATTGTGAAGAAAACACAAAGATCACGTTTAAGGGTTGGGGATTCCATCCCCGTATACTGTACAGCACAGTCAGAAACACAAATTATGGTCAGTTTATGGGATCCAAATGGGGTAACATGGACATATTTATAAGGTGGGAACGGAAATAGGAATGCAGGATAAAGATGACGCAAAGGATCTTGGGAAGGTGGTGACGTCATCTGCAAGGGACCGGAGGTAACTAAAGAACCCAAAAGCGGCCCAGACATCTGGATAGGGCTTTGGAGACGAACTCAAGGTGTGGTGTTCTTTTGTTGCTCGTCTTTCCTGTTGAAATAAAGAGAGAGCAGTTATCACACTGTCCCAGTCCCCTGTCTTGTGGTTTCACGCGGCTCGTCGGGTCCTTTAGCTACTCCCTAGACGCTCGTGTGTGACAATATATACATATATACAAGCAGTTGAACAGGTGTACCCAATGAATAAATATATATATACACATACACATACACAATCACTTGCCACTTTATTAGGTGCACCCGTTCAACTGATTGTTAATGCAAATATCTAATCAGCCAATCACATGGCAGCAGCTCAATGCATTTTGGCCTGTAGCCATTGTCAAGACAACCTGCTGAAGTTCAAACTGAGCATCAGAATGTGGCAGAAAGGTGACTCTGCACGTGGCTTGTTTGTTGGTGCCAGACAGGCTGGTCTGAGTATTTCATAACTGCTCATCTACTGGGATTTTCACTCACAACCATCTCTAGGGCTTACAGAGAATAGACTGAAAAAGGGACAATAATCAGTGAGTTGCAGTTCTCTGGACTAAAATGCTTTGCTGAGTTCTGAGGTTGAATGGCCAGACTGGTTCGAGCTGATAGAAAGGCAACAATAACTCAAATAACCACTCATTATGCAAAAGAGCATCTCTGAACACACAACACATTGAACATTTAAGAAGAAGGGCTACAGCAACAGGAGACCACACCAGATGACACCCGTGTCAGCTAGGAACAGGCAACTAAGGCTACAATTCACACAGACTCACCAAAACTGGAAAACAGAAGATTAGAAAAACTGGTTGGATGAGTCTCGATTTCTGCTGCAACATTTGGATGGTAGGTCAGAATTTGGTGTCAACAACGTCCTTGCATCAATGGTTCAGGCTGGTGGTGGTAGTGTAGTAGTGTGGAGGATATTTTCTTGGCACACATTGGGCCCTTTAGTACCAACTGAGTATTGTTGAAATGCCACAGCCTACCTGAGTATTGTTGCTGACCATGTCCATTTCTCTATGACCACAGTGTATCCATCGTCTGATGGCTACTTCCAGCAGGACAATGCGCCATGTCACAAAGCTCACATCATCTCGTACTGGCTTCTTGAACATGATAATGAGTTTGCTGTAATCAAATGGCCTCGACATTCACCAGATTTCAATCCAATAGAGCACCTTTGGGATGAGGTGGAACAGGAGATTCACTTTATGGATGTGCAGCTGACAAATCTGCAGCAACTGTGTGATACTGTCATGTCAATGTGGGTCAAAATCCTGGAGAAATGTTTCTAGCACCTTGTTGAATTTATGTCATTAAGAAGTACAGCAGTTCTGAAAGGAAACCCAGGCCCTGGCCAGGACGCCTGTTAATTGGAAAGAGAGCATGCATAGGACACTATCTCCCCTGGAACTTTAGATGGCAGCCCCCCGGGTTGCCGCAGCGTCACAGGTTCCCTCAGGGCTTCATGGGAGATGGAGTCCTGCTTCTCAGTCCTGTTTGGTTCCATGGGTGCCGAAAGGGGGTGCTGCAAGGTGTGCAGAGTCCTACTTTGTTGGGCTTCCACCTCACCTAGAAGAGGTGCAAGGGTGCAAGATAAAAGAAACCCGCTGCCACTGCTCTAGGATTTCGTGTTGGGACGACAGAGGAAGGGTGCCACGAGGCTGCATCTTTAACCACAGCATCACCACCACAAGTATCAATGGCAGAATAAGAAATACTGCTAACTGGTGGAACTTGACAATTTTGACACATATATCAATATCGTATAACTCATCGTCTAACTCACATAAACCTGTGCAAGGTCACGGGCAGCAGGGCCTATTGCAGCAGCACTATGTGGAAGGCAGGAAAAAGCCCAGGACATGGCATCAGGCTATCGCAGGGCCCACTCACACACACATTCACGTTCACATTTCCACAGGTGTCAGGGTGGCAGTGCTAATTCATTTAACACGCATGCCTTTGTGGATGTGGAAGGAGAACATGAGGAGAACGTTCAAACTCCACAGAGACAGCCAGTGACAGGAGCAGACGTCAAATCCAGATAACTAGATCAACATGTTAATCATAGAAAGACATTCATCAGAGGAGCTTGTCCTTCTGTTTTGTTCTAATTTCATGAGGGATCCAAGTTTTGTGAAGTGAAAATTGTGGAAGAGGAATAAGAAAAAGACCTAAGAAGAGGAAAAATGGGTTCCAGCTGGGGGTTACGATCACTGCTCGATGGTGTGACACGTGTGGCATGTCGTCAACCTCTACAAATCTGTGATGTGACATGGGAAGCTTTCAGTCGGTGTCTGGTCAGGACTTATAGAATAACAGGGGATTTGGCTCATGATTTACCCTGTTAAAGGCAGCTGATATAAAGCTGACATGCAATTAAAACTAAGACCTCCACACTTGTTAAGAAAATTAGTGAAGCCAAGAGATTTTATCAGTCCTGGCAGGCGCATTGGAATTTACACCTTTGTGAGTCAGTATCTCAGTTCTGAAGATTAGTCAATAGCCAACTGACAGGGAGTGGCACATGTCCAGTCCGTGTGGAACGACGACGTATGTCACTGGTCACCTAAGGCCAACTTATCAGCCTCAATATTTGTGTCCCGATCAGTTCCATCGAAGTCAGAACAGAGGCTGCCTCACAGCACTAGAGACTCAGATGCCATTCCCAGCCCCATAATTCTCTGCGGGTTCCCTTGTTGTCTGCATGGGTTTGTTCTCCAGGATCCTCACACATCCCAAAGAACAGCTCGGTGGGAATGTGGGATAATTTCTGACATGTTCTTCATGCTGCTAGCATCATCTCTGACAACCTGAAAACCATTATGGAAAATGTAGGATCAGAAAATACATGGTCCAAACGGTCCCTAGCGTCACGTGTACAGAGTGGAGTGACATTCGTACTTGCAAGTGCTGATCAACATGCAACACGTCACCACAGCAGGACGTTTGAAACCTAATAGCATGTTCTGAAACTTGTTTAATTGAATTCAGAGCTGCAGGTGGCAGGAGGCAGCATTATGGGCGTCCATATTTGGAGCCCAATCGTACACAAATCTACATTTTTCATTTCCAATAAACTGAACACACTCTCATACACACACGAGTGTCTTTAGGTGAGGTACGGAGGAAAACTCACACAGACATGAGGAAAACATCTCAACTGCACATAGATAATGACCAAGAACTGGATCTGAACCTGAGACACTGCATCCATGAAGGACTACTGCACACCACTGCCTCCCCAGGAGGACGTTTCATAAAATTATAAATAAAAAATTTCATTTTAAATTTAAAAGTATAAATCAAAAAGGGATCAGCTGGCCCAGGTTTGAAAGCTTCAAGCCCCTTGACTGATGGTGTTCACCTAATACTCTTTCCATGCCCCATTTCACACCACCAGTAGGCACATTTTAAAGGCCTGAATGTCGGACACTTTGTTTTATCTGGGGGAGACGATTAAGTTGGGGTACACAAACATCGATAGCAGCCAGCCTCTACTGTGCCCCAGCATTCAGGAATGGTTAAACATGACAAACAAACAGGAGGTCCATCGAGCTCATCTGTCTGTCCTGATGTTCTAATCCACTTGTTCCTTAATACCCTTCAACTTCAGGACTTTCATTTGTTCACAGCTTTTGTGTGAAGAAGTTCTTCTTGGCTTCCATCCTGAATGCGCCACCTGTAACATCTGCTGGGGCCCTCGAGTGTGTGATATGATTCGACATTTACATGAAAGAACTCTGGGTGAGCCTGGATTGAGTCTCCACACGATGTTCTGCGCTCAAGAGGTTCCATTTTATCCCAGCGTGTCATAAACCCATAGTACTACATTTTTATTTTTTTTTTGTTTCAGGTCTCAAAAGATGACCTAAAAATGAAACTCATCTCTTTTTGCAGGGGACTGGGCACCTAACATCATCCATTAACTTTAGTTGCCAACATGAAAACGGCCTTGGATGTTAAATCAAAAGGTCACAGGTGGTCCTGTCCAGCTCACTGTCTGACCCCGAGTAGATCCCTTAACGTGCCTGGGCCTCAGTTCTTAAGAAGAGCTTCGGGTGTAAAAGTGTCTAACAAATCAGTAAAATTAAAATCGTGTGCTGCCTGAGGCAAGATCTCTAGACACTGAGTATCGGGACTGAGGGTCAGTGGAGCAGTAAGAATGGCAGACTCAGTATTGATTTAAAAACATACACTTAAATGTTAAATACTTCAATAAATTAGTGGTAAAAAAACTGCCACCAATAAAATGTCAATTAAAAGCACAAGAACATGTCTCAAAATCAATATTGTGTGCAGCCATAAATAAATAAAAAAGATCAATGCCCTTTGAAGGACCCTAAGTGGTCAGGCATTGCAATCTGCAGAAAGCCCCCTCACACTCTTTCACTCTAAAACTCGGAGGGAGGCATGGCCCACCCTGGCAGAACAAGACAAACACTTTACACCCTGTGGACCTGCTGACTGGATGTGAGCTCCTCCTAGTCTGACCAGAAGTGGCCCTCTCACAGCCAGGGCTGACAGCTACTTCAGTCAGAATCCCCCCATCGGCAAGCCAGTCGTCTCCCATTCTGAGAGTCCCCCCTTCCACCTTCTGGAAAACTAAATCTCATATGTATTGTTCGCTAATTTATACTAAAAAAAAAGGGACACTGACTGTCACTCGTACAAGTAAATGATGTAACCCACGCTAGTTCACTAACTCAGTAAGGCTACAATTGTACAAAATGTTTTAAATGATTTGCATGACCACTCCTGTATACCACCTGCAAAAGAACGGCGTGTTTCATTAGTGCATGGAGAATATTTACAAATGATGAGCACCCAAAAGCGCTTAAAACATTTGACATAAATAAACAATCATAATGTGTCATTGAAATATCACTAACAGTCCTTGGGTACTGAAGATGTTAACCATGTTACACAAGTGAGACTTAGTATTGTATTTAACTGTTTTAAATATTGTAACTTTATATCAAATTTAGATTGCATACTATTTCACTTGGGATATGAGATAAATATGTAGCAGCACGATTGTGACTCTAAAAAACTGCAAACTCTCCCAGTCTAAACGTCAAACTGCACCCATGATATGAACAGACATTTCATTTTAAATTAGAATAACTGAAGATAGTGTCTATGTCAAAATAAAACATGGAATCACAGTTTCATTCACAAGCCAAAACATTTCAGGAAAAAAAAAGTCATCATTTCAATAATAAAAACGCTACCTATAAGCTCTTGTTCTGTAGTCCATTTACTGCTGAATTTCAGCCTGCACTTTGATGTTTTGTGAGTTGTCATTACAAATGCTAATTGTCTGATTGATTTGATACTCAAAAGATTCAATTCTGAACTTGCGAAGCCAAGATGACAACTTCAGAGAGCTCTGCAAGCAAAATCCAGCCTGAGATATATTCGTTTGTGTTTAGCTGAAGCGATGTATCTTACTTATTACACTGGTGATGTACAACATTTATGACACAATTGGTTACATTTCCTTTGGTTTTCCAATTAGAGTACAGGTAGGTCAAGTGACTTGCTCAGAGCCACACATGGTCAGAAGTGGGATTTGAATCCACCACTGGGTTGAAGTCCAAAACCTTAACCACTACACCACACTGCCTGTGGTGTGCTTGTTAATAAAGTTAGAAAAATTAACAGGACGAGCATAGAGTGGGGCGACATACACGTGCCATTGTTAATTGGCCCTCCAATCCAAAACCACTCCAGCCCCTAGCCAATTACACATTAGCTTTGAGATGAGTGGGCGGAGCAATGGCAGGAGGGCATTGTGATTTAATGTGCAGTTGCCTGAGGTTTTCATCATGAATTTGGAGACATGGAGGTTGTTCCATAGAAACACATGTCACCAAACAAAATTATTATTAAGGACCCTCCCCCCATTTTATTTATGTCTCTCCAAGAAATCCCTCCTCCCATCATAAAAAAAAGTATAATTAGCTTTGGATGGGTGGGTTCATATCCTGCAGGGTCTACTGAACTATAAGTTCACCTGTAGCTTTAGATATAACACCCCCTCGATTTGTTTCCATTACTGATAGCTGATCTAAAACTGCATGATTTAATAAAAGAAAATCAATCTATTATGCCAGAATGGAAGATTGTTAGAGTGTCAATATATTAATGACAAATTTTATGGGATGATTCCAGTTTTTACTGATGACTCTAAAGAAACTTCAAATGGAAAGGTAGGCTGCTTATGTATCAGAATTACAGGTTAAAATAATAAATAGAATCTCAAATCATTTATCTGTATATACAATTATATATATATAATTGGCTGCAACAGGTTTTCAGTGAGTTAAACAGATTATGCCAAACAGAGTTGTTATATGTTCTGACTATATATGGACGGACTAATTGTAGAATGAATTTGGTATCGGAAGTTAATCAGATTTTATTTCGTCCAGAAAATATATACTGCTCAATAAAATTAAAGGAGCACAGAAGTCAGAACCTACAGAGGTTGCACAGGTAGTCCACCTTCTCCAGGATGGCACATAAATATGTACCATTACCAGAAGGTTTGCTGTGTCTCCCAGCACAGTCTCAAGGCCATGGAGGAGATTCCAGGAGACAAGCAGTTACTCTAGGAGAGCTGCACACACAGGGCCTTAGAAGGTCCTTAACCCATCAGCAGGATGGGTATCTGCTCCTTTGGGCAAGGAGGAACAGGATGAGCACTGCCAGAGCCTACAAAATGACCTCTAGCAGGTCACTGGTGTGCATGTCTCTGAGCAAACAATTAGAAACAGATTTCATGAGGGTGGCCTGAGGGCCCGATGTCCTCTACTGGGCCCTGTGCTCACTGCCCGGCAACATGGAGCTCGACTGGCATTTGCCATAGAATACTAGAATTGGCAGGTCCACCACTTTTCCACATTTCCACTCAAGGGCCCATCGAATAGATCCATCCTCCATACTGTCCACTCCAAACTTGACACAAACACTCGACTGGTCCTCATGTCCACCAGGAGAACGAACTGGTAAGTGCCAATGCACATTTTCCATTTCCCTTTCCCTTAAGGTGACTGTACCTTACAATTCTTGACATAAAAATGAGCTAAGGTTCTTTTACAATACTATTCCAAGAGGCACTTACTCACATCGTGATTTATTTGGTGCATCACGGAAGTAAACTTGACAGTGACAGATTTAAATTTCATAATCTAAAACCGTTAAGCGTAATTTTACTTGATCGAAAATTAACCAGAAATGGAAATGCTAAAAAAGACAGGGATATAAGGGATCTGCACTGGCAATTGGAAGGTTGCCGGTTTAAATCCCGTAAATGCCAATAGGGACTCTGCTCTGTTGGGCCCTTGAGCAAGGCCTTTAACCTGCAACTGCTGAGCACTCTGAGTAGTGAGAAAAGCGCTATATAAATGCAAAGAATTAAGTGTGGACAGAGTTGAGGAGAGGTAGGGCCAGTTTAAATGTGTACTCTACAGAACAAGTTCCCCCCAAAGTGTAAAAGCAGTAAAAAATTCAAGAGAACTGAACAGTGGATAGTATAATAGGAGAGGAGAAAATGCAACCAAAGATTTGGAGTGCCACCTTGGCACCCCGGTTAATGGAATTAGAGAAATAAGTTCAGTTTTGTCTGAATGTCCTTCTTGAAAAGATCCATTCTTCATGAAAGCTGGTCCTAAAATGAACCGTAGACTCCAGTGAAGTGACTTCTTATATAAAGCAGAAGTCAGAATGGTTGGGACCTCCGGTGGCGTGGCAGAACTGACTTCACGGTCCAATAAGAATTTCTTCCTCCATTCTAAAGGGTGATAGGAAAAGGAAGTTACTGAGCGCATCACCCCCTTATCAGTGCCCATCTTATTTACCTTATTGTAGTTTTCTATTGACCACCCAACCTACAAAAACTACTCACTTCACAGTAGAGAACCACAGTCATCACTGGGCACTTGGAGCACCTGGAGCCGCCTTGTCACCTGAAATATGTCACCAATAATCCCCTTGTATTTGGTCCCACTGGTAAATTCAATATAAGTCAATGGGCCTCTTGCCAGTCTAAAATTCTTATCTGCAGCATTTCTTATAGCAAGTGTCCTGCCACCTACATACAGTAAGTGAAGCAGGGAGATAGTCAGCAGACCGTTTCAGGGAGCACCTTTAAGCCATTAAAACGAAAGGACGGACTATTGCAGAACATTTAATTGTAGGACAATTCACATCCCTTGATCGGTTTTTGTTCTTTCACAGGGCTTCAAAGTCACTTTTCAAAGAAAAACAGAAGCAGCTCGGCTCATTCCTACCCACTGATCACACGTTTCTCCAAGTGTTAATCACTGGCTAACTTTTTAATTTCTTCTTCATCTTCCCTAATGGCGACGTTTTCTCCTTTCATCTGCTGTGGCTTTGTTCCCTCCTTACTCTCCTGTATTCATTACCTGCTGTATCCTTCTCAATTGCACAACTAATGAAGGCTGTACAGATGAAATGTTGTGGCTTTAATCGTTCCTTTTCAATACAGAATTAACTTTCAATTTTTCTTTTCCAGACACAGCCTGGCACTAACTCCATATTATGAACCAGCAGTATTTTAAATAAACCCTTGAAATACTCCTATCTTCCACACGATGGAGCCAAACACCTTGTGAAACTCAGACGCATTCCTCTTGAAAGTAAAATCTGCAGTGTGGAAAGATCAAAACAAGCATTTATTCAGGAAGATAAAAATAAAGCACATTATGAGCCCTGCGCCCGACTTACCACATAACTGTAATATACTGTAAGTCACCCTGAGGAAAGGCGTCTGCTTGATAAATAAATGTAATCAGGGTGAGATTTGCACTTCATTCCATAGCAGATGGCCCTGGTTCAGTTGTCTGGCTGGAGTCCCTCACACTCCCAAGACCTTGAACTGGATAAACCATAAAAAGAAATGAATGACACAATAGAGGGGATCTCCATTAGTTGTAGCTGGTGGAGTGCGTTACAATGGGTTCAAGCTAACCTTGGGTCTGTGGTGGGCAGGGGGATTACTCTGTTAATTCCTGAAGCAGCCAGACCTCAGTGATCTCTAGTGGGCCCAAATAAATAAATACATTAGAAAAGGTCTGTGTGGTGTCCACTTAGAACACGTCCTTGGTGTGAGTTGCTTTGAAACAGTCACCAGCACACAGGACAGTAGAAGAGAGTTTCTTTGCACACTTTTCTTAAAGTATTTTTTCTGCTGTTTCAGCCTTAATGGGTAGAATGCCAGGGCCTGAACTGTACGACTGACCTGCCCCTTGTGTTATTGTAGGTGACCACAGTGTGAGACTTAGTGACTTCCACATGTCTCCTGACGTGAACACACTGTGCTTAGGGCATAACTTCTTGCTTGTCTTTCTACTTGATTGCGATCATTTTGCCTTTTTGCTGCGCACCTACCCTCACCACAGTATACCATACTTGTCAGTTTCACTATCCGTGTCAAGGCCTGATGACATACTGTATTTACATTGTCATCACCATCACTTGATTCAGCTAAAAGGTTCACGTTCGGTTTGTTTTGTAACGGCCTTTACTTCGAGTGTTTGGGTTGAAGGCTCCAGCCCACTCATGAATATTCATGAGTTACCTTAGAGAGGCAAAACACATTTACTGTAAATATTTATGAGTTTTGCAGCATGATGTTATTTCTTCCACTAGATGGCAGAAGAATATTATCCCATGAGTAGCTGGGCTTAACACTCTACACCATATAATCATATTCACTAAGAATAACGACAAGAAGGTTAACATGAACCCACTATAACAGAGTGCGCCCCCCTAAGTAGTTTATGCTCATTTCTTTTTTCTGGCCTGACACAAGCCGTAGTGGAATGCCCCCCTACTGAAGGTCCTGCACTTGGGCCACTTCTAGGCCTGTAGTTTTCTGGGGTCATTTTATGTCAAGTGTTCAGAGCCCAGTGAAATTCTTACTTGCATGTGCTGAATAACATGCAGCAAATCACCACAGTCTGGTGCTATGATTAGTGTGTAGAACTACGTCACCTCAAAACTTCTGCCTTCCGTAGTTAGTAGCCTGCCATGCAGTGCGCCCCTAGTGACACTCCCAAATATTGCACCCTGCCCTTTCTCCTGCTCTCTTGCTCTTCTCCTCCATGTACCCGACTCTGTAAATACTTCACTGCACATTTGGTGGCATCCCATGAAATGTAACCAGATGGATTCTAGAAGCACCAGTGGAGAATGTTGATGTTTCTTAACGCGACCAAAAGGCTGTGATGGAACAGTGAAGTATTTGTGTGTCTGAGATGGTAGGATGAGTGGAGACTCTGAAAATCTTTAAAATAAGAGGAAAAAATGACTTTAGCCACAGGTCAGATGTACAATTCAAAATTAAAGTGGAATTAAGGTGGGCTATGACCATACAATACAGTTTATTTATATAGCACTTTTCAATATGTTGGTATTCCATCTAGAAGTCAAAAATTGTGATGATGGGCACCAAACCCGTATCTCTCTAAGGTGACCTAGCACAATTAGGGAAAATGGACACAATGTGGGATTCATTTGTGTGATAAAGCGCCTTGAGATGATGCTCCCTGAGGTAGGAGAGATAGACAATGGATTCAGAAAGTATTCAGGCCCTTCCACTTTCTGTGCATTTTTTTGTGTTCATTTTTAATGGATGAATTTGCCAGTTTTGCTCAACAATCTACACTCAATAACCCATAATGAGAAAATGAAAACATATCTTCAGAAAGGTTCTACAAAAAAAGTCTACAACACAATAAAGTGTGCAAAAAGTGAAGGGGTCTGAAGGCCTTCTGAATCCACTCTAAATGAAGGACATGGAGTCTGCTGGCTCCTCTGGTCTGTGAATCCTTCCAGACTCTTCAGTTTCTTCTTGTTCGGGTGGACTTCAGCAGCCACTGGCCAAGCTCAGCTATCTCTGTGTGGCCCAGCAGACCTGAGCTTGGCTCCACCGCTGAGTGACAGCGGCCACTTCCCTCACCCACTAAACGTCACTTTGGACTTCAAACCTGCATGGCTCACATGTTGTTCTGTCACTGTGCAAAGTTCACAGGCAGCGACGTTCCTACAAGTCACAAAAAGACGAACAAAAACACAGAAGGGAAAAGACAAGAGAATGGAGGCAGCAGCTGGAAAGGACTTCACGTCCAGACTGTCAGCGTCGTCTCTCATCAAGTGAGAAGTCTGGTTTGGGACGGGTGGTCTGGGGAATGTGTCTGTGACCTGGACACAAGAGGACTGTGGTGCAGTCACAGCTCTAATATAGCTCGATGAAGGGGTCACCGTGGTGGAGGGGAGGTTCAGAGAAAGAGGCTAGCAGCCCATTCCTGGTGGGCAGCACACTGCCTACAGATACACTGACCAGATTGTCTGCTGTCCTTTCACAGGTCCGTGTCGTCAGTGGGCACAGAGCTGACCAGGAGGGTGTGGGCGCCGTCTCCCCCTCCTCAGCGACCTTTCCGTGTCTGCAATCACGATCGAACCCTGAAGAAGGGGCTGACGGCGGGGACCCTCCAGGAGCTTCTAGAAAAAGTATTGTTGTCTGAGTTTGCTTGTCAGAATTTGTGACCTCCTGTCCAGTTGGTGAATTGCTGTCAGTCTGTTGGGAAGGCACTGTGGCCCACTGGCTAAGGGCCTTGGACTGTAAAGTTTGACAGCGTGACACTGAGGATTAAATGTTAAAAAAGTAAACAACTGAAATGTAACTGGGCGCTTGCAAAGTGCTTTGAGATGGTGTTCACTACAAAATGGTGCTGCCTGCCTTGCTTATATAGTGACTTTCAGGGCTATTTTACATAAGATCTTTTCTTATATGTTTGACATAGAGTCTTTTAATTCTGTCTCTCTATCTCGTGAAGTGGCTGTATGTTTATCTCTTTAGCTTAGTGGCTTTCATTTTTATTAATCTCATAACTTCAATTATCTCTATTATATGAGGGGGAGTCAAGCTAAAGTTAGAAAATTGGATGTATCAGCGAATGAATCAAACCTTAACAAACCTGATGATGTCATTTCTCAGTGTTGTCTCCACCCTTCTCGATGCATTTGTGCCACCTGCCTGGAAGTGCTGGGATTCCAGCAGAATAAAAGGTTTTGTCTCGTCCTCGCAACCAAACGTGCACCAGGAGTTACTGTCAAACACTACATGATGAGGGGCACTACAGTCACTAGTGCAAGTTACTGGGACCAATGTGAAGCCTGCTATTTGATCTAAGCTGCGGGGACCTCTGTGTCAAGGAGTCCTTCAGCTGCCCACCCGCCCACACACTGCTAAGAACACCAAGGCTTGTCTGGAGAAACTGAAGTTTGAGGTATTGCCACATCCTCCTTATTCGCCAGATTTGGCACTATGTGATTTCCACCTTTCTGGACCGCTAAAAAGACATCTGGGTGGTCGTCAATTCAAGACAGATGACAATGTGAAGAAAGCGGTACAGGAGTGATTGCGAGGACGAGACAAAACCTTTTATTCTGCTGGAATCTTGGCACTTCCAGGCAGGTGGCACAAGTGCATCAAGAAGGGTGGAGACGACACTGAGAAATGACATCATCAGTACTGTTAAGGTTCGTTCCATTTTCTGATAAATCCCATTTTCTAACTTTAGCTTGACTCCCCCTCCTATATAGTGCCTTACGTCTATCTCTCATTTATTGCATTTCATTTCTATGTACTGTATATACATGCTATAGAGCCCCTTTAATGTCTTTGATATGGTGCCTTTCATCTTGGTATACTGTATAATCGTCTCTTCTATTTAGTGCCCTGCATTTCTGTATGTCTGCCTCATATGTAGTCCTTTTGGTATCTTTCTTTATACAGCGCCTTTCTTTTCTCCCTATACTTATATGTTATGAAGTGTCGCACATATGCACCTTTTAATATCTTTTCTATAGTGCCTTCAATTCTGTTT
The DNA here is from genome assembly GCF_900747795.2 of Erpetoichthys calabaricus. Taxonomy (NCBI): domain Eukaryota; kingdom Metazoa; phylum Chordata; class Cladistia; order Polypteriformes; family Polypteridae; genus Erpetoichthys; species Erpetoichthys calabaricus. The sequence goes on along the minus strand of NC_041395.2, from coordinate 46,234,792 downwards.
TTATAGGTTTATAGATTCGTTGTTTTCTTGAGTACACAGTGCAGTGAAAGTCTTTCTCACATGTATTGATCTCCCATATTCATCTCAGCCAATATTTTCCTCCCACACGTGGTGCCTTTAATTTCAGTCTCTTTTTTTTTCTATTGTGCCTTTCATTTCTAAACCTGTTGGTCTATCTTTTTCATTTATTGAACATAACAACAACACACAACCCAATCAAATGACTAGAGCACAATAAGCATTGTGCACATATACAGTACACTCCATTTTGGACTTATCTAGGTGTTATTGAATCAGTTTCTCTATATAGTGCCTTCACTTCCGTCTCTTTTTTGGATTTTTGATTTGATAAACTTTGGGGAGACTGTCTTTATGCGTGACCTTTGGGGGTCAGAGTATAGGATCAGCAATTGTACAGCACCCTTTATAATTCCTTTCATTTTTATTTTTCATACATTTACAAGGTTAATACAGTCAGTTGTTTAGGGCACAGAGAAACTCTTGCTTAATCTACTTTAGAGAGCGCCTTTCACCTCCTACAATGTCTTCAAATTCTCTTTCTAGCTGTCTCTGTCATATAGCACCTTTCACTAAACCTGTCAGTTTCTCTCTCTCTCTCTTTCTTTTATTTATTGAACATAATAACACACAACCCGATCAAATGAAAGGAGCACAGTAAGTAATAGTCCTTCTTGGATTTATCCCTTTATTTAGTGCCTTTCATTTCTATCTTTTGTGTTTATTGAATCAAAGATATCAAATGTGTAGAACACATTGCTTACATACATGAATCTACTATATATAGTGCCTTTCACCTCTGACTGTATTATTTCACTTCATACAGTGACTTTAACCTCTGTCTCTTTCCAGCTCTTTTTTATAGTGCCTTTCATATCTATCTATTTCTAAACATGTCTCTCTTTTTATTTTTTTTAACATACTAACAAAATCACAATCAAAGGAACATAGTAAGCACTTTCATAGACCCTTTCCAATCTATCCATTTGTATTATGACTATCATGTCTGTTGATATTTATCTCCCTTATTTAGTGCTCTGCATTCAAATTTTGTATATAGTACCTTTCATATCGCTGTATGGATTTTTTTTCTATATTCCTTTTACTTCCAACTATATTTTTCCCTTGCATAGTGCCTTTCTGTCGCTCTTCTATATAGCACCTTTATGTCTCTTTTATATAGTGCCTTTCTGTCGCTCTTCTATATAGCACCTTTATGTCTCTTTTATATAGTGCCTTTCTGTCGCTCTTCTATATAGCACCTTTATGTCTCTTCTATATAGCGCCTTTCTGTCGCTCTTCTATATAGCACCTTTATGTCTCTTTTATATGGTGCCTTTCTGTCACTCTTCTATATAGCACCTTTCTGTTGCTTTTCTATATAGCGCCTTTCTGTCTCTTTTATATAGCACCTTTCTTCTCTATTTTATAAAGTGCCTTTCTGACTCTCTTTTATATAGCACCTTTCTGTCACTCTTCTATATAGCGCCTTTCTGTCACTCTTCTATATAGCACCTTTCTGTCACTTTTCTATATAGCGCCTTTCTGTCTTTTTTATATAGCACCTTTCTTCTCTATTTTATAAAGTGCCTTTCTGTCACTCTTCTATATAGCACCTTTCTGTCGCTTTTCTATATAGCGCCTCTCTGTCTCTTTTATATAGCACCTTTCTTCTCTATTTTATAAAGTGCCTTTCTGTCTCTCTTTTATATAGTGCCTTTCTGTCGCTCTTCTATATAGCACCTTTCTGTCTCTTTTATATAGCACCTTTCTTCTCCCTCTCATATGTCCACCCAGGTCCAGTCCAGCTATCTTTTTGTAGCTTTGTGTCCATTGCCATGCCTGACATGTCTGAATGCCCATCTGCTCATTTTGTCGGCCTGTTTCCTTGTCTCTTTGATTTTCTCCTCTTTTCTGCTTTTGTTCTTTTTAGTTGTTTTGTTTTTGTACTATTCCCTGCCTGTCTGTCTGCCTGTCTTCTTTCTTTCCTCTCACGGGATGTGATGCCCACCACACTGACCCCTGACCATCTGTCCCTCTCCTCACGCCCAGGCGGTCGATGCTCTCCTGCTCTGCACTGCGGTGTCTCTTGTCCTCGAGGAGGATGGCACAGAGGTGGACAGCGAGAACTTTTTTCAGACGCTGAGCGATGGCACGACCTTCGTGGCCCTGGAATATGGACAGACTTGGAAACCCAGCAGAGTAAGCCCTTTATTAAATGTAGTAAACCGCTGTCTTTATGATATCCGTTTGTGGTATGGCTTTATCGTGTGGGTCTCCTTTGCCAGGGTGGCGTCCTGTCCTACTCTTTGACACAGAAGCCTCGGAACACCAAGGACATCGCCAGAATCACCTTCGACCTTTACAAGCTGAACCCTCACGATCTGTTTGGAAGCCTGAATGTTAAAGCCACTTTTTATGGCCTGTACTCCATGAGTCTGGACTTGAAGTGCCTGGGACCAAAGAAAGTGTTAAGGTGAGGGGCGCTCAACGTGTCCATGTTGTTGACCCTGCTGCTGATCTGACAGCCTAAAGTAACGAATCTGTGCTTCTCTTCTTCTTCAGAGAGCTCCTGCGCTGCTCATCATCTTTGATGTATGCACTTGGACACCTCCTGCTCACCTCGGCCACTTACATCCGTCGCATCATTGAAGGCGCTGACCGGTGGCACACCACTGCCCCAGCCACTGAGAACTGGTACTAAGTGGTAGTGAGCAAGTGGACCCTCATTGTAGACGGCTAACCAGATACGGAACTGATTTAAACAGTTGTTAAAATAATGTGGATGACCTGTAATTTATCTAGAAAAGAAGGAGATAGGCTCACAGAGCATGTATTACCGCTTCTCACCAGCAGTGGGCAGTGTGGTGTGATGACTAAGGACCTGCAGGAATAGTCAACAGCCCCGTTCAAACGCGCTGTCAGTCTGACATGCCGCGCCTCACCGCTAGGCGGCAGTGTGGCGCAATGGTCGGTGAGCTGGACTTGCATCACAAACTCTTCAGTCGTGTATGTCGGAAAAAAGACAGTACAACTGTGGAGAGTGTCTTTAATCAGAAAAGGTACAAATGTGAATAAAATAACAATTTCTCAGTTATCTGAACATGCACATCATTTAGAAGAGACCACCATCACCCTGCGAGACCTGGGCATGCAGTCACTAAAGGCGTATTTCAATGACTCTGAAAGTGCCTGAAAATAGGTAGACATGAACACGCCGATCGCACTCTAGTGCGGACCACACAACCGGACTGAGACCCTTTGGAGAGGGTGCACCCTGCAGCATGAGGTCTGAACGTGATCCTTAACTCCATGAAATATTGTGCATTAGACGTGACATTTTGTGTGCAGTGCTAGCTGTCGGTAATTGGGGAATTCTCATTCATAGCGTAATGAGTCGAGGGTTAGCCTTAAAAAGCCTTAAAAGTAATAGAAATGTAAAATAAATAAATACGCAGACAGATACAAATACTGTATAGGCCTAATATAATTCGCGTGAAACGAGTCCCTCAATCAGAGCAGCCCCTGATTCAGTCTGGGGGCAACTCCTGCGCTATTGGACAGCAGTGGGCCATTTAAAATAAAACTAAAAAAAGATTGTTGTAAATTTACTTGTAATCGGGTCCATCAGAGCACATACAGAGGTGGAAAGAATCGGACAGCAGTGCCAAGTTAAGTCCGCAGCTCCAAGTCCAAATCGTACACGCCTCTCAATGCGCACACTGACATGTCCATTAATGTATTGCACCATAAATATTAATAACAAAATACGTGCAAGAGTTAGGATAGCAGACATGGGATCTGAGATAAACTAAGTTGTGGTTACATTCATAATGGCTATAAGCAACATCACTAATTTAAATGAAGATTACGCGGTAATGTCATATAACTGCGGCACATCAGTGTCTGCCATCACGGAGTTTGTCTCTGTTGTACACTCGGCTATTTAAAACGTCACATTGAGCGCATAAAGTTAATAGCGCGTCACTTTCAAGTGGTCTTCCAGGTAATAATTATGGAACACGCAGAAGTGCGGATCAGTCCTGGATATGTTTTTCCAGGGAAAGATGTTTCTGTCCGATGAAAGACGCCCATGTGATGCTTATCGATAAGTTCAGTTCGCTTGTAAGTTTATACAGTAGTGCCAAACAAACTGGGAATTGAAATAACGAAACGTCCGATGGTCTGGAACAAAGCAAGCGGACTATGAGTGTGAAAACGCCTTCGTCAGTCTGCGGAAGGGAGCCATCCCAACAGCACTGGGCACTAGGCAGGATAACGCGCCACACTGAATGGCAGTCCATCACAGGGCCACCTCGAACACGCCCGTACTGGCTCGTATCTGGGACTGGCCATTAATCTACACTAGACATCTTTAGGGATGTGGGGTGAAAACTGGGCTTCAAGGATGAAGGTACACACCGAAAACACCAAATGGATGACGTCTGGGCACGGGGTTCAAAGCCAGGGTGCCAGATCTGTGAAGTAGGACTGCTAACATTGTACTGCCATGCTGCCCTCTCTAAGAAGCTCAATCCTGTCACGGTGTGTGTCCGAGACGCTCTGGTCAGAATGTGAGGTGTACTGTGAAGGTGAGGCACCAGGGGGCGCTGTTCCTGCAAAAATTGAGAGCGACTGAAATGGAACGCTAAAATCAGAGCCTAATAAATAAAGATGTTTTTTATCTGTAGTAACTCTGACATTGATAAATCACTGACCTTCTGCAGGCCTGAACATCCACTTACTGGTGGCACAGCAGGGCTCACATGTCGTGATTATTTCCACTTTCTTTTTTTATAGCATGTGACCTCAAGAAAGGATATCATAACACAAAATAAGTAAGTTAAAGAAAGCCTGCATACATCCCTCCATCTTCCAAACCCACTTTAAACTGAATAGGGTGGTGGGAGAGCTGGAGCCCATCCCTGCAAGCACAGGGCATGAGGCAGGAATAATCCTTGGGCCGGGTGCCAGTCCATTACAGAGTGGATACACACATGCCAGGGTTAATTTATCAGTGCCAGTCTACCTGACCTGCATGATTCTGAACTGTGGGAGGAAACCAACATGGACATGGGAAGAACCTGCAAACTGTGCGCAGGGAGCTGCTGTGAACCCTGGCCTCCTTGTTACGAGACAGCAGTGCTACTTACTACTGCACCACCGTGGCACCCTTGACAAACATATCTAATCCTTAATGGAGAGTCCAACTTGGTCATCTCTGTTACTAGCAGTTCATTGCTTCTCATCCTAACTCAGACAGAGCAGATTCTTCAACTGCTTGCCTGTTAAGTTCCTTCACACTGTTTCCCCTTTGTGTTGTAAAAAAACACTTCCCTTGTCCAAGTAGGCCTCGCTGCAGCTTGGGCAAACATGGGTGGAGTTAAACGTTTAGCCCCTCCCCTAAACCACATGACCCCGCCCATTCAGCCTTGTAAGCACTTTGAGTTACATGTTTGTATGAAAGTGTGTCTTATAAATAAATGCTGTTTTTGTTGTCCGCTGGTAGTGACAGCTGTCAGGTTAGAGCGACTGTAACGGTGATACGCCCGGTTACACTCTGGTTAAGATTAGGAATGGAGGTGCTAGCGAATAAACCAACGTAAGTAAACGTGTATTTTTCATCATTTGCATGCCGTTCACGCCTTTCTTGTCTAACGTGAAGCTTGGCAGGACCCGAACACATGAAGGCATTGAATTACAGGCGAGTGAAAACATTGAACCCCACCCAGGTTTAGGTCCACCTCATTCCACCTGCTTCAGTGAGGACCTTCTCCCTTGCCTGCTTCTTGAGTGCAGTTCTCCTGAGTCTCCACGTGGTGTCATCAAGAACATTTTTCACCATTTAACTGTAAGAATTCTGCGCCGATGACTTTATAGGTTTACAGTAATCCCTCCTCCATCGCGGGGGTTGCGTTCCAGAGCCACCCGCGAAATAAGAAAATCCGCGAAGTAGAAACCATATGTTTATATGGTTATTTTTATATTGTCATGCTTGGGTCACAGATTTGTGCAGAAACACAGGAGGTTGTAGAGAGACAGGAACGTTATTCAAACACTGCAAACAAACATTTGTCTCTTTTTCAAAAGTTTAAACTGTGCTCCATGACAAGACAGAGATGACAGTTCAGTCTCACAATTAAAAGAATGCAAACATATCTTCCTCTTCAAAGGAGCAAACAAATCAATATGGCTGTTTGGCTTTTAAGTATGCGAAGCACCGCGGCACAAAGCTGTTGAAGGCGGCAGCTCACACCCCCTCCGTCAGGAGCAGAGAGAGAGAGAGAGAGAGGAGACAGATAAAAAAATCAATACGTGCCCTTCGTGCTTTTAAGTATGCAAAGCACTGTGCAGCATGTCGTTTCAGGAAGCAGCTGCACAAAAGGTAGCCAACGTGAAGATAATCTTTCAGCATTTTTAGACGAGCGTCCTTATCATCTAGGTGTGTGAACAGCCCCCCTGCTCACACCCCCCTACGTCAGCGCAAGAGAGAGAGAGAGAAGTAAGTTGGGTAGCTTCTCAGCCATCTGCCAATAGCGTCCCTTGTATGAAATCAACTGGGCAAACCAACTGAGGAAGCATGTACCAGAAATTAAAAGACCCATTGTCCGCAGAAACCTGCGAAGCAGCGAAAAATCCGCGATATATATTTAAATATGCTTACATATAAAATCCGCGATGGAGTGAAGCCGCGAAAGGCAAAGCGCGATATAGCGAGGGATCACTGTATAGGGTCTTTATTGAGGCTCTCCAGAGGGCCAGTGAACGTCTTACCAATATGCCAGTGTGGTTGTGCAGCAATGATTAAAGCTAACATCCCATAGAGGCACAGGGTCCAAGGGCTCAGATACAGTATTAAATCCGGTGAGGTCTCGGGGTGGGCAGGGAGAGTGGAGGCTGCTATTAACATTACTGCACAAATAAAGTTACTAAAGTAAAAAATGTAAACCAGACCACCACATCCCACCTCCACATAGTGCCTTACAGCTCCGGGGACCTGGCCTTAAATTATAACCTGCTCCGTCCTCCATGTCAGGATGGTACTACGACCTTCCTGTCTCCATCAGCAGACCTTCAGATGTTTTTGCCATCAATGCTTTCTTTCTTTTTCTGGTAGTCGTGTGATTGAGTCCTTCTTGTTTCAACTCCACAGCTGAAGGCCATTTCTGTGGCGTGTAGATCAGGGTTTGAAGGGGCTAAGCTGTGGCCGAGGTTGCCATATTCTGCTAGGGTGTGACGCCAGGGTGTTTTCCTTTGGCGTGCTTTGCTCAAGTGAAGCCCACCCACCATCTATTGTATGACACTCAGTGGCTGACCTACAGTTTTTGGGTCCTGAAGCTTCAACTGTTATGGGGGCCACTTTGCAACCAGCGACATGGGCTGGGTAACCACTGTTATATTCTTTAGTGGAGTTGCTCTACGGCAGACCACCACAAATCTTATTTTTTGATACTTTAATAACCTTTTAATTTTTATTTGAACTATTATTTTCTATTGAATTACACTATATTATTAATAATATTGTTTTTTAATAACCTCTTGTCATACAGTGGACCCCCAAACCTTTTAAAGCAATGTGGACTGAAGTCAATTCTGGGGTCCCTCCACGATTAGGGGCCCTGAACCTTAAGCTTCATTAGTTTCATAGTGGATCTGCCCCCCCCTATGGTGGTGAAGTGGGACTCTGAATGGCACTGCCAGGTGTGAGTGGGCCCTACAAGGGACTGGCAGAGATGGTTCCTCCTTCATCCTGTATTGGAATGAGTGGTTTGTAAAAGGAATGAATGAACCTCGTTGGTCTCAACAAACCTGAAATGAAAATAGCAGAACCAGAAAATGAATTGATGGATTTGGGAAAGCTACAGAGCCGCTTGAAGGGGTCTCAAAGCTGGCACATCAAACGAGCTGCTGTTTAGCAGGGCAGTGAGGAGATCAACACACACACGAGAGACATTAGGGGAAAGCGTGAGGCCAGGAAAGCAGGATGGCCTCTGCTAGTGGAATTATGCTGCCTGGGAATCCTTTCTGTTTAGAAGTAACCCTCTCTGGAAAGGTCTACTGTTTTACTTTTAGGGACATTACTGAAATGTACTTAATGCTGCAGCTTGCCCCATTCTAACCTGGCCGGGTGCAACTGACTGGTGCCCATTTCAGGGATACCTTGCACCCAACACTCCAGTGATCTTAATGGTTTCCAGAAGTGAGTATCATCTCCTAGAGCATATTTCATCCATCCATTCTTGTCTTTAGAGTTTTATGAAAGCCTCACACTGGGCACCAGGTATGCAGTGCAGGGCCCAGGCCTGCAGAGGGCACAGTATCATCACAGAAACACATGCCAATCAACCCAGCAACAGGCCATTAGACTTTGGGGGGGGGATTAGCCATTAAATAATCTCTACTCATGGAAGTCCAGGATTTCTAATCTCCATTTTCTTCTATCTCAAACACAGGTCAGTTTTCAGGGCTCGTGGTAACTCTCTGCTCTTTAAGATCTCTCCACATCCTCTTCTATTCATCTTCCACTCTTTTCCTCCAGGATAAAATCTGTTTAAGCAATGCATGCCTTTTTATGTAAAGAAGGCTTCAGCCTGTTACTGATTTAGTCGGTTTAGGAATGAGAAGTTCCCTCTCTTAAGAGGGATGCGATTTTCAAGAACATAACGTTGCATCTACAAACCATAATCATGAATGTATCCAATTTATATTAATATGTCTTTTGCAGAGTGGAGGCAGGACCTCTGTGTTTTTCCCAGTTGATTCTGGGGTTCGTCAGGGGTGTGTTTTTGCTCCTAATCTGTTCAATGCTTGTGTGGACTGGGTGCTGTGGGGCATCTGTTGGTGAAGAAAGATTCACTGATGTTGACTTTGCTGGCGATGCTGTGATCTTCACGGAGTCAATGGAGGCTCTGATCAGGACGCTCAAGAGTCAGAGCGAGGAGTCGGAGTGTCTGGGCTTGCGAGTGTCCTGATAAAAACCGAGATCCAGGCCTTTAATGACCACTTGGGCACAGCCATCAGCAGTGTGTCTGTCTGCAGAGAGAGTGATGACCTTGTCGAGAGGTTTATTTACCTTGGAAGTGACATTCGTGTCTCTGGTGACTCTTCCTATGAAGTCAGTAGATGGATTGGGAGAGCATAGGGGGGGTCATGAGGTCGCTGGAAAGGGGTGTGTGGTGCTCCCGATATCTCTGCAAAAGGACGAAGGTCCAAGTCTTTAGAGTCCTGGTGCTTCCTGTCTTGCTATATGGTTGCGAGACATGGACGCTATCCAGTGACCTGAGATGAACACTGGACTCCTTTGGTACTGTGACTTTTTGGGGAATCTTTGGGTACCGTTGGTTTAACTTTGTGTTGAATGAGAGGTTGCTCATGGAGTCCCGAATGGGGCACATTACCTGCATTGTGAGGGAGCGTCAGTTACGGCACTACGGCCATGTGGCGCATTTCCCAGAGGGTGATCAGCCTCACATGATCCTCATTGTTGAGGGCCCAAGTGGGTGGACCAGGCCAAGGAGACACCCACATAACACCTGGCTGCAGCAGATAGAGGGTCATTTCTGGAGGGTGGGACGGGACTGGATGTCTGCCTCGGGGGGTTGCCAACCAGGAACCCGAGCTGTTTCATCGTATGGTGGGTGCGGCAACTCGCTATACCAGTGCATGCTCCCCAACCAGCTCCCATCAAAAACCCATTGAATAAGGTGGTTGTGGGATCCCGTCATATTCAGAGTATCACAGAGCACTTTGGAGCACATACAGTGTGAGAAGGGGCATTATCATTCAGTGAAAGGGGGGCGGTAGAACCTGAGGCCTAAGCTCTGTGCCCCCTTGTATATTTAGTAATGTCTGCCTTTCATACTCTTCAGTCATTCTCCCTCACGTGAAGCACATTTCTAAATGGGTGACCATTTGTTTTCATCGACTTGCCTCCACTAAGGCGATTATTTTATAATTGCCGGGTCTCCATGTAGGTTGCTCATTCACAAGCAAATCACATGAAAGCTGATTATGATATCAGGTGACTGGCTTCGGCTTTGGTCTAAAAATACATTTAGAACGAAGTGCACCTTTGGGCAAAAAGCAGAGGGCTGCTCTTTGTTAGACCTTCACAGGCCACAATCTCCTCAGGCTAGAGCTTCACTCTCTACATCTGGTCACCACCATGGCAGATATGGCCACACTGCTGGACTTTAACAAAGCACAGTGGTGTCAAAAGGTCACAGAGGAATTGTGAGAAGGTCCTGCCTGGTTAGGAATTTCAAACATACACACTTCACAAGTACTTGACTTGCCAAATGCCTCAACTGAAGATGGAAGGACCCATTAAAAGCACAAGTTCAGGCCACTGGTCAGCCGCGTTTTATACAATCAGATAGGGGCGTCACTGAGCCTGAGACGTGGCTGTTTGTGGCGATGAGTTTAATGTTTTTGTTTGGGAACAAAAGTTTCTTTGAAGGCTTTTCCACAATGTTTTAAAGAATGAATTCTCACTTTCTATAAAAACAGAACTATGTCAGGCTCAATGAACTAAAACAAATTCAGGACAGGATAATGGAATTCAGGGATGCTGAACTCGAAACAAAGTGTGAAGAGTTTAAAGCAAAGGTCTCTGAAAGGACATCCATACTTTTGATTGGCAAAGCAGAGCCTTTGACTGGGCTGGGCAGAGAGGTCCATTTAGATCAGATTGCAAACTGGTCTTACAGTCCAGCAAGGTATGAATGATGCCATCCATCCATCCATCCATCCTCTCCCGCTTATCTGAGGTCAGGTCGCGGGGGCAGCAGCTTGAGCAGAGATGCCCAGACTTCTCACTCCCCGGCCACTTCTTCTAGCTCTTCTGGGGGAATCCCGAGGCATTCCAAGGCCTGCCGAGAGACATAGTCCCTCCAGCGTGTCCTGGGTCTTCCCGGGGCCTCCTCCCAGTTAGACGTGCCCGGAACACCTCACCAGGGAGGTGTCCAGGAGGCATCCTGATCAGATGCCCGAGCCACCTCATCTGACTCCTCTCGATGCGGAGGAGCAGCGGCTCTACTCTGAGCTAATCCCGGATGACTGAGCTTCTCACCCTATCTTTAAGGGAGAGCCCAGACACCCTGCAGAGGAAACTCATTTCAGCCGCTTGTATTCGCGATCTCGTTCTTTCGGTCACTACCCATAGCTCATGACCATAGGTGAGGGTAGGAACATAGATCGACTGGTAAATTGAGAGCTTCGCCTTGCGGCTGAGCTCCTTTTTCACCACGACAGACCGATGCAGAGCCCGCATTACTGCGGATGCCGCACCGATCCACCTGTCAATCTCACGCTCCTTTAAATCCTAACAGCAATGTGTTCATATCCACCCACAATGAAAAATCTCCTGGGATTCACACAGAAGGACTGACAGGAGAAAAAGAAGCAATGAAATGGCCTAAGGTCTCAGGCCGACTGCGCTGTTATCAGAGCAGGGTTCCTTCTGCTTCATGATCACAAGGTCATGTCTGTTTCAGACTACAAAATCTCCACCAGGCACCTGTAAGCCGCAAATCCTGTCAAACACATTCAAGTCACTTAAGAAAAGTCAGCAGCAGACAATATGTGGATGTGTCGGACCTCAGGTTAATATCAGCGGCCTTGTGTTAAATGATACGTCTTGTGATGCACATAGGCTTTAGTTTTCATTTTTTATTCAATTTTGTCTACTAGTTGGGACTAAAATGCAACTTAATAAAATGAGCTCCTTCCCAGTTCATCTTGGCGGTGATCTCATCAGACCTGCCTCTACTGTAAAGAATCTTGGTGTCATTTTTGATTCCTCCCTCTCTTATGCCACCCACATACAGTACATCACATTAAGAAACTTTCTTACTTTCACCTCCGTAACATATCCCGTGTTCGCTCCTTCCTCTCCTTTTCTAATGCTGAGAAACTTGTCCATGCTTTTATCACATCCCGCATCGATTATTGTAATTCCCTACTGGCAGGTGCCCCTTCTAATCTTATATCACAGCTCCAGCTTATTCAAAACTCAGCTGCAAGTGTCCTTACTCGGACCAGCAGCAGCGAGCACATCACACCCATCCTGCTCCGTCTTCACTGGCTCCCTGTGTCTTACAGAATCGAATATAAAATCCTACTAATAACTTACAAAGCCTTAAATAACCTCGCGGCAAACTACATCAGTGACCTTCTCCATCACTATGTGCCTGCCTGCCCGCCCACTAAGGTCCTCTGATTCTGGCAATCTTGTTGTGCCCCTCACTAATCTACACTCCATGGGTGACAGGACCTTCAGCTGTATAGCGCCCAGACTCTGGAATGACCTACCAAAATTAATCTGGTCAGCTGACTCCATGAATTCTTTTAAAAAACAACTCAAAACTCATCTGTTCAGGAAGGCTTTTAGCTCTACTTGACTTGATTACCCTTCTCTCAGTTTACTTCTCTGTCAAGATGCTCATGTAAACTGTATGTGTGTGTGAGACCATCAATTATGTTGTCTGTTAGGCTTTCTTTCTCTGAATTCACTGTCATAAACTTCTTTATTTATTTATTTATTTATTTATTTATTTATTTATTTATTTATCTGGTTTGTACAATGCTATATACTGTACACCCTGCCGTTCTTTCTTATATTCTGTAAGTGCCTTGAGCATGGGAAAGGCGCTATATAAATAAAATGTATTATTATTATTATTATTATTATTATTATTATTAGTTGTTATGATCTTATACTCAGTTTAGGGGTTATCTAAGTTAAGGACTCTATTTTCGTTATTTTTTATTTGTTTGATTTTTGATAGATTTTGGAGTTGTGTCATTTTTTTTTGTAAAGTTTTGGACAGCATTTTAAGTTCCCACAATCACCACCATTTTTTGGTGCCCGTTGCTATGTCTGTGTCCTGTGTTGCCAGGGGTGAGGCCTTGGAAGTAGTAACCCGCTGATAATTGGTGCAACAGGATAAAGTGTCAGTCATTGGTTCACTTCCTTATCCAATCTGTGAATCCCAAAAAAGAATCTTTATTCTTCTTGGTATTGTCCTTCAGTATTGATCATTTGGCTTGAACGTTTGACCACAATTTTTGTCTTATGTTCTAATTCTGTTGCTATTTTTGATCCCCCTGTCAGGGCACTCAGACACATCATCAGTGATCAGTGATGCTATCTGGGGTCATAGGGTGTTTCGGTCTTTCAAACATCACACACCCTCACCCTGGAGGCCCAGTCACGGTTGATCAGGTCCCTGGTGGTTCCCAGAATGTCTGAATGCTTCTGTTGGTGATTAAGTGGCTTCTCATCTGCTTTAACAAAGGACATGGTTGGTCTGCATAGAGGGGCTTGCTTACTCTGGGTTATGGCTCTGAGCACAAAGTTGTGGAGCCAGCAATAGCACCCTTCTTCTAGGGTCCTCAAACAACATCTGAGGATTTGATGCAGAGACCATCTTTCCTGGTAAAATTTACAACCTGGTGATTCAATCTTTCCCCTGTAAGAGAGGTTTACTGAGCCTGGAAAGATGTCATATGTACACTGACTGCATCATGATCTTCAGGCGCTGGGGCTCAGCTTGTCACAACTCACCCCAGCAGTTAAGGTTATAGTTCGCTACTCTGTGACATTTGGTGCAAGAACTCTGCTGACACATTCCTACTGAATTCCTGGCACGCAGCTCCTCAACTCCAGCTCTTATTTCCTGCTGGACCAGTTGGTGCCTCCCCTTGCTTCTTGCTTTGTTGTAATGGGTGGTCTGAAAACTGCCCAGGCCTGCCTGCCCATCAGCACACGGCACCACAGTCAGGACTCTGTTGGTTCGACAGCAAACCGTGCCCTCCACTTCCTTCCTGTCCTCACCTCAATTCCTGAATGAGAGACCCTGGGATCAGTGGACACCACGCCCTGGAGCACTTCTCAAGACCGAGAGACCATAAACTCTTCTGAATGGGAGTTTCAGCCTGTTGCTCTTTCCGTACAGGTCTATGCTTCTCACACTCCTGGGAGGACTCAACCATCTATGCAAAGTCTTCTACTGATGACAGTGGATCATCACATACTAGCAGAGGCCACAACATCGGGGACAAAATACAGTGCAGATATATCCAAGCCTAAAACTTCCCTGAGAGCCCCACTTTTTGCAATTCTTCTCCTGCGTCTCGGATAGCTTTTATATCTTTGAAGGCTGCATTAAAGGCCTTGCCAAGACTTTTGACATGCTTTTAGCGGAGGGTAGAGAGCACCTAGCGGTGAAACAGTACTTATCCAGTACTATCCCTCTCTGCAGATCTAACAACTTGGAATTCTCAGGCTTGAATGTCTTGAGGGCCCAGCTAGTGAGCCTGTCTAGGCTCTGCAGGATCCATCTACATTCTGGGACTGACAAAGTTACTATAGTCAGCTCGTCCATAAGTGCTCTAATGGCTGATGCACGCATACCAGATTTGGACAGTGGTCTCCTGCACGCAGCCATTTGGCTGTTTGAAAAGTATTGGCTTCCGCTTCACCTAAGAAGCTGTCAGGCCCACCTCAGACAAACCATGCAAATGTTTATGAAACAAAGGCAAACAAAATATTGTGAACAAAATAAATATTAATAAAATTGGAAGGGAATATAAAATGCATTTAGTTCGAAAGTCTGTAAATTACATACAAATCAAAGTGAGCCTTTAGGAACTGTGCTGCTGTGTTCATATTGTTATTAGCCAGTTTTGGTATATTCCTACCCGCTCTCTTTTTAATTTGATGCATATTGGTATGTCCCGAGCTCCCTCTTTGCTATTGCCGCTGCTTTACTTTTAGCTTTGCCTCCCACCATATTGTGTTTTAGGGTAAAGAGATCGTTTTTTGACCTTCATGTTGTCATCAGTTATCACATCCTGATACTTTGTGTAACTTCTTGCCAGAAACCTACATTAAAGTATATTTATTCACAGCCTTTGGCTTTCTTGGTGAGTAAAGTTATCTGTCCATGTTCACTACAACCAGCAGGGCAGCGCACACTCTGTAAGGACTGCGTCTTAGGAGAGAAGCTAATACGGCGTTCAAGGACAGAATAAGAACCACAAGCTTTCATGCTGGTCAGCTTTAACAAACCTGGATTACCACAATGGGATTCTCACAAGCTTTAGTAAAACACATCAAGTTAACAATGGAAAAAATGACAATATTCTTTGGTCTTCTTCATCATCACTGCTATCATTTAAACGGGCCAGGGTGAGTGAGGCTTGTGGTGTTATTAAAGAGCACGGAGGCCACATCTGAATTCTCAATGGCCTCACTTGACCTGAAAAGAGCGGACAATGACAGCTCAGACCAGCCAAGAGTGGACAGTATGACAGGTGTGCTTGGAATAAACAGAATTCATAAAATGAGCAGTGAGTGACATTGCTGATGAGTCAACATATTTCTGAGAAATGTCTATTTCGTTTCCATATTAATTTAAGTATGTGACGTAATCAATACAAACATTAACAAGCCATGTCTCTCTACCACAAACAATATTAAATTAAAAAGGTCAAGCCCTGTTGTCATGTTGTAAAGCCTTGTTTAAGAAGTGTCACAGATGCTTGTCTAGCGTCACTCCTACTTGTCACCATGGAGCCACAGGGCAGCAATCCAACCAGTCTGAAGCACTTTGAGAACATTAGGAGGACAGTGACAAGAACAGGCCTTTCTACCCAACAAGCTTGTCCGTCCTGTTCACCTGGATTGTCCTAAATAACATCAAGCTGAGATCTGAAGGTCTCTAAAGTCCTGCTCTCCATCCACTACACTACTTGGTAATCTATTCTGTGTGGCTATGGAGCTCTGTGTGAAGAAAAACTTTCTACATCTGTGCAAAATTTTCCCTTAAGAAATTCCCACCCAAGTCTCCATGTTACCTGTTTAAGAGTTTATTTTGAAGTCACAACTGGGGTCCACTATACTAATTCCTTCCATAACTTGAAACTCTTTGATCAGGGCACCTCTTA
Organism: Erpetoichthys calabaricus; assembly: GCF_900747795.2. Classification (NCBI taxonomy): domain Eukaryota; kingdom Metazoa; phylum Chordata; class Cladistia; order Polypteriformes; family Polypteridae; genus Erpetoichthys; species Erpetoichthys calabaricus. The sequence goes on along the minus strand of NC_041395.2, from coordinate 46,218,823 downwards.
ATCTCCATTTGCTTAAACTGAAAAGGTTCAACTCCTTCGGTCTCGCCTCATAACTCATACCTCTCAGTCACAGAATCAGTCTAGTTGCTCTTCTCTGGACATTTTCTAGAGCTGCTATGTCTTTTTTGAAAGACGGAGACCAAAACTGCACACAGTCCTCCAGATGTGGCCTCAGCAGTGTGTTATAAAGCTTCGGCATATCCACTTTTGACTTGCACTCCACACATCGGGGTGTACAACTTAGCACCCCATTAGCCTTCTTAATGGCTTCTGAACACAGTCTGGATGTAAATAGTGGTGAGTCCAGTACAACGTCCAGGTCCTTCTCCTAAGGGACACTTTCAAGATTGAAACCTCCCATTGTGTATTTAACCAGAACCAGAAGGGAGTGGGTTCAGTCGTCCTCACTGGGTGTCTTCTTGACACCGTAGAGGGAAAAATGGAGGACAAGGTTAGCGCCAGTACCCCCTCTTGACCCAGGATGGAAGTACATACCTTAGAAGAGTCCAGAGCATGGTCCACTGATGCACATGTGTGACAACCGGTACAGCTCTGTTTTAGCAATTTAATTTCTTAGAAACAAAATGGGATACTTTTGCAAACTCGAGTTTGGCAATCCCCTTACACTTTTAAAAGCAATATCAACATAGCATATGGAGGTCCTTCCCATAAGATGTTATTTCAAGTTTTTAGACCTCCCACTGTGTCTTCAAATCTTACATTTCCAATTTACATTTATTTATATTAAATTTCATTTTCCACAAATCCGGCCAATCTTGTCTGCTGTCCAAGTCTCTCTGTAGCAGTTTAGCTGATTCTAAGATAACACTTTAGGTACTGCAAAAATGCATCTGTTACTCATTTGCAAGAGTAACAAGCCCTCAACAAAGGCTGCGTTTGGTCTTCATAACACTTTGTGGTCGTTGGAAGGAACTGCAGGTTCACCGAGAGAAACTGTTAGAGCGCCAACAAAGTCGTCCCCATTTATTTAGGGAAAAGTCCAAAGAAAAACAAGCGCTCAACAAAGACTGCGTTTGGTCTTCATAACACTTTGTGGTCGTTGGAAGGAACTGCAGGTCCACCGAGAGAAACTGTTAGAGCGCCAACAAAGTCGTCCCCATTTATTTAGGGAAAAGTCCAAAGAAAAACAAGCGCTCAATGGCGGTGAACAAATGAAAGGCAGGGTCCTAGCATCAGGTCGGCTGCTAGGCCTATGATAGGAGCTCCGTCTTGGGGTGCATTCTCATATTGAGTTACAGCTCCTTCTGGGAACATGTAGCCACGCAACCAGAAGAGGTGGGGTCAATTGCCCTCACTGGGTATGTTCTTGGCACTGTGGAGGGAAAAACAGAAGACAAGGTTAGCGCCAGCGCCCCCTCTTGACCCGCGATGAAAGTACATACCTCAGAAGAGCCCAGAGGATGATCCACGGATGCGCATGCGTGATAACTTATAAAACATCACTGGATAGGTTATTCATCTCGGTGCAGTGTGAGATATCGACATGGTGGTAATATGACTTGTTAATATGAAGGATTCACAGGTCTTATACTAAATATGTAACATCAAGAGTAATGTGTCCCAGTTAAGCCACCCCTGACCCTCCAAAGTGACCTTGCAGAGATGAATAAACACTTTATTGAGGTTTCAAAGTGTTATGAAGACCCAAAGAAGTGTTAATTGTGTTAAGGTCTTGTTACTTAAGAGGAAATGAGCACTAGATGTATTTTTGCAGTAGTGTTACCCATTCAATATTACCTGCCCATCTGCTTAGTTTGATATCATCTTCAAACTTAACTAATTATCGATTAGATTCTTATTCAGATTGTTTCTTTGATTCCTCTGTCAACACAAGTTTAAAACTGCACACTCATCTGTGCAAACCTTACATGTCAAAATGAAATCTAACCACCAGAAGCATTCCATCAAAACCAAACTTTGTCATCTTGTGACTCCCACAAAAAGGTCAAATACACAAACACTGGTGTATTTTTCAGTTCTGATATTAATTGTAGTTTTAGTTTCTATTTTATTTTATAAAATTAATTTTAATTTTTATTTTGTTCTAGTTTTCATTGTAGTCAACAATTTTTAGTTTTTATTTTATTTAGTTCTGGTCGTTTTACATAATATTAGTACAATTTTAGTTTTTTTTTTCCGTTGCAAGACCACAAATGCTGGCCTACACATATTTTAATGCAATTTAAGTTTCATCTAACAAAATACACTCACAGTTCATAATGTCGTTAAACACAGCTTGACTATAAATGACCAAACAGATGAAGTGGCCTAAGGAGTGTAGTCAGCAAGATCAAATATTTCAACCCAAGAAACCAGTCTGTGCAAGTACAATGCTGTTAGGCTATAAACGCATTTCGAGAGATTTGTTAATGCTGCAACGACATCCATTGCACAAATAGCCATACAGTGAAAATATTCGCTCGACGAACGCCTGATGATGCAGGTGCACAGACGAGGCCACTGGCGCCAGCAGACTGTAGGCTGACGATTTCTGCTGCCACTACTGAAGTACAATCATGGTGCCAGAGAAGTGCTGGACTTCCACTAAGTTCTGATCTTGCTGGCTCTGCACTGAAACTCTGAGATTCTTTTTCTTCTTCTCACACGCTACATTTGCTTTTATTATCATCTGCACTGTAATTAAAGTAATTGCACACGTTACTTTCTCGCCTTCTTCCCACAAATATCTGTGCAAAACTCACCATCGTCAGCCACAAGTGCTTACTGCTTCAACCCGAAAAGCCAGATGCGCTCAACCAACAAACAACAGTCTTTTACCGAAGTTGTGCCACGTGGCTGTAGTAAGCCCAAGTTACAAGATCACCGCATAGTGAACAGCGCAACATAACTGAACGCTCAGGGCGACCTACAAACAACCGCTCTGCACAACTGAACCATATATTGAACAAAAATGCTTTTGCTGTTTTTTTCGTTTTTACTCAATTCTTGTTCTCGTTCCAGTTTGTTCACATATCACTGATTTTTATTTTTATTTCATTTTAGTTTCTCTGTTTGCCTTAATATCAGTTCTCGTGCTTATAAAATGAAAAACAATATTTTTAGTTCTAGTTCTTGTTTTTGTTAAGAAAATATCACTGGTGGTAAGCACAACAAACTAGAGAGACAAATTCATAACACAACAACAAAAACCATTTCATGTTCAGGAATTAACACCTGTTTTCAGATTTGTAACTGTCAGAAAATTGCAGGTACAACTAAAATACAGCAAATCACCTTTTGTGACAAGTTGTTTTATTTGCATTATTGAGTCGGAAATGTAAAAATTTTCAAACGCAAAAAAAAACACATGGGCATGAATTACCGTATTCCAAGCCTCACAGCAAACAAAACACAAAACACTGCAGATATTCCAAAAACACAAAACTGTAAAGCCCGGTGTAGGCTGCTCAGCAAACCAGTCAGCTTCATCTCCGTCTCTTCTTTGGGAAGACGTAGGCCACAGAAACTCATCCACGTCACACTGAAGGTTACGCCTTGCCTGACAGTGAGGAAAATAAACTTTTTTGAGTGTTAGACTTTACTACATGAGCACAGGGTGAACCAGAGATACCCGACGACAATGAAGTTTAGACGGATGTGTTTCACAGTTTGCAAAATGTTGAAAACCAAGTGGATTGTGTTGATATTATTGGGATACGTGCTGATCTGCTGAGAGCAGGAGTAAGGCTATCAGGGATGTTATCAATTGAACCAGTTTTAGTGTGTTAGTGTAACTACAACAACTGTAAAAATAACACTGCCCACCATCCTTAACATCTCCCAGTTCTGATAAAGTTCCCCTCAACATACCCCACCCTGTGTTGGAGCTGATTTTGGGCCCACAGCACCCTGAATTCTCACCTTTTTTTGGTTTGATCACTACCCTTTCATGTGGGACCTTATCAAAATCCAGATAAATAATATCATATGCACCACTCCTATTGCACTGTTTTGTTGATTCCTCACAGAATTGCAGCATATTAGTGAAACATGACCTTCCTTGTCTGAGCCCATCCTGACATTAGTGTGTTGCCATAAAATAAAACTGTGGCCTATAGCTCAGCCTCTTGGTAATGAAGTCTGCATTTTTACCCAAACAGATCACAACATGGTGAACTGGAGGATAACAACAGCTGTGCTGTCATCACATCACCAGTATTTGGACAGCAAGGGAGTGAAAATGTCCAGCATTACAGAAGTAGCACATCCCTCAATGAATTACTGGAAGTCTTGGGAACCTTCCGGAGTCGACCCAGTTAGGCGATCTTGTCTGCATGTGCAATGAAGTAAAGCAGCCACTAGAGGGTGCGCTCACTCGGACGAGAATACCCAGAAGTCAACAGGCCAGCAAGTAAAAGCAGATTTGGGCCTTCTGGTTTCATATCAAATAGAGGAAGATGAAGCAGGTGTTATGTCTTAAATTAAATGTGAAGGAAGTTCAGATTTTAAATACCCACAATGTGCAATAAAATATAAGGAACCCACCGAGAAAGACTACTCTCAGCTGATGAAGTGAAAGATAAAATGGGACATGACCCACCCACCTGTGTTTGGGGATGGCAAGTGGGGCAACCGCCCCAGGCCCCGCGCCTAAGGGGGCCACACTTTTGAGGTCCGCGTGTCCTGTTTGAGTGGATTTGTCAAGTTATATTCTCCAGTATATATATATATATATATATATATATATATATATATATATATATATATATATATATTCATTGCATTCGTAGTCTGAGTCTCGATGACCTAAATTATGAGGGTGGTTACCTACTAAGTAATACTTGTGGTTGGTCTGCCATTCGGCAAACATCCGCCACGGTGCCCTCTTTCAGTTGCGAGAAGCAGATCATGGAATGCTGCATAGTTTACTGTCAAATGATGCAAAAAGTACGCAACACGTGTTTCGCCCTCATTTGGGCTCATCAGGCATACACACTCTACTGCTCCCCTCTCAGGGATCGAACCTCAGATGCCAGCATGAAAGAGGGCACCGTGGCGGATGTTTGCCAAATGGCAGACCAGCCACAAGCGTTACCTGGTAGGTAACCACCCACACAATTCAGGTCGTCAAGACTCAGACTACTAATGCAATGAATGTAATTACTCCGGACCTACAGGCTGTCAAATAAATGAACCACACGCTGTGGCGCAGCATAAAGAGCTTCGTCTCTGACGCTGTCGTCCGAGGTTTGATCCCCGAAAGGGGAGCAGTAGAGTGTGTACACCTGATGAGCCCAAATAAGGGCGAAACACGTGTCGCGTACTCTTTGCATTATTGGACAGTAAACTATGCCACATATATATATATATATATATATATATATATATATATATATATATATATATATATATATATATATATATATATATATATATATAAACATATATATATATATATATTTGAGATACTTCTAACAAGAACCCTTACCGAATATTTATGTTCACAGTATACTTGCAATTTGGGTACTTTTCTAGAAGAAACTTTCCGCATGACACCGCATCACAATAGGCACTGATGTGGTATTGTCATGAATTATGAATTGCACTTTTTAATAGATTATATTGTTATATTTTGATAAAAGTCCGTACTGTAATGAGAAAATCCGGTGTATGTTAACATTATTTTTCTTAAATTCTTGTGCAAGTTTATACAGTCCACACATACCGCTAACAGAGTTTGACATAACTGGCCCCGTGTGGAGCTGGTCAGCCCTAGGCCCTGCACACCCCTAAGGCTGCCTCTGTTGCTTACTCCAGATTTGGGTCACAAGACAGAGCTCATCCTCACAGTATCGGGCACAAGCCACACCACCTGCACTTCAGAAGAGGTCATTCTCCTGAAGCTAAGCATATTTGGGCCCAGCCAGTACTTGGATGGGAGACCATCTAGGGAAAGCTCGGGTTGCTGCTGGAAGAGGTGTTGGTGAGGCCAGCAGGGGGCGCTTACCCTGTGATCTGAGTGTGGATCCCAATGCCCCAGTGCAGTGTCGGGCACAATGTGCTGTAAATCCCCCTGGGATTAATAAAGTATCTATCTATCTATCTATCTATCTATCTATCTATCTATCTATCTATCTATCTATCTATCTATCTATCTATCTATCTATCTATCTATCTATCTATCTAAATATGGGACTGCCCTTTGAATGAGACTCTTTGAGCCCATTCTTCAAAAAGTGTAAAGTGTATCCCAATGTCCTGGCTAATCTGTCCACCACAGCCTCGTCCATTCTCATCCCCTAATCATGCCCTGTCTCTAATTGGCTATCTCTCTCATCATTTCACCACCTAACAGATAATGTGTGGTGAGCATACTGGTACAAAATGGCTGCCGTCACATCATCCAGGTGGATGCTACACATTAGTGGTGGGTGAAGTGGCTCCCCTCTGTCTATGTAAATCATTTTGAGTAAATAGAGACACGCTATATAAATGTAATGAATCATCATCATTTTTATTATTATTATTATTATTATTATTATTATTATCATCACTGTGTACAGGACATGAATATGGTCACTTTACAAAGATCAGTAGCCTTAACGGTTTTATCTGAATCATAGTCTTCTTGGAAACAACTTATGTTGTTGCTTATCTTGCAAAAGACCTTTTTTTAAGCACTGCATTTAGTGGATTTGCTTTTTTGTTATCCCTGGGATTGTTAACATTCTCAAGGTTTTTTAAAAAAATGAGTATGATTAAGCCATCTGAGTGCACTGAGTCTGCAGAATGGTGTTCCCATACTTCTTTACATTTTGCCATTAAACATAACAGCATGGAGACATTTCTTGAGATGAGCAGATGGCCCTCATGTCATTTGTGTAGCATCAGCATTCAATGTAGATAACAGACCATTCAGGGGGCAAAGCGCCCACCGTGTGGGGCGTCAAACAGAAAGTGATTTATGAAGAGTTTCTTAAAATTCTCCATTTGGATCATTTTCAGCAATCTGGGTGACCAATCACAAGAAATTGTACAGAAAAGAGGAATGGAGCGCATCCCCTGGTTTACAGGTGTGCCTTCGTTTGGTGGAGTAAGTGAATGCGACCTCCTCAGGCCTGAACAGCGAAGGTGAAGTGGGGACGCAAATCTTGAAAATTCTTGAAGGTGTCAGTATGTGGATTAGCAGATGCACCCTGGACTCCAAGGCCAATAAAGAAATAAATGGACTTATTAAAGTCAGTCGAGCAAAGCCATTCCATTTAAATGTCGAGGACACCTAGTGGAGATTATAGAGAACTCCACACAAGGAGCCGACCAGGAAAGCCATTTTTGCAAACACAAAGTGTGAAGGAACGTGAGAAATCTGGTCGGTCGTCTTTGAAGAAGAGACGCAATCACAAAATTAGGAAAGTGGTCTCCTCCAAAAAAATGAGAGGTTAACATTCATAAAGGCTGCAGGATTTCTTTTACTCACACATTGTAGGCTGTGTATTCTTTCTTGAGGTCACATTTTATTAAAAAAAAAAGAATGTAGAGATACTCATCACTTGCCTACACTGTTTGGGTTTATCCTGTGGGAAAACTTTAATCTCAGCAGAAAGTTGATTTTAGTCACTGGAGTGTGAATATCCGTTTGGCATTCCAAGCTGGCAGTAACAAAAGGCGTTAAAGTGTTTCATCTCCGAAATGACTGCTTCTATTCAGTAGTGGCCATGTTGAATGCTGGGCACCACGTTTATACATACAGCATACATCGACTGTCTATACTGGGCCTCAGGCCTGTACTGTACACTCTATACAGAGTACGAGATACAGAAGAGTACACAGTAAAGCCCACTCGTCAGGCTGGTGGATATCCGATTATTGGATTAGCCTCCAGAAGTCGGTCAGATGACGCATGTGTGTGGCATGTGTGATGAGAAGCTGAAGTGTGAAATACACTGCCATGGAGTACAAGGCGGTTGTGTGCTCAGAATGTTGGAGCGTTTTGCATTTTTTTCATTTACTCTGGCAAACAGAGAGATATTTCATTATTGTTTAAATATTTTTGTTACATTGAGTACTGTTTAAAAGAAATAATGATAACAGAATGTAACCAGTGTGAAACGAGCAAGAGTTTCTCACCACCAGACTTTCTTCAGTCATAACACCTGCGGTCGGGTTTCACTCAACAATCTCAAAAAAATAGGCGACTCAAAAGACAAATATCTGGGGCTGCTTGTGCAAGTTTGGAACTGATGAAATTGAAGGAATCAAATTCTAAAGGAACTCGTGAGAAACACTGCTGGTGCCACTTGCAAATGTTTGATCGATACAGCGTGTGTCCGGACTGTTGCACAGGGGTCTCTCCTAAGATGTTGTAGTTGATTCAAGTCCAGGCTCTGGCTGGACCACTCAGGAACAATCCCAAAGTTGATCTTAAGTCACTCCAGTGTTGTCTTTGCTTTGAGCTAAGGATCATTGCCAGGTTGGATGGTGAACCCTTGGCCCAGTCATGATGTCCAGCATGCTCTGGGGCAGGTTTTCATTAAGGATATCACTGTGCTTTGCTCTGTTCAGATTTTTCTCAAACCTGTCTAGTCTCTCAGTCTTTGCTGCTGAAAAACAACTCCACAGTATGATGCCACCACCATCACGCTTCACCATTTGAATGGTATTGCACAGGTCATGAGTGGTGGCTGGTTCCCTCCAAATGTGACACATAGAGCTGAAGTGAAATAGTTCGATTTTGGTTTCATCTGACAAGAAATCGTGTTTCCCATAGTCTCAGAATCCTTTAGGTGCCTTTTTGCAAAATCCATACAGGCTTTCATGTGTGAACTGGCCACTCTGCAATAAAGTCCAGATTAGTGGAGCATTGCAGTGATGGTTGTCCTCATGGAAGTCTCTTTAATCTCCACACAGTATTCTGTGGAGCTTTGGCCAGAGTGACCATTAGGCTCTTCGTTGCCCCCTTTACCTTGACCCTTCTCCTCCAATTGTTTGTCCAGGTAGCCAGCTCTAGCAAGAGTAGTACATGCTCCAGACCTCTTCCATTTTTGACTTATGGAGACCACTGTGCTCTTGGGAACCTTCAATGTGGCAGGAGTTATTTTGTAGCCCTCCCCAGATCTGTGTGTTAACACAATCCTGTCTCTAAGCTCTCCAGGCAGCCCTTTTGACCTCATGGCTTGGTTTTTGCTCAAAGGTGAGACCTTCTCTAGACAAGTGTGTGTGCCTTTCCTAATCAGTGCAGTCAATTGAAATGACTGCAGGTGGACTCCGAACAAGGTGTAGAAACATCTCAGTGATGATCAATAAAATGGGACGCACCTGAGCCAGATTTCAAGTGTCTAGCAAAGAGCCTAAATAGATAGATAGATAGATAGATAGATAGATAGATAGATAGATAGATAGATAGATAGATAGATAGATAGATAGATAGATAGATAGATAGATAGATAGATAGATAGATAGATAGATACTTTATTAATCCCAATGGGAAATTTACAATAATAATAAATACCTGTGTCTGTGTGATATTTCAGCTTTTTATTTTCAACAAATTCACATCAGTTTGTCATTCCAGGGTATTGTCTGATGAGGGGAAATATGAATTGAGATGATTTGGACATAAGGCCTCAAGATGCCAAAATGAAAACACTGAAGGGGTCTGAATACTTTCTGGCGGTCCTGTGGATATTATATTGTTCATAGCCAGAGGAAGATGAAGTATGGGTGTGCTCTAATTGTTAATTAACGTGATAAGAACAAAGCCATTCAAATTCTGATACTTGTCTACACAGTTTCTTAAAATAAGATTTTCAGTTAATGCCATATCTTTACTCCGATTTAGTGCAAGTAGTTAAAATCAGCATTTTAATTTCAACTCTTAGCATGCTAGTGTGTGGATGGATGGACGGATAGAGGGACAGCAGACACATCAAAATGACAATGTGAGGACGAGGAGCAGGTTTTAGATTGGGGTCCCCAAGTGGCTGCAGGTTTACATTCTAATGCTTTTCTTAATTAGTGACCAGTTTTTGCTGCTAATTATCTCCTTTACCTTTTATTTTAATTAACTTGTTTTTTAAGATTTGTTCCCTGGAATTTCTTCATCATTCCTCTGAATTGCTTCACTGTTTCCTTAAATAAAAATGAAATGTGAAGTGAGGAAGCCAACAGAAGACCAACTAAGTCAGGGCCTCAAACTCCAACCAGTTGCTTAATGAGTTGCCGATTCTTTTTGTTAATTAAACCCGTTCTTTAATTCTGTGGCTTGTTGCTGCTCTCATTGTGCATTAGCAGACATTTCCGAAATTGTTGATTTTCACTTTCTAAGAGCAGTGTTAAAATGTTTTGGGGACCTGAGCAGATCAACATTCCTGAGACCTCCATCTTTCTTTATTTTCATTATTGCTTGGCTGCTAATTAAGGAAAAAGAAACAATAAAGGTTCAGCATCTTCTATAGCAAGTCAAATAAAATTAATTCAAAAGAAGTCCATAAGCAGCAAAAACAGGTCACTCATTAAGAAAAGGGTTAGAATGAAAACCAGCAACCACTGGGGTCCGCCAGGACCGGAGCTGGGGACCCCTGTTTTAGATGATTTCAATGGTATCAATTTCAATGGCTCTGCTTTGATAAGCCAATGAATGTCCTTACTTGGAAAGCAGTGCTATTTCGAGCCCAAGAGGTACACTGAATCTGGAGTCCCCATGGCTCTTCTTTTCCCTAAATGAGAGGTCCTGACCGGCCAGAGGACATCAGGTGGTCCCTTAGCTTGCTTTGCTTTACTGTTTAGCATTGCTGGAGCTGAGTTCTTAGTGTGTGTCATTAGGATTGGCAAGGAGCTGTAATGAGAAGTTTATCTCCCGGTGTTACTGTGAGACGAGAAGAAAAGAGACAACCAGGAGATGTAAACATTTCGCTAAACGCGTAGTGAGGGATGGTAAAGAGTCAAAGCCAGAATAATCAGAGAGACTGAGCAAATAAGATGCCAAGGCAAACCTGAGAATCGAAAGGCAAAGACACAAAGTGACCTGAAAAACCGAAATGCTATCTAAAGAAGCACTTGGCCTGCTGGCTTAGAAACGAACGACACTAAAATGTTTATCCAACTGAGGGATACTGAAACAAGAAAATGATGCCATATTTATACGGTCATTACCTGTGACGTAAGACCACGGTCACGTCACCCGTGTAAACAGAGAACGAGAAGGACGAAAGCAAAATTAAACTTTGCCAAAATATTTTAAAATGGTTAGAAATCTCCATAAATAGATTTTCCATGCTAATTAAAATAACAAAATAACTTGAAGTACACGTACAACGATGTGCCATCACTACAGGAGCGTGTGTGTGTGTGTGCGTGTGTGTGTGTGTTAAGCAGGAGGTCGATTGTACATGGTATTATAATTTGCTTTTGTAATAGATTGTTTACAGCTTTGCTTTCAGTTTTTTCTTGAGCATTTATTTAAAGACATAAAATATTTGAATTTGTTTGCTGTTGAATTTTGTTTTTCTATTTGCAGATGTGGTTATGTAGGCCTACGTTTACGCAGCATTGTGTTCCTTCCTTCTTTGGCTTATGGTTTTTGATCTTTTCATTCATTTTTCAGTTTAAATTATTTACAGTAACAAGTAGTTTGGTTATTTCTGTTAATATTGTTCTGTTCCTCTATTATTATTTCAAATGTTTAATGTATTGTTTTTATGTTAAAAAATATTTCTGTACTGTTTCTTTAAAAGTCTTTATGTTCCTTGTACTTTGTGGGTGGCTGTCCATCACAGCTGAGCCCTGTAAGGGCTGATGGGTAATGCTATTTACTGATGTGATTTGCTGGAGTGCGGTGTATCTGTATGTAGTACTCTGGGATTTTTCGGGTTATTTTTGCTTCTGTCTGAATTAGTGTTTAGTATTGTAACTTGTTTGCTTTCAGATTGCCTTATTGACAACTTCTTTTGCCTCTCTGTCAGTGTTTTTAGCATTTTGTTATATTTGCTGGTTCTTGTGAATAAATCTTCAGTTTTATGAAGATTTTTGTGGGCTTATCTCTGCCCCTAGCCAGAGTGCTCCTCCTGGAGGGACATAACATGAGCGTTTTGAGACTCTTTGCTATTATTTTCTTCTTTAAAAGCCTGTTTTTCATTTTGGGACCTTAGTCAGGCCTGAAGCCTTCTGAGTCAGCGAGAGTCAGGCTTGCCTGGGTGAGGCCTACACTGAGGGTAGAGAGTAGGCCATCTGGCCCATTTTTCGTGGGCCTTTTTCAAGGACTCACCTGTTTTTGTTATTTTGAGGGGGCAGAATCACAACATGCAGGACATGCAGGATTGTGACTCGTGATGTATAAAGGTCAGCTCAGTAACTTTGTGGTTGTCTGACTTTGTGGATAGAAACCTTGATAGTTATGAGGGCATTGTTTTGTTTTTCATTTTTCTGATTAAGAAGTTTATGCTTTAATTCTTTGATTTTTGATGAATGAACTTTGAGCTACTGTTGACAAAGCTTCTCCTACTGTCCTAGTTTGTAAAAATCTGCTTCAATTTTTTCTGTGGCAGAACAGTACGCTGGCGACATATTGAGATCAAGGACAGACAAGGCCATGTACGGTTCCGCCGTTTTCCCTTACGTTTTACTTCTTAATGATAAAAAAGGATAAAGTAAACTTTCTAATCTTAAATTGTGACTAAAAGGTCATTCAAGTTGATGAACAAAGCGCCTCACAAGGTCTAACCTGTGGAATGTCAGGAATGCTGAGCACATCAGACGTCACAGGCGGCAGCAGCAGCGGTTCTGCTCTCATTGCCGGTGACCAACTCACTCCGCGTTATCACTGGGCAGACTGTGCGTTCAAGACAATCGCAAAGGCCTTTTCTAGAATATTGTCAATATCAAGCATATCCTCAGGTTAAAAAAGTAACTACAATAAATGTGGCATAGAATTCGAAAAATGCTGATTAATTGTCTTTAATCCTTCAAATAATGCTGAAGCAAAAATTAAACGGAAGGTTTTTTTTTATTCTGTTCATCAAGATAACTGCAATCCAATAATTAAAATGCCACAGATGACTAAAAGAATTAATAGACAAACAAGCTAAAAAGACTTTCTGAGAACATGAAAACCAGCTGTCTCAGATATTCTCCACCAACCTACGAATGAAACAATTAGTTATTAAATCTGTTTTGACATACAAACGTTTTGATGTTGAGGGCATCCTAAAATACAGCATCACCTACAGACAAATAAACTCGGTCAGCAAATGGTATTTACTTGAAATGTACTCTACCCTTTCCTCTGCATAGTCATGTCACTTCCATGTTTGTGAGGGGACTTCAGTGTTATAATTACTTGATGGACGCTTTCATCCAAGCCAGCTTAGAACATCTGAGATGCAGTTGGTTTCATTTCTTCTGATTGTTACCCAATTAGAGCACAGACAGGTGAATATAGTGACTTGCTCGTGGTCACACAATGTCAGTCACAGGAACATTCCAAAGCCTTAACCACTACACTACCCAGCCTGCCTCCTGGACTGTTGGTTTTGATGTCCTTCACTCAGTTCACATCTTAAATCAATGTCGACATAAAGAATGACCTCACTCTCTCCACCATACACTGCATGCTCAGTTTCTTAGGTCCACCAATCTCATTGCATGGTTGCCTCCGTTGGCCTTCATTAATCCATTTATCAATGAATTCTACAAGAGCCTGGATGTGTTGGTCAGTTATGCTCCATCATGTGGAAATGACTGCATTGTGTAGTTTCTGCAGATGAAATGGCTGAACATTCCTTTCAAAATCATCTCAATGATGTTTCATAGGGATGCAATCCAGGGACTGTGTGGGCCATTGAATCAAGGAAAGCTCTGTGTTGTGTTCCCAGAACCACTGGGTGGCAATATGTGTGTTAAGGACATGTTATTGTGCCTTGAGGATTACTTTGAGTAAATTACTGTGATGAAAATGGAGCCAAACAATAAAGTCAAGGAAAGTACAGAGGTCAAAAGCAGGAGAGCAAACTGAACCGAGAAAGCAGAGCAAAAGAAACAGGATGAGTGTGAAAGTCAAAACCAGAGATGAAGTCAAACCAAAGTTCAGATTCCTAATGCCGGGGCCTACTTGGAAATTCAATGACCTACTGCTAAGTCTTTTGAGAAGATGTTATATCTAATGAATGGCGACTGCCGCCATGTTCACATTGTCACGTCTTGTGGTTACATGATAGAGACCAAGAAAACAAAGAAAATTAAGAAAGTTAAAAAAAAATCTTTGCAGATACAAATCAAACATAGAACTACTGTCAAATAAGAATTTTTGGGGATTTAAAACTCAAAGCTAGACAGGAATTTACATATAAGATGTGTTAATATTGTTAATACTGTAGGGGCCTGGAACCCCTACAGATTTTATTTTTTTCTCCAGCCTTCTGGAGTTTTTTTTTGTTTTTTCTGTCCACCCTGGCCATCGGACCTTACTCCTTTTTATGTTAACTAAGGTTGTCTTATTTTAATTTCTTATTTGTCTTTTATTCTTCTTTTCTTCATTATGTAAAGCACTTTGAGCTACTATTTGTATGAAAATGTGCTATATAAATAAATGTTGTTGTTGTTGTTGTTGTAACATGCCTTGTAACATGGTGTGTTATCATGCTGTGAGTGTCCGTCTGGAGTGTAGATAAGCTGAAGACATGAGGTAGTGAACTTGGTCAATGTCCAGATACACCATACCACTCAGATGTCCTCCAGTGGGTTTCAGGGCCCCAAATCTGTGTCCCACACCATCACACTGCCACCACTGGTCTATACTGTTGACACCAAACCAGATGACTCCATGGTTTCTTGTTGAATGCTAAAAATCTAATCTTCTTACTCATCTCACCAAACATGTTTTCTCACTCCTCAGTCATCCAGTTTTGATGCCACTGTGCCCATGGGAGACACATTTTCTTATTATTTCCTAACAAGAGCGGCACCTGACGCAGTCTTTTGCCAGTTGTCACCCTTTTAAGACGATGGCCAATAAGTGTTGAGTTCAGATGATATTCTACACCCCTGTGTTGAATTTGGTTGAAGCTAGCCTGGTCGTGACCTTTCTGCTTGCCTACACACACCTTGCCATTCATTCTTCTTTGACTCCTCTGATCTACAACCTCTTTTCGTCTGTTTGTCACTCCCTTCTCTTGATTTACTTGTGTGTGAAAAGCCACGATAACTTAGCTTGACCTATAGTCTTTATGAAAGAAGACGCCACATGACCTAATATCCTATTATCCTTCTTAATGGCTTCTATCCACTATCTACATGTGGACTTTGGTGAGCCCACTATGACTTCCAGACCTTTCTTATGAAGCTAACTGTGATGAGAGAGCTCCGTGGTGGTACAAGTTTTAAATAAAAACAGCATGGCTTGGGCTCCCTAGGTGTGCGTGTTTGTGCTTCCCTGGGTTGTTTAATGTGGGGACTGGGGCTGACTGTGCTCCCATGTGAGGATATGTTTGGTTCCAGTGTCCTCATTGTTGCTCCATGAGTCATAATTAGGACACTGCACCCACTCATGTACAAAGGAGACCCTGAGTGTGAGATGAGGACAAAGAAAAATTAAAAAGGAGGGAAGAGAAGATTTTGAGTTGGATGTGGGCGTCCATTTGCAAGAACAATTATAGGAGATCATGGGAAGAGTAAGATACGGCAAGGCAGGTCTGAATGATCTCAAGTAGCAAGACATTCCCAGGGTTGAGTGAAGTGTCGAACCTGCAATATGAACGAAGGGGCAGGAGAGAGGGCTGAACCAGAATAATCTCTGTGGGTGGCAGACAGAGCTCACTGTGAGGCTGTTGGAGCAGTAGCCGATTTTGGGGCAAAGACCGTCAGGACTAGATGACTTGCCAAGAGATAAACTGCATTTGGCATGGCCACTGTGGATGTGGTATAAGGTTACAGTAAATGGAGCGAGCAATTCATTGCTTGCTGTACTAATTGGGAAAGAGACAAGTCAAGTGATGTGGTCATTGTTTACTGATCCGGGAGTGCGAGTACTCCCTATTGGGGGCCTGAGCAGCTGAGGGGACTTTCACAGATGTAATGCTGAAGGATTTTAGCTGGTTTTATTTATTTATGACATTCTCTTTTTATGCACTGTTTTTATTAATATTTATTTGTAGATTATTTATTGACTTTATTATGAAGAAGGCCCACACTGCACTGTTTTGCACTGTTTTGACTATTCTTGGAAAAATAAAAGCACTATTGCACACTTGCGCTATACTCTTGCCAGTTTGTGTGCTCATCATGCTGGCTCATCTCAGTACATGACAATCGATGGTCCCGGGTTCAAGGAGTAAGGCAGCTGCAGCAGGCCCAGGCTGCCACATGTACCTTCAAGCTTCAGACCTCCCTATTGTGTATTCACACCTACCATTTTTACTTCCTATGGATTGGCTGTCATAATCTGGTAGAACCGGACCTGCCCCAATGGGTCCCACACCACACATTTAATGTAAATTTACTTTTTTTTATCCATCTCTTTCCAAACTTGTTTAATCCATTTTAGAATCATGGAGTAAGCTTGGGCTCACCAAGACAGCATGACGCACAAGTCAGATGGAGGTGTCATTCGCTCACTCTGAGTCATTTTTGAAGCAACCTAAGCTCTGTGTCTGTAGATATTTGGTGGAAAACTGAGGAACCCTAGAGAAAATCACATAGAAAGAGAGAGGGAAGGGGCAAACCAGACAGACCTCGAGCAGACAAGGATCCGAGTCCCATCTGCTGGGCCTGTGAGGCATCAGCACTGCACATCGAGCCACAAGGCCAAACTTTGAAGAACTCGAGTCATCAGAGATTCACTTAAGAGATTCACTTGACATGATTATATTAAAAAATTGTCTCTGCACTAACTCTCATAAACCAGGTGCCCCCAATGCTTTTGTTTTATTCACCATCTAAACATAACCCACCAGATATTATCAGCTAGGTACAGAAGCAGCTGGCGGCTGCAGTTCCTGTTGGCCCAAATCACAAAGGCTGCTATAAAAGACTGTGGGGCTTTTATAGCAGCCTTTGGGAAGTGAGCTTAGCATTGTATTATGGATAAAAGAACAAAAGCGAATGGGACTTGCAGTAACCATTTGTTAAATATATAAGCTGTGACTCGGTGGGTGAGATGTGCTAAAGAGCATCCTGTATAAATAAAGTTTGACTGTCTGCTCCATCTTGATGGCCCAGTGATTGGCATTGCTGCCATACTACTCGAGGCCGACCTCTGTGTAGTTGGCATGTTCTCCCAGCCACTGCCATTAACAAACATTCACAAAGAAATCAAAGACATCTTCTTCACCTGATGATTATGAAACACATCCACCTTTCTGTCATTTCTAGAGAAAGTGAAGCTTTCTATGTGTTTTATCTCCAGGGGCTCCATCCACAATGGATTAAAGAGTGTGGTTCCTACACTGTGCCCAGTTCCGCTCGCCATCACCCTGACCCGGGTAAGCCTGCTAGAAGATGAGCAAATTAATGGATGTGCTCTGTCACAGCCCTGTGAAGATGAGCAGATCAGGCAGACGGTGCAAAATGGGGGCCAGGGAACCACAAGATGTCCTCTCATGTGCAGCGTTACATCCCTCGCTCTGTTTGTCATGTTAAATGATGGCAGCAGTTCAGTAGGAGCTACAAAAGAGAAAAAAAAGTGTCAGTGATGAGGGAAGGAGAAGCAGAACAGAGCGACTTGTGTGGATAACATTCCAAAAGGTCAGCGTTCACAAATCCCCTCACATTATGATAGAAAACTGAGAAAAGTGGCATTTATATGACAAATAAGATACAAACTATGGATGATGGGTTTTCGATTCTGGCAGCACCTGAATTGCATTGAACAGACCTGAGAATTGTGAATGTTGTGAAGTCTGCTTGGTATTTATTTGACATTAAAAAATAGCTTATAAAGTGCACCAAACAATCGAATTCTAACAAAACAGCAACTGCATATCCTCTTTCGTTTACCACGAGGACTTCCGTCTGAACAACTTGAAAAACAAACTTGTGATTGGTGCTGAAGTCCAACAGACGCTGCAAGCGGCTTAAAAAGCATTCCACACATGCATCACCTCCTAACTGAAACACAACTTGACCAGAGAGTCACATGTGGGGCACCGTGCCAGCGCTACTCGGCTACGAGCACAAATTTGTTAAACAATATGAAAGTGATTAGCCACTGCTGTTGGGATCAGCTCCAGTCATATGGCTTAGGCCGGCACACCATTAAGTAGCACTGGGCATTTATTAAAGGCAGACAGCAAGTGGCACAGTGGCTAGAAATGTAATTCTCAAGCTCAGAATTTGGGTTCAGCTTCTGGCCCAGCCATGGCCTCTTTGGTTTTCTTTGGAGCTCCAGTTCGCCCAAGGATGTACAAGCTGTGCTGTCTGGGGGCTCAAAGCTGACCCTCTAAGAATGAGCACCAGTACATGTGCATGAGAGAGCAGGGCAACAGACTGGTGCCACGTCCTGGCACAGGAACAGGGCCACAGAGGTCGGCCCTATCTACTCATAAACAGTAACTATTTATAAGAGAGCCCGGTGTAAAGAGATTCACTTCCACCAAGCTTGGCGGCTTTGGTGTGCTGGGTGAAGACGTTCTACTGTAGTAATGGGGCCAAAATCCTGGAAACACAAGAAGGAGTGGAGAAACTGGGCAGAAATGGACTGGGCTTGGGTTAGGCTGATGCCCTGGCTCAGTTTAATCTACAAACCACTTTTAAATCAGAACAAAACAGAAAATAGCAAAAAATAAGCACTCTGCTGACATTTAAAGAGACAATAATCCTCTTGTGAGAATGGTCTGAAAGGAAAATGAGAAACAGAGCCATCAAAATGAGGCACCATCCCCTGTAGCAGCTCTGCTTTTATATAGCACAGAGCAGAAGGGGCAGGGCTTCTTTGCTTTGCTGCCCTCAAGGGGCGGGTCCTCCAGGCTGTGAGGGAAGAAGGAGACGAGTCTGCTAGAGGGAGTGTGCCCTCTCGTCCCAGGGTGGTACTACTGCGGCAGAAATGTAACATTTTATTAAAGAAAGAAGCCTCCCCTAACAGGACAAATCAGTTATCAGGCAGGGGTAAAGCTGTTCATGGTATCTTTTAATTACGCCTCTGCATAATGCTGTTGAAGGTAGCATTCTTCAAAGCAGTCCATTATAGAATGATCAGAGAAACAAAGAGGGTGTCGAACTCCAGGCCTGGAGGGCCGCAGTGGCTGCATGTTTTCATTTCAACTCTTTTCATTGCTAATTAACTCATTTTCCCTTCATTTTAATAGCCCTGTTTTTAAGGATTCAGTCCTCTGAATTTATTCCTTTCTTCATTAAATGAGAACAGAAATGAGATGTGAAACAAGCTGACAGATGACCAGCTAAATTGGAATATCAAACTCCAACCAATTTTCACTCCAACCAGTCTCTTAATGAAAAGCTGATTCTTGCTGTTAATTAAACTTGTTATTTAATTGCACAGCTTGTTGCTGCGCTCATTCTGCCGCAGCAGACATTTCTAAAACTGTTGATGTTCTGTTTTTTTCTAAGAACATCGTCAAAATGTTTTGGTGACCTGAGAGATCAACATTACTGAGACCTTCACCTTTCTTTATTTTCAATTATTATGTGCTGAGCACTGGTGAGCTGGTCATGTGGCGACTTGTTTTGTGTCTCATTATTGTTTGGCTGCTAATTAAAGAAAAAGAGACAACTAAGGGGTCTGAGTCAAGTTAATTAAAACAAAGGCAAAAGAAGTTAATTAGCAGCAAAAACTGGTCACTAATGAAGAAGAAGGATGGAATGAAAACCTGTAGCCACTGCGGCCCACCAGGACCGGAGTTCGACACCTGTGGATAGAGGTTCATTTTATAAACTGTTGAATTTACATGCAGTGTCAATCAATGCATACATTTCACTCTGGTTGGTTCATTGGTTTACACCCAAATGACTTTTATAAAATAAAAGTCTGTTATATTATATTCTGGTTCTTCTTACATCTTTTGAGTTGCACTACCACCCTTGAAATGTTGCATTGTAACAACTGTCCATTCTTGTTGTTTATAGGACATCTGCTGATTTCTTAGTCACCTCTTAGTCATCCTTCAGGACATTTTGTATATTACATTAACCTTTCTTCTGGTACATTATTTACTCGACCATCTCAGTATTTTTCCTAAACCAATTCTTATATTTCAGTATACATTTTGTGGTTCACTTGACCTTTATCTGGTTTCCTGGTGTGCCTGAACAGGTTTCTGACATTTATTAACCCTATATGCTGTTTGTTTAAGATGAGTGCTACGTTACCCTAAAATTATTCTTGTACACTACTTACTTCAGGTGAGTCCGGAAGGCACACCTCTGACTTGCATGCTTGTATATACTGTACGATATATATATATATATATATATATATATATATATATATATATACTGCTCAAAAAAATTAAGGAACACTTTTTAATGAGAGTATAGCATCAAGTCAATGGAGCTTGTGGGCTATTGATCTGGTCAGTTAAGTAACAGAGAGGGTTGTTAATCAGTTTCAGCTGCTTTGGTGTTAATGAAATTAACAACAGGTGCACTAGAGGGGCAACAATGAGACGACCCCCCAAACAGGAATGGTTTAACAGGTGGAGGCCGCTGACATTTTCCCTCCTCATCTGTTTTTTCACTCCTTTTGCATTTGGCTATGGTCAGTGTCACTATTAGTAGCATGAGGTGATATCTGGACCCTACAGAGGTGGCACAGGTAGTTCAACTTCCCCAAGATGGCACAGCAATATGTATCATTGCCAGAAGGTCTGCTGTGTCTCCCAGCACAGTCTCAAGGGCATGGAGGAGATTCCAGGAGACAGGCAGTTACTCTAGGAGAGCTGGACAGGGCTGAAGAAGGTCCTTAACCCATCAGCATTACTGGTATCTGCTCCTTTGGGCAAGGAGCAACAGAATAAGCACTGCCAGAGCCTACAAAATGACCTCCAGCAGGCCACTGGTGTGAATGTATCTGACCAAACAATCAGAAACAGACTTCACGAGGGTGGCCTGAGGGCCCGACGTCCAGTAATGAACCTGTGCTCACTGCCCGGCACCATGGAGCTCAATTGACATTTGCCATAGAATACCAGAATTGGCAGGTCCACCACTGGTGCCCTATGCTTTTCACAGATGCGAGCAGGTTCACCCTGAGCACACGTGACAGACATGAAAGGGTCTGGAGAGGCTGTGGAGAATGTTACGCTGCCTGTAACATTGTGACCAGTTTGGTGGTGGGTCAGTGATGGTCTAGGGAGGCATATCCATGGAGGGACGCACAGACCTCTACAGGCTAGACAAGCGCACCTTGACTCCCATTAGGTATTGGGATGAAATCCTTAGACCCATTGTCAGACCCTATGCTGGTGCAGTGGCTCCTGGCTTCCTCCTGGTGCATGACAATGTCCAGCCTCATGTGGTGAGAGCATGCAGGCAGTTCCTGGAGGATGAAGGAATTGATGAAGGCCCCCACACTCACCTGACCTAAATCCAATAGAACACCTCTGGGACATTATGTTTTGGTATATCTGATGCCATCAGGTTGCACCTCAGACTGTCCAGGAGCTCAGTGATGCCGTGGTCCAGATCTGGGAGGAGATCCCCCAGGACACCATCTGTCATCTCATTAGAAGCATGCCCCCCCTCAACGTTGTCAGGCATGCATACAAACACATGGGGGACATACAAACTACTGAGTACGATTTAGAATTGCTGCAATGAAATTTTGGCAAAATGGACTAACCTGCCACATCATTTTTTCAGTTTGATTTTCGGGGTGTCTTTGAATTCAGCCCTCAGTAAGTTGATAATTTTCATTTCCATCAAACGATGTGGCGTCCTTTCATTCCTAACCCATTACCCAGTCCGTATCAGTAGAGATATCCAGCAGGATTATTTTCCCATTGAGATCTGATGTGTTTTCAAAGTGCTCCTGTATGTTTACAGTTGTTCATATAGAAAAAGACATGCAGGATATGATTGCTACACTCTAGCACACTTTAACAATAATAATAAGATGAAAACAAATAATACAGATAAATCATACAATAATAATTAAATAAATACTAATACAAGAATAAACTTTATGTTTCGTACACTCACAAGTGTAAACAGACTTTTGCCCGTGTATATGTATATCCTTCTCTGTGCTCATTTGACTGTACGCACTACGGATAGCTTGCATCTTATGTTTGTGAATTACACTACATTTAAGGAGAATGGCGTTTATGTAAAAATAAGCTAAAGCAGTCATTGAGGTTGCCGCCTCCCAGAATAGCTTTTCATCCAGGAAGCAGGTGGGATTCTCCCAAGAGATATTTCCCTGCAGATCACTACATTGGCGTCCTGGAGCGACGCGTGTGAACTTCATATCCTTGATGTTTGTCTACAGGCTCAGCACCTAAACATGTGGAGACACCTGTGAGGTCTTCTGCTCCTTCTCAACCCCTTGGGTCCGCTGGTGATCCCACCTCTGCATGGTGTCAAATCTTAGTCATGCTGAGCTCCCAGATGGTGGAATGAGCTGCTCTCCCCTGATTGAAATTCTGACCCCTTCAATGTGTTTAAAGACTCTCTTTTTTGGTGAATTTCTTTGTAACTTACTTGTATTTTGTTCGGAGTACTTGACCTGTAGTGATCAATTTTGTAACCTTGTCCTGTAACCCCCAGACTGATATTTACTCGATTACATCAAACTCTTTTGTAAGTAACTTGGATAAAGACATCTACTAAACAAATAAATGTAAAAGTAGATGTAGATCATCTTCAAGGAGTGCGCATGCACTAGAAAACAATTTACCATTTGCTGCCTTTCCGCTTTTGAATTCTCCCTGAATGTTGTGATCTGCTTTACCATTGTGGATGGACAAGCATCCTAATGAGGATGGGGGGCGATTTCTTGTCCAACCAGGATGCCATGAGGAAAAAAAATGGATGAACAGGCATTCTGGCCAGGTTGGCTGCCAGTACGTTACCCATAGTGGAAGGACAGAAGATGTCTGCTTTCCACTACATGGGGTGGCAGCATTCCCACAGTGGAACTCCCATCTGTACAACCACAGGGCATGGTGGGAGTCGTAGCTCAGATGGTCAGCTCATTGGGGTACTTGGGTGCTACAGCCGGAGGGGACCGCTGTTCGTACTTTTGGGGGCTTTCACCTGGCACAGAAGTGCTTCCAACATTCACAATTTGGTACCAGAAGTGCTCCTAGGCCCAGCATAAAAGAAGCCACCTCATCATCGGCAGACAGTCAGTCACACTTGGGAGGAAGAGGATGACACTCACCGTGGAGGTGAAAGGAGACGAAAGGCATTTGATTTATTAGATTTTAAAGCATGGACGGACCACAAAGGCTGTCTAGATATGGTTAAATAAAGCAATCACTTGGTTTTAACTTGAAACTGAGTCTGCGGCAGCTGGTCTGGTGTTTGTGGCTCACTGGCGCCCCTTAGAACTCACACCATTAAAGTAACGATGAATCACAGAGTGTGTTAGATATCTGATTGCAGTAGTGGGCTTTTTCTTCATGTGCAGGTCTTCTGAGTAAATGGACTTCAAGCATACTGTTGAGTCTGAGCTGGGGATGGACAGTAAACTTGGGCATCATATCGGCAATGCCAATGTGATAGGTGGCCGGGGTTCATGCCCAGCCGGGATGCCCCTGCACTGCATGTTCAGGGGGAGCAGCCCTGGACGGTACAATACTTCACCCTGGACGCTAGATGGCCGCCCCCCTGGGTTGGAGCAGTGCCTTGGGTTCCCATAGGGCTCCACAGGAGTTGGAGTTGGGTGCAGTCCTGTTGCGTCCCGCAGGGGGTGCTGCAGCTGGGACTCCTGAGCCCCTGTGGGCAACATATTCACCACACAGTGGACTATAAAAGGAGCCAGCGACCACCACTCAGCAGCCAGAGTCGGGTGGAGGTGGACAAGGTTGCCTGGGAGGAGTGGTGATGCCAAGAAGAAGAGAGAAAAGTGCTTGGTGTAACTGGTGTGTGTTTGGGACAGTGTATTGCCTGTGGGGTTCACGGGGAAGACGTGACCCACAGGTGAAGAAAAAATAAATATTAGTTTTATTTTACACGTGCCTCCGCGTGAATCTGTGTCGGGTTGGACACTATATAGCGCCTTATTCACACCAGGTAATGCCATGAAAGAAATTTAACAGGATCTGGTCGGACATCAAATTCATCTGTGAACATCTACATCAGGCTCAGGCCCCACAACCCTCAAATGGTTCAAAGGAATCTTCCTTCCTGTCTGTCACTTAGCCTGCGTTGTTAGCAGTGATGGCTGAGGAAAGTCACATTTTCATGGATACAATGGACTGCAACGGCAACCCAACCTAAACAATAGCAGACAACCTTAAAACGCCTGTGGAAAAATCTCAAATGTTAGGTGTGCTCACGACCTCCCAAGCATGTATTGTGGATGAAATGTTCTTAAGATGAAGCAGCTTCAGAAAACGCCCTCACGCTTGTGATGTTTGAGCCAGCATCTCATCCCCAGCTTCCAATCTGTTTTCTTTTATTTTATAGATTTTGTTGTCTTCTGAATTCATTTTGCATATTTTACTGCTAATCCTATTTTTGATATGTTTTGCATATTTTATTGCATAATAATTATTTATGGTGTGTAATTATGAATTAGTGTGCACCTCGTGTTTTGTGGGTGAATCTTCTGGAGGTGGGACCACCATGACAAGTCTGCGGAAGCGCTGCCAGTAGCTTCAATAAATCACACGTACCATATGGCTCTGTTTTCTCCACTCATTTTTTTTAGTGCTTTAAACAATTTACTTTGGAATCCTGATATGGTTTTGATATAATAAAATAAAGAATTCATTGTTTTTTTTTCCCTTTGACTAGGGATTTTTTTTGGCTCCCTTCTCCCTTAAGTTATATTTGAAGGCCTCAGGCCACTTTGAGTGTTAGGCCTAAGGCTTCTTTCTGAACATTCAGGCCTTTCTTGAAGTTCTGGGCCCAAATCACAACATCAGTAGCCTTGAACCCTCTTTGAGGACCTTCTCCTGGATCAAGGCCTGGAATACCATGGACGTGAACTGCCTCAGTGCCCTCCACTGGGCCATTGTGCCAATGCAGCTCTGAGCCCTGAGTGACGTGGAAGCCTCTGAGCAGTAGGACTTCGACTCACTCATCCCACATGGTACGGGCCTGCTACCACCTGCTGACCTGGAGAATCTGCGCTGGCTTGAGGCCAGTCCTCCAAAGCTCCTCACTGTCGCCTTGACTGCAGGCTTTGCATCGTTCATTTCACAGCACATTCATGGCTTCCTGCCCATCTTCCATACTGCCAATCGGCTGAAATGTGCATCTGTCAGTGGCAAGCTCTCTGTCTCCTCACAGCCCTGCGCCATTCTGCCGGAAACTTGTGCCAGGTTTACTCAGTATCATAGTATTAGGAGGAGGGTGAGGGCAGCAGTATATAAAAGTGAGAAGGTAATCCATCTGCAAATTAAACAAAAAGAACTTTGAGAAAGGGGGGTCTACAAACGTACTGCCATTGGTACAAAACACAATGGGTGGACAGCAGGGGCCAAAGCAGGAGTGGCAGTCCTGGACCACAATATGTGGACATCACAGCGCTGAGGGCAGCAGGCACACGTAATGAAGGTGGGCTTTGTGTCAATACTGGTAGAGCCCACCCACCTTCAGTTTATTGATGGTCTCTTTATGAATCTAAAAATGTGTGTGGAGTAATAAGAGGACACACAGGGTGTGAGGCAGGAAGGAAGGGAGTTCAGCTCAGTCACCTGAATGTATCAAAGTGTGGAGAATAAAGGGGGCATTGGCTGGGGGAAGTTCACAAAATTAGACTTAACTGAAGGTATAATTGACATGAAGAACAGAATTAGGACGTCACTGTGCTGCACCGTGGAGCTCCTTATCTACAGCCCATGAAATGTTTTAGTCTTTTTTAAGATAAGTGAACATCTCAAGACGTGATCTCCATTTAAACAGCACCAATAAATAAAAGTGATACAACAAACATCAGGCTACATTTTTATATCATAGTCAAACTGAGACAAACATAAATGCCCCTACATTTATCTGCACCTCAGATACCTCAAACTAGAATGAGGTGCACCACATCAGGGTTAAGAGATCAGAACATCATTAGAGAGGATCTCGTCTGAACCTACACAGTCACAGGAACCCCCACTGAAGGGGGCAATACCAGCTTTTAGAACCAAGGGTTGACTTGTTTTTACCATCGACAGAAATAACAAGTGTTCCTTTTTGTCAAATAAACTGTTGCAAAGTCAAATTTTCATTTTTTTTGTTATATCACCTCTTATCTAAAGATACTGTTTAAATGAAGATCCAGCTGTGATATGCCCACATATGTTAAAAAACACAAAAAAAACATTTCAGGAGTGCACTTACTTTTTCACGTGACTGTATCTATCCACCTTTTTATGTTTTAATGGCCTCACTTTAGCTAGTCAGGATGTCCCACTCAGGAGAGGACCGGGGGAGAGGACATGTCAACAGCAGTACCTCCTGAGAGGGCAGCCCCCCCTGGTTTGCATCGGGGGCTTAGAAGCTCAGACCTGCTGGGGGCACCTGGACAGCTCCGGAGCCTTGGTCTGCAGCACGTCTGCCACCACACCCGCAAGTGCTGCCCGAAGAGGATCTGGGTTCCCGTGCAGCACTTCCGCCACATGATCAGTATAAAGAGGCTGCCTCACTCCATTCGGGGAGCCAGAGATGGGAGGATGGAGACAAAGCTTGTCTGGAGGAGTGGAGGAGAAAAAGAAGAAGAAAAAGGAAATGAATTGTGCTTGTAGTTGGGACTGTGTTGTTGTGCTTATGGGAGACAGGGAAGACATTTCCCAAAAGGGAAAGGAAAAAATAAAAGCCCTGTGTGCTTTGAATTGTGTCCTGCGCCTGTCTGTGTCAAGGCTGGCCTTCACACTAGTTATCAGTCCCTCTCTCTCATATAGTGCCTTTCCCTACTTAGCTGTCTACCTCTCGGCATGCTCTATCCTTCTCTACGTGATGCTGTCGCTTTCTTCTGATTTCTGTCTTTCTTCTAGTGCCTGTCTCTGATGAAGGAAATTCCACTGCAAATATGTTGTTAGCCTTAAGTGCCCCGTTTGACACCATTGACCATTCTATTTTACTACCCAGGCTGGAAAATGACATTGAGCTCACAGGCACTGAGCTTGCCTGTGTTTAGTTCTTATTTATCACAATTGATCCCAGTACGTCAGAAATGTGCTGACAGAACTCTTGTCATCATACACAGAAGTTCAATATGGTGTCCCGCAGGGCTCACTACTGGGACCTTTACTGCTTTCACTTCACATGCTTCCACTGGGATCTATCATTAAGAAGTATGAAATTAATTTTCACTTGTATGCAGATGACACCCAGTGATATCTTTCTTTTAGACCAGGGGTCGCCAGCTCCGGTCCTGGAGGACCACCGTGGCTGCAGGTTTTCATTCTAAACCCTTTTCTTAATGAGTGCCCTGTTTTTGCTGCTAATTAATTTCTTTTGAACTCATTTTAATTGACTTGCTCTTGAAGACTCAGACCTCTTCATTGTTTCTTTCTCCTTAATATGCAGCCAAACAATAATGAGATACACAATGAGCCAAAACAACTGGTGTCCATCATACAATATCTGAAAATAAAGAATGATGAAGGTCTGAGGAATGCTGATCTGCTCAGGTCCACAAAACATTTTAACAGAAAAGAGAAAATCAACAATTACAGAAATGTCTGCTATTGCACAATGAGATCAGCAACAAGCCATGGAATTAAAGAACGGGTTTAATTAATAACAAGAATTGAGGCCAAAATAAGCAACTGGAGTTTGAGGCCCTGACTTAGTTGGACTTCTGTTGGCTCCCTCACTTCACATTTCACTTCTGTTTGGATGGCATTTAAGGAAAGAAATCAAGCAATTCAGAGGAACAAATCTTCAAAAGCAAGTCAATTCAAATTAGTTCACAAGAAGTTAATTAGCAGCCCAAACATGTCACTAATTAAGAAAAGGGTTAGAATGAAAACCTGCAGTCACGGTGGTCCTCCAGGACCGGAGTTGGAGACCCCTGTTTTAGACCAAATCAATGTTTCTGTGATGTTGTCCTTAATAAATTGTGTCAGTGAATTAAAGCAGTGGATGGATGTCTTTGAACACCAATAAAACAGAAATGTTAATTATTGGAGGGAGTGATGCTGACTGCAACATCGTTCTGTCACTCTTTAACTCAGTTGGAAACTCCATTAGTTTTACGCAATCAGCCTGCAATCTAGTAGTTATCTTTGACTCAAGCCTGTCATTTAAAGCACACATTACAATACTATCCTAAACATGATTTTTTCATCTCAAAAATGTTTGAAAATTAAGGCATTTTCTAAATTTGCAGGATACCGAGAACTTCAAGCCATTCTTTATACAGTTTTCAGTTCATTCAAAATGCTGCTGCAAGAATTACTACAGAAACAAGAAAATGTGAACACGTAACTGCAGTTCTTAAGTCCTTCCACTGGTCACCTCGGGAGTTGTCGCGGTGGTCTGCACCTGCACTTGGTGAGAAGCGCTGTGAGAGAACAAAGCAGTGTGTACTGTTGTGTTGTATTTCTGAGGTGGTCATGATAGACTGACCGGGTCTTGTTCAAAAAGCGGACGCCATCTCCTTCTTGTTGCTTGTTTTAGACTGGCCTACCTCAACTACAAACCCTGAATTTAAGGTTCGTGGGGGTAAGGCCAGGTACACCAGGGTCTCTCATCTTAAAAATTTTGAGTAGGTGCCTAATCATAAAAACAAGTGGCGTCTGCTTTTTGAACAAAACCTGACTGAACTTCTAGATCTGTGAGGATGATTACTTGTGTTCTGTTTTCTGTGTTGTGTTTA
Organism: Erpetoichthys calabaricus; assembly: GCF_900747795.2. NCBI lineage: Eukaryota > Metazoa > Chordata > Cladistia > Polypteriformes > Polypteridae > Erpetoichthys > Erpetoichthys calabaricus. The sequence goes on along the minus strand of NC_041395.2, from coordinate 46,189,935 downwards.
TACCATTTATACCATTTTTTGACACCCCTACCTCTCTCTGAATTGCCTTTCCTAGGATTTCTAATATTTTTTCCCAGTTGTTGTTGTTGTTGTTATTGTCCTCATGTCCCGGTGCTCCCCGTATCTAATCACAAACCTGCCCTTTCTTATACTTGACATGTCTGTTCAAATCTTCGTGCTTAAAATTCCAGCTGTTCAAAACAAGATGAGCACAAAAACAAGCCTGAGGCCTGCATGCGATGTCGACACACTGCTAAGCCGGCCAGACAGCCTTTGGGTGTTTTCTCCTGATTGTCAAAGGTTTGGCAGGGCTCACGTGTTCTCAGAGAAGGGTAAAGGAGGACAAGACCTGAGCTGAACCAGGTAACTAACTGGATGATGCAGAACAGGAGGAGGAGGAGTGTGAGAGACGGAGAACTCAATGCTGTGATTCAAATAGAACAAAATGTAACATCCTCAGAGGCAAGAAGAACTGTGGGGTGATCAACAGAAGTAGAGTAATAATAATAATAATAATAATAATAATACATTTTATTTATATAGCGCCTTTCCCATGCTCAAGGCACTTAGCGAAAGAGTAGCGAAAGGTTTAAATGAATGGTCATGTAGAGTGAAAGAGAGAGAGACGACATGCAGCCATTTAGCAAATATTCAAAACAATGTCACCACTGGGAATCCAAACAAGTGTGACAACGAAGAATGGCAACATTGACAATCTGTGCCAGGCTTTGGAGGCACATATGGACCACACTGTCAACATCATAACAGTTGTGCTTATGAACTTGCCAGAAAGTATTTACTGAATGTCTTTGGTGGTGGAAAGTTGCCATGCTTCTATTGTCTCTGGTGTTCTTTGGACTCTGGACCACAGTGATGTATCCAGTTATGAAACATTTTGTCAGTTTATTCCATTATTTGAATTAATTTGACTCATCTTCTTCTTGGAATATTGAATGTGGTGATGCTTCATTTCTAGACTTAAAAGTCCATGCTTCCATCATACCTTGTTTGTGTTTCATTTCTTCATGAAGAATGGATTCATCAGACCCATAACTAATCTTTTTATTGTCTGCCATATCACATCCATCATCCTCATCGGTTCTCCTTCACTGTTCACTCTATGGTGGCAACATTGTCTTCTGTTGCCAATGTTGAAGGCTGGCCAGACCTTGGGTCACCTTGGAGAGACGTCTATAGGCCCATCTCTTGATTGTGACATATGAAGGGGTCTGGAGAGAAAGAACCTCCAGCAGTTGATGTTGTGTGTCTCTTGCCATTTATATTGACTTAGAAATAAGAAACACACTAAAGATGACAAATGCTAGGAGTTTGGACTTTAGATGAGTTGGCACACAACAGATAATCTATGGCTCCTCATCAGATCAGGACTACTGAATGCCCTTTTCAGGCTCGGGTTCAAAACATCTGATCACCATCACAGAGAACACTCAGAGACCAAATGACAGACTAATGGTGAATCTCCAAAATTCCAACTTGAGAAGACTATGGGAAGTCACCTCCTTTGGGCTTCATGAGCAATGAAATGCTGAGACGTGTCACACAACAACAACAACATTTATTTATATAGCATGTTTTCATACAGATTATGAAGCTCTAAGTGCTTTACAAGATGAGGAAAGAAATAAGAAACTTTTATAAAATTAAGATTAGGCGATACTAAGTAACAAAGAATAAAGTAAGGTCTGACGGCCAGGAGGACAGAAAAAACAAAAAAAAAACTCCAGAGGGCGGGAGAAATAAAATAAAATCTGCAGGGGTACCGAGGCCACGAGACCACCCAGCCCCCTCTAGGCATTATACCTAACATAAATGACCTCAATCAGTCCTCATGGTTTTCAGGCTTCATGATGGAGAATTAGATGATGAAGGTCATGTGGACCTCTGGCTTTCAATCTATCAATGTACGGACTGCGTGGTGCTTTGATCCGGTGGTGGTGGCACAGATCAACACCACAGAAAACCGGAAAGAAAACAGCAGAGAAAGTAGGGGTTAGTACGGACTGTGGAGCCATGATAAAAACGATAATTCAATGCAATTGGGAAACAGGTTATGGTCCCAACTAGGGGTATTTGTCTGCCACAGTAAGGGTCGGCACTGCCAGCTAACACTTTCTCTCGTTCCTCCTCTGCAGACCATCATAAGGAAGTCCCACCTGATGGCATCACTTTCTGACCCCACTTCCTGTTCCGATCGCATATAAGCTCCATCTTCTGTCAGTTCTGTATTGAGTTCCACCTGAAGAAACATCATTTCGTTTTCCTTGAGCCTAATTTTCGAGTATACAGGGTGGCTACCCCAAACTTTTTTCTGTGTATTTGTGTTTTCTCGACAGATGCTTTGACCAAACTGATTCAGCATTCCTGAGGAAAAATCAATAAGGAGCTTCTGTTGGAAATAACTTCCTTCAGAAATGAGTTATTTTCCACAATACTAATTCATTGTGACCGCAGTGTGCCAGACAGCACGTCATTACCGATGTGCACTTTATTGTACAATCCACCTATATAGCACCTTCCACTCCGGCTGTTATTTTAAGGTTATTCTTTTTATGCTGTGCTCTCCTAGATAGTGGTCTGCTGGGGCAATGTTGTGGAAATTCTCTTGAAATATTCTTAAATAACAACTGAGATCACCATTGCAAGGAATCAATATGGACGTCCTTTATAGCTCTGGGCCAGTGGACCCACCATCTTAACAGCTGAGCTCTCTATGCAGACTAATAAATATAAAAAGAAGAACATTCGATTTATAGAGTCAGGAAAATCTGTCAGTTAAGATATGCTTTAGTTTGCACCAACCAGCATATAGATAAATGGTATAATCCATAACACAGTAATTGTCTTTGTAGATCTAAATGACCCCAAATTTTTAGATTAAAAGTGTTTGGCAGACATCTTATCTTCAAATAGGGACTTCTTACATAAAATACTACAGTTAAAGGTTTACATATCATATCATATGATCTCCTCATCTCCATGATGAATGTGCTGGAAACAAATGGCACAGAAAGTACAAGAAACTCCTAAAGTCAGAAACGCACCCAGCAAGATGTCGCTAACAGTCCCCACAATCTGCCTGTGTGGCTCTGCCTCGTACTGCAGGACAATCTCCTCGGCTCCCAGAAGTGTGCTGTCCTATACTGGAGTCTGGTGGTTGAGCTCAAGGGATGGCAGGCGTCTTAGGAACTGGTCAGGAGGACTGACCTGAACTCAGTGGGATGATGGCACATTAGGGCCATCCTGTCTAATGATGTCCATCCATGCGGCACCTTAGCCTCCAAGTCTTTCCACTGCAGTGTGCTAAGAGGTGCTGCTGGGGCTCTTCACGCTGGTTTCATTTCCTTCGCTGATCTTGTCCATCTTAAGATTAACCATCTGTACCAGACACATCGGCATAAGAAGAATATTCACACAGTGGTCACACAGTGCTGTCTCCTACACGTGAGTGATATTTGGTACTCTTGGACCGTCTTCTGTGTTGTAGCTGGAACAGGCGGATTTCTCTTCAGAGATAAATCAAACCTATTTATCTGTCTGTTATATAGCGCCTTGCATCTATCTATCAAGTGGCTTCATTGCCACGCCATCCATACCCAGTACTGCAGCATACAGCGGCACAAAATAATGTGCTTCAGGGTCACAGTACAACAGATACATAAACACAGGACGAGTGCAAGACAGGACTATAAATAAATAAAAATAAGTAATAGGAAATTGAATAGATAGTAATAACTTAAAATGGATAGCTATAAATCATTCTACAATAACATCAATCAATTAAAAAAATAACAGTAGTAGCAAGTGTAACCAAATGAATTGCATATAAATAAAGCACTAGGAGCCGATCTGAGTGCACAGAGTTCAGAGTCCGGACCCCCAAGGACCACCAACTGTCGCAGTACCTAGCAGAGCTGATTAAGATGCTACAGGACCTTCTGCAAGATGGAAGTGAGACAAAGAGACTAGGAATCAGTCCAGAAGATGCAGGTATTGTTTGATGAAGGCCCTGCATTATTCTTTATGTGTCTTTCCATTACCTGGCAACAACACAATTCTCTTCAGTTTTAAAATGTCTCTGACAGATCTTAGTGAATTCTACAGTGGGGCTGCTAGTTGGGCATTCATTCCCTGTCACTCAGCCCCCATGTCATTGATTGTCTCCATAAGCATGCATGCTGAAAATCTCCTCACTATCACAAACATCAACCTCATCCACTGACAATAACCCTTCGAAATCCTCAAAAATTCTCTCATTATGTCTCCATGACTGACCTTGATGCTCATTGCTGTGAGCCAGCTGATAACACAGACATCTTCAGTCAGAAAACACTGAGAACGTTCAGCAAGGCCGGGTGCCTGGTTCCTGCCTGGAGTCGCACTGCTTGTCATTCATTTGTGTGCTTGGACCCCCAGGTTAAGCAGACCCCCACTTGTGCCCACAGCGAGTGTCCATTCCAGTGCTGGCAGTGACCACTTTGAACAGAGTGACACAAAGCAGTGACCTGCGCAGCTCCTCTTCAGGTGGGGTCTCCTCTGCTGGGCAGCCTCAGGGATGGCTGTGGACGTTTCTGTTGTTTTGCCCTTTTCAGAAGCTTCTTAAATAGATAGATAGATAGATAGATAGATAGATAGATAGATAGATAGATAGATAGATAGATAGATAGATAGATAGATAGATAGATAGATAGATAGATGAAAGGCACTATGATAGATAGATAGATAGATAGATAGATAGATAGATAGATAGATAGATAGATAGATAGATAGATAGATAGATAGATAGATAGATGAAAGACACTATGATAGATAGATAGATAGATAGATAGATAGATAGATAGATAGATAGATAGATAGATAGATAGATAGATAGATAGATAGATAGATAGATAGATAGATAGATAGATAGATGAAAGGCACTATGATAGATAGATAGATAGATAGATAGATAGATAGATAGATAGATAGATAGATAGATAGATAGATAGATAGATAGATAGATAGATAGATAGATAGTGTTTCTTGGCACACTTCTACTAATAATTTGTTGCCTGAAAGTCCTCAGTGTTAGTGTGTCAGAGAGAGGATGTGCAGCTTTGTTCATAATGTCACTCAGTTTTGTTTTAGTTCTCTCTTTGCTACGACCTACAGGGGGTCCAGAGTGCATCCCATAACTGAGTCTGCCCTTTTAATGAGTTTGTTGATATGGTGGGCTTCACTTGAAGTGATGTTACCAGTCCAGCTGTGGTATAGTGAGGTTTGCGGCCGATTGACATCTTTTAAATAAATAATTGCCGCGCTCGCGTCTTTAAGTTGGGGGGGGCGTAGTAGCATGGTGGGTGCAGTTCCCATGTGCAATGCGGGAGCAGACGGCCCTGCACTTTGTGCCATGGTGCAGGATCGCCCATGACCATAATTGGCACCGGGAGCTGCTGACTGCTGCAGTTGTGCCACGTCCCAGCATTAAAAAGGGAAGCACGAGTGCAGGAAGGGTAAAGGACAAGGAAAAAAAAAGGTGATTGGAGGAGAACAGACTGGCCAGTGACCGTGAAAGAGACAAGGAGGTTGAAAGGGAAATGGAAAAGAGACAGAGATGGAGGGAGAAAGATAGAGAGAGAGAGAGAGAGAGAGAGAGAGAGAGAGAGAGAGAGAGCGCCCGAGCGTATCGAGTGACCCTCAGGGCCATGGAAACCAGAGGAGGTGGTAGTGACGCTCCCACTGAGTAGGACAGGCCTGAGTGACGGCGTCTCCCCAGAAGGGCCGAGAGTGAGCAGCAGGAGAGACGTGTGGGGCTCATCAGTTTGCCCTGCAGACACTGAAGGAAAGGTGGAAGGGAACAGAGCCCAGTGAAGAGAGTCAACTGCACCTGCACACCACAGAGTAGAACACCACAGTGGCCATCACAGGGTTGTAGAAGATGTGAAGAATGTCACTTCTCACATTAGAGTAGCGCAGTCTGATTAGGAATGAGAATTGTGAACTGTGTCCAGATAAAGAGGCTCTTTAGTGCGGCGAAAGTCAACAAGCAGTTCCTTGGTTTTGCTGAAGTTTAGACGCAGACAGTTCTCAAAGTTCTCCACGTGACTCCTCTCCGCTGTCTCATCCCCCCTTATCAATACACCCCATAAGTGTTAGTGTTAGTAACCACTCCAGGGGTCCGGGTTGAAGCCCCAGCTTGGTCACGATCTGTGTGAGCTCCCTGGGCGTGTGCTCTGGTGCAGTAGCCTGCAGGCCGAGTTACTTTATAGGTTTTCTAGCTGAAGTACCCAGCGTTGCTGACACAAATAAGCAGAGAAAAACTTGAAATTCAGCCTGACTAAACACAACCCACAATGAGAGAAAAATGAGACAAAAAGACGCCCTCTTAGTCCAGCAAGACAATGAAACCGCTGGCCAGATTAGATCTTAGATGAGATCCCACTTTGGCTGGTTATAGAACGTTCAGCTCACTGAAGGTGCACTCCCATCAGCCCCAGTGCATTCCCACTGCCTCATGGGAACTGTAGTCCCCACATCAGTGCTAGTCTATGGGTTGCCCCCCCTCTCCCCACTTTGCCTCATAGTCTTTATGTGAAGTTGGACGAACGCCAATGTACAAGCAAAATTTCCTGAAAATCAGTTTAGCTGCTTCTGTGTGATCGGCAAACCAACAAAGACCCCCAGTGAGGTTCCGATTTCATGCACATTGCTATTGTTACGTGTACAGCGGCGTGCAGTGAGGCTGCTCCTTGTGCGCTGTAGTCAACACACACTAACATGCTCAGCCTGTTCACATACGTATGCGTCTGCACATTCTCAGATCAGTGGTCACGGGCGGTCGGGGCCTACACTGGCAGCGAGCACCCCACTCGTGGGCACAGGGCCAGTTCAGAGTTGTCAGGTGACCAAACCAGCAAGTCTGTGCTGGACCACCTGGAGGAGGGCATACAATGACGTGATGGGGAACACACAACCTCCATACCTCCGACAACCAGGTGGGCATTCAAATCCATGAAGCTGGCTTCTTGAGGCAGCAACAACAACCACTGCGCCGCAGCGTCCTCCACACGTATTTATTATCTCGCATAGAAGAGCAAAAGATATGATGGGCAGTGTCACTGCCAACCATGTGTTAGTCGTCACAACAAATAATCAGTTTTATAAAGGACTAATTTTGGACACTTGGAAGTGCTCTTTGTGCCTGGTGCTGGTGGCCCGTTTCTGGGTGTCCCTGCAGTGTCCTTGTCATGTGTGGCCCCGATGGCCAAGCCTTTTGAAGAGTCCCATTGGCTGACTGTGCTGTAGTTTCAAGGATGAGTAAACTTGAACATCTGGCTATTTTGGAGTAGTCGGCGTGATCGTGAATCACGTCAATTACTTACGTACAATACAATTTAGCACTTTAGCCACTTTATAAATATTTGTTTGAGTGTTTGATGTTGACAGATCTTTTAAAGCTGCCCTTTGGTGTTTGTACTGCACACTTATACTGTACGTATGCTGATGGATGTTGTGAAAGACACACAAAAAGATTTGGGGCAGCCACCCTTATATTGTACCTGCTGTAGCTGCAAAGGTTAACTGAAATTGCACAGATGTGCTCAGGACGAGTTCTCAACATGAACTGACGAGTAGCCTCAAAGATGGCGGCTTTAAAGGCCATCAAAGGAAGTGATGTCATCTATGTCAGACGTCGCTCTTGGGGTTGGAACCGGAAGTGATGTCGTGTATGAGAAATCAAGCAGGTTTTCCCATGTTTGGTCTGCAGAGAAAATACAGAAAGGTTTAGTGCACCCCGCCGCCTCCTGGCATGGTGTGGAGTTACCTTCTTTTTTCGGTCCACTCAGCTTCCTCCTCCTCCTTGCGTGTGTGTGTGTGTGTGTGTCACAATGTTTTACCATAACACATTGCAGAATGCAGTGGCTGTCCCTCAAGTAGAGGCCATCTCCTTTCCAAAGCCGCTGATGGCTCGGCTGCCACTCTATGCCTCCTTCCATGAAGCTCCAATGAGCGCCTGAACATTCATCTCATAGCACTTCATTCTGTGAGCTCGACATCACCAGCGGCCATCATGCACACAGGCTGGGGGCTTTAAGCAGAGGAGCGGGCTTCATAAGTTCTGCTGTTGGAAGTGCTGGATCGTCTCCTTCTCTCTCTGACACACACAGACGCTTCAGCCAGTGTTTCTCTGCCAGGTCTCTGTGGCCCTACCAGAATGTTCCACTGGACGTGATATTTTATGAGTCTCCACACAGAAGGTGCCAGGCTAACAGAGGTGGACGCTTTCCACCATCACAAGCTAAAGGTGAAGAGCACATCTGGAAGGTGGGAGTAGCGCTGACAAATGTTAGCATGTGATGTCATGAAATGGGCCTGCATTCAGTTGGACATTCTAACATAAAAAATGATTTTATTTGATGAATTATTTATTTACATTTACATAGCGCTTTTTTAGACCCTCAACATGTTTTGCACAGACAGGGGAGAGTCACTTGAACCACCACCGATGTGTAGCACCCACCTGGATGATGTGACGGCAGCCATTCCTGCACCAATACACTCACCACACATTAGCTATTAGGGGGCGACGGGGTGGGAGAGACAGTAGGGGATGATTAAGGGACCAGAGTGGACAGGGCAGTGATGGGCAATTTAGCCAGAACAGCGGGGGGTCATCCTGCTCCTTTCAAAACCTCCTTTTATGACCACAGAGAGTGAGGATCCTCGGTTTTGCATTTCATCCGAAGGACGGTGCCATTTTTACAGCACAGTGTCGCCGTCACTGCACTGGGGCTTTGGGATCTGCTCAGAGACCACTGGGTAAGCGCCCCCTGCTGGCTTCACCATCACCTCTTCCAGCAGCAACCCAAGCTTTTCCAAGATGGCCTCTCATCCAAGTACTGGCCGGGCCTGCCCATACTTAGCTTCAGGTGGATTAGCTGATCTGAAGTACAGGTGGTATGGCCTGAGCTGAGGTTGTAAAACAGTAGACACGTCCCTGAAGCTCATCCAGAGGTGACAAATGGCATCCCGCAGCTCTGAAGGGACACACTCAACCATGGGGACCTCTGCTGTGGACAACATGCTGTCCCATGAGCTGCTGCCAGTTGTTATTTATGATGGTGCGCAGCATTGCAACCTACAGCAGCTCCGTCGATCGATGTCATAGTCTTCTCTCCATTGGGAATAGGAGGTGACATTTTACCATATCCAATTTTCAGCTCCTGCGATGGACATGTGTCCTGTGCACTCTGTGCTGCCATTAAAGGCTGCAGCCTTCATCCTAACCCCAAATTGGATTAGTTAGTTTTGAGAATGTTATGTTGTCTTAATGTTATGCCTCTCAGGAAGCCCTGGTGGAGACTACAAGCCCAGTGTTAGTGAGCAGGTAACTCATCTTCTGCCGCTCCCTGTCCTCCTCTGGACAGTGCAGCTTTCTCCTCTCCATTACAGTTACTGGGATCAGTGGATTCAGAGAAGGGAGGAATGAAGGAAGAGCCTACTGTAGTTAGCCCAGGAGGGGGTGGGTGGGCAGCTGGCTGAGGTCTCCAGGACTGCGACTGTCGCTCTTACAGTTGACCGTGGAGCCCCCGGCGATGCTGGAAAACTGGAGTTTTTGTTCTCCTCTCCTCCGGGGTCCACAGGCCTCAGCTCAATGATAATATTGGTGGGCTGCTGGGCTCCATTTACGTTAGTCATTTGGAGCGGCTGTGTTTCCTGTCTGTTTACACAAATGGTGTCTTTATCTGCACTCGTTATGTTTATCAGTCGTTTGTAAAGTTGGTTATTTGCGTCTCTTTGTGAACCTGCATGTGCTGAGGGGAGCTGTATAAAAATAAAACAAATCGACTTCAGCAGGGTGGGCTGTCATCCACAGTAGAGCTTTTCTGTTACTGGGCCACAGAGTTCAATTACTGTACATGAAGCATGAACAAGACAAAGGTAATAATAATTAAGAGCAAAATGAAATAAATATTAAACATAGACGAAGACAGCACCAGGCACAGAATTTACTGATTTGTCAAAATTTTAAAAACATCCCAAAAAAGCACAACCCATGAACTGATTTATTTTCCCAAAGTTACTTCTGTAAAGTGGTCTGGTTCTGCAGGAAGCCCCCACAGCAGATGTGTCCTGAAGTGAAACACTCAGTGGGACAAGACAATCGTCTGGCAGCAGCAACGGCGACAAAAATAGGGCATGAAATTCACAAGCTTGATGTTAAACCATCGCTGCTCTATCAACGCCGGGACAAGTGGCACAGACGCGGCACTCTAAAGCCCAAGGCTCCCAATTAACACTCGGTTTGTGCCCCTCAGTGAGCTGCCAGTCCTGTCTGCCCACCAATGGAAGGAAAAGCAAACACAACTGCAGCACTGGGACTCAAGAAGACACAGTTTTACATGCAGTGGGCCGAGAAATTCATTTAGACCCCTCACTTTCTGCTCACTTCATGGTGTTGTAGAGTTAAATAAATAAATTAGTCATCAATGTGCACATAATAGATAGATAGATAGATAGATAGATAGATAGATAGATAGATAGATAGATAGATAGATAGATAGATAGATAGATAGATATGAAAGGCACTATATAAAATGATAGATAGATAGATAGATAGATAGATAGATAGATAGATAGATAGATAGATAGATAGATAGATAGATAGATAATGAAAGGCACTATATAAAATGATAGATAGATAGATAGATAGATAGATAGATAGATAGATAGATAGATAGATAGATAGATAGATATGAAAGGCACTATATAGATAGATAGATAGATAGATAGATAGATAGATAGATAGATAGATAGATAGATAGATAGATAGATAAGGCACTATATAAAATGATAGATAGATAGATAGATAGATAGATAGATAGATAGATAGATAGATAGATAGATATGAAAGGCACTATATAGATAGATAGATAGATAGATAGATAGATAGATAGATAGATAGATAGATAGATAGATAAGGCACTATATAAAATGATAGATAGATAGATAGATAGATAGATAGATAGATAGATAGATAGATAGATATGAAAGGCACTATATAAAATGATAGATAGACAGATAGATATGAAAGGCACTATATAAAATGTCACAAAGCCACTCCGGCCTTGTCTTGGCTGCATGCTTTGCGTTGTTGTCGTGCTGAAAGATGAACCATCATTCCCATCTGAGGTGGCTGGAGCAGCTTTTGTTCAAGATCATCTCGGCATTGAACTTCCCTCAGTTCTGTCCAGCCTTCCTGTCCCTACTGTTGAGAAGCACCCCATAGAATGATGCTGTCACCCCCATGCTTCCCCGTAGAGATGATATTAGTCAGGTGATGAGCAGCGCCTGGTCTTTGACAGACATAGTGCCTGCAGTCCTGTCCGAAGAGTTCAAATTTTGTCTCATCACACCAGATTATTTTTGCTCATGCTCTCAGAGTCCTTTAGATGCCATTTGGCCAACTCCAAGTGAGCTGTCTTATGCCTTTAACTCAAGAGTGGCTTCCATGTAGCTACTCTACCATAAGCACCTGATTGATGGAGTGTCGCTGAGATGGTCCTTCTTCAGACACACACTCTCTTCCATCTCAGCACAAGATCTCTGAAGCTCCTTTAGAGTGCCGCTGGTTTTTGGTCACTACTGTGACAGAGGCCCCTCTTGCCCAGTTACGCAGTTTGGCCAGACAACCAAATCTAGTCAGAGTCCTGCTAGTTCTAAACTTCTTCCATTTCACACTTCTTGAGGTGAGTGTGTTTCTGGAAACACTCAAAGCTTTAGAAATGGTTTCATTTGTCTGATGTGTGACTTACAGCAGAGGTCTACATGGAGGTCTTTGGACTTTGTGACTTGTTTTCTCTCCTGACATGCAGTGTGAATTTGTGGACCTTCTATACAGAGGTGTGTGTCTTTGTAAACGACGTCCAGTCTCTTCAGTTTGCCACAGGTGGGCTCCAGTTGAGTTCCAGACACATCTCAAGGTGCTGTAAAGTACACAGGATGGACCAGAGCCACCGCCGAGGGTCCAAACCCTCATATAACGGAGAGATTTACAGTTTTTAGCTTTTAATGAATTTGCAGACCTTTCCGAAAATGCGTCTTCACTTTGTCATTATGGGATGTTGAGTGCAGATTGATGGACAAAACTGGCAAATTTATCCTTTTACAATGAAATCTCCAACACAATAAAGGGTGAGGTCTCAGGACTTTCTGAATCCACTTTCCCAAACCACTCACTTCTAGTTGCTGCCTTTTCATTTGCTTCTTTTCCTGTTTTGAGAGCCTGCCATTCACCAGCATGAAGGAGAGCCGGTGGGATGATGGAGAGCCCTGGTGAGCTGTGATTGGGAGGAACGGCTCCCCGATTTGAGCCCCCCTGGGAACCGTTGTTGGATTTCTGCACTAATGATAGATGTTCAAACACAAAGATGCTGCCAAGAGTGCCTGGTCCCAGCGTGTTTTATTAACGCTACAGTTGTGTCAGCTGATCTTAGGTGGTGTGCTCTGGACATCTGGGTAATTGGAGATGTCATTTGATCAGCACTTGGTGGTAAACTAACAGAGAAATGAGTGCCTGCTGGACAGACTGTGAGGGGTTGACCTAGCAGATACGTCTACTCCAAATTACCTCAACTCTCACCTCCTGACTCTCGGTTGTGGTCAGGTGCATCAAGTCTGGGTGGACTATGCTCAAGGCCTCAGTGTCACCTGTCATGGCAGCAGTCCTAGGATCCATTAGTGGACACCTATGGTTAGGAAAGCTATCAAGTTGAAGGAAGAGGCCTTCTGTGCCATGTTAGTGGAGCAGTCTCTGATTTGCCCAAAATGTACCACAAGGTCAGGAGTTACAGAAGTGGCCAAAAGTGAAAGTCTTAGGGTGGCTAGAGTTCGGTAAGGTCACGAAGAGTGACTTTCAGGTGGTCTCAAGGATGTTCTGGCAAGTCAGTTGAAAACACAGGAAGTGATGCTGGGATGTTCTCACCAAGAATGGGGAAACACAGATATATTGGAGTGAGGAACTCCAAAACCCAGTGGTTACGCCCCACTTGGGGGGCACTGGTCAGGACTGAGGTCGCTGAGGCTCAGACAGAGGAAGATGGCATCCCAGAATACAAAAAAAAAATCATAAAAACAAAAACATTTGTGCAAAATGGTGCAAAGAAATTGTTCAGGGAATCAAAATAGTAACAGAGTATCCCCAACCGAACTCCCCAATGCCTCAGTACCAAGCACAACCATCTGGCTTACTTAGCGGAAGGGTGTTGTGAAGTCTGCGGAGCAAACATCAGACGCAGGCCCCCAAGATCTGTCCTCAGGACCGTGTCCTTTCCAGTGTGCCCACCAGGGAATCTTGGAGTCTTTTATACCTCATCTTCCTATTCACTGAGAATTTGAATGAGAGAAAATGGAAAAGACCATTTAGAGACAGAAGAGGAGACAATCAGCTTAAGCTGGGAAACATGGACAGTGGGATCGATGTAAAAATGATAAGACCCCCAGACCCTATTTTGTAAGGCGGGACAGGTTTCCAAAATGGATGAGCCACACCATCTGGCCAGGCTGATAATGTGGAGGAACTCATCCTTCTCTTATCGCTGTGCTTTCCACCCTCAGCAAGTTCTCCAATTTTGAAAATGCAGCAGCCACTCACATAGAGTGAGTATCAAAGAAGAGAAAAGAGCAGGAGCCCAATCCGCAAACCCAAAAGGGCCGTCAGGAATAAGAACATGAAATAATTCACAGCCCTCAGACTGAAACACTCCACTAGCACGCACTGAGGCTCTTTGGTCGCATTGAGACTCCTGGGCAGCGAGGAGATACGCGGTGCTGACCACACATCACGACAGCGTTAGAAAATGGGGATGTAAAAAATAAAATGAAACTAGCTAAACAATCAGATTCTAATAAAGGGAAAAAGAAAATCTGTAAGAAGAAGACAAGAGAAAAATTCAAGAGAGCCCAAAATCAGGACACAATAAGAGGTCGCAGTAATAGAAAATGTCCATTCATTTTGCAGTCTGTGATCCAGCACCCTGAGCAGAAGGCAGGGACACACAGTGGACTTTGCACCTCTCACTCCTTCACTCACACACACACCTTTATAGAATGTACAGAGTCCACACTGACAGAGACACGGCCACATCTCTGAGGTATCGGTGCTGACCGCTGCACCACCACACTGCCCAGGAGACTATGCTGACGTCACCTCCCGACTCAATTTTAGGGGTCTGTGAGACTCCCCTCTGAAATGGACTCGACTGCCTTTCCCTACTCCATTTGATTCCTCTGTTCCCACAATTCAGTGTGGACTCCGTTTCATGTTCTGCTGATAATGGTGCTCCGGAGTGCTGCTCAGACCTCTGCTTTGTGGCCCACTTCTGACACTCCACTTGGCTCGATTTCCCACCAGATGCTCACTTTTGATATCCCGTCAGTTGGAGAGCTGGACTGGAAGTCACAAGGCTGAGGTTTTATAGACGTCACACTTTTGTGTCAAACTTATCAGAACACGCGCTCAACGTGACCACACCAGCTCCACCGTTTGGCAAGTCCAGGTGGGCTCTGCCAATGTCATGTCTGTCAAGGTCAAGTCACTTCTGTAATGACGGAAAGCGTTTTCTCTTGGGTGGAATTAGAAAACTAATACGAACAGTCATTTTAATGATTTTGTAAGTCATGTCTGACAGAGGAGTACAGGAATCATCGGGTAGAAGGGTCCTTTCATCTGATTGGCCAGCCCAGCACTGACTCAGCTGTGGAATGGCCAGTAATAATAATTCTTTGTAGCGCTTTTCTCACTACTCAAAGCACTCAGCAATTGCAGGTTAAGGGCCTTACTCAAGGGCCCAACAGAGCATTTACGGGATTCAAATCAGCAACCTTCTGATTGCCAGTGCAGATCCCCAGCCTCAGAGCCACCACTCCGCCACAGTAGGGGGAGGTGGCTTGATGGCCGAAGTCTCCAGGACTCTGAACAAATCAGAATCCTCGTATGTGATAGTCCTGTGTTTAGTGAGTGACATCATCTGTTACGTTATGTTGCTCTGTACTTGCTCATATTATTACTGTTGTATTGTTGTGTTGTATTCCTGAGGTGGCCATGACAGATTGGCCATCGAGCTCAAGTATTTACCCCGTTTTTTGACCCCCATTGTACACCCAACTTCCCTGGAAAGGGGGTCTCTCTCCGAATTGCCTTTCCCAAGATTTCTTCCTGTTTCTTTACCACAAGGGTATTTTTTTTGGGAGTTTTTTCTTGTCTTCTTAGGGAGTCAAGGCTGGGGGGCCATCAGAAGACAAGGCTTGTAAAAGCTCGATGTGGATCTCCTTGTGTGATTTTGGGCTATACAAGAAATAAGTTCTGACTTATATGAAATCTCCACTCCATACAAACATCCATCCATCAATTCACTGAAGCCACTTCAGCAGGCGAAATACCAAATGGCAGACTTGACCTTCATCAGTGAATCACATCCATCCATCCATCTCAAACCTCTGAATGGCACAGGGGTCTGCGGGTCCTGCCTGCTCTGTGAAAACCCCACATAGTTTAATGAATGAAGTAGGAACATCCAAGGCAAAGAAAGGATGGCCAGCAGCATACAAGACCTGCACTGCACTTGCTAATGCGGACAATTTGTTTGGGTGACAGCTGAGCCCTTTAAGAATTAAAACCTAAATTAATCGAGGAGTTTGTTAGTGATTTGCAGCACCGTTTTAATACTTACTGGCCCTCTCTAAGCCCCATATTGACGATTTAAGGTGTTCTTGTTGCTAAACGCTTTCTGCTGCTGTTTCACTTTACAGTATTTTTAGTCCTTGTGCGACTTTCCCACCAGCCTCTCTGTTTTCCTAGTAAGCTCTCCTCCCCATTTCTACATACATTGACCATCTGAACAACTTTCTATTTCAGTGTGCTCTTCATCTCCGTGTCCCAAATTGACTAGTAATCTTTCTTTACTAGGAAACCCCCTCACTTATTTACTTTTAAAAGACACAAAGCCTGTTAATTATTTACTTACTTTGGCTACTTGAGGCCATTGACTAAAATGGCAACATCTGCCGCTCAAACCTGGCGTACTGCTTTACTGGCTAACATTCTTTTTAAACGCTTACAAAGACCACCACCGGTGGTCTGTCTGTACTGGATGGACCCTTCCCGATTTCCTTATGACAACATATCTAGAAGACCATAAGATGAATAGAGCATTGGCACTCAGTACCGGAATCCTTCCTAGTTTGCCACACCACCAGAGGGACGGCTCATCTACCATGGAGTAAAAGGTGCTGTGTGGTACTCAAGAGAGTCGGCTCCTTATTTGGCCTGGCCGCTGTCAGCTGGCCATTTAATAGCCCGGCCTTTATGGCTACCAAGCCTTCCACTAAATTGTCCTGTGCTAAACAACATGGCTGCCATAGTCACATGAACGGCCCACATAATGGTCGTCCATTACAGTCCTCAGAAACAGTCAGTTTTAGTGGTCTTTGTGAGCACTGAAAGTGGACTTTCATTGAGTTGCTCACAGTGCAGGTGTGCGGGGTCTGCCAGGCTACACTTGGGGGAATGCAGCACTCCAGACGAGGCTCACTTATTGTTTGTTTTGTAATCCGTTCCAATTTGCAAGATGGTCTTTAATCACCTCACATAATTTTTATAATAAGCTGTATCCAGCAGGGGGCGCTCTTTCTCCCCTGGGATGTGTCCTTTCTTGATGCAGAACAGATCACAGCCAATCAATACCCATCCCTTTTGTAAAACCATGGCGGGAATAATCAGACGAGGGAAATAGGACACGAAAAAAGATGTATGTATTCCCACAAAAATACCATGTCTAACCATTTATACATAATAATTAATTAATTGTTTGCATTTATATAGCGCTTTTCTCACTACTCAAAGCGCTCAGCAATTGCAGGTTAAGGGCCTTGCTGAAGGGCCCAACAGAGCAGAATCCCTTTTGGCATTTACATGATTTGAACCGGCAACCTTCCGATTGCCAGTGCAGATCCCTAGCCTCAGAGCCACCACTCCGCCCTACAGTGCATCCGGAAAGTATTCACAGCGCATCACTTTTTCCACATTTTGTTATGTTACAGCCTTATTCCAAAATGGATTAAATTCATTTTTTTCCTCAAATTCTACACACAACACCCCATAATGACAACGTGAAAAAAGTTTACTTGAGGTTTTTGCAAATTTGTTAAAAATAAAAAAACTGAGAAATCACATGTACATAAGTATTCACAGCCTTTGCTCAATACTTTGTCGATGCACCTTTGGCAGCAATTACAGCCTCAAGTCTTTTTGAATATGATGCCACAAGCTTGGCACACCTATCCTTGGCCAGTTTGGCCCATTCCTCTTGGCAGCACCTCTCAAGCTCCATCAGGTTGGATGGGAAGCGTCGGTGCACAGCCATTTTAAGATCTCTCCAGAGATGTTCAATCAGATTCAAGTCTGGGCTCTGGCTGGGCCACTCAAGGACATTCACAGAGTTGTCCTGAAGCCACTCCTTTGATATCTTGGCTGTGTGCTTAGGGTCGTTGTCCTGCTGAAAGATGAACCGTCGCCCCAGTCTGAGGTCAAGAGCGCTCTGGAGCAGGTTTTCATCCAGGATGTCTCTGTACATTGCTGCAGTCATCTTTCCCTTTATCCTGACTAGTCTCCCAGTTCCTGCCACTGAAAAACATCCCCACAGCATGATGCTGCCACCACCATGCTTCACTGTAGGGATGGTGCCAGGTTTCCTCCAAACGTGACGCCTGGCATTCACACCAAAGAGTTCAATTTCTGTCTCATCAGACCAGAGAATTTTCTTTCTCATGGTCTGAGAGTCCTTCAGGTGCCTTTTGGCAAACTCCAGGCGGGCTGCCATGTGCCTTTTACTGAGGAGTGGCTTCCGTCTGGCCACTCTACCATAAAGGCCTGATCGGTGGATTGCTGCAGAGATGGTTGTCCTTCTGGAAGGTTCTCCTCTGTCCACAGAGGACCTTTGGAGCTCTGACAGAGTGACCATCGGGTTCTTGGTCACCTCCCTGACTAAGGCCCTTCTCCCCCGATCGCTCAGTTTAGATGGCCGGCCAGCTCCAGGAAGAGTCCTGGTGGTTTCAAACTTCTTCCACTTTACGGATGATGGAGGCCACTGTGCTCATTGGGACCTTCAAAGCAGCAGAATTTTTTCTGTAACCTTCCCCAGGATTTGTGCCTCAAGACAATCCTGTCTCGGAGGTCTACAGACAATTCCTTTGACTTCATGCTTGGTTTGTGCTCTGACATGAACTGTCAACTGTGGGACCTTATATAGACAGGTGTGTGCCTTTCCAAATCATGTCCAATCAACTGAATTTACCACAGGTGGACTCCAATGAAGCTGCAGAAACATCTCAAGGATGATCAGGGGAAACAGGATGCACCTGAGCTCAATTTTGAGCTTCATGGCAAAGGCTGTGAATACTTATGTACATGTGCTTTGTCAGTTTTTTTATTTTTAATTAATTTGCAAAAACCTCAAGTAAAACTTTTTTCATGTTGTCATTATGGGGTGTTGTGTGTAGAATTCTGAGGAAAAAAATGAATTTAATCCATTTTGGAATAAGGCTGTAACATAACAAAATGTGGAAAAAGTGATGCGCTGTGAATACTTTCCAGATGCACTGTACATATCCGGGACGGGAGAAAAGCCAAGGAACAAGACGGTCATCACCGCCAGTTCTACAGGTGTGGGAATGCTGAGACTATGTGGCCATTGGCAGGAAAGATGGCTTCTATATGTGATATGTGATATGATCACTCACATATTTACGTATGCATAGAGTTCTGGTGAAGTGCCGGGCAGGCTGTCTGTACCCAAAGAACACCGTCACCAGTTCTTGTCACTTATAACCATACTGGTCATCAGACATCGGCACTTTTGACACAGCCAGCCCGAGTGTCTATCTTCTCTGGCTCTTTCCCTCTGTGTTAGTTTACAAGCTGTACAATAATAGACTTGAAAGTCTTCACAGATTACAGTGGCACACAATAACCTTATTGCTACATAAGCACAACAGAAAACGTTCTGCAATCATTGCGTGAAGTGGTCCTGTGTCAGGGCCGCAGTTCTCATCCAGGCAGCGTGCGAGTGGGCACTAAAAAGGAGCATCAGTTAGACAAACCTGAGGGCCCATGCCAGGCTGCGTTTCAGTTCCACCACTCCATCTGGTCAGTGCTCCTGCAGCGAGCCTGAGCTCCTGTCTCACTTACCCATTCTGTGCCCACCACCCATGCCAATCCAGCCCCGCCTAGCTCCCCACCTCTTTGAGCCCCTCCACAGAAAGATGGAGACTCTCACTCAGATTCTCTCTTTCTGGTCCACTGCGTCAATGTTGCCTTTTTTTTTTTTAAATACCCTCATTTTCTGATTAGCACTAGGAAATCACAGACTAATGGTGAGAATATACAATGTGGAAAAAATATTAGTAATTATTAACAATAAAACGTATCTAACATTTCATTTTAGTGTTATTAACACTTTGAGGTATGAGTTAACTTTTATGTCACTGAGCTGACGTTTGAGAGACCTCGGACCGCAGTACACACAGCCACTAGAAGTGCGGCCAGCGTGCCGGTGACCTTTGCTGCTTCCCTACTATGTTGCTGCCATCAAGTGGATGGCCACATTTCTTATTGTTTTGGTGGGCAACAGAATGCAGAAAATAGTGTTTTAAATAGACAGTCCGCAATTAAGTTGTCACCAAAAAAGGCATAAGGCTACTGATGTTTTGAAACAACCAGATTTGTTACAAGGAAAATATTTTGATGTTAATGACAGTGGATCAAGATAGTGACAATCATTTGGATGACGTGGGACCTGCAGGTTCTGGCACTTCTTGATCATAAGACATCTGATGTGTCACAACTGTCAGGTCAGCACTACATGGACATTCAGCCACCTGCTGTTGACAAACAGTCATTAAGTTGCAAAGGTGTTGTATGCAAGAAGGGTGAAGGGCACAAAGGAGCACGTCGTGTTTGTGGCACATGTGCGCTCGGCCTGCCTGGTGCCGCTCTTCAGGATGTCAGGATGCTGGCCAAAATAAACTAACTATTTCTTTAGGCTTTTCATTGGATTTCTTTGTATTTTCAGAGTTTTGAAAGAGTTACTTTTGATAACAAAACATTCGTTTTGAAATACCGTATATACTCACATACAAGTCAGGTCTTGAAACCCGAAAAATCGATCAGAAAATCAGACCCCGACTTGTACGCCTGTTCAAAAATGCAGCACTTAAAATTTTTTTTTTTAATCTTCTTGTCTCCTCCAATCTCACATCAGTTTCTCAGACACATCAAATTTTGTTGCAGCAGTGCAAACTTCGCTACTTCAACGACTTAATTTAAAACCAGCTTCATATTTTCTTCTGATCGAATGCTCTTACGATAAAGGTGTATAAGGGTGTGAGCTACAAAAAACAATGTTGCTTTGGAATAGTTTGGGTATTCCCGTGTGGTGACGTAGGCACAATAGACAGACAGAGAGAGGGGTTAGGAGCACACGCTGATACAGCGCATTGCCACACTCACATAGAAAAATAAGTCAGTGTGCTCCGTGGTTACTCTCTCAGATGGGCGTTAGCATATCAATGGACCAACTTATACGTCTTGTGTCAACTTATACGACCGTCATTATAAAATACCAAAAATTATACGGTAAAATCAAGTCCCAACTTATACGTGAGTATATACAGTACATTTCTTTATGGGTTTTGATGGTGTCCATTATTTATCAAATATGCATAACCTATACTGCAGCATCCTGGTATTAAATGGTCCGGCAGTCAATGTGTTGATGCGTTATTAATAAATCAAAAGCGGAAAGCTTTTAGAGTCTCTAATGTTGGGTAACCTTCATTCTTCATTTATTATCCTTCATTGAACCAAGACACTGAACTGCGCAGCCATGAAGCAGGCTCAGCCTTCACACTGACCTGGAGCCATCTTTGAGTACTTTGTTGCCTGCTTTTAAACTGAATTCAAATGCAACTGTATACTTTTTGTAAATGTGAAGTATTAAAGGGACACTTTTATTTTGTATCAAATAACTACTGTTTATGAAACAAGAATGCGTAGGACTCCGATCATCTAAGGTAATATGGACCAATGCTATCTTGAATAAGTGAAAACTCAGATAAAACGGATAACCATGGCTATTTAGGATGAAAACTTTTTTGCCACTTTAAATATTACAGTGTCACTTTTAAGCCTCTTTTTATACTTTGGTGAATTTAATGTTCCTTGCTCCTCAGTCGCCTCAGCAGGTGTAGTGTCTTCCTAATGCTCAACATGCAGAAACTGCTGTTTTGATGGCATTTAGCTTGTCTGTTTGAGAAATCTTGTGTGCGGTCCTCATGGTCATATAACACAAAATTCCTACGTAAACGAAATAAAGCGTGTGTACGTGCTAAACACTGGTGACGCAATAACCATGGCCAATGGGTGAGCAAACCACAGTCCCACAGTCCCCCAATACAACCGCAGTTAAAAATACAGTAGTCACAGCAAAGCCTTTATGAATTATAAAAAAAAAAAAAGTGGTGTATTACACTTAGAGATTCATCTCGGATGATGCCAGGCCTTGGTTAATGGGGGCTCAGATGAACGAGGTTCTACTCTAATTCATTAACAAAAAAATGTAGCATATTTTCAATTTCTAGAGGTGGTATGCCACGAAAAAAGGCTGAGCCCCCCGGCCTGGAGATATCATACCTTATTTGATTACATACTGTGTGGGCCAATAGTCTTCTATATGAATAATTAGGTCTGCTGTTGTCCCAAAACATGCTGTGGCACTGCTGTCAGCAGAACTGGAGCATTGGGTTTATATTAGTGGGAAGCCATGACCAGGTGGTACAACGTTATCTCTAAAAAAGGAACCGCTGCTTTACACCTACATAGCAGCTCAGTCACGTGTAATCATGGGGCCACCGCCATGGCCATCTTTGATTCGAAGAGCATTTTGGACTTTATGCTCATTCAGGAGGGTTGAATAACCTTTGCACGGTCAGTTATTTCATTAAACAACATAGTGTTTTCTAGATAATGATGTACTGGTATTTTGCAAAAAAATGATGACTTTTTGGACTTAATCACATGACACTTACCCTATGTCCTGTGTGTGGATCCCAAGGCCTCTGTGCAGAAATGGGGACACTGTGCTGAAAAAAACTGCGCTGCCCTTTGGACGAGATATTTAACTGAGGTCCTGACTCTCAGAGGTCATGAAAGATCCCCGGACAGCTTTCCAAATGTGTAGGGCGCACCCAGATAGCCTTACCCATTCTAGCCCCCTGGCTCTTTTTTATTTGCTAACTGTCTCTCTCGCACCACTTCACCACCTAAGAGTTAACGTGTGGCGAGTGTACTGCTGCAAGAATGGCTGCCGTCGCATCATCCAGTTCGGTGCTACACATTGGCGGTTATTGAAGTGGCACCCCACTGTCTATGTAAAGTGCTTTGAGTAGGTTAGTAAACTGCTATATAAATCTAATTAATGGAAGAGCGCAGGAGTTATAAAGATGGAAGCTGTTGTACTAAACAGACTGCAGTAGATATCTGCAGCACTGACTAATCCCTCCAAAGATTCAGATGCAGCGACCGCAAACGCGTCCACAACTCTGAACTGCGGCTTTCTTGTCACGTCGCTATCTCCATATGTTCAACACAAAACTCTCCCATGTTCACATTTTTCAGATTTCTTTTTCATCTCATTTCTGGTTTCATCCCCACGCCTCGCTCTGAGTCACCGTTTCAGTTCTGCATTTTAAACCTGGCGTCTGCTTTACTTCCAGAAAGTGGCTGGGTTTGCGTTTCCTCTCCACGACACACTGATTTTATTTCACCACGGATATCTACTCACCAGCAGACTGCTCCAGGAGCTTATAGTGGAAATTAAGCTCAGCACTTTTCCCTCGGGTGCTCATACGGTTTTTCCTCATTCTGTCTAGTGATATTTATTTTTATACATTTGCCTTCTGAATTTATTATTTATTTGTCAAACTACTTGAAGCACACAACGACTGAACCTGAAAAATCTACCTTATGTACAGCTGCATAGGAAATGACTACACCAGATTTGTGATGTTCACAAAAAAAGGGGGATCTTTGGGCAGGAGCGGGCATTCTGACATCTCCACGTAAAGGCCCCTGTGTTGCTATAGTGACGGCCCATGGGAGTTTGTGTCACACTTTAGTTTCTCAGGCAACCAGGCCACAGGGAGGGACACTAGGTGATGCCTGTACAAACAGAAAGACCTTTATCCAAATATGAAAAGGCACACTGTACTAGAACACTGTGATCTGATCCCCGTGGGGGATTAAACATGACTTCTGATACTCGTGTCTGCTGGTGCTCTTTTCCCAGTGACTCAGCAGCTCTGCTTGCCGACAAACCATCAGGCTGAAATCAGCACCCCACTAATAATTGGAAAGGGTCACAATTCACACAAACGTTAAAACATTCAAGCAGGAAGGAATGTACAGTATGGCTTGTTAAAACATCTCAAATAATAATTTATACTCAGCTTTGGGATAATCATTTCTCTGATACATTTATTATATATATATACAGTATATATATATAGATAAGAGAGATTGCTCAATTTATAAACAGATTTCAAGCCATTGACAAATGGGTACAAAACACAAAATAAGAAAAGTCCTTGGAAAAGCAAGAACAAGTGTCATACAATGGCAGGTAACAAGGTCTGGTGAGGCTGCTTCCCAACTCCAGAGATCCAGGACAGTGCAGACACACTGAACGCTGTTCTAATTAAATTTACAGATTGGTTTCACTTCTCACTTTAGGCTTGCTGGGGCTTAAAAGACATTTATATCTTCATCAGCGACAGTAAAACACAAACATCAAGGAGATAGCCCACATCACCCCCCAAGAATAAGAAAAAGGCGCTCCACTAGTTTGTACAGTACCAAAGAGAAGGATTGAAACAAACGCTGGCGGAGATGGGGCCATCAAACCAGTGTGGAGTGTCCCCAGGCCAGACGAGTGACAACGTTCACACTGAAACCAGTTAGTTAGAACGATGAATTTGCACTTCCTACCAAGCCACCTGTAGCCTCCTTGTCATGGAGAGAGGCAAACAGATCATCTCTTGAACACAAGCAGCTTCACAAAACAGAACTTTTATTTATTTATTTTTTGAACTTTTCGTTTCTTGACATCCCAAGACCTAAATGCCTACAGGAAGTGATGCACTTCAACAGAGTGATGCTATTCAGTCATTTAAGTAAACTATAATAACCGGCCAGCCATATTTTTGGAACATTCATCACCGGAAGCAATGTTTACCTCTCTACTGTAAAGTTTCATCGATAAGCAAAATTAATGACGTTAGCAGAGTGTTCTGTTAGCTCACGGTAAAAGCATCGGATGAAGACACACAGCTGGCAGCTTTTCCACTATATTTTGGCAAAACGATACAAAAAAAAAAAAACAAAAGTGCGAGTCTCAATATCTTCGACTTCACAATTACAATCTTTGTATAGCAGGGCTGTACAGAAACAAACACAAAGGGAACATCTTGCTGGCTATTCTTACGGTACTGGTCTTCGGTTCAAACACATTCACTGACAGCGCTGCCTGTGACATCTCAAATGGTTTTCAGAAGTTTACACTCTTGACTACAATTACAGCCATTCATTTTTCAGCAGTTACAAATGAAAAACAAAAGCACACTGTGCAAAGACGGCAAAGGAACAAAACGGCACTTGAATCGATTTCTTTCGAGATCAGAACAGGAGACAGGCAGTATCTCTGCAGGCTCATTACAGCCTAATCAGTTTGATAGTATCTCGCCTGCTGGTGACAAAACCAAAGGCAGCATAACCCAAATAAACCCTGAGTAAGAAAGTAAGAATTGACCCAGAATGCAAGTCTGTGATATACTAGCAGACTGGGTGACACTGTTGTACAAACTCAGCTGATGGTGAGCTGAGAGAGGGTGCGAGTCTATTGCTTGGTCTTCTGACAAAACAATACGACAACGACTAAAATTACAAATAAATTCTTTTTTTTTTTTTATACTGCTTATTGTTATTTTCTGTGAGTGAGGAGAAAAAATCTACGATATAATATAATTTTTATATAAAAGTTTAAAAAGACATAATAAAAATATCCATACCGACATTTTAAGAAAGTGGTAAATACCACACATTACCACTGAAATCAGCCTCAACCAAATTTAACTTGAAACTGATTCAAATGGCATTCAGAAAATGAACAAACGAGAAGGGGACGGCCATGGTATTTCCTAGTTGCCCTGCTAATCAGGGTCGTGGTCTTAAAGTGAACTTGCATTTGTAATTCTTGTAGCAATGGCTGGGCTATGATTAGTGTTACCCATAAAACCACATCACTTTGATGAATAGGGCAGTTTGGTTGAGACAGTCCCACTAAGAGTAACTGAATGCTCAGTGAAGAGCTGAGCGGAGGCTAATCTGGTCGGGATTCTGCAGTGGTTTTTGGCGGACTCTCTTGACTGTGTATCTTGTTGGTGTGGCTGACCCACTGACTTGTATTCTCCAATCACTGGCTCCCTTCGCTGTCCTTTGTCAGTGGTGATCTCAGCTCTTGCTTTTCTTCCGAGTCACTTGAGGAATCTTCAGCAGGGTAAACTACCACACAGAATTTCTGTCCAATGTATGTCAGATTGTCTGCAAGGGAAGGGAGAGACAATGAAAGACATTAGGAAAGCTGATGTCACATGGCACGACTTCTACTTGGAAGGGGATATCAAAGTTGATGACTGCTGATCTCTCCGCCTGAACATTACACAACTAGAAATCGATGTGGATGTCAAATTTCACAACTGGGTGACGATTTTCCAGCACAGTTTCTTATTGTTTCTGAAAGAGTCAGCGCCCATGCAAAGGGTTGACTGGTATTTTTTTTCCATTCTATCGTGGTACATAAAACACAAGAACTCAGACTGACAAGCCTCTCTTCTATTTGAAAAGTCCAAAATACATGTGGTGTTCCTTATTACTGGTCACTCCACTGTACGCATTGCACTTCTGAGTGGGCACTCACTGGCACACAGTGAGCCCGCCCCGAATACTTAAAACCGAATCAAACCTGCTTGGTTGGTCAGGGCGAGTCACTGATTAGTTGGACTGAGTCACCAAGTATGCTCCACAATAAGACTGGCAATCACGGGAGCGGGCTGTCCAAGAGTGTCAAAGATTATTAAATAACGTTTAGAACTGAAAATCACTGGAAAAATTGTGTAATATGATAAAGAATGTAGAACACAGAGAATGGAGAGTGTAGAGAATGCAGAAAACACATGCTGTTCTGCTGTGTGCAAACACTGAGGTAACAGAAAAAAAACACATAGATTTTATACACTTGTCAACCAGTTTCCATCACAAAATATTAAGATGTTCTCTACAAAAGAAGGCTGCAGAAGGCTCTTGACTTGTGTTTGCCTTCTTAATCTCAGATTTGTATCTATTCCATGGAATAAAAAAATGTTCACAGTTATGACCAAAACTCCAGAAATATAAGGCTTTTCTTTAACCCATTTAGTTTTAATGATGTCACTCCAAGTTTGATATATTAAACTGAAAATTTCAATGATGTCAAAACTACATCTTGGCCCTTGATGCACAGAAACATTGATAACTCCGCACTCTTACTTGACTAGGTGACCTGCATGTCAAAACACATAAGCAATCAAGACAGGAGGCACAGCAATGGCATACATGAAACAGTCAGCCTTTGTGTTATCAAGTGGTATAAGGTAGGGTGTAGCCCACTATTGGGTATTGTTACGGTCTGAACTTGATTTTATTGAGGCACACTCATACAGTGGTTAGTCCTGTCACCTCCAGTTTCAAAGTTCTTGGCCGTCTGTGTGTACATTCTACCATTATCATTGTATGTTTTATATATGGACCCCCATATTCTACCCACACCCTAAAAGTTATGCCCAACAAGTTGCTCCCTTCAAACTGTCTCAATATGTGGATAAGTGTGCCCAACAAAGTGTACTCCTCCACCCATCAAGGATTTGTACTTCACTATGCCAGATGTTGCCATCATAGGCTTCTTTGAATGGGATAAGTAACATCAAAAATATAGGTGGTGCAGTGGTGGCGCTCCTGCCTCGCAGTAAGGAGACCCGGGTTCGCTTCTTGGGTCCTCCCTGCATGGAGTTTGCTTGTTCTCCCCGTGTCTGCGTGGGTTTCCTCCCACAGTCCAAAGACATGCAGGTTAGGTGCATTGGTGATCCTAAATTGTCCCTAGTGTGTGCTTGGTGTGTGTGTGTGTGTGTGTGTCCTGCGGTGGGCTGGCGCCCTACCCGGGGTTTGTTCCTGTCTTGCGCCCTGTGCTGGCTGGGATTGGCTCAAGCAGACCCCCCCCCGTGACCCTGTGTTAGGATATAGCAAGTTGGAAAATGACTGACTGACATCAAAAATGGAAAAACAGTTTGAAGAAAATGTCCACAATTAGAACAATCAGAAACAAACCTTAACTTAAAATATTTGGCTGTTTTGTTGTTCAGGAATGGAGAGTAATTATCACATGTATTCATAACCAAACAGAAAAAAGGTTAATGTTCAAACTACAAGACCCACAAAACAAGGCAAACACTTAATGTCAATTTATAAATACGAGTGCATGGCACCTAACTAGTGGTCCTCCGAATGTGCAAGGTGGAGGTAAGTAGGGCTGGTGCTTTTGTCTTTCAGACATGTTCCCTACTGGTGCCAGTCCTTACAATATATCAGACTGGTCATATTTAACTGGACACATGAGAAAAGAAAAGCTGCTATTGTGTGTATCTAATTGAACACGATGTTAATAAAAGGCAGATATTAGCCACAATGTGTTAAAAAAAACAGCTATTGCTTCCACAGACCAAATTTCCAGTTAGTAACTTAACTAAACTGGGTATGGTTTGGTAAAAAAATGAGAGACAGACTTTCAGCAGCGAAGTAAGCAGCAGTTAAGCCTCCTCTAAGGCGGTTAAAGTGAAAATCAAATTCTCCATATTGATTTGTGTTACACTTCCTACATTCAAACCCTGCACTGATTGGCCCTTCTGCCACAAAGCAAGTGCAACTTTGTTTTATTTATCTTTAGGAATTTTTTTTGTTTGTAAAAGTAGCTGTAAGCAGAGGTTGACCATCAGCTCAACTGCCATTTGAAGTGGTAACAGTATAAGGTGTATTTAATAATGAATAATCTGCCTTTTGCTGTTAATGATGTGAATATGAATAAGAATACAGTAGAAAGTGGTATCTGATATATTAACTGGCATATCCTGAACCATTTTCTATCAATGGGTCAAAGTGTACATACATTAATGTCACTTATGAATTGTTTGTGTTTGGAATAATTACGAGTATTTATAAAAGAACAAGCAAGAGTTACCTTGTGTGCAAATGTTTACTAGGATATCTTATGAAATGTTGTATTTAAAATTTTTGTGCAGTTATTTTTTTCTTATAAATATTGCAGCCTGAAGTCCATTATCAACAGGAAAAACACAATTAATTTCATCGTGTGAAAAGTTTGCACAGGTACAAACAACAAAAATATAAAAATGGAATAAAAGCTACAAGTGCTGTTATTCAATTTGTCACTATGATTAGTTAACACTAACCGATCTCCTCCACAATTATCCTCACTTCAAGTCTAAGAGCAGAAATGGAGCAAGTAGGAGGATTTTTCTTTGAGCCAATAAAATGCAATATCAGAGACAAATCACTTCACTGCAGCGGCTGATGTTACAACAGAAATTGAAACAGGAATAGACACATTTATGACCACTTACCTATAAAGGTATTAAAACATTCTGGTTTGTTTTGCCAGTGTACACCAAGGAAGTAAACTGGAACACCAGTTAGCATTATAGCAAGTCCAATTCCACAGACTACAGGTTCCGACCACAGGCTAAACACCAGTAGGAAGGCCCAGAACAGGAGGTATATCACAGGGAAGATGAGGTTGACCTACACAAATAGAAAGCCAGCGGATATTGTTGAAAAGGAACATAACATAAAAAAAAGAAAAAGAAAAACAAGGATATCATGCAGTCTCATCAAACTGAGCTGATCCACAGGGAATCAAACTATCTGGATTATTTCTTACAGTAGATCTTAAAAATAGCAGGAAAATAAATTGTTGGCTTGAAACCCAATTTACTCTTTGTGTAATGTCATATTATTCTATTTTAAATCAGGTAATTCAAAACATTCCCGAACTTAACATACACCATGTGCACATTATTCTGACACAGTTCAGGTATTACTCAACTCTAATCAATACTCTAAGCTAACACGATGAGTGACGCCAGCAAGAAGTGGAGGAAGACATCTTGTCGAAATATCTAATTATGAGTATATGTGTGACTTATTTGTTGGCAACTGGACTGAACACATATATGAGATAAAAAAAAAAATCTGGCAAAATAAACTTTAAATATAAAAAAAATAAAAATGAAATATCCCAAAACTGCACTAAATACAAACACTCACTTAACGGTGTCAGTTCTAACAGTTTTCACCCTCCAAGAGCTTTACCGAGCTCGTTTCATGTCACAACTCTTGCATGTGTGTTTGTTCACGTCAACCTCTCAAGTATCTGGAACACACTGCCTATTGGGGCTTCATGTCAGGTTATTTTGCTTGTTTCATCAGCTGGGCTACATCTCAAAGACTATTTCACATTCCCAAACATTGCTTTGGACTTTATATCTGCGGCCGTCTACTACCATTAGTGTGGAATGCAATCCCACACCTCTGCCAATTTTTTTCCACTAAATATACTGTATGTAATGTACTAATCTGATACATATTTGAAGGTGAACAGCGTGAAACTGGTGCAAACCAATCCTAAAGAGTGTGAATATCAAACTGTGATGGTCCAAATCGGATCCACACGCCAGGGTTGTTTCCAGTAGCCTCTTGAACCGAGAACCACTGATAACATTCCAGAGGATAAGCTGGGAAAATGAGGACACACTCAGTCAGCAAGGGGTGTTGTAAAGCATTTTAGTGCGTTTATTTAAAAACAAGCTGTGTCCAAAAGTGCAGTGCTTCAAATAGTCAATAAGTAAATATTCCAATAAAAACCAAGTGCCCGTGGAGGTCCAAAAAAATAATTCCATTAAAACGAGGCTAAAACACATGGCAGGAAAAAGTTCTAAAAAACTCACACCCCCAGGTACTTGCTTCTAAAAACTCAACGTCTACTCTGCTTACATGGCAAAGGATACTGTAGCTAGATGAGACGTCCATCCGACAAGTAAAGCCAACCTTTGTATTTGACTCACAACCCTGCTGCTGTCACAGGCTGCCAGCAATCCACCACCTTGAGCCTCGCTTCTCCGACTCACATGGCCACTCTGCAGCACTACACGAGACCCTTCCAGAGCGACAGATCACTCCAGCTACCCCAAGATGCTCAGCTGAACGTGACCCTCTGCAGCATCCTCAAGTGTCGGCTTTATGCTCCTTCTCAGGGCTCTCTATCCTGCTGCATGCCTCCTCTCTACTGCATGCTGGCGTCTCCCAATCTTGCCATCTCACTCATCCTTTCCTTTAACCTCAGTCTCTTTTGTTTACTCTCTCGTTCCTCTCCTTTTTTCCCTTTCCCCCCCCCCCCGAAATTTGCCGTGCAGGCTACCTTTATAGAACCAATTGGGTGCAAATGCTGTCCTCCACCTGCTCCGAGGTGTGAATGAAGCACTTTACTGACCTGCTCACATTTACACGTGAATACGTGATCAGCCAAGCACACCAACCAACCTCAGAGTGGTGTGCGCATGCTCACAAGTTCACATGCCCAATTATTTATATCAAATTCAGAACGCAACACACCTCTCTCATCACACAAACTTAATCAGGAACAAATCTACTGATGTAACTGAAAACGTCTTTGATTTTACTCTACAGAACACAGATATGTTGTCCGTGTGGTATGAAAATTCAAAATATATAGAAAATGAAAAATATAAGGAAAGGATATTGTCATAACAATCTGTTCTTTTTACCAGGTCAGAGTCTTGGGGCCTATTGGGCTAGAGCTCATTAACTGGCAGGAAGAAACACTGAATTGGGTACCAGTCTATCACTGAGCCCACTTATGGTGTGGGTATCCACAGGAAGAAAAAAAATCATGTACACAGAAAGAGCAACTACCAGGCATAGCATTGGTTTCAAACTCTGGACACTGGACCCGTGAGGCAGCAGCGCTAATCACTGCACCATCATGCTACCCCATAAAGGGTAATACCAAAAAAATAACTAATAAGCCAGTGATACCCATGAAGCTTAAGAATGGTAACCACTGCCTTTCTGCATACTTTGATGTTTTCAGGTACTTTTAAGAATATCAATTGTACTTCACAATATTGTACAACTAACAACTTATGTTTTTGATGATGTTATCATTTGCCTTGTTTTATTAAATGTAAAATAATAGACTATGATTTTTTTAAATAATCTTTTTAGATCAGGGGTCTCCAACTCCAGTCCTGAAGAGCCACTGTGGCTGCAGGTTTTCATTCTAACCCTTTTCTTAATTAGTGACCAGTTTTTGCTGCTAATTAACTCTTTGCCTTAATTTTAATTGATGCACAACTTAAGGCCCCTTAATTATTTCTTTTTTCCCTAATTAGCAACCAAACAATATTAAGACATAAAATGAACCAACATGTAAACAACAACCTGCGTCCATCACACAATAACTGAAAATAAAGACAGGTGAAGGCCTCAGTAATGTTGATCTGCTCAGGTCCACAAAACATTTTGGCAGCGCTCTTAAAAAAGAAAATCAACAGTTTTAGAAATGTCTGCCATGGCAGAAAGAGCGCCATGAAATTAAATAACGAGAACTGGCTTCAAGTTGAGAAATTGAATGAAGGTTGGAGTTTGAGGCCCCAACTTAGTTGGTCATCTGTTGGCTCACTTCACATCAGGTGCCGTTTAAGGAAAAAAGAATGAATTCAGCGGTCAGAGTCTCAAGAAGAGTCAATTAAAATAAAGGTAAATAGTTAATTAGCAGCAAAAACTGGTCACTAGCTAAGAAAAGAGTTAGAATGAAACCTTGCAGCCACAGCAGCTCTCCAGGACTGGAGTTGGAGACCCCTGTTTTAGATTGTACAGTAAGAAAAATGTGGTCATGCTGTTGCAAAAAAAAAGAATACTTTGGAAACAACAATATAGTAAGCTAAAGTTATATAAACTAGATCAAATTTTATAGTACAATTATAATAATTAATATGTTTGAAGCCTTTATCCAAAGTGACTTGTAGAGTTGGGATACACTATAATTGCTTACATATAGTGTTTTAAAATTGCTCATAATCACCCAACCTGTTATAGACAGGAACTGAACCAGCAACCTTATGTTTTAAAGTACAATTCTTTAGTAACTACAGTGCAATGTCTGTGTGATTAAAAGATAGGAATCAGAGACTCACCTTGATTGGTCGATGCAGGTCTGGCTGCTTCCAGCGCAACACAATCTGCCCAGCAACAGTAACACCATAGAACAGGTAGTTGATGAAACCAACATAGTTGATGAGAGTGTACATGTCACTTGTGACCAGCATCAGGAGAGTGGAGACACACTAGAAAGGAAACATATGAAGCCAGTTAGATTCTCCCCTATCTGAACAGTCAAGTCAACCAACATCTAAAAGAGGTGCACATCACACAAATATCTTCATTTAAGTGACAATGGCAGACATGCTTCTTCATTACGACAAAGAATACAGACTGATCTCAAGCTAGATAAAGCATATGTGTATTCTTATATTCATCTCCATTTGTCATACACTAGGATGACATTTCAACCAGCATAAACATCATAAATATAAAAAATCTGAACTAGACACTTTTGACACAAATGGAAAAGGGAACACTGTAATGGAATACACAGGCTTTTGCCAACCAAAATAAAAGGAAGCACAGAACACCGACCCCCACTCCAGTTAATATTGCTCAAATATACTGACGAAAAGGACAGACAAGGCAGCAAATTTAATGCCTGAACACAACAGGCTGGACAGACTCTGCACAGATGGGATATTTTGAAATAACAGGACAGGAAGAAACTCCTTGACACAAGTACAGTGGGACAGACAAACAAATCACCACTTACAGTAAAGAGTAGAGCTGGGATTGGTGTACAGCGCTTGATGTGGATCATAGCCAAGAGTCTTGGCAGATGACCCTCTCTTGCTCCAGCAAAGAAAAGCCTGTGGGGCAGAATGGTGTGAATGGCAGTTTGAAAAATGAGATTTGATCAATGTAATGTGGAAACTCATAATTACCTAGAAGAAGTGAAGAGTGAACCATTAACACCTCCAAAGGTGGACAAGGCAACAGAGATGGGCATTATCCAGGACATTACACCAAGAAGCTTCTCTCCAAATGTCTGTAATGAAAGAGAAAGATACACAAAGCCTTTAAATGGCATATCTGCAAATAAACAGAAGGTGACAGGTTAGCATTTCAAAAAAGTGCTTATTCCATTAATCAATACATTCACTGGGAGGTCCTTCGCAAAACTGCACAGAAATAAAAATGAAAGCTTTTCTTCATTTTTCTGTCCACTTTAAAAGCACTGTTGTACTCACCACTGCCACCGCATTGGAGTCCAGCAGTTCCTGGGGTGTCATTGCAGTCACATATGCAATATTGGCAAAGACGTATACAAATGTGACTAAGGGAATGGAGATGTAAATGGCACGGGGAAGATTTCTATATACAGAAGTGGAAAAATTAGGCACCTCAGAATACATCGAATATACTGATCAGTCAATAAAATCCAAAACATTCCTGTTAATAAATTGAGCTTTCTGTTCAGATGTAAAAACAGACTTACTTATGGGGTTCAACCAATTCTTCTGTGACATAGTTGAGGAAATTCCAGCCACCGTAAGCAAAAGACCCTTGCAGAAACGCTAATGCAACCAGCCCGATATCTGGTTCCTTGAAGCTTTCAAATGCATTTGATGGCTCCAACCAATAGTAATGTCCTAAAAGGAAGCCAAAAAAAACAGATTAATTTTCTGGAATTATGTTCACTAGACAATGAGCATTTCTGGTTTCAAAATAAGTGTTCAACAGCCTTACATCTTTAAATTGCTAGAAAACAAAAAATAAATCTTTAGGAAGGCACCACACGGACTCATCTTTAGATTACTGAGAAGCCAGAGCTCAAGGTGCCAGTCAGACTAAGACGGACCAGAATGAATTTGCTTAGGTCAATTTCTGGCCACCATACTTCAGCTTCAAGGCAATCTGTGACAGTTCTCTTTGGGATGTAGCTTAAACATAGCTAATATTCTTGGCAAAACGTCAAGTCAAAAATGTGTTTACTGAGCAAGTGAAAAGGACTAATATAAGGCGATTGAAGCAAGGCATATTAACTTTAATGCAGACTGATTATTATAAAAACACTAATACATGAATACAATTTCTTGATCTGAAAAGGTGTATTATATTAAAAGAGTGAATCCATGTGAATCAAGTGCTGTACAATGAATTAATCATTGAGCTGTTTTCCTAGAAATTTGATTCTGTTCATCTGGACAAAGTTTTTAAGTGGGAGAAATATTTCGAGACTTATCCAAGTCTCTTCCTCAGTCTCAATTAAGCAAAGGTACTGTTTATAAGGTTGGGGAAACCTGCAGTCAATTGAGACTGAGGAAGAGACTTGGATAAGTCTCGAAATATTTCTCCCACTTAAAAACTTTGTCCAGATGAACAGAATCAAATTTCTAGGATTTCCTTACCTGGATTATTGAGCATGCATCGAGACATTGAGCTGTTTAAGAATTTGACATTTTACAACCCTATCTAGTAAATCTAGCATTATGGAACATATCTTTTAGCGCAATTCCTACTCCACTCACCTTTGCAGATCTGCACAATGCCCATTATAATGATGAGGCCCAAAGCTAGCAGTTTACCAGCTGTAAATACATCTTGAACACGGGTCGCCCACCTAACACTGGAGCAATTAACCCAGGTGAGTAAAACTGCAAGAAGAAGAAGAAAAAAAAAAAGAGCATAAAACAAGATGACTAACTGAACTTTTTTTGAATCAATATGAATATTTCAATTTAATATTCTCTGCCGGTACTTTTTCAGTCTATGCAAATGTGAAGGTGTAAGAGCCATTTGTTATTGCTTAGAATAGCAGTGCATTAATCTAAGGTACTGACTGAACGTTACTCTTGAGACATGGCAGAAAGCTGGATCAATATCAGATGGATGCATTACTTCATTATTAAATAGCAAGAAAAATGCTCTGCCAGATCATGGACATTTCTTGTTTTGTATTTATTAGCTTTCAGGGTACAATATGTGCAACAAGCAGAATTTGTAATGATAGTTTCAAGCAATTATATGCTATCTTTATAACAATGAATGGATTTATTTCCAAAGGAATAAATTACAATGTCTGCAAAAATGAACTTTGATGGAGGCACTTTGATATTAGTTACTGCTAAATATGTCTTATCTTATAAAAATCCAAGAAATCATAATACATTAAAATGACATTTGCAAGTAAACTTATTTTGAAATACTTACACAGAGAATAACTCAATCAAACAAGTGAAAATACAATACAGTGGCAAGTGCAACTGTGTGATTTGAAAAATAATCCACAGAGCTCCGTACTCAACCTCTACCTGACAAAAAGAGCAGCACGAACAGAGAAATGGGTCTTCATATAGAATAAAACAGCAAGGAAAATAAAAGGTTGAGCAGAGGCCTGCTAGAATTACTGTAGAATTATATAAATAAGATCTTGACAAGTTTCAAGTTTTAAAAAAAAAAAATTCTTAACAGATCCTTGTAAAGAGAATCGGATTTTTTTCCAATTTGATATAATATAGAACATCACTTCCCACAGAATTATAGAGTGGACTGGGATTTTTCCAGCTGAGCAAAATAAATCATTGTGCAAGCATTGTGGCATAAAACATTAAAATTAATATTCTTTTATCCCATCTAGTATTACTGCACTGCGGTGGGTTGGCACCCTGCCCGGGGTTTGTTTCCTGCCTTGTGCCCTGTGTTGGCTGGGATTGGCTCCAGCAGACCCCCGTGACCCTGTGATTGGATTCAGCGGGTTGGATAATGGATGGATGGATGGATAGTATTACTGCAAGTACTGCCATTAAGGTGTCAGGAGTGATTTTAAATCCACAACTATCTGAGAGACATACACATATTTTTGGCCTGAAATGGTTCAAGTGTAGGACATTCCAAAAACATGTGACTAGTGATGCATGTGCTTCACTCGACAGTTGGATCTTCCCCTATGTACATTTGAATGCTTTCAGACAAGATACATATGAACAATGAACAATTTGTAATTGAATTATAGTATGGTTGGTGCATACTGAATTAGAATGTATTTTATGAATTACTTTTCTGAGATTTTAATTGAGATATCCCCTTCTCATCATTGGATCATGAATGGGTTAATTTCCTTGAAATATTTTATATACCCTGGAGATGCTGTCAGAAACATATGATCAGACTAGCCAGTATCACAGATTGGTTGCTTTTAACAAAATTTACAATTTGTATATAGAAGGAAAAAAATGTGTCACTGGAAGATTAAATTAAGAACATAATAGGTCAATGGATGCACTTACATCAACAGTTCCAAAATCTCTAAAAGTCACAATCTGGGGTATCCTTCATGCACTGAATACTGAAGATGGATGAAACAGGTGATTATCATGTGTAGGAACAACAGATAAGAGCTCCTCTGTCTTTCCAGACTTTATTGAATGTTGGAGTGGTAAATCAATGCTTCATTTTATTCACTACAGCACAGTGCAGAGCATGCAAAGATTTAGAAGAGAATTTCCTTTCCACTGCAATCCAAAAAGGCATCAATTTGTAGACCTCTAACAACTTCCAGTGTTTTATTGTACAAGTGTTTGCTGCCCAATAATAAAATTGAAAATTAGGTTGTGCCATGCCATGTTACGCTTCAAATGTCTGTTGAGACACGTGTTCAATGTGTAGCCGCTTTGAGGCCCTGATAAATGATGTTATAATTTATTCTAACTTCTTACAGAGGATAAGTTTGGTATTTTTTGGTATGTATGTTTTTATTATATAATAGTAACAATAACAGCAGCCAACTACTCAAAACGGTAAATGTGGGGAGAATATGGGATTGAACCCTCAACCTCTGGATTATGAGACAGCAGTTCTTACCTCTGAACTAGCCAAGTGGACATGTCTACTTTGTATCGACTGATATTTGGGCTTCAGTTTTTACTCATTGACTGCAATACATAAGTTGAACAATTTCGTTTTCTTCTGTTACATTCTTGAATAAAAGCCCACTTGTTCTGTTATACCTTTTGTGAAAGTGCTTATTTGATATTTGGACTTCAGTCTTCACACATTATACACTTCACGTTAACGTTTTGTCATTATTACTATAACATGAAAAATGTTTCTGTTTTAGTTATGTGTTCAACATTTCTTGCCTCGTATTTCCAGTCATCCTTTATTTACACATATCGCTGCAGACACGGAACACACATGAAATGTATGCATTTCAAATAACGCTATATTATTTACCCTCTACAATTCCAGACCCCTAACTCCCAGATACAGAGACTTCAGTTGTCTCGGTAAGGGATGGGTGAGCAGGCTGCTTGCTGCTTGTGCTGACTGACACCTTTGCAAAACAAAGGCACTGATGAGGAGGTGCGATGGAATTAAAGGTGGCCAAGCATTACATTACAAATATTTTCGTAGGCATCAGGGATTCTACTGTTACATTGGCTAAATCTCACAATATTGGTGTTTTCTGTTCAAAAATCAAATGTATAAACTATTTTACAATGTGTGTGTAATCACAATGTGCAGATCAATACTGAACAACTATCTTGGCTTGAAAAATGGATGTATTTTGCAGGTTTTGAAGTGTTTCCTCTATGTCCTGCAGCCTCCATTGTAAAGATATTTTTTTTAATTTATTGAAAATGCTTAACTTTAGAATACAATTTTGCATTACAAATGTATATATTCTATGTTTGTGAAGAAATAAGTTCAACTTGAAAAATACCAAACGTATTATTTAAAGAAGGACTGGATGCTCTGAAAGAGATGAGATTTTTAAGTAGGATACCCATTTTGACAATATTAAGATATTGCACCATATCATCTGTGTAAAGAGGTATTTTCGATTCAAGCCCTTATAATAGTAATTCTTTACATTTATATATTGCTTTTCTCACTATTCAAAGCACTTCAGTGGGTGGGGAGCCACTTCAACTACTACTAATGTGTAGCACCCACCTGGATGATGCAATGGCAGTCATTTTTGTGCCAGTACGCTCACCACACATTAGCTATTAGGTGGTGAACTGGTGAGAGAGACAATTAGAGACAGGGGATGATTAGGGGGCCAGAATGACTAGGCCATGATGGGCAATTTAGACAGGACACTGGGATACACTCTACTCCTTATGAAAGATGCCCAGAGATCTTTTATTACCACAGAGACAGGACCTCCGTTTTACGTCTCATCTGAAGGACGGCTCCATTTTTTTTTTACAGCACGTTGTCCCCACCACTGCGGAGGCGCATTGAGATCCACGTTCAGACCATAAAGTAAGCGCCCCCCTGCTGTTCTCACCAACACATCTTCCAGCAGAAACCCAAGCTTTTCCTTGATGGTCTACCATCCAAGTATTGACCGGGCCTGAGCATGCCAAGCTTCAAGGTGGGTGACCTGTTCTGAAGTGCATGTGGTATTTTATCTTGCTTATGGAGGTAAATGGCTAGTGTTTCAATAGGAATCACAAAAAATACTGCTGATAATGGATACCCTTGGTTGCTTCCATTTTTATTTTGAATTAATCTGAGTTCACACTATTAATATGGACCAAGACTTCTGCAATGGCATAATGTAATTTAATCCACGTAGATATATCTGGGCCAAACCCAAATTTGCAAGTACGACAGAAAGACATTCCCATTAAGCTCTATCAAAGGCTTTTTTCTACATCCAAAGATAGCAAAACCTCAGATCGGGTAATTGAGTGTCTGTCTAATAAACCCAATTTGGTCTTTTGATACTTTAGAGGGAAGCACTTTTTTCTATTCTTATAATACTAATTTTAATAAAGCACAGCAATCTAATAAAAGCCTTGGACAGTGCAACATACATCCATCTGTTATCAAATATGCTTCATGAAGTTGAGCACCGCAGGAGCCAAAAAGCTAAAACAGCAGCATGAAGTGCAACACATAAACCAACCCTGGACAAGATTGCAGTTAACTGAAGGACACACATATGCACAAATATGGAGCAAAATTAGAGAAATCAGTTAAACTAACATATCTTTGGGATATTGAAGGAAACGAGAATACCCAGAGAATGGTGTGGGGGAAAAAGCATAGTAATGCATGACACTATAGCACTAATTAGCTGCTTCACCCTGATGCCATCTGTGTAGCACACGCAGAGCTTAACAGTGTGCTCCTCTTCCTCATCCTCCTCTCCGATTAATTCAATGTTATGAAACAGAAACAAAAAAGATGCATGACGGAAATTAAATTTTAACATACAGTTGAAAACCAAAATACGTATTTGTCAATTGGCAGTCCAGGGCACCACCTCACACAGGATGTGATTATAGTGAGGCATTTCAAACCTTAACAAATGACATAACTGCCACAGAAACAGAATGACTGGTACATTTGCCAGGATCTTTCCGCAATCTAAAGAACCTACAGAATCATGATGGAACAAAGGCCTGCCCTGGCAGAAACAGCCACAAAACACCACACACATTTACAAATGAGCAATTTATCAACGTAAATGAATCATATTTATAGCATGACCAACAACTAGGGAAGAATGATGCTGCAGAGGTACACTGACTGGTCATCCATTCTTCGGAAATGGGTGATTTTCAATGTATGAATGCTCATTTAATTTTATAACTGGCACCTCTTATGTAAAACGAGAACCAAGTGAATGCGTGGTGCTGTAATGTATAAATTATAAACCAAAAAACAACATAAGAAGGTGTATACTACGTGATCGTACATATACACCAGCTGATTACGTTGAATGAGTCACTCAGTTTCCCTCGGTGAATACAACACACCACACTATTGAGCAGAACGATCTGGCAAATACGCACAAGTAATAATTAATTTTTTAGCAAACCTCTTTAACCAAAGGAGACTTTCAAGATTGATGGATTGATAATTAGGACACAGCAAACAGTCACCACAGCTCCCAGCTGTCAGTTGTGGAAGAATAATTTTAGGGTAACGTAGCATTCATCTTAAAGAAATAGCATAAAGGCTTAATGTCAGAAACCTGTTCAGGCACACCAGGAAACCAGATAAAGGTCAAGTGAACCACAAAATGCACACTGAAATATATGAATTGGTTTAGGAAAAATACTGAGATGGTCAAGTAAAGAATGTACCAGAAGAAAGGTTGATGTAATATACAAAATGTACTGAAGGATGACTAAAAAAAATCAGCAGTGTCCTATAAACAACGTGAATGGACAATTGTTATATGCACAGAAATTTCAAGGATGGTGGCGCAACTCAAAGGGTATAAAAAGAACCATAATATAATATACTTTTATTTTATATAAATCATTTGGGTGTAAACCAATGAACCAAGCAGAGTAAATGTATGCATTGATTGAGACTGTATGTAAATTCAACAGTTTACATAATAAACCTCTATTCTTTGTTTCTCTGATCATTCTGACCAGGCTAGGCTGTAACAGACTGCTCCCTCTGAGGCATTATGCAGAGGCGTAATTAAAAGATACAATGAACAGCTTTTCTCCTGTCTGATACTTGATTTGTCCTGTTAGGGGACGTTTCTTTCTTTAATAAGATGTTAAATTTCTACCACATACTGTGTTAGAAAGAGCCTGAAAGCATTAACACGGCAATCAACACTTAAAAAATATTGCAAAGAAGATATTGTGTAGGTAATTTAACATACACACTGACAGACTGCCATGTGTTACACCAGCAGGCATGACATTTAAGAAGACAACTGAAGACAAGGACGTAGTCAAAAAATCAAATGAGGGTCAAAACCAGGAGAACAACTATCAGTAACCGAAGCCAAGAATCAGAAGACAAAATTAAAGTCAGAAGGATTGCAGAGAGTTCAAAAGCCAAAGAAACAAAACAAAGAAAATTTTCAAAAAGGTTTGAAGGTTTTAGGAATCCTTATAGTCAGATGGGGAAGCAAAGCAAAGGATGACTTTTATCTCTTTAGATAGTGATTGCCAGGACAGAACTTCTAAAGGTACACCACTCTGAAACAGTCCTAGTCTCTGCTGGCCTAAAAAAATATCTGAATCACAAACTGATATTAATTATATTTTGTCCATGAATACTTATTAAATAATTCCAAATAGTCTGTCCGCTTCCTTTCATAGCTTTTCCAATGGTTGTGCTGCTTCCAGACACGTATTTTCGTATTAAAGCATTTAACCAATCACATTTCAGCCATCATTTTTTTTTTTTTGTTCTTTATTTCGTCTTATACGATTTCTTGTATTAGAAATTTGTTAGTTTTCACATACCCCTTGGGGTCAGAGCGCAGGGTCAGCCATTGTACAGCGCCCCTGGAGCAATTACAGGTTAAGGGTCTTGCTCAAGGGCCCAGCAGAGTAGGATCTCTTTTGGCAGTGACGGGAATTCGAACCGGCAACCTTCAGGATACCAGCGCAGATCCTTAGCCTCAGATCATTTGTTGCCAGGCAGGGTCAAAGTCAATGAAGTCTGCCCGGAGGCCTTCACAATCCGTTCTGCAGGCCCTCTAACACAAAATAAATGTTGATTAAACTGTTGCTTCAACCAATCAGATTTTGGAGTTGATGTCACTAGGGCCCTCTAGCAGGCATACGGCAACGTCACCGTATTCATGGATGATTTTGCAGGAAAATCTCCCACTGATCTCCTTGCCTTCCTTCATCAGAAAAATCTGAATGAGAGCATGGGGCAGCTGTACACATTGGTATGTTTGGCGGTGACCATTCCCGTGTCCACTGCTTCTGTCGAGCGGACATTTTCTCAGCCCTAAAGCGAATTAAAACTTATGCCAGAAGTACGACAGGGCAGGTTCAACTTTCAGCATTAGTTTCGATGGCGATAGAAAGGGACTTTGTGATGGAACTGAAGTGCACGGATAATCTGTACGACAGAGTGAACTGTTTTTGAGTAAAGAGAGGAGGATGGATTTTGTTTACAAATAATCAGAATTTTTAATGAGTAAAATGTTGCGATTTTCCTAAATAATATTGCAAGTTTATGAGTTATTATTGATGTTTTTTATGTGTGTCGCGGCTGTAGCTGCAGTAGAAAGGAACTTGTTGACCCCTGGTTTGTCTATTCAATAAAAGCATTTATTGTGGCTACAGGAGTTATCTATCGGCGATGCAACGGCTCTTTATACTGTATTTCTGCATATTAAGATGGTTTTTATAACCATAAATTAGTTTTTGAGGGGCGGGTTGATTCAGACGGAGCACTACTGAAGGCCTAGGTGTGAAATGCACGGTCCACCACTGAGTCCTAGTAACGGGAATAAACAATAGCGCTGTGAGAATAGCGGCAATATAACAGCCCAAATCAAAACTATAAATATAGTTTAAAAAGAAATGAACCCAATGGATTCCTTAGGATGTAAAATCTCCCAACAGAAGCAAATGATATTCAAAATCCCTGACATCTTGGACACTTCCTATTACCGAATTTTGAACTTACTGCTAAACATTTGCAGCAGAATGACATGTGATCCATCTGCAAGTCAGATCTGTAACTTTGGTGTAAAATATTGGGTCTAAACAAAGGCTGGAGGGTCTGGACATGGTGAAAAGCGAGGCTGGGTCCGTATCACAGCCAGATGAAGAGCGAACACTGGTCCTTCATACCCAGATGAAACCCAAATTCCTTCCATGGTTTGTCCAGCTTCAATTTAAAGTGTTTAGTTTAGTTAATTGCAGCTATTATCAACAGAAGGTGCACTGCAGTCTAGAGAGGTTACTTATAATAGGCTTTCACAATTAAAGAGTAACTTTATAGTGCGTTTATGTTTACACATTATATATTGACCTTTGGACTCTCTCTGCCTTCTGTCCCTCCATATGTGAATTGGTCCATTAAATACATTAATGCACATTATTAATACATGGTCTGTCAACGAGATATTTCATTTCAGATATTGCTCAACTTTAAATGTATAAAACTATATTATAACTTAAAATATTGAATTTTGCTGCCTTAAAATATCTTAAGAAGATTTTAGTGGTTCTGTCCACTCACATTGCAATGGTAAATATAGATTAGTTGATCTTTGCTAGTGATGCTTTTTAAACCTTAACAAATGCCATAACTGCAGACTGACTTGTACAACTGCCAGGTTCTTTCTGCAACCTTCAGAACACCACCACACACACATTTACAAATGAGCAATTTAGGAACCTAAATGAATCGCATTTATAGCATGCCTTTAGAATCTAGGTGTTAAAAGGAACATATAGGAAACCTAACCTCCTAAAATGGGAAGATGTTAACTCAACGTTAAATGCCGAGAGGCAAACTCCATTAAACAATGTTACAATGTCAGGGGTCTTTTGATAGCACAAGAATAATACAAAAGGTAACATCAACAAGCAAACTAAAAAAGTCAAAATGGTCTTCTTCTTGTTACTAAATGAACATTCCTTGAGGAGAAAAGGAGTACTGAACAGATCTGATGATGAAGAAACCAAGTCAGTCAAGTTTTAAAAGTGGTCAACAAGGGAGGGTTTTAGCCTTTAAGCAAAGTAAACAGCAGGAACAGATAAGGCCCGATTAGATTTCAGAAAAAAAGGAGCTAATCAGGCTAACTGCTCAGTTGCAGTCAAACAA
Organism: Erpetoichthys calabaricus; assembly: GCF_900747795.2. Taxonomy (NCBI): domain Eukaryota; kingdom Metazoa; phylum Chordata; class Cladistia; order Polypteriformes; family Polypteridae; genus Erpetoichthys; species Erpetoichthys calabaricus. The sequence continues at coordinate 46,145,969 of NC_041395.2, read as the reverse complement.
AGCTCTTGTCAGCAACAAGTCATGCATGGTCAGTACTTTTTTCTGTGATCTAATTAGCAGCAGCAGAACACACATTGAGGAACAACAACTGGCAGAGCTATGGAGTGCATTCAAATAAATCAAGAATAACTTGGACCCGATGTTTATTGAACGTGTTCTCTCTTCACCTCCAGTCATGGCAAAGTGATCACTGCACTGCAGTTAGGCAGACAGCAGATGATGTTTACCAGAAAGGTTACTGAAAATAGAACTGGGTTTTATTTCCTTGAAAGAGGGGGTCTGCTATAGCACCAAGAGGTGTAGTGTCTTAACTTGTTTACAGCAATTACGTAAGACTGAATCTTGAAATAAGAAAC